>NC_135477.1:65093172-65718797 GCF_052094955.1 Ictidomys tridecemlineatus
AAATGAAGTGTTTGCTCTGGTATTTCTTGAGCAAACATTGGGAAAAATATTATAAATATTTGTGTTCTGACTAGTGGACTCAAGTGACTGCAGGACTTTCATACTGAATAGCATTTCTTTTGGAAGGCACTTGTGGCATAACAATGACATTGCTAGTGTTGACATCATTCTTCTGGTAGGGAAGCCACTGTCATCCAGAGGTGAACTGGCTTTCTGGCCATCTGCTACCGCAAGACATTTTCTGGCTTCCATTTACTACAACACATGTATTCCCATATGTGCACTTGGAACCAGGCTCCCAGCATGGATTGAAGTCAAACCACGATCTTCTTAGCATGTATTTGGTAGAAAAAACAAACATTTTTTCATCTCAAGTGGTTATAGGGTGTACTATGTTCAAAATCCTGTGTCTGCATCAGATTCAGTAACAAAGAAGCCTAGGATTGATTAGTGATACCTTCTAGAGAGAGGCGTGGTCATTTACTTTCTTGCTTTCTGTTTGTCTTCCTTGGTTTAGAGTATTTGTCTTTATTACTTAGCAAATGCTTCCTAATGCTTCATAGTTATACTTTACTGGGGATTTTCTATAAAGATAAATCTTTCCATACTTAAAATATTATAGATCATTTGTATGGGAAAAGTAAAAATTACTTATTGCTCATTTAAAATTTTTATCCCAACACAGCAATTTTTAAGCCAAATTAGATTTTCCAACTCCTTTTCCCCATATTATGTTCCACTAATTATTTTTTTGAAATTGCTCTAATCTCATTTCAGATTTTCTGATTATATAATCTCTGTACATATCTAATATTTTAAGTCCAGGTTGAATATAGTTTACTTTGAAGTGACTAAATGTTATTTTATTAAACTATCTTAATATTGAGAAGAATTTTTACACAAAGCAATCTTAGCTTTGAGAGATCCCAGATATCAAACCTAGAGATTAATTAGCTTGCTCAATCAAAAACATCTATCAATTCCCTAGTGAGGACATTAGGCACTTTGCTAAATTCCTGTGATACAAATACAAGAAAGATAAGGTCTCTACTATGGAAGGAGCAAAGATTTTAAACAATTGCATATTCCATAGATAGAATAACTCCATCTGAAAATATCAGGCAATGCTTCACTAAAAAATGTTCTGCCACAGAATTAAAATTTTCATGTGAAGGCAGTGAGAATTCACTGAGAAGTTTTCAACTGATACAGTAATGAATTTACATATTCAAGAAATTGCTCAAGATTACTGCTTATAAGAACGGAACCAATGCTAAAGGTCCTGTGCTTTTATACAGAATGTATTCAATAGTGGATATAATTACAGAGAATATTCCATGGAGAACTTGTCCTTGCATTGTGGCCTGGATGTTTAGTGTTCTATGGACCAGGCCCATAATATTACTTGTTGAATCCATTGAATACCAGTATAATATACATTTCAAAGTTGCTAAAAATTATAAATTGACATCATCACCACACATATACAAAAAAAAAGATAAATTGGTTAGGTGATAAATTAATGTTAATTAATTTGACTAAATATTTGTTTTCATATATATATATATGAAAATGCATACATATATGTGAAAATATCTCATTGCACCCCATAAATATAAATAACTATTATTTATTAATTTAAAAAATAATATTTTTTAAAGCCTATACCATTGTCTGGGGAAGTTTGGAAATTCAATATATGACAACATTTATTTCTATATTTAAAAACATGTTACATTAAAAAGGACATACATTAAGTGATATGTGCTAATTAGTCAAGACAGCTTAGGTTAAGATCTTACCAAACATGAAGATTTAAACTGTATGATAGTGTTTTATTTATTTATTTTCAAAGTTAAAAAAAAGTGGTCAAAACAACATTTTTACATCTTAATTGTAAAAGGTGTGATATTTATATGTGGATCCATATCATCCCTCCCTATAAATTTTCTCTGAGCTTTTGGGTTATGTGAAGATGTACTGTTTATTTCCCTTGAAGACAAATAATAACCATCCTGACTACTGGTCAGTCCCTTGCATGTCTATAGGTCAGATAAACAAGGCACAGCCACATGGCCTACCTTCTTTATTCCCATAGTTTCTCTTTCATTTCTTCTTATTCCAAAAATAATTGACTGGAAAACATGATAGAATACAGTGGTGGCCTTTGGGGACTTGTTTTTTCAGACATCATCGTAGCAAATCCAGAGTGCTTCCTGATATACACATAGGGCCAGATTACTGATGCCTTTTCTTTAAGCAATTAGATAGAGAAAGGCCCAAGGCTAATCCTTCTGAGCATCTAGATGCTTAAGGTTTTTCCTGTAGTTGTAGCTTTTACCCTTTTTCCTCCCTTGATGAATCAGGAGAAATGAGAGTAACCTGTGTCAAGCTAGGACTTTCACTTTTGGTTTCTTGCTCATTATATAAATTACAATTTAACAATCATTCTAAGAGTATGCTTTAATTCATATATCTATAAACACACATTTAAATCCTGTACTAGTACTTTCAAATCCATAAACTAGAGGAAAATTTGTACAGGAATAAAAAGAACTGGAGAAAGGAAACAAAATCTCTTGAGTTTTATGGTAGCACCCCTGTGGTATTCAGGCAGAAGATTGAAGACTTTCCTTACAAACTTGAGAACAATAAAGAGAGAGTGCTAATGTACTTTGATAGCAGTAATATAGCATCCTTTGATACAATGCTAGACAAGTGGTAGATTTATAAGCATTGAAAGTAAATTATTGTATCTTTTTTGCTATAACCTTGGGAACGCTAGGGTAAATATTGCATAGACAGTTCAAAGAAGCTTTTACAAAAATCTAAAACACGTATTCTTTCTTGAGTTGTATAACGCTTTTCAAGAACAACTATGTTTAATCTTTTTTTCTTTCTGCAGCATAAACAATTCTTATTAGGTTTATCTAATTTTAAAATGACACAAGGTAATAAACTTCCATTACATAACATGAGATTGAGTAACACAGTTTTGTATCAGAGTTGTTATCTCTTGGCTTATTTTTTGGTAGCAAGATGAAATTATAATTAGACATCAGTTTTGAATAGCCATTAGTCATTTTTGCTTTTAGGATCAAAAGGAACTAGATTCAAGACTGACATTTTCTACTTGCGATTCAACCCCCTTTATGCCTCACTTAATTTAGGGTGAAAAAGATGAATATAAAAGGTATCTACTTTTCAGGCTTGTTGTGGGGAGTAAGTATGAAAGGACTGTGACTACCTTAGGATAATGCTACAAAGTTACCAGCATTACTAGCTCCTAGCCTTACTTCATCCCTCTGAATTGATGTCCTTTGACATAAAATAAGAATAGTGAAATTATGTGTATTGAGGTAAGCTTAACAGGAAGCTATCCAAGTTGATGTTAAAGAGCAGGTTTCCCTCACTTGGCACAATGCAACACCATATTACAGTCTGAGCAAAATGAAAATGTATGCTTCTGTGGGTGTGTCTCTATATGTGTGTGCACCTGCCTCTGCTTTTTAAATATTATATTAAAGTGTTATTTATCTTATTATTTACATGCAATTATTTCTGAGGCTTACTAAAATTTTGTGATTAAGGTAATTTCCTCATTTCCTTCAGCTAATCCTGGCCTTGTTCTCATGGGTCCTCCCAAGTCCTTGGGGAGAACTTTGGAGAAGTGATAGACCAATGCCAATAATTCAAAGAATGTTTAAAATTATTCATGACGCAAAAAATTTTTTAAAAAAGTAAAGGAAGAAAAATAAATTTAAATGTAAATTGCAAATTCTAAAACAATATTAGCAATTTATAGTTGCAAAGCTAAGGACACTTCTAAGTTATAAATAATAACAATAACGAGGAAAACATGATAGGCTTAAGATTGAAATATCTTTCAACTCTCACTAGAGCTATTCATATTACAAAATTGCTGTAATTGTTCTATGACGAGACCAAGAAGATTTTGCCAAGACATAATGGAAATTAAGTATTTCACATCTGTATCATGAATGGTAATCTATTTTAAAAAGTACTAGTTATTGTTGTACTTGTGTTATATGACAATGATAAAACTATGTAACTATTCATGCTTTAATATCTTGTTTTTGTGTGCCCCTGAATTTAATCCTAGATACCAAAGGGGAAAAATCTACTTAATAAAGAAAAAATGAGCTTACAAAGTCAATATAGAAAACTTGTTAAAATCTATATATCTTGAAAGCCTTTAAACATTATTCTGTCAACTTTAAGAAAAACTTTAAAAAAGAAAGATTGAAAGAACTGAGTAAACGAAGGCAATTTTTGCACCCTAGATGATTGAATGAGATTGTATATACGAAGTAAGGTTGGCAGTGAAAGGCATATCAATGTACTCTAAGAAAAAAAGACTTCTTTATTCTAGCATGTGAATCATTTCATACTGAATACAGCGATTAAAAAAGAAAAAAACCCAGAATGTCTCAAGGGAAACGAAAATGATGAGTTAGCGTGTGAATGAATATGTATCTAGGCATCTACACTGACTTTGTCACATAGATCTCCTGCAACAGGGGGGACCCTTGAGGAAGTTTCTCTTGACTTGCTGAGATTATTTTCCTTGTTACTGATGGGAAGATTTCTATGGGGAAGATAACAAAACTTTCACACATCAGACACAATCATAGACCTCAAGGATAATTCCTGACCATTACTTGAAAATTTTTTTCCAGAAAACTTTTTTTTGTGGCAGTGGCTGTTACTTCAGTCAAAGAATGGTTTCTCACAAGGTTAGAGAATGTTCATTTGAATTACAAAAGATAAAATAAAGAGGGGGGGAAAAAGCATCATGGAAAAGTTTGTATTACTATCTTTTCTGTGAGGAAAAAAAAGAGAGTAATTGATCTAATCACATGCACTTGCAATTTAAATATACTAAACTTACTACTTTTCAAGGCACAAAGATGCCATGCAATAAATGGAAGTGATTCTCTTGTCTTGTGTGGTAATGTCTTGGCAAAGGTTTCTTACCACAGATAGTCTCTTTTTATTCTGTATTTTTGGTGCTACACTGAGAGTAAAATTTACAAGAAAACATTAGTGAAAATGAGGATGCTAAAAATATTCATATAACCATAAAAACATTATTGTATTTCATGATTAAATAAGGCTAACACCTTACTTAATGAATTCTATATTGTAACTGACTTTACATAATAAGATGGTCTCCAAAATCATGGATATAACTAACGTGGTTTTTGAAACAAGAGAAAACTCGGCTTTGAATTTTTTCAACAAAGGATGTGAAATGAAAGTCATTTGTAAGAATGAAAAAGTCATTACCATTTTTAAATTTAAACTATTTGGTCATGACTGAATATGAACAAGCATTATGAGTTAAAGACTCAAAATATGAGCAAGGGAGATAAGATACATTAATTGAATATTTTTTTGCATGTACTAGTTGGAGACTTGGCATTTCTTTATTATATTAGTTATCATGAATATTTAAAATGCAATATTAAGGACCCTGCAGGTTCCAAATGGTATGTATCTGATCAAGTTATCAGCAAGTTTTTATTTAGTACTTGCAGGTACTTAATTGTGTCCCTAGATGCTGTTCTGAAATAGTTTATGTGCTAAGAAGATCAGTGTTCCAGTTATTATAGATGTATAAAATTACCCCCAAATTTAATAATAACCATAAAAATGTTATTATTTCTCATGATTTCTGTGGCCCAAGGAATTTGGGAAGTTCATAGCTAGCATTCTGGCTCAGGGTCTCTAATACATTTGCAGTCAACTAGTTGGTGGAAGTAAAACATCAGAAGGATGCAGCATCTGAGAAACATTCAATCATATCGTATTCTTCATGCAATCTCAGAGACTCTTTATATAGTGTATCTACTTGTCCTAATTTGGGCTTCCTCCTAGCAGGGCCATAGTCGGATTGATTACATGGCAGTTCAGTGTTTTGACTGAGCATCTGAAAAGAAGTAGCTAGAAAGTATATAGCCTCTAATCACCATGTTTCAGAAATCACAATGTCACTTCCACAGAGACAAAGTGAAAAAACCAGCATAGGTGCACAGAAGAGACCTCACATTCTGCTTCTTAATAGGAAGAGTGTCAAAGATAAGGTAAGAGGAACATTTATGATGGGAGCAATCACTAAATAATTATAGTGAATAGACTTTAATAATCAATCATTGAAACCTTTTCTCTAAATAAACAAAAAGCTTTTCAATAAATGTGTTCTGTTCCAAATGGATATTTGTCAAGTTGATATATTAACCTATCATCTCCTTGCTACATCCTCCTGATGTTTTGCCTCCATGAACTATCTGATTGCAACAGAGACCCTGAGGCAGAATGCTTACCTGAGCACTTTCCAAATGTCTTGACCCACAGAAACCAGAAGAGATAGTAAGATTGAATTGTTTCTTTAATAATAATCTAGACTACATGGAAGGAATAGACAAATAGAGGAACAAAAAAGAAGAAAATGGGATGATGCAATGTGAATTAAGGAGTTTAACAGACCAAATTTTATTAGCTATTATGTACTAAATTTTAGGATAGAATTTAGGAATAAATAAGAAAGAAAATTTGCCCTTTCCCTTAAACAGTTTAATGCCCTCTGAAATATTTAGGCTTATAAATAATTAATTATACTACAACAAAGCATGGAATGTATACTATTATCATATGTATGAATACATGGAGGATTGTAACATGAGTAGCAAACAGTCTACTTAAGTGAATGAACTTGTAGGTGTTGTTGCCATTGTGAGTCTTGTAACTCTTTGGGTAACTTGAGCAATGGCACTAATGGAAAGGGATGATGAGCTTGTTTTATAAGAATATAGTGTGTTAATGATATACAAGGGCCTTATAATGAGCCCAACTGTGCAGTATATAATTCACTGTAAGACAGTTTCCATGCAAATGACTTGAGTTGCAATTACCATAAGCTTTTCATTATTGTACTATTTCACTTGTAGTTTTATCAGTAGAATAAACTCTGTGGCAAAGATCTAGGGCAGCAATGTTGAAGTGCTATGCTGTAGGTCACAGTGTTTATCATTCCTTTCTTGATGAATGAGCACTCATTTCAGTTCCTTTCACATTGATGCTATTGAGCCAGTTGATTAAGAATGTGGATTTTAGAGAGAGGCAGATTGATTATCTTGCTCTCACTTTTGGTAGTTGAGTGACCCTAGAAACTTAACTTACCATCATTAAACCTCAATTTCCTCCTTCTCAGGATGATTTTTTAAAAAAAATCATGATGATTATTCTATGCAAGAAAGCTATGCTATTATTGTTTTAGTGTCTAGGACTATACTTCAAATTTACTATATCATGCATACTTTCACACAGAAAATTAATAGCAAATTAGTTTCTCAGAACCTTTAGAAAAAATTTAATATACTATACATTTAATATTTGAATTTAATGTGATTCATAGTATATCAAATGTTATTTAAATGAGTAAACCACAACAAAGTTGAATCATTAATGATAACTAAGGTTAAGTTAGTTTCATTTCAGTTAGCTTCAGAGCAACCAACAAGTTCATCAAAGAATATATAGAAGAATAAATTTAACTTTATTAAAGTAAAAGTAAACCTATGAGCTTTCCTTATAGGGGTATACTATAGCTCATTAAGTAGCTCAAGGAGGTCAGTATTCAACCACAACTCTGAAATCATATTTATCTTATTAGATAATTGAGTCAGGTAGTAATGGGGGCATCATTTCCTAAGATTCATCCTGTAACTATATAAGGAATAGTTCTGGACAGTTACATGTCTATGATTTATTTTCTGTTGGGAGCATTGGATCTACAGTGATTCAGCTACAATCGATTTTGTGGTAAGGCATTAAAATGTACCTATCATTAACCTTATTAATTTCAGAATTAACCAAAGTAAATCCCTTTAGTTTTTGCTTAGTCTTAAAAAATGACTAAATAGATGGTTTTGTTGGAAACTCTTATTTTTTATCTGCCTGCAGAAATCAAAGGGCAAAAAGGAAAAAAAATAACTTAGTCTTTCATTTCCCTTTGGAAAAAGATGTCCACAAGCATGGCTTATGTTCTGACACTGATTTATGTTAGCCTTCTGGTGCTATGAAATAGTTGTTTCCTAAACAGCTAATAAAGTACCTTGAAGTGCTTCTAACTTAATAATTGTGGCTTTCCTCTCCAGTCAGCATCTTGTAGTTCCTTAAATAATCCATTAGATTTTATTTAGTATAACCATGGCAAAATTTCTTCATATACTTCAAAGTCATGTAATTTCAAAGAAACAAATCCAAGCTCTTGCATCCATTTTTCTAACACTATATAAATGTATATTAGGCATCTTCCATATGTCACCCATATTCTTAGGTATCAGAAATAAAATGTTGAGGAATACATGTACTCTGATTGCTAGGAGCTTGTAGTTTATGGAGAAGCTAAGCAACATTTACTATGCAGTGCTGTACACTAGCACAAAGGTAAACATTGGTGATGCTGGAGCATAGAGCAGATATTTAACTAATCCCAGTGACTTTGGGGGCTTAGGCAGGAGGATCACAAGTTCAAAGCCAGCCTCAACAACTTAGAGAGACCCTAAGCAAATCAGTGAGACTGTCTCTAAATAAAATACAAAATAGGGCTTGGGATGGGACTCAGTATCAAGTGCCCCTTAGTTCAATCCCTAGTATGCAAAATAAACAAACAAAAAAATCTCCATCATAATGTTAACTGTAGCAGAGATGCAAAAGATACAAATGATGAACAAAATTTCTAATGTTTGGGAGTTGGTATAAAGGTCAAGAGAGAAAAAAGTGCCCACATCAGATTAAGAAGAAAGAGAAAAAGACTTTGAAGTGTGAACACTTTAAATGGGGGAGAATTTCAGTGATGGACTATAGCTATCTCCAGACTCTAAAGGTAAAAACAGATTATTTTACTGAAGAAATTGTAACTGATCAGAAAGGATCCTTTGTGTTTTTATGAAGACTTTGCCATTCATTAGAAGTAAATTATTGCAAGATTAATTAACTTTTCTGGACTTGGGGTTCTTCTATAACATGGGAATAATAATCATTACATTGAACAAGTTATTGTGAGGATTGAATGAAAATCACACACAAGTGTTTTTGGCACAAGGCTTTGGATGTTAGATACACATTTAATTTCTCTTTAGGTTGGCATTTTTGTATGTTTTCAGCAAGTGAAACTATTACCCAATATTAATTAAAATAAACAGACACATCAGTCATTTTCTATGAGTCAGTTATTATGCTAGATGCTGGGATATGGTACAAAGGAGACCTGGTCACTTTCACCACTAAACATATGGTCCTACAGAGAAGATCAACACTGAACAACAACAAAAAAATACAGTGATAAAGGATAGGCTGCACAACATTACAGAGATATATGAATTTGCTCTTAATATAAGCTACATTAATTTTTCAAAAGTATATTATATTTGAGATTTCAGGTACATTTAAGAAGTAGCTGCACTTAATACATGTGTGCAGGGTGGGATGAGGGTAGAAATAATCTTTTTCCAGTAGAAATATCATTTAGTATGTGGGTAGGACACAAGTCTGAATTAACTATGACATGCTGTATTACTTAAGGCTCTGTTGCAGGTAGGGCCAAAAAATAGGTCAGACCCTTGGTTCAGTTCCTAGAACCACCAAAAAAAAAATTATGAATCACTGAAGTATAGGTTTTGCAAAAGGAGTAAGAAATGAAATAAATCTGGAAAAAAGAATAACATCAAGTAAAAATGGATATTGAAAATCATGTAAAAATTATGAACATTTTGAAAGACTTCAGAAAACATTACTATATTCTAAAAGGAATGTGACTTAATCAGAAATGTTTTGGAGATGGAATACTGATTGTGACATGCAGAAAAGATTGAAGGGAGGCAGGAATAGAAATGAAGAGTTAAGAGACCATCCTTTAGTGGTAAAGAACAATGATTGCTATGGAGAGGATAGAGAATAAGGAATAGATTTGAGATGTTTAGGAGATTTGATTCACAGCATTGGTGTATATCTGATTGAAAATGAGGCTAAAGTGTATTAGGAATCAAAAGCAGCTTCCCACCCATCTAAGAAAAAGGAGCAGCTCACAGATTTTTGGGTCAAGCACCCGAACAGATTAAGGTATCTTTTGTAGAGAGAGAGAACACTGGACCACAGGAGTAATATAGAAGACAGTGTAAAATGTTATGGAAATTATATCTGAGTGTTTGGCATATCCAAATGAAGACAACAACTAATAAGCAAATGATATTAAAATACAGTTCTGCTCTAGAGATGAAAACCAGGGCGTCACCTACCTAACTGGAAAATTCAGTTATTGGAGATAGAGGATAAAAACCTATGGAGGGAGACAAGGTTTAACATATAGTACTAAGAAGAGTGCCTGGGATAGAATCTGTTTTAAAATTTTAAGGAAAACTAGAAAAAGAGGAGTCACTAAGAGACTGAGAAGGAATAAATAGGCAGAGGAGAAAATCTGGAGAGTGTGGTTCTTGGCAATCCAAGAGAAAAATGGCCAGAAGTTCCAAAAGGTGTGGAAAAGCCTAGGTGAGGAAGAATCTGAGAGGGAAGCATTTGTGAGAACCAGCAAATTGGTTTTGCCACGTGGTACATTCCACACTTAAGTGTCCAAAAATAAGTAAGAAGGTAAGGCAGTCTTTGTGAAAGGAGTTTCAGAGTTTGATGTTTGGAAGTGAAATGGCACAGACTTTGGCAAACACCATGGCCAATCCCCAAGAGTAAGACATGTACAGTGGGGTTCAGCAAGGTCAATTTACCACCTAGGAAATTAAGTTCAAGACACATGTTCATATTTTCATGCTGGATGAATCTACCATTAGGAAATAGTGACTTTGAATGACTGTGAAGTGAATAAAGAGAGCAAGGACTGGAGCAGTTTATAAACAAAGTCACCGACCATTCTCTGGCACTGAATGAATATTGCCCTCACATGTTTTTACAGGATGAAAGGATAGATAAAACTTACACTCCATCTAAAATAAGACATGCCTGAAAATTGGTGAGAAGAGGCAAAAGGTGACAATTATTTATATGTACCAGTGAAGAAGTTCTAAATAACTTAGATGCTGCATGAAAACTGGTTTAAAAAATACACTCATAAGCTCCATTTTGTTTGTTTTTTTTTTTTTTTTAGGCAGTTGACAAGAAGTTAATTTGCTTTAGTGAAAACTCCTCATTTCAACTTTTCTATTTAAGTAGCTCTTCTTTGCTGTTTTAATGTGATGTACATTCTAACCTCACAAGTCTTCCCTTATAATCTGCAGTATCCTAACTAAAGTTATTGATTGGGTCTTCTTTGCAGTTTTTGTGTCAAGTTTGTTTCTTTAATCTAATTAACTAGAATATCTTCATACCCATTCCTTTAATGTGTAGTGTCACTTGATCTAATTTATGTGTAGAAGTACACCATTTATTTCTAATTCAGCACACATAAAATACACATTTGCATACAGAACCGGTTTCCTTCCAGTTTGGAAAACCCTTCACATGGAAGATTTGTGAGGAAAATCCTTATATTGTGAAAAAAAAACCCAAAATTATATTTATATGCTAAAATCAGTTGTCCAAAAGTTTAAGTTATTTACAATTAAAAATTAAAATGCATCTCTGATATGCAAAAAATGTGTTGATATTTAAGAAGAAGGAGAAAGTGATATATGGAAGGATTCAATGATTATATTTTAAAGATACCTATTTGTTTTTCTGAGCAGTATATGATGATAAGTTGATGATCTGTAGGAGAAACTAGTACTTTCTGATATTTGGATTGTCATATGAAAATGTCTTGTAATCAATATTCTCATAACATTTTCATAATTTCTGTGCTTTACTTTTATCTTACTACTCTGATGAATTAAGAATGATGAAGAGACAATCTTAGAAGAAGACTTATAGTTAAGCTTCTTTAGCACTTGGGACTTATTAAAGCCTATTTATAAATGCTAGATAGGATTTAAGGTGAAGTTTTGCAAAAAATAAAAATTATCTTATTCCAAAGATTTTTAAAAACTGGCACTTTTAGAATCACTGGCAGCATTTATGTCTTTTAACTTGTATAACTATTAGGTTTAGTTACCTTTTTTTGAGATTTTTAAAATGTTAATCATTTAGCTGTCACTAAGTATTGCTGAATGTATTGTTTCATAAAAATTGACAACCTAGCAAGGTTAAAACAGAAAGACAAAGTTCAAGATTCTCAGAATTGGAATATACCACAAAATCAACTAAATAAAATATTCCACTATTGCTTGAACCCTGGAAAATTTGCAAGAACTTATTTTCTTCTAGGTGTTCTTTTGAGCAATATATAATATTTATATATATTTAATTCGATTCTGTGAATTGCTATTAAAAATAAATGACTTGAAGAAAATGTCTACATTTTAAAATTTTACCATGATGATGTTTCACTTATGTGTGTACATATGAAATATTGAATGGTCCAAATGTATTTCAGAAACTCCATTTGTTAAAAAATGATAAAGAAGAAATATGAAGAAAAATTTTATGGAAAAATAGTCTTCTTTGGGCTGGGGATGTGGCTCAAGTGGTAGTGTGCTTGCCCCGAGTGCGTGCGTCCAGGGTTGGATCCTCAGCACCACATACCAACAAAGATTTTGTGTCCGCCGAGAACTAAAAAATAAAATATTAACATTCTCTCTCTCTCTCTCTCTCTCTCTAAAAAGAAAAATCTCTCTCTAAAAAAAAAGAAAAAAAATAGTCTTCAAAGTTATAATAATAGATGCATAATGGAATAATCTTACTTATGTGTTTCTACAGATACTTTTTGCTGTTCTATACCTATTGCCTTATTCGACAAAGTTCTAATCTTATTAAGATTGCTAAACTATTTTAATATAGCCCTTAGATTTAAAAATTCTTACATAGCTTATTTTTTACTTTAATCAGGTCTACTTTCTAAAAAATCATCTTATATTTTTAAAAAAATCTATTTGATTTTAGATTGAGTTTAGCTGAAAATACATATTCTAGTACTATTATCATTACAATTCTAATCCCTTTGTTTCAAGAAAAAATCAGCTTCTGTGCATATTTTTTAAATCAGGGATCCAAATTTAATACAAATAAGCAGAGCATATTTACTGTACACTGTGGTGGCTGACCCTTGATTTATATTCTTTTATAATGTGTGAAACATTTTAGGGTGAAATATAAAATAGAAAAATTCAGGATCAATGCAAGATATCTAGATCACTGAAGAGGTTAAATCATATGATTTCTTGTGTTATATTAAAATGTGAGTATCATATAATATAGATACATGTTTATATTTCAGAAGAGGGAATTTGCTGAACATGTATATTTCTTGGCGTCTTTAAATAATGACGTATAGTGATAATAGTTTTAAACTGATCTGAAGTCTGTGAAGTGTATGTCCAGGAGGAATACAGAAGATATCCATGTTTTGTGGATGAGTAGCCAAATCAGCAAGTGACAACATGGCAAGGGTACTGCAACAGGCCTCCCACTACTCACACAAGGAAAATTCTAGACCACTTTCCAAAGTTGTAATAGGAGATGAAATTATTTTCTTACACATGAAGGAAAAAATAAAAATAAGTTAATATTTCTGAGAAAAAGAATAGGAATCTGAGACTTATTATCGCTTGAACACTGCAGACAGACCTCCTTGTTACAAGAGGCCCAAGGGGTGACAGTGAAGGGAAATCAGTTTTATGTTTATTATTGATTTTTGAAAATTGAATTGAAGTTCCTAATTGACCACTTTTTTTGGAAATGTATTTAAAAGTGCACATATCATTTAAAAAAATATTGCTTTTCAGTAAATGTAACAAATGTAAGAATTGTTTTCCCAAAATTGTTATTTCAAGTCTTACAACTACTACTGGTTAGAATAATGCATTCTAACAGCAGAGATGACTGGGAAATTATCTAAATTTGTTCCATCTATTCAAAGGGATTACAGTTGGAAAATTCTGGCTTGAATACACTGATAATAGTGACAATTTTCTTGTCCCCTAAATTCCTTTCTTTTCTTTTCTCCTTCAATAAACCAGACTCATTTCGAGAAATATCTGCTCTTTTACATGCTGTGCCCATGCTGGTCTGTTTGCTGCTGTGTTCCTAATCCCTACAGCTTCGCCTGGAATATTGTTGACACTCAGTATTGAGTGAATAAACATGCAGCCCTGCTTCTTCCCATATTGCATTGATGAACTGAGATGAGAGACTTTTCAAATGAAATGATAATGCAATGTAAATATAGTATGTAAAAAAGCATTCTTCTATAGGAAGCTGAAAGAATTCTCATAATTGTATTGAAATGTTTGCTGAGCTCATCATTTCTTACTATGATGGCATTTATTATAGAAATGCTAAATATTGTAGCTCTTGTGTTTTCATTGTTTCTTAAAGACCATCCCTTTTGAACTTCCCTGCATTATCAATATCTATTCATCCTGTCAGGATTGTATAGGAATTATAAAGGGAATCAGTGATGATAATAGATTGGATTTTATATTTCCTTTTTTACACACATAAATTTAAGTGAAGCCCAAATCTAGGAAGATTTATCAATAACAAAGAGTTGATAAAAATCTAAGTAGTGGATTAAGATGGTAGAAATTTATAAGAATTTTAGGCTCTAACAACTTGTCTAACATGATAGAGCAAGAGACTCTGTAGTTAACTTGAAAATAATATTCACACCTTAACAATATGCAAACAGTATTCCCCAAGTGTAATTTATGTTCTCTTACTATGGCCATACTTATGTCAGTTTTTATCACCAGGATCAAGAAAGGAATGTTTCTCAGGCTCTTAATGTTGGTATCTATCCTTAATGGTGTGAGTGTGCCTGTGTGTGTGTGCGCGTGTGTATGCGTGTGTGCACTTAAACACTTAAAGTCTCTTTAAAGCTGAATCAACATAAAAAATAAAATTTAGAGTAGTTAAAGGTATATGTGCCTTGGAAAATATCCTGCTTCTACATTTCTAACTATTCCCATTAACTGCAGAACTATTCTTTCATATCGCTTTTGGGTATGGGGTGGAATTTGACCTTGTTCCAAAATATGTGACATGCTTATCTGTTGCAGTGGAATTAATGAAAGTCATAAATGAAGCCACAATGTAGTCACAAATTCTTCACTTCAGCAAGACATAGATTTGAAGGAAGACTATTTTATACATTATGGAGATATCTGATTAATTGCTAAAAAATAAATCAACTTCCATTAACTTCTAAGTTTCAGGTACTGGCACGATCTTTAAATAGTGGCAGTAGGAGCTAAAAATATGGGACTGTCTGGGTTATTTGACTCACTTGATACAACAATGCAAGTAATAAAATAATTTCATCAAGTCCACATTCTTAGCTCATTTCAGCATGCTCTGCCATGCAAAGAATCTCCCTAGATTCACAAGTCACTTGGATTCTGTGTTCTTTCTGTATGTGGGACTTGGATTGGGAATGGCTGGTACATGTGTTCTCAGCTTTTGAGTGAATAGCATTTTTCTTTCAACACACGTATCTGTGGCTGCTTTTATAAGCGAGTGCAAGAAACAGAGAAAAGAAGAAAGGCTAAATAAATTTATTTAAATTTGCTTCAGAACTGTTTCCCTATATTTTATTCTTTGAAATAGGTGAAAACAGTGATTATTGAGTCAAAGAGAAACTAGAGTAAATTTAAAAAAATGAAATAATGTGTGCCTCATTACAATACAAATTGGTGAATTGTTGATTTTTCATATTAATTTTTAAAATATTTATTTAAATGTTTTTAAAGTTGGATTAGGTTTAGAAAGTGCTCAAGTAATATTGCTGAGACTGGGATCTTTGCAGGGCTATAAAACTTGTATAAAATTCAAAATTATACTTTTGCATTTGAGATGACTAAGACCTTTATATAGTCAGCAAACTACTATGCTGAGGATAACTTTAGAAGCTCCAATGTAGCAAAAGGGATAAAAGGAATTCTTAGAACTATTTTACTTTTATTTTCATTTAAAATCTAATAATAAAAGCTATAAATGATAAGAATATCACTTATTACCTACTAAATATCGTAGTGTATTTATGTGTGTAATTTTTATACTTAGATATATGTATATAAATAAAATCTGTATGTAATAATAGACTTTTGGCTCAAGAAATCTAAGAGATTATTATGGTAGTCTTCTCTAGAATTTTCTGTTAAAGGCAGGCAAAGAACACAAAACCATGTTAAAGTTCTTGATTACTTACTAATTTAAAAAATTCTCAGTCCTTACTAAATTACATAAGAAGTACAATTTATCCTACAATGTGTAGAATATTTCTATTGCATGTGAGTTAAGGTTATACTGAGATTGGTTTACCTTTTTGTATGTGTATGTTTTTATTTTATTTGGAAATGTTCTCCCAAACAACCCTGGTTTTAAATATGTCAATTAAATTGCTGAAAATGCCTGTAGTTTAGTGAAGACTATCATTTTTTACCTCCAATAAAAAATGTATAATTTTACATTTGAAAGGTTTTTAAACCACGGAAAGCAAACTTGATTGCTCAAAATCTGCAAATTTTTTGTTTTATAAAAATGTTATGTATGCATATGTAGACAAAATTTGCTATCTAACTGAATATATTGAACACATTAAGAGTCAACTCAGTGTGGCAGGCAGAAGATTAAGATGTCCTCATAATCACTGTGTTCTCTATAGAGAAGAAATCGTAGCTTGCTTATTATCAATAGAAGATGGCAAAGATGATGTAATGTCATTCATGATACATTGTGATTTCCATGTAAGGTTTCCCCTTGTTAGTTCACATGGCTTCCTCTAGTAGCACTGATGATGTAAACAGCTGTGTTGTAAATTGTTAATGAAAAGGAGCATATGACAGAGGGAATGGGGAGTAGCCTCTAGCACCTAAAGATAATTTCTAGCAAAGAGTCAGTAAAAAGTCAAGCCTGAGCCATCAGTCAAAATGTCGCAACTGGGGGCTGGGTTGAAGCTCAGAGATAGAGTGCTTGCTATCAAGTGTGAGGCACTGGGTTCAATTCTCAGCACCACATTAAAATAAATAAATAAATAAATAAATAAATAAATAAATAAATAAATAAATAGATAGATAGATAGATAGATAATAAATAAATAAATAAATAAATAAATAAATAAAGCCAACTAATTTTTTTTTTAAAGTCACAACCAAATGATTTCTACTAAACACCTTGAATGAACTTAGAATGAATGAACTTAGAAACAAGTCCTTCTATAGTTGAGCCTCTATAACAGACTTTAGCCCAGCCAAATTCTTCATTACAACCTTGTAGGATCTTAACCTAGATGTCTGACTCATAAACTTTGAGATAACAAAGATGTGTTGTGCTAAGCTGTTAAATTTGGGAAATTAGTTATATAATAATCCATAATAATATACCTAGCATGTAAGAGCTAGAACTGTAAATAGGTAGCATAAGTAATGTTTTTTTTCTTCCTGTTTATAATAATTAGTTTATTTTGTCTAAACTTCTCTTCTTAGGGAGAAAAGACCCCTAAGACAAGTACAAAATAGCTAAAACCTAAACATGGTATTTAAGAATTTTTTGACAATAATATTATCTGTCTTCCTTCTTATTTATTTATTTGTTTGTTTGTTTTCAAAGGATTTTTATATTATATAAAATTGTGAAATAATTCCACTTTGTGAAGTCAAATGAGATTCAAAATAGTTTCTATATTTGAAAGACAATCAGAGGTATATGAAAATCTATTTCTCACTCTAAAATTAATACTTTTTAAGAGTTGAATTTTTAAAGATAATGTGAATGATTCACAAGTTCACATATTTTACTGTCATGTTATACATGCACAACAATATTTTTTTGAAGTTCGTTTTTCCTTTGAGCATTACCATTTAACTACTGTATTATGACTTCAGACTTACTTTACTGCCTGTTAGAAACCTCAGCAGAGCCAAGTATTAAATGAAGATTATATTGTTCCTTATCCCTCAAGTTGTCACTATAAAACATGCAAGTGCTGAGTTAAAAATAAAAAGTGAATATAGATAGTGCTAGAAAGAAACATTAAGTTAATGTAGTTACTTTAATTCCCAACAATAAAGAGGTGACATAATAAAAAATACACCAGGAAATCTTGAGACTTATTGTTAGGACTACAGATGATGCAGCAGCTGCAAGTCCCTGGTTAAGGTTAACATCCAACAGCTTTGAATCTCAAATCTAAATGACTGTTGATAGTAACAAGCCTAGAATGGCTTGATCCCAGGCAACTTGGTGAGACACTGCTTGTAATGAGCAGGGCTATTTTGATAATACTGTGGAAGCTTTTGTTCAATAAAACTTTAATCTGGGTTTTTTTTTAAAAAAAAATGCTTTCTCTTTTTCTCTTTACTTTGCAGTTCCTATTGACTCAAGGACTCAGTTAACATTCTGGAAGGATAGACAAAATCCTCTTATGTCTTGCTTTCTCAATCAGATATATTTGAGAATAACATATGAGTTCTATTGGTTTCTGTACTTTCATCAGACCACACTGAAATATTCCCCACCAGAAGACTGAAGTCAAATGCCCACCTGAAGTAATTTATTTAGTTGATACAGAAATTTTCTCCGAGTTAGTCAGTAAACTGTATTTTAATTCTTTTTGCAACAAGAAAAATAGTTTTGCATATCAAACTATTGCTATGTAAACCTACTGTTAAAATAAGTCAAGGTTTTAAAATATTAAATACAGAAACAAAGTTACTATCTCTGACTAATAATTTGCTTTTTATTGTTCATTAAATCTCAGTGCACAGATGAACTGGCATGAATACAAAAGTTTATGGTAATCTTCACAGCTGTACGTAGGATGGCTTTAATTTTTGACATACAGTTAGAGCACTATGTGTTTCTGTTTCATTGCTCTGTAAAATGTAATGTGTAGCAGTACATTTATATGGAAAATTCTCACAAATGCAAATACAATTAGTTTTATGAGTTTTTAGAATAACACATAAAATACACATTTTGCAACCATGCACACAAGCAAATACATGTTAAGTATATTTGATTGGTTAGTTTTAGAAAGGAAGATGAATGACAGCAAGAGTACTAAAAGAAATTTAAGAAATAAAAACTCATAAAAAAAGATGGAGGTGTTGGGGTGTAGCTCTGTGGTAGAGGCTTCCCTAGCTGTAGACAGGCTCTGAGGCTTAATCCCTGGCACTGAGGGGGGGGGGGGGAAGAAAAAAAAAGAGGGGAAGAGGAATGATGGAATGAAAATTTACCATAACTTTTCTTCAACTATAATAACTAAATTTATAATTCATCATGATACTACTAATGACTGTGTGTATATGTACATGCTGGAATACATTTTTAGACAAAAACTATTTTATATTATTTCTTTTCCACTTTAAAATTTTGGTAGTTTACTTTCTGTACATTTTTTATACATTTTATGATTAGTACTTTAAAGACTAGACTACTATCTTTGAAGTAATAGAATCTACATGTTCATTTCTCCATGGTCAATTTACTTTATAGTCAATGATTCATTCTTAACTGTATATATGAAATTTTTCATTTTCTAAAATAAACAAAATACAAATTTTCAATGTTTAAATATTTCCAACGTTAAAATGTTTCCAGTCTTTAAAATCTTTCTAATGAATCTAATATAGCCTCTTCTTAAATAAACTGAACTGAATTTCACATGTTTGGTATTGACTGCTACACACTGATGAGCATTTCACGTGCTCGGCAGCATGTATATCTTATATAACAGACCACTCTGTTTTAGGTAGTATATCTTGCCACTTGCATCTCTGTGAGGTTTAGAGAATCTTTAGATATCTTTAGACCAATGTGGACTGTGAGTTGTAATGTGTTTTCTTCATGGAGAGAAAAAGATGCCTCTTTCTTTGGATAGACATAGTCCCAAGCCAAGATGAGTACCTTGGAGATCAGTTCTACTCCTTCTCAGATACTTGAACCCCAAACTTTGGTCAAAGGTAGAAAAAGGGAAGTTTGGAAGTTAAATGGCTTAAACCAGGATTCTATAAAAATTCTAAAATTAGAAGACACCTAAAGGTGAAAAAATATTTTGTTAAGAAAATACAGATACACATACATATGCATATAATAATATTTCAATAATAATTTTAATCTAGATTTATTAACAGAAGCAAAATCATGACATTTTTTAAGAAAAGAAAAGAGTGAAATATAATACATAGAGTTGGTTTGGGTTCAATTAGAGTTAAAATGAAAGGGAGAAACAGAGGAAAAGGGAGAGAAGTCTAGAATATTAATCATCATGTTCTTAACAGAAATATCTCTGGGTACTGAATTTTCAGTGAGCTTTTTTTTTGCTGATTTGTTTTTAAATTGATTTCCTAAAATTTATTTTTTTTCATTCTGTACTAAATATCATATATTTCATATCATATTAACTATATCTAATATCTAGTTATGGTGATTTTTCTGAATAAAAACCTCAGCTATTTTCATAAATAAGACTCAACTGATAATGATCTGATTTTACACAGAAGACATGAAATTTTCTGTCATGGGTGCATTTCTGAAGTCATTTTAGTTATTACTGAACATCACCAGACATAAGGGTGACTTTTTCATTAAAATAAATTATATTTAATAATTTCAATGATTACAGGAACAATCTCATATTACCAACTGTTCAGCTTAATCAGCAATATCAATGTACATATCATACCACATATACAATATTTTGGTGAAATGGAAAACATCTCAAAATATTAGGAACCTTGTTTAAACATTTACTGGCAAAAATGTCTTCAGTAAAAACATCAATTTTTAAAACTTTCAAAACATCACTTCTCACACCCATATGATGTGTCTGCTTCTTTCAAGTCCTTATCAACACTCCCTCCATCTTCTGTGATTTGAAGAGAGCAAACAGCTCTGTGTTTGAGTTGCACATAAAATAAAAACAAACAGGTTCTGCCTGAGGGCTGTAGGGGCTCAGCTATGATTATTATTCACCTCTACATATTTTGCTGCTTGAAACTTATGACACATTTGGCGACCTCAGATTATTTCCCCATTTGAAAAGACTTTTACTTCTTCTTTAGAAAACGGAACCTGCAAGTAAATTTTATGTTATGTAAGATGCTACTCTCACCAAAAATATATATGAATAAATATGGCAATACTTCTAAAAGCATTGCCTGTTTTTTTTTTCCCTCCTTAAAGAAGGTGTGTACACCATCATGGTGAATAATCTACCTTGCTCATGAGGAAAACACCTTTCCTGGGGGTTTTGAACTATGATACTCTTCACCTTGTTATTTTCAGCCAACCTCAGGATATTTGCTGGCTCAAGCATTACTGTAATATGCTCTGAAAAAGCTTTCATTTCCTAGACCCTTCCTTCTCCAATACTAAGGTGAATATATGGGAAAAATTTGATCTGGGCTTATATAAATACTAAGCCAGATAGAATCCTTTAAATATATATATATATATATATATATATATATATATACAAATATATATTTATATTTTTATATATTTATTATATATAGATTTAGATGTATATATAAATAAATATATACTATAATATTTAAATATATTTATATAAAATGTGTTATATATTTAAATATATTTTTATATAATATGTTAAATATTTAAATATCAGATATTTAAACATATATATACACACATCACTGACTAGATTATACAATAACTATTGTATAATTCTTCCTATCTATAAGAATGTGTTGGCATCTTATATGTTCCAATGCTTAAGAAATATTCTATAATTATTTTTCTAATAAATTTCCTTATGACCCCCCTTATATAGGTGTTTACATATATGTGCTTACAAAAACCTAAACGTCTACCTATATCTTCTATAAGATGTGTGAAGTTTCTTTATGCCCCCAAAGTGAGAGGGGTGGGTTTGCTATAAGAAGATAGGCTTAATATAAGGGATGGGGTAAGAGGGAGAGAAAAGAAGGCTGTGGGAGGAGAGAGAATGGCAAAAGGAGCTTAAGAGATTATTTGGACTCATCAATAAGATTGTTATTGAATGTAAGCTGCTAAACTTCTTAGTACTGCTAAGGTAAAACAGTAAAAACAACCATATAGCAGAGCAGGGAGAAGCTCCAGAGGGGCTGACAGGACACAGTACAATAAAGCAGCCAGCAGTGATGATCAGTGGGACATCAATTTGTCCTTTGGACTGTAGCACCTGCTACTAATTGGTGCGAAGAGCTCACCAGTCACTATGAGGCACAGCACACTCAGCTGTCTCTTGAATATGCTGTGAGGAGCAGGATAGCTAATTGCTGCTGCTTCCGTGCCAGTGAATCAACGTGCTGAGCTAATAGCCACAGATAGAGGGCAGACAGATTCCTGCTAGCAGCTTAAGAGTTAGTTGCTTGCGATAACTAAGGCAGTTGGCATACACCTCAGAATGTGGAGAATGATGGTATGCCTTCTAGGTTGATATATTAAGGTTTCGCTTTTTTAAAAAATTTTAGATCTCTGGTAACATTTTCATGATAATACAACAGTGGAAATTAATTCCTCACGGAACAAGAAGTGTTGGAGTGAATGAATTGTTTTGAAACTAGATTATGAGTATTTGTTGTTTTTTAAAGGGATGTGCAAGAGGCAGCCTTGTCAAGAAAACTTACTTCATAATCTTCCATGGACTAAAGATGAAACTTTAAACTGCAAGTAAGTTTTTTCCCCTCAATCTTTTTTTTATTTTACTTTCAAATTTAAGGTAGCAATAAACTACAGAGAAAGTTATAGACCTTGTTTCAGTACAATGCATCTCTGTCATGATATGACTTTCTGTCCTGTTTGTTCAAAAAGCAAAGTAGTAGTGATGTGCAAGTAATTATTTGCTTAAAGAGTAAGCACAGCTGCGTGTTCTCCTGTTCTTTTGGATTACTGAGTGGCATTGTAATTGTGTTGATGCCAATATGTTTACAAAGACACATGCTTTTGAATCATACCTGTTTACCATTTAAAAAGTTCGTCAACCACTTTCTCTACTTCTTTGTCCCTAAATTAAGAACTGAAATGCTGTGTTTTGTTATTGTGTGTGTAAATACTGATGCTTTCTGAGGGGTTTCTCAAGGTTATAAAAAGGGAATAGATAAGTTAAAGCTTCTAACTGTATCCCAATGTGAAATGTTATGTTTTGTGTTTGGTTATAACATACAGAATTCTATAAGCATTTCAGTGCATTAGAATATCTCTCATGTTTTGAAAGTATCCAGGAGCATTAACCATTTAGAATCTGAATCTAGGTCGACTTTATCATTTTAATACAAAATTCATACTGGACAATCTTAACATCTTTCCTACTTTGTACTATGGCATCTTTGATACAAACACACTTTGGTAGGGAGAGGGTAGGAGGGCCCAAATAACAAGTTTCTACTCAGCCTGCTGGAACTCTAATTTGTGACTCTTGTACATGCAGATGGTCATCGAGTTGATGGAATTGTAGCAAACATGCACAAAGCCATTGTTAACTAGAGCATAATACAAAGCCCTCGTGTAAGGTTAACTCCAAGTCATATTCGTTTACTTTCACAGAAGAGCCAATTGTCAAATACAGTAACCAAATACTGAAGTTATTGTGTTGCTTAGCATTACAGAAGCAAAGTATTGGTTTAAAAAGCCATATTTTTAAACAGATTTTTGCCAGTCAGAAGCTTTTCTATACATGCTCATGTGAACTTGCTTTTCTCTGCAAAATGGTTCTATTATTAGTTTTGTTAGTTTGCTTAACTTGTGCTAAGTGTAAGTCAGTGCATTTATCTGTACCTGTGAGTCTTCAGGTTTCAGCAACTTGATCCCCTTCACTCTGGACTCATTCTCCTATGAAATAAAGTGCAATTTAATGTGTGCCCAATTCCACTGAGTGGTGACCTCCTAACCTCTCAGTTGTTGCAATGATGTATTGAGCAGGGACTGTGAATCCTCAAAACATTGCTACGAAAATTATGCCTAAGCATTAACTCTTAAGGGACCTTAACATGTCAGAGTTAGTGCTATCTCCCTATGAGCTGTCTCTCTACAGTATTATGGAGTGATTTTGAAAATCATTTATGAAGAGATTTTAATAAAAACCTTTCATTTTTCTGGATTTTTAAAAATACATGATATATTTTATTGCTATTATTTGATGAAATTAGTGTGTGAGCTATAAAATTAGTTTAAGAAATATCAATAATATTAGTTCTAAGAAAAATAACCTCAGAGTTAAAGTGGAATATTTATTATAATTCAGTTTCTTAATCTTTCCATCTTTAAATTCTGCATAATAGACATTGCATTTTTGTTGTTGATTTTTATTCAACTTTTTTTTAGATTAGCAAGACAAGTGTAAAAACTTTTTTTCTATTTTTCTCTCTCTTTTTTTTTTAATTTCTCTTTTTTGCCATTTGCAACAATCCCTCAGTATTTTGGTACATAGCCTAATTTTGAAATCATGCAAAAGATAATTATTATTTCTCTTATCAAAGGAAATCACTACTTTGATCACAAAATTTATATCAAGCAAATGAATGTTGAGTAATTAATTATTCCTGATCATAAGAACTTTTGCTTTATGAGTAAATAATGAGCCTCTATAATAATAGTACAAAGTTTAAAAAAAAAGAAGTAATCCCTCAAGTGTGAATGGTTTATAAGAGTAGATTAGTTTGCTCATCTTGTTAATGAATGTGCAGGTAGAATTTCTGACCACAGGAACTTTTGTTCCTGTTTATATAGTGTAAAATAATGTAGAGATTTCATAATTCAGCTGTTATCTTAACATTTTTTATCATAGAAACTCCATTCTGGATATTTACATTTTACTGTGGTCGTAAACCTGGGAGAAATATATGATTTTAAGTTTCACTCAGGGTTTCAACCTTTGAATAATTAAAGTTGGCAGCAATGATAATATAAACAAAGAGACCATACTGCTATTTAATGGAGTGGGTATGTTCACTGTCTAAAATTTTTATTTTACTTGTGATTCTATACTAATAATAGATTTTGTTAAGTGTCTCTTTTTTCCTTTATATAAATGCTAATGTGTATATATATATATATATGTATATATATATATATATATATATATATATATAAATATTAGTGTGTTATTCTTACTGGGATCACAGGATCACAGGTGTACTTGAAACAATTTGTGTTTCTGTCTCCTTGGCTTTCACATGCATAATGAGGTGACACAATTATAATATTGAAATAATTATTTTAGGCAAAGTTGATCTTCCAAAACTATTTTCATCATTCTCATAAAAATAAAAAAAGTGTTTGGTTATAGATATTTTCTCTTGTAATGGGATTTTTATGTGTTATTACGTTATAATGTGACAGACTACAGACTCAAAACTAACAGTGATCTATGGGGCTTCACATATTAAGTTTCATGCTCATATATAACTGAATTGCATGCAAAGATACTGGAAGAAACTGAGAATTCATCACTGCTCATAGTCAATTTTGAGTGAGGAAAAAAATACTGTAATTTATAGCAAGATTATGTTCTCTTGGTAGAGTCTTTGTATAAATTCCAAAGGTTAAAATCACTCAGAAACTGAATTAATATGTAAATTTCTTTTAAATTAAATACTGGAGTCACTTAGGTTGAAATGGCAAAAGACCAGAAAATATACACAGAAATTAGAAATGCAACCATTGCCTTCTTCCAGGTAGGGTGGTAGTTAATTTTGATGTGGGTATGAATAGAAAGGCCTTGAAGTAGAATCATTACCTGTGATGTGTCAACAGAAGTGCCAGACTTAGGGGAATATGAAGACTAATGTGACTTTATCTCAGTCTGAAAATACACCACAAGCTAATGTGTTGAACACGCATGCGCGCGCACACACACGCACACACACACACACACTCATAGACACACACATACAATTTATTATTTTATCTAAGAAGCATAGAAACCTCAGATTCTGTTCAAGGATAAAAACGATTTTCCTTGGAAACATCAGCACATCCCCTAAACATTGTTTAACAAGAGTTGATGTTTATGACTCAGCGTTTCTGAATTTTTGGAAGATAACCAGGATAAGAAATAAGATATTTGCAAATTGCTAAATAAGTTAAAATATAATGGTTTCAATCATGTAGCAATCACTTCTAACGATGATTTTGTGTGTGTATCAACAATAACAGCAACAAAATAATTTCCCCTATAAAGAGTAAAAGTTTCTCCCTGAGCTCTGGGATGCACAAATTTACTTTTTATCTTACAAGTTGTTTAAAGGTTGCACTCAGCCTTAAAGATCAGATCATGGCTATTGAGGCTACAAATGAAAAAGTCGAAAGTAGTCATTATTTCAAGAAACTAAGGAAAATAAAGCATTTCTCTTCTTCAGGCTGGTAAATGGAAAAATTCAAAGCTTGCTTATTCTGGTCCTTGATGGATATGATATTGACAGGAGGTGGAGCTTTCTGTATGGCTTTTTAGAGTGTAAGCATTCTCAGGCCATGGCAGATGTGTAGTTCCCATTACTTTGAAAAGTCTTTCATTCTAATGCCTAGTGAAAGGGCGGGTTTCAGACAGAATTAAGCACTGTTTCCTGAGTGGGGGAGGACAGCAGTGATTGCAATGAAGTGCATCATTCAAATGGAGCCCGGCTAATGAATGCTCTCCCTGTTGTTTTCATGGAGGTGTCAGAATGAGCCTTTTTTGATTCTGCATCACTGAATCCTTATGGAAATGCAAATTGTTTATCAAGGACAGTGACTTTCCTTTTTTGCTTTATCATTTAAGGGACTGATTTCTTCAACTTTGCAGCACATCACTGGAATCCAGAGAAGGGTCATTAAAACTGGATGGGAGGTTGCTATTTCTTGAGAATCTTACATTTCAGTCTGAAAGACAGAGACACAGAGAAGTCACAGAGAGACACAGAGATACACAAAGAAAGATACAGAGATAATCATACAAAGCAAAAGAGAAATAGAGAATGAATGAATCAGAGTGAAAGATGAGCATAACAGTGAAAGATGGGCAGAGAGAGAAACTGATGCAGTGAGAAAAGAACAAAAAGGTTCAAAGAGAAGCAGGGGTAGAGTGACAAGGCAAAGATAAACAGACTACAAGAAAACAAATGATAAATAAACAAAACAACAACAACAACAAAATCATAGATGGGGAAAGGGCATATAGACAGAAGGTCTAAGAGGCAGACAGACACAGAAAGGAGGTGAGAAGGGAGAGGGGAAGAAAGAAGAGACTAGGAAACAAGAGAACTTGTGATCCAGGAATGGAGAAACACACAGATTGTGTGTGTGTGTGTGTGTGTGTGTGTGTGTGTGTGTGTAAAATATGTGTATGAGAAAGGGTGTGAGGTGAGTTTTCTCATTTTTGAATTGTTGTTACAGAGAAACGATGGTAAATGAAAGAATGCTTAACTAAATGGAACTGAGCCTTAATTCTACTCCAGTCTCTTTTTAGCAATGAACAAGTTATTTAATCTCCATGAGCCCTGGTTTATGTCTGGAAAGGGTGATAAAAAGTATATATAACACATATAAAACATCTTAGTACAGGACCTGAAACAAAGGAATGTGTCAGTGAAAGTGGGGGGGACTAGGATAACATGGATGACTTGGAGGACAAGGACTCTTCCTCCTCCTCCTTCTCCTCCTCCTCCTCCTTCTCCTCCTCCTTTTCCTCCTCCTCCTCCTCCTCCTTTTCCTCCTCCTCCTCCTTCTCCTCCTCCTCCTTCTCCTCCTCCTCCTCCTCCTCCTCCTCCTCCTCCACCTATTCCCCCTCCCCCTCCTCCTCCTCTAGGTAGGATCCTTGAAAGCAGAAGCTTTGGAGTCAGAGCTTAAGTCAGATCCTTTTACCTTGGTTTGCATATAATATAATCAACCATTTAATATTGATAAGCTACATTTATTTCAACTGTAAAACTCTGCTATTATTTTCTACCTCATAATCTTGCTTTGTGCATTGAAAGAAAACATTTCATTTGGGGCTTTGCACAATGTGTATTTTAGCTATTCTACTATTTTAGCTCAGTGTTGAGAATTTAGTGAGTACTAAATAAATATTTAATAAATGAATGCATATTTGCTCTGAATATTAGTTTTCATGAAGGAAAGCTGAAATGATGTTTTGGTATTTTAATACAAAACATTGTGTTAAAATGGTTAATTTCCCCTTGTCTGCTTTTCAGATAAGGGTGGTATTGATTTTCAGAAGTACCAGAGCAGATTTCTCTTTGCCCTCTCTACTACTTTCATATTTGAAATAATAATAGTAGCTTTGGCTGTGAACATTTGTCTTATCCTGCTAGGGACGTTGATAATTTGTATTTAATTGTTTGATACAATGACTGTGGAAGAGAGAGGGGCTAGGATTTTTGGAAAAAGTGAATGATTTCTTGTAGTAACAAGGATGAAGTTTGACTAGGAATAATTATATTGAAAAAGGCATAAAAGTGAGAGGTAAGAAGGTTTTTTGGTTTTTTTGTTGTTGTTGTTGTTTGCTTGCTTGTTTAACCATGGTTTGAACACAGGAACCACTGAACCACATCCCAAGCCTTTTTTTGTATTTTAGTTAGAGACAATATATTGCTAACTTGCTGAGGGCCTCAGCTAAGTTGCTGAGTTGGGCTTTGAGCTCAAGATCCTCCTGCCTCAGCCTCTCCAACTACTGGGATTACAGGCATGTGCCACCATACATAGCTGGTTTTTTTTTTTTCTTTTTAAAAAAGATAAACGCGTACTTACTTTCAGAATTGCAAGAAAGGGTGAGCGAAAATATGATCAAAAAGGATGTGAATGGATTATAAATGAAAATGTATATTATGAAAGTACTAAAGGTTTTTCTAGCTTTAAGGTAGATTATGAGAAAATAAAGTACTTTGGCACAAAATAACCAAAGAATCCAAAATTTAAATGTCAGTTTCTTTTTTTAACTTTAAAAACATTCTGGTATTTTAAAATACTGAACTGTCATCACTAAATAAAGGATTTATCATACATGAATATAGTTTATAGCAACTGAAAAATATATGTGATAGTTTGATTTGAAAGCTTTTTCTTTCCTTTTTGTTGATGTGTTGTTAAATTTGCTTAATAAATTAATGAAGAAATGTTGAGACCACTGAGTGCTAGGAACTGTGTGTGGTGCTTTTAAATGTCATCCCTTGAACCTCAGTGAAGTATGTGGTATAGAATG
Source organism: Ictidomys tridecemlineatus (assembly GCF_052094955.1). Classification (NCBI taxonomy): domain Eukaryota; kingdom Metazoa; phylum Chordata; class Mammalia; order Rodentia; family Sciuridae; genus Ictidomys; species Ictidomys tridecemlineatus. The sequence continues at coordinate 65,122,418 of NC_135477.1, forward strand.
TCTAGATGTGCCCTTCCAGATTAATTTTATTTTTTAATATCTTTAGGTTTTGAGAGTCTGTAAAACAATCTTACTTCCTAATTTATATTGTAAGCATGAAATAGAATGCTGTTTGAAACATTACCTGCTGCTACATTGGTGTGATAACATTTTATAGAAAATAATACCAAAAAATACAGACATCTTTACAAAGTTCATTGAAAAATTTTTACTCTGGTTACCTGGGGTTCTGAGTAACATACATTATATGAGTTTCTATTCTGTAATCAAAAAACCAGAGTTAAGAGTAGAATAAAATTCAACAAACAGATAACAAGTCTTCACTTTATTATATTTTCAAATAATTTGGCAAATGATAGTAACTTCAGTGGGAGGTATTATATAATTGAAAAATGCTAAAAGAAAGCATTTCTGAGTGCTCATGGGGTGTAATAAATAGTTGTCATTTAGATATAGATTTATTTTCCTTCAACATTTATATACACATACTCACAGACCCCCCCACACACACACATAAACAAACACACCTAAAATCATACACATTCTTAAGCAGTTTCTTAAGAGTTTGTTTATTTTGATCAAAGATCAAAAGTCTCAGATATATGGAACACAATAAGGAAACAAAAGTTCCCTGCCATGTTGCTTAAATCCCTAGGTCTGAAGCCAGTCTTTTTCTTTCCACTTTTCATTCTTGTTGATTGTGTTGTGCCCAGAGTTTGTCGGAAAGATAAGGCAGGAATGTAGCTACTCCATCTTGGTGGAAGCAGAAGTCCTCATAATCTACTTTGTAAAAAGGTTGTTCTACGTATTCTTTGGAGATAACTGACAAGTAGGTGAGAACAGAAGCAAGGATTGAAGGGGCCAAAACATTAAGAGAAAATGGTGGCACTAACTAAGATATTTGTAGTGCAGGTGATCAGAAGTGACTTTTATTCTGGATATAGTTTATTAAACTTAAAGAATATATTGATGGCTTGAATGTAGGTATGAACACAAAAGATATGGTATAACTCCAAGATTTTTGAAGTTGTTACTGAGATAGGGAGAATTGATGTGCTTTAAAAGGAAAGTAAGATTTGAATTTTGAACATGTTATATTTGAGATGGATATAGTATATACAAGTTACATTACTCTGCAGGTTTATAACTCAGAAAAGAATTTGTTCTGTATACAGATTTTAAGAAAAGTAGACAGTGAATCCAGCTCTGAGGCCCTGCTAAGTTTAGAAGATGTATCAAATTCTGTAGATGGTTGCTGAAAAACAAGAACTAAGAAACAAACATTGTTTTCAACAACTGGAGGTCATTAGTAATCATGATAAGCAGTGCAGGTGCTGTATTAGTACTGAAAAATAATTGGCTTGGAATTATATTGGTGGTTATTATTTTCATTTGTTCTAATATTTACACTTTCAAGAGCTTGCTCTTGTTTTTTGTTACTTCGTGTGCTTTTTATAAAGATAGTCTCATATCTTCATGAGAGTATTAATTATAGTTATGTTCGTTTTAATGAAGTCTTATTTGGCATCTTTTACAATATTTTCTCTCTGTGTTCCCACCTTTTATTATGTATGTTGATTTTTTTCCCCATTTTCCCAGGTTCCAAGTTTTCCTCAAAGAGACTGATTAATTGATTATTCATGCCTCTCTACTTACAGGTAAAAATTTATTCCTTAGGAAATGTAGGCTATGGAAACAAATATACCCTCACATTTAATTGCTTAATGTTTATTTTTTGTTCATTTAACTATCTGCAGGCTTTTTAAAATTTCAACAGTATGTTAGAAATTTGTGAATGATTTTCAACTCATAGCTTTCAAATTTTCTTTGAGACTTTGTGTTCCTAGACATCCTTCTTGGATCAATAACAATACAGAAGCTTGAAAAGGAGGTTTAATGGGTCAAAATGGACCAACATGGTACATGCAACTTTTCACATTTCTTTGTCTAAATCTTAGACACATGGTCGGCTTATCACTATGAAGAAAGTTTGAGACATGTAATTTTTTCTCTGTGGCAGAGAGACAAGGGAAATGGATTTTTATTAACATAATGGTGACTTTATCACTCATGACAAGGTACTAAAGAGCTCTCTGGAGGAGCTTTGTGCATGAGCTGCCCTTGTCCATAGGTGGGCATTACTGAGCTGTGATAAAGCAGAGGTGTACTCCCATCACTTAAAGTGACTCTGGGTGCAGTTTCTTCAGAAAAAAAGAGTAAGAGCTATGGAAAAAAAAAAAAAAAAACAGAAGTTGTTTGGGGAAGATTGCTTGGAACTTGAGAGAGATCCTGGTAATTTAACTGATATTCTTAACAGAAATTATCTCACCTGATACCACTATCCTCTTTTGTTTTTCAGGCTCTTCCCATTTGCTAAGCTTCTTTCAGGTTTTACGGAACCTGTTGACTGGTTTATCTTATCAATATTCTCCCAATTTTGCCATTTGCAATATAATTTTCTATACTAAACAGATTACTGGTCTTTTACCCACTTTCAAACTTCAGTGAACTTACAGAATTCACATATTTGCTTTTAGCACTTTTTTTTTATCCTTATGGTTTAATTCTTTCAATTCATTTTCTGAGTTGAATATGTAGACAATAACAAATAAGTATGTTTGGTCCCTCCAAGATCTTAAAACTCACAAATTTGTATTTCAAAATTAAGAAACACTGTTTTGAGGAGTGATTGTCTTATAAATAGTTAACTTATACACAAAATCTAAAATTCAAAAGTGTTCTTTGAATGTGTTAGACAACAGATCACAAATATACAAAGTGTTCTTTGTAAAATGGTAGTTATGATTGTTGATTCTTTGGGAAGATTTAGTTTTAAACTTAGGTATGGGTGAATTCCTTGCTAGTGAAGTATATTTGCAGCTATTGAGTCATCTCAAGGCTCTATCTATTGCTTAAACATACCTTATTACACACACACACACACACACACACACACACACCTGGCCAGGTTTACCACCATATTCTTCTTTGCTACAGTGCAATTTAAAATTGAACATGGATGTGAAGAACATAATGGGAGGAAGAAATAAGCCATTATACAACTCATCAGGAAATTCTCTAGGTGACAGTTTTTCAGCAAATCACAGGAACAAGGCAAGGGACAAAACAGAAACAAGATGTATGGATAAAGTACAGTATTCAGCATTCACATGGATAGTATGTCATAGGGTTTTTGTTGGTTTCTTTATATCAAAGAGACTCATGCAAATGTTATAGAATATCTTGATTGTAAAATCAGTATTAAGTTATAAATGGTTTTGAAGTCATCCAGAATGTTAGAAGTGTTTCTGTTGTCTTGTGGGAAATATTATCACAATTTCTGAGATCTTTCATGCTGCCTCTGTGCTTGAATGGTTAGGGTTATTCTCATCAGGGAGATAAATTTCTTTCTTAGCAATCTCACACACACACAATGCTCAAGTTTCCAAGGGACCTTAATTAGATAAGGATTTAGATCTATAAGTTCAAATTCAACTTCAAATTCAGTGACTCATTGAGTGAATTATTAAAGCAGTTTCACTGTCTTCATTTCAATCTGGTTTCCAACGTTATTTCTCTGAAATCCTCATACAATGTACCAATGACCTCCCTTTTGCTAAATTCAGTGCAAGAGTTCGGGTCTTGACTTGCCTTCAGTATTTGATATGCCTGAATAGCTGTCTCTTCTCTCATCTTTCATAGCACAGGTTTTTCCTTTTATAAATTCAGATTTTGTTGTTCCTTTTTTAACTCTTATTTCTTGTGACAAATTTCAGGTTCACTTTCAGGCCATCCATTCTCTTAGTATGCCTTATTAATAAATATTATCAGATATCCCCCACAATTTTTTTTCTGTTTCATTTTTCCATATTAACTCTATGGTATGTCAGCTGGTACTGTTGGCTCATTTGTATCTGCAGATGGGAGGTAAAATTCTAACATCTCCAAGTTTCATTCCAGAGATCAGACATGCAACACCATTGCCTCTTGAAAATTCCTTTGAATTATCCTGTGGGTGTTTCAAATTCACTAAGAGTGAAAGTAAGCACTTGCTATCATCCCCTTATCTCTGTTTCTTATACTCTCCTTCTTTCTTACATTCTTATTTCAATGACTGATAACAACTAACATCAAATTTCAAGTTCAAACATGTATATCATCCATGATTTCCCCCTCATCTGTTCTGCTAATATTTTGAATGCCATAATTTTCCTGTTAGTTTTTCCTTAAATATCTTTAGAGTTAGACCCCCCCTTCCATTTTTTTTTGTAAAGTCATCATCATTTCTTACCTGATACCCAAATCACCTCACCTGCTTTCCCTTTCTTTGCCCCCTGTACCCCCTTCCCCCACCTCTTGCCTCTGCTCTTCTCTACACTGCTGCCAGTCTTATCATGCCATTGCCTCATTAAAATACTGCTGCTTTTCTCATTCTATGTGTCCAGACTCTTCCTTGTTTAGTCTTCTCTCTCTTTCTGCTTAATAAAGTTGATTCAAAAGAAAAGAAAAGAAAAATTTATTGTTCTAAATCATGGAAATTCTAGAGACACAGAGCTGGTTTGCTCTAAGCATCGCTTGATTTAAAGATCAAACATGATGCTAGTATGTGCCTGTTTATTGACTTTCTTTGTTAGGTGAATCAGTTCGCAAAATCTAAATGTCGACTAACACTGATGTTAAGCTCACACCATGGAAGCACCCAGTATAAGAAAAACTAAGAAGGTTCATGCCCTGATGATTCTGCCCAAAATCGATATATTGATTCTGTTTAACTCAGATTTACGTGCATCAGTTCATCTAACCTATGAAAAGAGAGTGAAAAGCACAGTGTAAGACTCATCCTAAGTCTGGTTCTGGGAGAAGAGAAATTTCCAATAAAGTAGACATAGTATGACTTGATTTGCAAAAGAGAGCACTTGAAAGTAACTGAAGTGGTAAATAATTTTACAGCTTCTTACATTGAACCAAATTATTTAGATTTTTGATGTTGATATTGACCATCATTACTGATGTATGCACCCCTAGGCATGTTTTCTAAAATTCAAAATTTAACACTTCAAAAATATGTACTTTTTAATTGAAAGACTTATCTATATAACATATGTATCTGTAGATCAGTCACAGAGAATAAACATTTAGCAGTATGTCTGTAATCCTAGCAGCTCAGGAGCCTGCGGCAGGAGGATTATAAATTCAAGCCTTGACAATTTAGCAAGACTCTGTCACAGAATAAACAATAAAGACCTGGGGATATAGTTCAGTGGTATAGTGCTCTGGGTTCAGTCTGCAGTACTACCAAGAACAAAACTCCCAAAGTATGTTACAGTTAGGTATAGTGGTGCACGCCTGAAATCCCAGATACTCAGGAGGCTGGGGTAAGGAGATCATAAGTTTGAGGCCAATCTGGGCAGTGTAGTGAGATCTCAAAATAATAAATAAATAAATATTAATAATAAAAATAAAAAGGGCAAGTGATGTACCTCAGTGGTATAGTGCATGGCTAGCATCTGATTGACCCTGGGTTCAATCCCCAGACCTGAAATGTAGGAGAAGGAAAAGGAAAAGATGCTTCGGCATTCATTCAGATTCTTATACAATGTGTTTTTGTCTTTTCATCTTCATATAATAAATATTTTTAAAATCTTGTACATTTTAACCTATATTTGTCATGCATTCTTTTAAGATGCTTTCCTTAGTTTTAAAATAATCAGGGTCATGGAATAATTAATTGTATGATATGATTCACTAATAAAGGGAGATAATTTTTTTTTACATCAAAAGTGAAATTCTATGTGAAGTTTAAATCTTCAATGATAACTAATTTTGACTCACTATTTTTTTTCTTTTGGTGTGTGTATGCATCTGATGCTGAGGATTGAACCCCAGCCCTCATGTGTGCTAAATACATCCTCTCCCACTAAACTATACATCTCTGCCCATCAGCAACTATTTTTTTTTAGGTTAATCTTCTAGACTAGACAAGCAAAAATCTATAACTCCAGCAATAGTATATAGCAACATAAATGTCTTTATATAGTTAACCTTGAAAGGAATTAGCAAGCACAATTGTAGTGGAAAAAGAAATGTGAAGATTTGCCATACCATGTTTTATTTTATTTTCATTGTTTTAAAGTAAGAAGAATTGTTATTTTAGTAACCAACACAAGCTTGAGGGAGGAAAACTGAAAGTCAAGAATACTCAAAGTAAAGAATAGATGATAAAACACTATGGTTTGTCATTTCATTGTATTCATATAGGTTCAAGGATCTATACAAATGTATTTCATTAAACATCCTCTTCATTAGAAATTTGCTATTAAAAAACATTTTCTCATTCCTCATGGTAGTGACCATTTTGATGTCAACAAATATTCACTAAATAAATAAATCAGATTGGTTTCTCTTGATAATTATTTTTTTGTGAATAGTCTATTCTTCATATCTCTGATTTCTATAAATAGCATTATTAAAGACATTTGAAATCTGATTTCCTTTGATTCTCTGATAATATTGTCGAATATATTTTGTCTATATTTTGATCTGGTGTTTTTGAAGAGTTACATATGGAAGATTTTTTTTTAGAAGCTCCTACTTTAATTGGTGACAGTGGTGAAGGATATGATAAGTGCCTATGCTTGGTGAGCATGTGTGTCATATGTAATTGGTTCAAAAGCCTTGTGGGTTGAACTGTAGACTCCCAAGGGGATGTGATCCTCTTATAATGCCTCTCAGCACTGACAGACTGATGAGAACATAAACATCACACTCTGATATTTTCCATTTTTGTTCCATATATTTAAAAATCACATAATGATAACCTATGATCATTATAAGAATTTTTATTTTCAGTAATACCACAAACTAGTTAAATATTCTGTGTTACTTTACATGGGGAAGTGAAAGAGCATATTATAGTTTAAAAGTGGCCACTCAGTATATTTGTTGAATGAATGAATGTAGAATACACGTAATTTTTTAATACCATTATGCTCTAGGAACTCAGCATTTAAAAAGAAAAAGAAAGCAAATTTTAAAAAATCTCTAGCATTAATGTTCTTTCTTACATAAATTTCAGTTATTTTTTCACTTTGATTACAATTTGATTGGGCTAGGGCTGTAGCTCAGTGGCAGAGTACTTGTCTAGCACACAGGAGTCACTGGGATCAATCCTTAGCACCACATAAAAATAAACAAATAACATAAAGGTATTCTGTCTGTCTACAAATACAAAAGAAATGTTTAAAGTAATACACTTTGAGTATATATAGCCAATAATTCTCAATATTAGAAACATAATCTTCCCAGTTTAAGTGAATCAAGTAGATATAGATAGATACAGATGTAAATATAGATACAGATAATTTAAAAACTTTCCATATTTTTTTTTGGGGGGGAAAGTTAGAATATTTTTTTGCATTGGTATCTTTACAGATACTGAATATATGCAAATACCTAAGGTAAGATGTCATTATGCAATGGCTCTTTAAGAAAGGAAACTCATGAACATCACTTAGAGGGGTGTTTAAAATATATAGGGAGCTGGGATTGTAGTTCAGTGTTAGAGCACTTGCTTAGTATATGTGAGTCACTGGGTTCAATTCTCAGCACCACATATAAATTAATTAGTTAAATAAATGTCCATCAAATACATACACACACACACACACACACACACAAACACACACTTTTACTGAACATTCTAGGGATTCTAACTGAATACATCCAATCCTTTTTATCTCACAAAACCATAGATAGCACATTTTTTCTATTTTATATATTTCTATATTTTTCTATTTTACTCATTAAAATTATAGCAAATTTTCCCACCCCCAAATAAGACTTAGGTGGTGAAAATTCTCAAAAGAAAAAGTAGATTTGCTATTTATACTCTCTTAATGATTAATTTGTTGGTATAAGAAAAATAGATATGAATAATACGCATGTCTATTGAATAAAGTAATTGAATTATAGTAAGAAATCATTTTACATTATCTATTGCATTTTGATTTTTATATTAGTATTATCATATAAATATAATGGAAAAAAATGTAAACACCGTGCCATAAAAAGACCCTCTTAATTTGATTTATTTATCTGGAATGGTGCATGAAGTAATTAACCGACAAATATAGTAGATAGTGATTTCAGTTACAATTATGTTCATCTTTATGATTTTATCATGATAGCATACTCTTAATGTATATTAATATAATTAGATGTATAATTTACTCAGTAGTTGGCTCTTTAGTTTTTCAACTAATTTTTGGAGATTCAGACCTGATATGGTAATCAGTTGTTATTTTAAGGAAAATGGGTACTGAAATGGGATGCGTAATCAATCATATATTTAAAAATCATTGTACATTCATTCATTAGTCCTTTATTCCTATACTAACGCTATGTAACTAATGACTTCTAAACCTCATTTGGAAGAAAATTATAAGCAATATTCTGACATCTCTGTTGACATGACTGGCTCACTCACATCTGGATGCTGGCCTTCTGTTGTTGATCCACACTGATCTTAGCTGAGAATACTGAGGCTATGTGTGTGTGCTTCATATGTCATATAAACTGCAGACTATGAAGACATGTTATTATATTGATGAAAAAAGACACATAAGTCAGGGCAAACCCAAACACTTAGATGCTTTTTAAACTTTTCATATTTTAAACCAAATCATGTGGAGGAAATCAAGAGTCCTAGTAGGAAGCTATTATGGTTATATGGTAAAAGAGAAGATATAAGGTAAAAGAAGAGTATGGGCCATTTTGAACTTTTGCTTTACATTTTAAAGAGATTATTATCTGTTTACCTCAAGATCATTCTACTAATAGAATATCAGAAAATTGTTTTAGGGACTTATACATTAGTTTCAGTAGTGGAGCATAAAGTTGCATTCCAGTAGCTATGGAAATTGGAGAACTATTGTGTCATGATATCTGTTTCTGCTAAGAAATGTAGAGAAATTGAAATGTCTCATTCATTGTGGCTCTGACACCAGATTCAGAAATTAAATGAGAAATTTGGTTTTAAACCCTGAGAGATGAGGGAGCTAAATTGACTGGGATTTTTATTTTTTTATTTTATTTTTTGGTGGTAATTTAAGTGGAAAAATAATAAGTCACAAATTTCTTGACTCAACAAAGGAATAGGGGTGGAGGGAATGGTCATGTTAGAGGTTACATTTTAGGTAGAGAATATAGGGTTCCTTCAGGGTTTTCTCCCATGCTGATTCCAGTTCAGCTCCTACATCCTAAATCAGATGTCTGCTGTCTCCACTCTGGATTGTGATAAAAAGAAGATGGAGATTCAAGCCTATGATGTGTCTTTCAAAGAGTCTGTCCCTACAGAGACCAATGGAGGTTAATCTTCACTCTCCCTCTGGAATGCAGTATTTATTCAGGGAACAAAATGTACATTCCTCTTCCTCGTCTCAGCCTGAGTCTACCAAAGACTGGAATAGAAAGACTTGAAGATGAGGGGTTATAGACACTTGTGTTGGTTTTCAAGCTTATTACACAGAAGAATTGGGAGATTTTTGACTTGAAAGATGAAGAATGTTGATAAATCTGTGGTTTTGTTGTTGTTGTGGTTTTAATGTGTGTTTAGACAAAGAAGGAACCCAGGGCATGCTTCACAGGTAAGCAAGGAAGAACTCTGTCAGTTGTTTCATAAAAAGACTCTCAGAAAATATGCTTATTAAGTATTTACTCGATATGGGAGCTTATTTGAGTACTAGAAAATCAAGCTTAGGAAAGAGGGGGAGGGGGTTGTGGGAGAAAATGGATTCAAACCATTGTTATGGTTTGGATGTGAGGTGCTCCCCATAATTTCCTGTGTTAATGCAGAAACATTCAGATTAATGACATGATTGGGTTATGAGAGCTATAACTGAATCAGTTCATCCTAGTTTGAGAAGACTAACTGGGTCACAACTGTAGGTGGATGGGGTGAGGCTTGAAATGATCACTGAGTACATGTCCTAAAAGGGTACATCTTTCCTATGGCCACTTTCCCTCTCTCCTCTCTCCTCTCCTTCTCCTCCTCCTCCTCTTCTTCTTGCTCCCTCCCACCCTTCATCTTTTCCCCCCTCTCTTCCTCCCTCCTTACTTGCATCCATGTCCTAAGCTGCTTTCCGCTGCCATGCTCTTCTGCCATGATGCTATGCCTCATCTTGGGGCCAGAGCAACAGAGTCAGCCAGCCGTGTACTGAAACCTCTGAAACCATCAGCCCATAATAAACTATCTTCCCCTCAATTATTCTTCTCAGGCATTTTGGTCACAGCCATGAGAAACTTACCAACACATACACTTTATTCACATATTATTTCAGAGTTACAGAACCAGGTAGCATAGGGAGGAAAAGGTTGAGACAGGCTTCTGTGTGCAAGGGGGGAAAGTGAATGGTTATTTTATAAAGCACCAAGTTTGCACAAAAGCCATTTTTCCCAAAGGAAATAAAAAGAGGAGACATTTTCATATGATGGAATTGACTTCAGGTTGCCTCTGTTTTTTGTTTATGTTTTTCTCCTCTGTGTCTTCAGACCTGATTTTGGGGTCATAATGATGATAATAATATAATAATTTGTTCTATTCTATATTGCAGATAGACTTTTTGTCCCAGTCTGAATTGTCTTAGGGCTTTAACAATGGCTTAAGACAATGTGACAGATGGAAAGCCATTCAAAGATTGAGTATGGTGGTCAAGTGAGGATAAGGAGCTGGGTGAAGGCAGAGGCAGAAAAATTAAAGTATTATCTTACACAAAATTAATTAATTTACCCACATTCATTGTCTTATAATTTTAGACTGGAACCAGTAATGTATAGGGATGCAAACAAACAAGAAGTAGTTGCATACTTGACTGTATGTTTAGACATATTTATACATGTAAGTTTGTGTTGTCTTTTGCCCTGTCTTCATTCCCCTGTTTTGGTGATAGTATCAAAATATTCTGTGAAAGATTCTTCTTCTCATCATTAATTCTAATTTGTTCAGGTTTGTTGGTAATATCCTACCCCAACCCCCCACGTCTGGACCTAGGAATAGGTATGATGAATCCGAAGCACAGTGGGTGGTCAGCTTAGAAGTGTGTCCTGATTCAGGCCAAGTAGAGCGTATGTCTATCCGCACCAGGAATTTGTCTATAGCACTTGGCATATTGCTACTATATTTCAACTAGAATATAAGTACACATCCCCTCATATGTCATGTTTGCAGAACAATAAGTATATTTTCTGTGCATAATTATTTACTTAGAATGCTCCTGTGCAGAATTAAATTCATTAGACAGATATAATGCAACTAAGGTCAATGTTGTAAATTTAATATGTGTTTGATAAATGTAAACATTAATTTTACTTTTTTTCTGTACATGACCACAAGAAGAATATGAGTCTGAATTCATAGTGTTGGAACTAGACTTTTTACAAATCTCTTGATGCTTTCTATGTACTTGGGGAGGGCTGAGAATGAAGTGTCTACAAGAGCAGCACCAAGATTTTCTTAACTACACAGTAAAATGAGAATCACTTTTAGAGTAAACAGCAAGTTTTCTTCCTGCGCCCCCCACCCCACCAAAGGAATTAGTTAACTCAAGCATCATTTCACAGTAGGCTAACATCATTTTATCAGATTATAGTGTACTTCCTATTTGAGTGTAGAAATCAGGCTGATCATCTTTTGTAAATTCTGAGCAGTAAATAGATAAGAAAAAATTCAATGAGAAGGGAGATGCCAACTAAAAATACTAGGCCCCTTTCTACTATGCTTAGTGGATTATTCTGTAATCAATTAAAAATGGAATCAATTTGATAGGTTAATACTTTTTTATTTTACTTTGTTTGACATGCAACAAATTGAGCAACATTCCTTGCTAGATAAAACAAGGGTGTTCTTTTGAAGTCTGATTTTCCAGCATTTCCTAACACTTAAATAGGCCTTATTAGCTTAATTTTAAAGAGAAACTGAAATTAATCAGAGTTTCAGAAAGTGAAGCATATTGATTAGTTACAGCTTCGGGATGAGAACTGAGATATATCTGGCTACAAGAGTCCATGTATTTTCACAGTGTCATGTTTATAGATCATGCATCCATATTGCATACTCAAAATTCACCTTTCCACTGATGATACATATTACTGTTCCTATGAGAATAAGTGTCAATATTTTATTTTCATAGCATGTGACTAAATAATCCATCCTTTATATAATACTTCTAAAGGTTGGTTGATTTTGTTTTATAGATATTTCCATAAATGCACTGATTAACCACTGAACTTTTTTTTAATGTCCCTTGTCTCTGAGACTTATAAGACTATTTCAATTATTTGCAAATGTGTTTTCCCTGCATTATGACAAATCTAAATTACTTGAAGTAGCATAGTACATCTTTGTAAGTTTCTTCTGTCTAAATGTAAACACACCGTGCCAGCTGTTGAGGTAATTTAAAGAAGAAAACTTGTGTTTGAAACACTTCTTCATATGGGTAATATTCTTTGAAAGCACCAACCTACTTCCAGAGAAAGGTTGTCTTTAGAGGAAGCAGATGGTAAAGATATTTAGTGAGATACCATATTTAAATCCAGTGGGAACTATACAAATTCAAAGAACTGATATCCAATTCTTCAAACATAGAAAAATAAAGTTTATTTTAAAAATACCAATACTTTTTGCTTAATGTATATTTTCTCCTGGACTCAGTAATTCCAAGCATATTCACTGAAAAACAATTTCAGTACAATTATTCCTTAAAAAATTATCATTGGTTGTAAAATATAGCAGCAATTTAATAATTACATTTAGGGAAATGTAAAATTTATGTGTGCTTTGATTACATCCTTGTCTCACAGAATTAAAACATGAAAAGGTACATTTATTCAAAGAAATATGATGTTTCTTTCTGTAGTGAACACCTATCTGCTTAGGTGTGTTAGTTTTTGTGAATGATAGGAATGTCATATAACATATGTTTGACATTTCCCATTTGGCCTAGATCCTAAGTGTGTCATGTAGACTACTTATAATATTTGTTTAAAAAGAGGCTTAGTTAGAGGTGATAAAGTAGGATTGGAGGCTAGTTTTCCGTATTGCAGCTGTCATTATCTTTTGCCATAGACAACACATGACCAGGTGTTATCTTCTCCATTGCTAAGTTTGAGTCCTTTTGAAAATTGCTGTTTTCCTAAGGAAATTTCCATTTTTCTGGAGAATTTTAAGTTTCTGATTTATAACCACTGAATTATGTTGCGAATCAAACACCTATGTCTTATCTTTCTGTAGTACTGTGAATAACCAGCTACCACATATATCTAGAATGGCTTATTTTCACTTTTAAAAAATAATTTATATGCCCAAATTTTGATTCATCTTTTTCAAATTTTCCTGGTCACTTGAAGAGTATAAAAGAAGCCTCATTTTTGTTTATAACTTAATTCCTGGTGCTTTGTGTCCCTCTCCTTGGCTAGAAATTTGATAGCACTTTTCCTTCCTCAAAATATTTCCAAGAATGTCTTGATGTTATGAGAACAGCTCTTCTTTGTCAGTTTATGTTGATTATGAAATGAAATATCACAGTTCATGAGCCAAGAGCATAAAGAATAATGCCTTTAAAATCCCCATTCCCAAGGGACATATTTCTGGTTTCATATGTCTTTTTGAGAACAAATAATTCTCTTGCTTTCCAAACATTACAGATTTTTCAGTAGAAATTAACCCACAGCTAGTTGATGGTGAAATCTCACCATGTGTCAATGATTCCCATATTTACATTAGATCTCAAATTGATAATTTTGCATTGCATATAAATTATTACAAGACTCGTGTTTCTATTTTAAGTGTATTATCTTTGTTTTAGTGCTTTGTTTCTTGTTGGCCTTGTTCAAAAGTATTTCCTAGAACTAGTTTGTGCCACCTTGGACTAAGGACTTGCTTATCTTACATGGATAACTGTAAACATTACTTGAGAAATGCTTTGGGGAACACATTGTAATTTTATTATTGAAATAAAACAAAACATAGCAGAGTACTAAAAAACTTTTAGTGTTCTATATGAGAATAAGTGCACATATTTCTCATAGACTCGATATGTTCTGTGGATTTTTTGGTGCAGTAACAAAAAACAATTCTGAACAATTTAATCAAAAAGGGAACTTACCTGAAGGATTTTAGTCCATAGAATTGATGAGAAAGTTTGACAATAGGCTACTATAGAAAAATACCTCCAGGTCTCAGTAGCAAAAATAAATTATCAATGTTGACAGAGCACCTCCTGTTGAATGAATGAAGTCCATTCATCTTTCTCATCCTCATGTCATTACACTCAATTCAAATTACAGAGAAAGAGAATGGTATTCACTTACATTCTGCTCACTCTGCTGTGCCTGTCTTTTGGCTATGTACATTCCAGTTGGACCATCATATAAAGGGAGAGGATCGGGAATATCACAGAAAGTGGAAGAAATGCTGGGGTTAGAAAAGAAAAAAAAAAAAAAGGTCACCTACAATGGAACATACTTATGACTGAATGTTGGTACTGGTTGCTACCAACATGACAGTTTAGGTTATAAAGAATGTAGATTTAATCTCAAAGCAGAGTTTTATTTACCAGGCTAAGTTTCTTACTGCCTTGCAGGGAAGTTTAGCTCATGAAAGCAGTTGTTTTTCTTGTAATCTGGCTTTGGGAGGGTGCAATGGAGCCTATTTTTCTCTACAATATTGCTACTTAAAAGGTATTACAGTTCTCTCTCTCTCTCTCTCTCTCTCTCTCTCTCTCTGGAGGTTTTATATACATAAGAGGAGAAATCCCTCCACATGGGAGCTGCAGCTAATTCCTTTAGAAGTCCATAGAAACACTCTGCGAATAGGGGGAGGGTGAAACTGAAATCAACCTTTGGCAAGTGTTGCCCAATACCTTTTTAATACAGGTTTTTGTTCTGGTATTTCAATTAATGTAAATCAAATATTAAAGACTTGAATCTTTTTATTAACAAAAGTAATTCTGACTACATATTTTGTCTGCAGTTATCAAGGGCTTGTACATTTATTTTAATAATTAATGTGAGATTTAACATAACCAGTGAAATATTTAAAAAAATTAGAGAAATATTAAACAAAATTTCACATAGTATTATATTTAATGAAATCTGACATAATTAATACACCTGAGTATATCCTAATTTCAAGGAAAATTTAATCTGTTCACAATGATTTACCAACCAAATATTATTCCAAAATTACAGCAAAAATGTCAATCAGAAACTAAAGTATAAATAAAATGAAACCTGACCTCACAAGCTTTGAAAACTATGCCAGAGTATACTTTGAGTTTTTTTGTTCCATTTTTCTTCTAAAACAATGATGTTTAATGACACTTATTCAGAGAAACATATCTACTAAACCACCATGGAACTATGGGTTTTGTAACTGACATTGAGCAAAACCCTCATATCCTCAAATACTTGGGTAATGTAGTATAGAGAATCTGTAGAAAACAGTGTCTGTCAATACCAGAAACTTTCACTGTTAGAACAAAGGGAATCTACTAGTATGTCACACTGAGATCTGATTAAGCTCAATGTTAAACTCAATTAACTCATGTTAAACTTAATCAGTGCAAATATATGACATCTGTAGTTTGACAAAATTTTAACAATATTTTCATTAGTTTTATCTGGTATTAATGGCAAAATCTGGTAAAGTGAACTTGTATCTGGAAATTCAAAATTTCTAATGACAACTTTCTTGATTCACAGTACCGTTCTCTTCTGATTTGTCTGTACTCAGTGTATACATAACTAATAACTCCTTTTAGGAATCTTATTATTTTGCTAGCTTAATTATACTGACTTGGTTCTTATTTTCAGAATATTTTTTGCAATAAACAAAGATCTAAAAACTCATGCTACTAGATGGAAAACTCTTAAGAGTCCCTCATTTTCTGCCTCTCTATTATTTATCAATCCTTTCTTTTAGCAAAAAGAAATCTGTATTTACCCACCCCCATTTTTTTCCATTTCAATTATTCTTTGAATAAGTACAAAAGAGTGTGACAGAAATTATTAAACACTCATTTAGCATTCTTACTTTTATGTGGAAATGAACACTACTAGAGGAAAGAGAGACCATTGAAACTAAAGAAGAATATGTGTCTTAAATAAGATGGATGGTCATAGTGAAGCACAGCGAGACTTGTATAAGTCTGCATTACCTCCCATTTGTCTGCTTTTATTACTCCTTGGGAAATGTCTACTTCATTATGAGAAGACCTCCCCATATCCTTGAAATCCTCCTCTAACTCAGGTGAAGTGAGCCTTTTCTATACAATCTTGACTCTTGACCCTATTCCTTCTTGAGGACTTGCCTCATTTTTTTTTTTTTTTTTTAATGGATAACACCAGTATTGCTTGCTTATTTCCTGAGCTGTCCACAGTGACTGCTGCCAACTCTCAGTTCATTCTCAGTCTGAGAAATATCTTCAGCTAAGAGGAGCCACTGTGATCAAGATTATATCTATACCCTACCAAGCTGCCAGCTTGATGACCAAGTAACAACCAGAGCAGTACAGTGATTAGTTTGTTGTTGTTGTTGGGCTGATATGGAGGGAATTATATAAAGGTCTGTAAAAATCGAATTAAGATAGGACAGCTCAAAGGTGCTGATTTGGAAATCATTGCATGCCCATCTTAGTGGTTGTTTCCAGGTCAACCAACCTGTCATTGTTCATGGTATCAGAAAAATTAAATATAACATGTTAATCAAAAATTGATATTTAATGAAGCTTGACAAAAAGCTGGAGAGGATGATTTATAATCTATATAGTATACACATTTTTAAAAATGAAATAATTATATTTAAAATATAGCTTCTGTACCCCAAACTACTTCTTTCTTCCTATAGACCAGCTATTGATTCACATTGTCTCCATTGTTATACCAACTGTCCCTTGTTGCTCATTATCTCATTATGCACCTAGTAGCCTCAACTATACCTCCCCATCTGCAAGAGCATAGAAAACAAATAATAGGTCCTAAAAATGAAGCATATTGCATATCAAAATCAAGATATCTTTTCAGAAAAACATGCTGCTTTTAGAAGTTTTTTTTTTATTTAAAAATGTTTTTTGGTAATCCTTTTATCTTGAACTGAAAACTGAAGCTTTCCGTGAGTTCTTATGAATTGCCAAGACTAAAAGTTATCTTTCCACTCACATTCACATTGCCATGGGTATTCACCTTCATGAAATGCTATATAAAATATTTGTTAAAAATAATTGCCCTTATATTTCAATAGACAGGAAATTGAAGTCTGGGGTATATAAGTATGAATTTCTATTGAAATTTATTTTTTGTACATGTTGGATCATTTTTTAAAATGATGATTACAATAAATAAGTGGACTGTGCTTCTAGATCACAGATAACTTGGTTTGTTTTATGAACCAGTTAGACAGATTAGCCTCTTGAATTAAAATGTCAGTTGATCCAATAGTTTCATTATATTGGGATCTGATTGCCTGAAATTACAATAAAAAACTCTCAATCCTTAATCTTATTAGGATAAATATATGAAAATCATATTAAATCAAATTATTTCCAATATTACTATTTAATATAAGACTTACAGTAGTATTATCAAGTTTTTGAGGCATTTATCTCCCTTACATTCTCAATTATAAATTATGTATTCTTTAATAGACTGTAACAACCTATAAATTCCCTCCATATTTAGATTACACATTTTTCTTGCTCAGTTGCAATTTAGTAATACGTTGATGTAATATAGTCCAACAGCCTTCGAAAACATATTACAAATATGATGCTTTTGACCAAGTAAACCTAAAAGGAAAGAAAAAACACTTTTTCCCCTTCTTTATTAAACAGATTATCTTCAAAGCAAGAGGATATTTAATAAGAAATAAAACTAATATGAAAACAAAGGAAGTAAATGTCAGGTACGAAAAGTAGTAAGCCCCTAATAATGACTTACCTAAGATTTCAAGAGCAGTGGTTTCTAATATTTATCCACTCATTAAACACTGTGCTAAGTTTTGACATTTAGATTTTGCCTACTAGTAGAATTTTAATGAAAATAATGGTCTCAGAGGCTTAGTAGGTAATACTGTCTGGAATAACTTACCACTGGTGAATTTAAGTATATAAGGTTTGATATGCATAGTTTTATTTAATATTAATTTATATATGGATGTAAAATGTGGCTCTGTGCATCTGCTTATTCTTGGTGAAATATATATTTAAATTTGTGACATTTGTTTTTCCATTGTTTTTCCTTTCAGGATGAAATAGAGGCATTTGATTCCATTCCTTTTAGATTTGAATCTATCAACTTTTAGTAACCCCTGATTGTTTTACTGTCTTTAATGATTAAAACAGAAATTTATTTAAAAGACTATGAATAATTCCAATTCATCTAACCCTGTCTTTTACAAAGTGTCAAGCAGCAGACATTAAGTAACAGATGGCCAGAGATAAGAATTGGGTCTCTCACAATTGTGAAACTGACTTTATTAAAAATTATTTTATTATTATTATATGATGTTGCTAGGCTTTTTCCTTAGATTACTATTCTCAGTATTTTTAAAATCAGGAAAACAAAGTCAGCTAAAAAAATCAATGACAAATTCTTAAAATGAGTCAGTGTAGCAATGGTTGAGAAGGGCAAGTTCTCAGCATATTGTTAGTAATTTTTAACATGTTTATAGAAGAATCAAGAAATACTGGAGGCAGCACATCTCCATACGACAAGATGATGATTGTCCATCTTCCATTCTGAGCTGTCATAGTTAGAAGATTTGGCCAGATCTTTTCTCCCCAGAAGAACACTGAAAGTCTTTAGCATCTACAGATGTGAATGATTAAGATAAAACCTACTGTGGTACTATCAGCCAAGGGTAAGGAACATGGATGCTAACTGTACCTGATTTTTGAGGAAGGAAAATTGAGATTTTTCATTCATATTTTTCAACAGTCTACATGTGCTGATGACCAAAATTCTAATTTACTAATGACAAAACCTTACAGGTTAAAAGAATTAAGTACCCATATACATTTGTATTTCATTTATAACCCATGACTCCTTTAGATCTCGTTTCTTCCCTTAAAATAACATTTTCAGATGCTATTTCCAAGATTTAATTGCTTTATACATCCTAAATGTAGTTATAATACAAGGAATGCTTGAATTATTTATTTCAGGGAGTAAATCTTTAATTATAGGAAAATTGGCTGGAACAGGATTATCACAAAGAGTAATGTACTTGAGAATATTCATTTAATGTCTAAATAAAATTGTTAAAACTTTGGAGTGTGAATTGTATATACACATTAAACTATGTGGTTCTCTGTGAATATTCAAAAACATTATGTCAATTAAAAATAAAGTATTGGAGCTGGGGTTATGACTCAGTGGAGAGTGCTTGCCTACTGCTTGAAAGATGCTGGGTTCAATCCTCAGTGCCACATATAAATAAATAAATAAATAAATAAAAATTTAAAAGTACTTAAATTTATATAATATTAAATTGCCGCAAAACACACTATACACTTCACTTATTTCAAGTTCTTAGAAGTTTATTATTTTTCTATCTTCAAATATATTTTAAAACAAATAACAGGAAAAGCCTGTTATCTTAGTAGGATTTATGTGTAACTTTTCCTGGTAGATGTTTTACATTTAATGACTGACATTAACATCAGGATTTACAAATAAGGCTTAATTCCACCAGATATTTAATATACAAAATTCAATCTTCTTTATTGTGCAATGTGGTGCAATAGAAAACATTTTTTAGACATGAAAGTTACCTGAATTTACATATACAAGAATATTCACTTATTAATTTATTTTTGATTGGTAATACTGACCATTTTACATATATAAGTAAATTGAAAGTATACTTTGAAAACCTTTCAAAATGGATGTGTGAATTTAAAACAAATATAAACTTATCTTCTGTTTGCTGAGTTTAAATGTCAGTATCACAAATATTTATAATTATGCCTTATTTGTATTTACCAAAAAAATTCTCTTTGCTTGGTGTTTGTTCATGGTAGCAATGTGTTAAGCTCTAAGCTCTTTTGAGCTTGTACAATTACTCTTTTTTTAATTTTTAATATTTATTATTTAGTTTTTGGCAGACACAACATCTTTGTTTGTATGTGGTGCTGAGGATCGAACCTGGGCCACACGCATGCCAGACGAGCGCGCTACTGCTTGAGCCACATCTCCAGCCCCTACAATTACTCTTTTTTTTTTTTTTAATTTTTTATTTTTTTTATTGGTTGTTCATAACATTACAAAGCTCTTGACATATCATATTTCATACATTAGATTGAAGTGGGTTATGAACTCCCAATTTTACCCCAAATGCAGATTGCAGAATCACGTCGGTTACAATTACTCTTAATACTCTAAATTTTTCATAATATCTGAACCAATACAAGCATACTAGTAAAATTTACTTACAAAGAAGGTCTATAATGTCATTATTCAATCCTAACTGACTTAATCCACTAGGTTTTGGAGAGATTAATCCTATGATAATCTTGAAAATAGATGTTTGGGAAAAATAAATAATATTATCCAATGTCTAATGTAAATGTGTTAAGTAGCATCCTGAAATAGAAAATCAAAGCAGAGTGTATTTTCTTCCAAATTTCTTACTTTGACAACATGGGTTCTGTACTCTCCAACAGATTTGACAAGGTTAAACCTATGTAAAATGGTAGTTTCTTTTCCTCCTTTTTCTTTGCCAACATCTCTCATAGCATGAACAGATGGACATTTAACTTCATATAAAGTTAACAATTGTGGGGGAGATAAAATAATATTCTGGCAGAAATAAGGAAAATCATGATGATTTAATCTTTCCTAGTATGAGGAATTCAAAGTAGCCATCTGGGCCATGATGGGTGCATCAGTTGCATTTGAAGACACCAAAGCAGAAGACAAGTGAGTAAGAAAAGCATTTCAGGGTATCAAAGTGTAGTTTAAAAAACTATAAGTGATTACAAAATGGACATATATGGCTATTCTCCTCTAACCCTAAATACTTTGCCATACACCAAATGGCTATCTTAAAGTAAACATTTAAAAGAAAATCAGGAGGGCTAAAAGAAAGGTTTAATCATCAAATTTCAGAAAATACTAAAAGAGGAAGGCTCTAGAGAAATTAATGAGTCTGTTTTAGGTGACTGCTATCGTAGTGAATTCACTCCATTACATTTTGGTCTTTGTGATAAATTCGTACAGAATAACCCAATTGATTAACTTGTCAAGCAAAAGGCCAAGGCGAGGGTAGGCAGATCAAATTGATGGATAAAATACTAAGAGTACATATTTGGGGGGCAGAGCATAAACTAGAATATCCTTTCCAAAAAGAGAGGAAATGTATGCTAAGCAGGTTCAAAAGATAAGTATTCATCTCACAGACTGCATTTCATGCATCACTGAACTACAGTGAACATTTGAGCATTACACTGACTGTATTTTCTGGAAGGGATGATTCTTGTCAGCCTTTAGACTTTACTAATGGAGTTTAATATCATTTGTAAAGAGGTAACTGTGAGGAAGACGTCAGTAGTTGTTAATGAGTGCTAATAATATTTGATTTTTTTTTTACTTTAAAATGAAGTGAGCTCTGTATCTAATTTGATCACTTGTAGCCTTGTTAATGTATTCAAATAGAATAATGGAGTGAAGCCTGCATATAATGCCACATGGTATCAAGGTCATGCCACAAAATTTCTAGCAGTATCTACTAATTCATTAAGAAAAATTCTCCACAGTAAATGTGACACATATGTCCTATTCAAGTTTTCCATGCCTTCTGGCTGCAAGAACTTTTTTTCAAAGATAGACATGTTCTGTGTCTGCGTTGCTTGATGTGGTAGCTTTTGGTCAAATGCGGCTATTAAAAATGTGTCTAGTAGGATTGAAGAAATGAGTTTTAATTTTATTGAAGTTGATCTAATTTAATTCACATAGTCACAAATGATTATTGATTAAAATATTGGACAGCAGAGTCTTCGTGTATTTACTTTCATCTGAGGAATAAATTAAAAATGAAAGACAAAAAGACAAACTTATTTGCTACAGAATTTAAGAAACATATTCCCAGTGTAAGAGAGGGTTTATGTCTATCAGTACTCTGAGTTGCAAATAATTATTTCATACTGACTAGTTTATGCAGAAAAAAAGAAACACATGCACCCCTGTGCGTATGCACACACACACACACACACACACACACACACACACACACACATTGCTCAAGCATACAACTACCACAGCTTGCCTGCTGACTCTTGAGCACTGAATATAGGAATTTTGTCACAACTGTCTCCCAAGGGTGGATGCTTCTGATGTCACCTTCAGCAGAATAGGTGCTGTACAGAACCTATTTTCTTATGCCATTTTGTGTTGCTGTCTCCTGTGAATTTGTCACATTTGTGGATCACAATTTGCATGTCGATGTCTTATTCATTAGGAAATGTAGCTTATTGAATCTCTGTGGCCCATCTTGGATATGCCTAGACTTACTACATTATAGTCTCAGACACCATATTATGAGAAATATTCCTGCAAAAGTTTTAAGCATCTTGTAAATTACAAAAGTTAAGTTATATATGCTTGGTTTAAAGAAAAAAGGAAAATGTTATTGGAGATTGCATATTTTGCTGGCAAGTGTCCTGTCATTTGGTTCAAATAAATTTATGCCCTGCAATGACCAATGATAGAAATCCCCCTGTTATCTTTAAGTAAGGCAGTTTTTGTAATTTCAATATGAAGTATTTTGCAACCTTGATTAATATTAGCATTTAAAAACATGTATTTATATATCACTTACCTACCAATCAGGACCTAAATATTCATCAAAGTCTAATATATATATATATATATATATATATATACACATACACATACACATACACACACACACACATACATACATATACACATAAATTTAATTGTGTTCAAAAAATTTGAAAAAAAATAATAAATGCATCCCATCATGTTTAACCACAAGAATGGGCTCAAAATTGAAATGAGTAGTACCCCATATATATATAATATGTCAAAATACATCCTGCATATCTAAAAACAACAAGGGAAAAAAAGAAAAGAAGAAGAAATGATAGATGCATCACTTTTTAAGGACCAGAACATATGGAAAAACTAGGGAAATAAAATGTGTTTCCATAACAAGTCACAAAGTTTCATCTTTACAAAATTAAAGGTCCTGTCCTTGGCATTGTGGTCTACCTAGTTTTCAAATTTATCCTTCTTTGGAGTTTCTGGATTGTTAAGAGCAAATACTAATACTGGGTCTTAACTTTCTCTGCCTTTTAGCTTTAGAAGATTAGTTCTTGTTTATATATTACCAGGAAAATATTATACTTTGTCTTTAGTATTCAATGGATGGTTAATCATCTCTAGGAAGTGCTTGCTACCTCAAAACAAGAAGTGCCCCCAGCAGGAATCATTCATTTTATTATTTTTATAATTATTCACATAAGACCTACATATTTGACACATCTCACCTTTTGGAGCATTTCTTTTTACCAGTGACCTATTCCACTTCACTATCACTTGGAAATTTTTATAATTATAAGACCACTATTAAATGGTTTTTCTGTAACCCACCACAGTGAAGTGATGGGATCCACATTTCCTGCCAGACAGAAAGCATCACAGTTCCTTAGTTCCATCTTCATGTCAATTTTCTAATGTCATTTGTGGCACCAATAGTGGATGTTGGGGTTCCCTGTAAAGCAGACTTCGGAATGGAGGCTATTTGGTAGGATATGCATTAGGAAATGTTTCCAGGATCAATATTTGTTGGTCTATGTCTACTTAACTCTTTCTGCTTGGTTTTGTTTTTTTGTCTTATCTCCTCAATAGCCATGATGATGATGATGATGATGATGATGATGATGATGATGATGGGTGTAGGGTCTATGGGGAGGCAGGGGAGAGAGAGACTAGTTGTGAACCTAGTTTTAGGCTTGAGATGATAGTATCTACCTCCAGAGTGAACTTATTTTAATCTGCAGATGGTTAAAATGTTTTGTTCAACTTTTCTAATAATTCTCAGGAGATAGATTTATATAAATGATTAATTTTAGCATTAAGAGAGATAAAGTCCAAGTTGGTACATTTCAAAATATAGTTACATTGGAATAAACCTTGCAGGCATCAATTTCAAGATTATTTGGCTGAAATTGTGTATTATTTCCATTCATAAACATTATAATGCCAATGAGTAAAGGGGTAAAGAAAATGCAAATTGCAAAGAATACAATTTACATTCTACATTTTCAGTTTGTCTTGAGTCATTATATGCACATTCACTTAATCAGAAAAAAATCTGTTATTTGAAATATGTATTTTCTATGAATGCAAATTTGTTTTATAAAACTATATTGTGTTTGAGTAGTTGAAAGGAACTTTGAAGAATTTCAAAGCAAAAAAATAGAGTTGATAGCAAATCAACTCTGATATAATGTTTTTCTCTATAATAATTTGCGATGGATCGCTCCCTGAATTAAGCTGAGGAGTGTTATTTCCCTAAAATCAATGTAAGAATTATTACCAAGGACATTTATTTCTTTGGCACATAAAGAAAATATGTTTTGTTAACTTAATGATAAGCTTTGGCTTTCAACTAATCTCTCTCACTAACTCTTCAAATACCACCATTAAAAAGATCTTTGTGACATAAAATCCAAGATAGTGGTATCTAGCCCATAGGTCATAGGATAGATAAGTTAAATGAAAGCCTAATCTTTTTTTTTTTTTTTAATCACATAGGGAGGTTCCATGTGATTTTATATTGCTATTGGGGTGTGAATGTGAAACCAGATTTGGAATGCTCTCACAAAACCATATGTTTGTGCTAACCATTTTTTACATGACAAATGAACAAGAGCCCTTGGGAAATCTCAGGAAAGACAAGATGGGGGAAAGAAGTAGCAGATGACTCTTAACCCCTGGGGAAACTGATATTATAACCAACTCTTGGAAAATGGTGGGTGGTTCAGGCAAACAGGAAAGCAGAGATGTGAGAAACAGAAATTGTCACTTACAGGCTTCAGTTTTGAATCCATCTTCTATTTGTTTCTTTCTTTTCTAACAAGTAGGAGATTTGTAGAAGGTTAGCCCTAAGGTCTCTCTTGTGAATGATTTTGAGGAACAATAAGGCAAGAGAGAAAACAAAAATCGATATTTATGTAACTTTTCTGGCGTTTGCTAATTTCTATATAGCATGATTCAAGAATGCTGAATAATGTGGATAGTTGAAAGAAACAGAACTTCAGAAAAATAATATCCTGAACTAATCACAGCATCATGCAGTGGGAAAACCTGCATGATTATCTAGTTCTGCTGAACAAGACCACCCTATTCTGACCTTTCTGCTTATTTGTATTAAATGCTCATTAGCTTCTCCATTATTTAAATAAGAAATTGTATAATGAACTTTCTCAATTCAACTATAACAAATGTTTACTGTGCAAGTATATGTATTGCTTAGTCAAGTAATAAAATAGACTTAGGGTCAACCTAGTTTCGTTCAAACCTCAAATTCTGTGAGTGACACAAAGTCAGGCACCCAATAACAAAGTAACGACTTGGTCAATCATCACTACCATCACCACCACCACCACCATCATCATTATCATTTGCTCGGTATTGATCTAAATGCAAAGATGAATATGATGTGGCCTTGTACATTGAATAGAGAAAGGGAGGTAGCCAGTGTTTGCAATATCAAGTACAGTGATAAACAATTTCTCTAAGAACTGTGAAAAGCTAAATGTCCTACTAGTGGGAATGGTTTGGGAAGAGTAAGAATACAATGATACCTGAGTTGAGGCTGTGGGAGGGAGAAATGAGAAGAATAAGGATAACAAAAGAAATTACAGAGGATGGAAAAGCATTTTCAGGATTACAAGAGTATCTGAGAGTACAGTTTGAGCAGGGGACAATACTTTTCAGGATTGCTCTAGTGCACTTTATTGGTTTAAGGGTTTGGAGAGCTGAGAAGGGCCAGTCAGGAAAGGCTGGATATGTCATTCCAAGCAATCAGGGTTTGGTGCTATAGATGATAGATAATGAGGTATTGAGAAATTTAAAAGAATGACGTTCTTGTCTAAACCTGAAACTAAAGTACAATGACAGAGTAGCATATGAGATTCCAGTAATTTCTGAAAAAGGGAACACATGATTTTGTTTCATTCATCTCTATCACTTTTTTCAAATAATCATTTGATCTCACTTGCTCTCTAATTATTTCATGAAACTGCTCTTTTTCTCTGAAGTCCTTGGAATATAATCACAAAGATGAAGATCCCAGTCTTAGCCTCTATTCCTAAATATGATCTGCTTTATCTCAATGGTGGCAAGTGTACTTTCTCACATAGATTGTAATCTCCCTGAGTGTGACATCATTTTATAAATAAATCAATGGCACTGCTGAGGCTTTACAGCTCTTCTAATCCTGTTCACTCATTTCAAGCTAAATGGGGGAAAGGATGGGTTAAATGGCTTATGGACCTAAACAACTTGTGGCAGAGCAAGAAGAGAATGTGTGAGTGCCAGGAGCTCTAAAGTGTGCAGTTTATATTTGTTCCGTACCTCCATGCTGTCATCCATCTCATCATTATTCAGGCATATTTGGAGTCCTCTATTTATTTTTTTGTAGTTTAGATATTTTATAGAAAGAAATTAGATTTTAGAGAAAAATAGAACAGATTGTACAATGAACTCTTATAATCCTCAGGATGCATGTTTACTAGTGTTAAAAAATTTGCATTGATATGGATCATATGTTACAATTAGATCACTGATATTGATACATGTTTACACAAATTAGTAATTCACTCATATTTGATTACTTTTTATATAATGTTCTTTATTCCAGAATTCCAGAATACCATGTTATATTTGTCCTAGCTCCTAAGGTTCCTTATGACTGTGACAATTTCTTCAACTTCTTGTATTTTTGATGACATTGACAGTTTTGAGGCTTGCCAGTTAGGTATTATAAGATACTATTGTGTGAGGAT
This sequence comes from Ictidomys tridecemlineatus, assembly GCF_052094955.1. NCBI lineage: Eukaryota > Metazoa > Chordata > Mammalia > Rodentia > Sciuridae > Ictidomys > Ictidomys tridecemlineatus. The sequence goes on from NC_135477.1 coordinate 65,149,504, forward strand.
TTGTCTGATTTGTTTTCTCGTGATACTATTAGTTTTTGTGTTTGGGAGGAATTGAGAATACGTACTATCCATATGTTTTATGACTGTAGATGTTGACTTTTGATCACCTGGATGAAATGGGTTAGTCTGCCTCTTCCACTGTGAGGGCACTCTTCCTTTTTCTCTTCCAAACTGTATTCTCTGGATGGAAGCCACTACCATAGCCCACACTTAAGAATAGAAATTTTACCTAATAAGAGGTTTTTCCACTGCCCTACCACTTAATAATAATTTATTCTTTCATTTATTGATAGTAATATCATCTCATGAATTCTCTCTCTCTGTTTCTCTTCTTAATACTGCACATTGTACCCAGAAGCACTTAACCACTAGGCCACATTCCCAAACCTTTTAATTTTTTTTAAAATTTTGAGACAGGGTTTTACTAGCTTGCTTACAACCTCACCAAGTTGCTGGCTGGCTTCAAACCTGCAATCCTCTTGCCTCACCCTTGTGAACCACTCAATTACAGGGGTGCCCTACCACATCTGACAGTCCTCTTTTATATTTTGCATTATACCCAGTACTGGTAGGTTCTTCTTTTATTTCATCCTTAGGATCACTGGCATTTTCTTCAGTCGTCTTTAATATTTTAAAATAATTTCTCAGTATTATAAATATTCTAAATTTGAGTATTCTAAAATACTTTCAGCATAAGAATGAATTCTGAGCCAAGAAATTTATTTTGCAGGAACCCAAAAAGACGTTTTCATATTAAAGATCCAATTTCAGTGACAATACTCTTACATCTGTAATGTTAAAATATAGCTTATAGTTGCAAATATTAGTAAATATGATTGTGGGTTGATTGAGAACTTTATACTAATCACAAAGCATTATGATAATGGACAGACTTTCAAATATATTTTTATAAGCTTAAAAATAAACTAATATTGATCAATATAATACACATATTGATCCTTTAAAGAGCTCATAAGTATAGTAAACCTTAAATATTGTGAATAACTGTTTACAATGTGATAAGCACTTCAATAGAATGATAAAAAAAATCCTTGTTAAAAATATTTTTATTTTTTTAATCTGAATGGAATGTGTATTAAGAAGATAAAATTTTACAAAAGTTTAATAATTTTTTTATCAAAACAAAAGGTCTGTTGTTTTTGCTATTTTTTCTAGCTAGAAAATAGTATGCTTTAGATAGTTGATTATTATTCAAGAAATTAATTTCTTCATTAATGAATAGATAAATGGATGGCAATTATATGCCATCTCTTTTAGCTACAGTTAAAAATGTGGTGCCAGAGAATAATAGGCAATCAGCTGAAGAGTATACTAGTGCTTATGTAATTGTTAACTGGATTTTTTTCCCTATCTAACTTATGTGGTTTGATTGTTTTGCTATTTTAAAAAACTACCCAAGATCACTTAATTAAAGCATTATGCATTAATTCTTCGAATTCTCATACATGAGAGGATCTAATCTTTATAGTCCTCATTAAAATAAAGATATAATGTTGAGCCATAATTTTTAACTTTGATTACAACCACATACATAAATGATAACATACAGGATAAGTTGAGAGAATAAGAGGCTCTAAGAGAATTTATAATTTTATCTTGTATCAATAAACCAGTAATAGCTGAATGGAACTCCTATTTTTCAAAATTAACTGTTTAATAGAATAATGTAAAATATAATGGTGAGGTTTTATAACTTCAAATGTCTTTCCATCATTTTAATCAAAATTGCACCAAAACTAAACAAGAATGCTTTGCATTAGATTTAAAACAAAAATGCATATATGAAATTTTAGTATGTGAATTAATGTGTATCAGCATGCCTGACTGAAGCAGAATTACATCATTTTAGAGGTAAAATGAACCAGCCCTTGTTGTTCATGCTTTCTGATTCACCAGAGCAGATCCCACATAGGATTATGTGCTTTGTGAAATCTCCTTTAAAAATAGCAAGGTGATGTCATCCTAATTACTTTGAGACATGGCATTATGGACTATTTCCCTATGTGATTGTGGGATTAAGTTCAGTTTGAGGTTTAAGTAAGATGTTTGAAATTCCAATAATATGTGTGGATACCAGAATTTCTATTAACTTTTTTTTTTTTAAACCTAAGTTGTAGGGTTGAGATTATTCTCTGGAAGGCCTAAAGAATTTCCTTGCTTAATACAAATATTCATTTAAGTTCTCTCTCTCACATGGCTAATTCAGGGCCACAACAGGCACAGGGTTGGTGTCCAAAATCAAAGTTGGGTACTTCAAGGAGAAATCAAGCATTCCAGAATCATGGTTTAAATTCCAATGGTAGAAACGGAATAATGTTATTGCTTTAATGTTAATCATTGTCATAGCAATAACAGGAATACACAATTTGTATACACTGAGAAATTTTTAGTACTAGATACTGATTTTTACTGAGAGTTTTTAAGGCAATGTGATAGTGTCCTCATGCTCATTATCTATTATCTGTACTCCCAGTAGCCTTATTGATAAGTTGGATGCATTAGCCCTAAGAAAAGAGAAATTGGAGTACTGGTATTTTGATTCACTAGTCATAACTGACTTTCAGTGTTTCAACTTTTTTACCTCCTAAATGGGGAGGTAGAAGATTAAAACAAATGATTGCCTGTTAGGTCCAATAATGCTAATGACTACTCTTACTGTGAGTTTCCACATGAGAAAACTGTTAGTTTCCACATGAGAAAAAAGCCTCAGAGAGGCTCCACTGATACATTAAGCAACTTGCTTAAGCTCACTTAGTTATTATTTGTCAAAATTGTGATTGAAATCTATATTTTGTCTAGGTACAAAGTCAAATCAAAAGAAATCAGATACTAAGGCCAAATTTAAAAGAATGCCATCATCAGGTATTGGAGTCAAAGAATGGAAGTGATTCTGGAATTTAATTGTATGAGATCATATAAAAAAGTGAAATTCTTAAGTTTTCCTATGTGAATTTTTTGGATTGATTAAAGATCAAGATCAAATAATTAATGATAAAAACCTTATTTTAAATATTTTCATTTATATTGTTTGAATATTGAATACTGTTTAAGAGCTGAGAATATTATGTCTCTTCCCTGCAAATATTTTAAATGATGGATAGCTTGGTGGATTTCCTCTAGTAGTACAAAATCTTACCTTAGAATACAAGAATGGTAACAGTATAATCCTTTTGTGTGGTGTGTGTGTGGAGGGGGGAGTGTGTGAATGTGGCAGTACTAGGGATTGAACTCTTGGGCACTTGATCACTGAGCCACATCCCCAGCCATATTTTGTATTTTTATTTAGAGACAGGGTCTCACTGAGTTGCTTAGCACCTTGCTTTTGCTGAGGCTGGCTTTGAACTCCAGATCCCCTTGTCTCAGCCTCCACTGATGGATTATAGGCATGCACCATAGTGCCCAGCACAATTATTAATTTTCCAGATCAAGATTTCCATGTCTGCTATTAAGGACTTTATTTTCCCAAAATTCCCCAATACTAAAATTTCTTCATGCTGGTAGGAAAGAATTTTTCTCATTTCCATTGTTAAGGAAGTTTATTTTTTCATGTTACATTAATAATCAACCCCCCTCCATTTATTCAACAATACTTACTGTTTAAAATTTTGGCAATTTAAAAAAACCAAAAATTCGGTAATATATACATGTCCTTCTGAAAAAACAAATGAATAAAATGCTCCTTTTATTTTTATCAAAATGGGATCCAAGTTCTTAGATAAAATAATTTCTGGGATATAAATTCTATTAGGCCCCCAAATCTATGTAAATTGTGATTCTTTGAGTTCATAATTACATACATTGTTTCTGTATATTCAAGTTAGCATTTTCCATTTTATTTCAAATTATATAATTTTTATATTGTACCAAATATTAACTTTTTGAGTAGAAGTAATGGGATCTAGTAGTATACTATAAATACAAATTTTTAAATGAAAAAGATGAAGAATTGCTAAGAGTGTTTTCTATTCAACCTTATGTAAAATATTCTTACATTCAACCAGAGGAAACACTATGTTTAAGGATTTGAAGCATTCATATGAATGTACCATTTTTTCTTTTCTGATTTAAATTTAACTTGAATTGCAATACATTATTTCTTTATTTAGCTACAACAAAACAAAAGTGACTAAAGAGTAAGAGCAGCTCTTAGAAATTAATTCTCACAACACTAACTAGTTCTTATTTGATTTAAAAATTTTTATTGGGTGAACAAATAAACCCAAGTGTAATAATAAAATAAATCTCCCATATAGTCCTAAAATAAAAGCCAAATGTAGTCTCTATTATTAATGTGTCCTGACAAATCTGGTAATTATGAAGTAGCAACAGAAACCAGACCAAAGCATTCCTGATAGTATTTATTTTAAATGTATACTTAATGCTTAGTGAGATACAGAAATTTCAAGAAATTTAACATAAAGATAAAAGCAACAAAATTGTTCATGGAGTGGTTGAAAAATTCTAAAGACAAGTAGTCTAAGTATGTTCCTGCTTATACAGAGGATCAGTACTTATTACTCTTATAGCAGTAACTCCTGAAACATTACACAAAATTCTCTGGAATCTGGTATTGTAAAGTAACTTTTAATTATATAAAAAAATGATGCATTGAACAAAATAGCAAAAATGTTTTTTCTATAACATTTTAAAATATGATTAAAGATTTATTTAGACTTTTTAGGTTTTGAAAGAGAATATTATATAATATTTTTATAGATAATGTGATTATTTCATAGTAGAAACTGAATACATTCTTTTTAAGGCTATTCTGAGAAAGTTCATGCTCCAAAATGCTTGATAAGCTATCTCTCCTTTGGGAGTGTCTTTCCAATCATTTCTTGCTTACATAAAACACAACAAACTGCAGTGTATTTAGTAAAAACTGGAATGTAAAACTACCATAATAGATTGATGCAGAGAAAGATTACATGAACTCTATCTTTGAAATAAATTGATTCAAGTTTCATACTGCTAATTCATATTTAAAATAAAGTTCATGAAATGGTGATATAGAGAGTAATTGAAATTATTTTTAATCAGTTATATAACTTTCACATATATTTAATAAATTTTACTTTTCTTAAAATTTATATTTTCATAAAATGTTTCACTTTATCCTTCTGGAAAAGTGAATAATTATATTTAACTACTGAGAAAAAATAGATTCTATTGGTGAATTCTATTTTTTATCATTCAATGTGATTTTCACTGTATGCATCACCAAAATGAAAATGACTTGGAAAATCAAATCTTAATGCTCTGATTTATTATGTTTTTTTTTCTTGATGTAACAAAATGATCAACTCAAATGTACATATCCCTATAGTCAACAACTATGAATCACCTGGGAAGAGTTATTGTTTTTTAGATTTTTTAAGATGTTGATGAACCTTTATTTTGTTCACTTATTTATATGCAGTGCTGAATTGAACCCAGTGCCTCACACATTCTAGGCAAGTGGTCTACTACTGAGCCACAATCCTAGCCCCAGGGGAGAGTCATTTTTAAGATATTTTGGATTGATATGCATACAAAGATCAAAAGGAGAAGAAAAATTTAATGATAGAATGAATAATTCAATGTTTATTCTTGATTTTGTTTTAATGTTTTTTTCAATTGATATAAAGTCTGTTACTATTAGCAAATTTCCTAAATAACCAAGGTTAACTACAGCAGTGAGATAGGCTGAATCATAGCCCCCTGTAGATATCCCCGTCTGAAACCCCATAACCTGTGGGTATCTTACATGGCCAAAAGGAATTGGCAGGTGTAATTAAGGTTATCGGCTTTGAGATAGAAAGATTAGACTGAGTAAACCCTGGTAGTGCAGGATAATCACATGAGCCTTTAAGAGCAAAGAAAAATTTCTTCCCCTAAGGAAGAGACATGTGGCAGAAGGAGAAGCCAGAGTGATTTCAAGTATCAGGAGGGTTGGACATTCTGGCAGCTCTGAGATGTGGGAGGACATGCATAAGGACCTGAGAGGGATCTCTAGGGATCGGCATACGCCCTTGACAGCTACCAAGGACACAGAGACCCCTGCTCTAAACAGAGGTTCCAAATTCTGCCAACAACCTGAAGGAGCTTGAAAGCTCATTCTCTCAAAGCTCTTCCTAGGGTCCTGGTTGGGTAAGACCTAAGTTTAGGATTTGTGGAACATGGAGGAGAGAAGTGAACAAATTCAACCAAAACATTTGACCCACAGAACTCTGATATAATAAACAAGGTGTTGTTTTAAGCTATTTGGTTTTTTTGTTAATTAGTTACAGCAGCAATATGAACCTAGTACGAGTATGCATACATACTGGAGCTCTGGCGTATGGCTTGGTGGCTTTAGTTTATAATAACATATTCTATACTTAAATATTGCTAGGGGTAGATCTTAAAGATTCCCACCACACAAAAAAGCATAGAAACTATGTGAGGTGACAGATATATTATTTAGCTTTTGCACTAATCATTTAATAGTGAAAACATATATCAAAACATCAAGTTGTATACTACAAATATATAATGATTCTTACTCATCAATTATATCTTAATAAAGCTGGGATGAAAAGAAAAAAGTGCAATTTAATGCCAACATTTCTATTGCTATTAAATCAAGATATAGTCAATCCTTTTAAATATTCCACTGTAAGAATTATATTAATAATTATAAGATACATATATATAGGGTTATTTCATTTTTATAATAGAGAGTAGGGAAGAGAAAAATTAAGTCTATGAACAAATAAAATAAATTTTTAAAACTCTTAAATAAAAATTACTTAATGATCTCTTGTCAACTAATTTAGTCTGAGAATAATAAGTAATAGATTATAGGTATTGAAAGTTAATGGTTTTTAACTATTTTAGTCTTCTTTTTAAATTATATATCTAAGCGGAAAATATTTGAGAAACCGATTAATTGCTTTATTAATTTAAGGTAATCATTACATTCTTTTTATTCACAGAATTGCAATTCTTGTACAATTAGTATTCCATAATAATAGAAGCACTTTAAAAATTGAATCCTGATTTCATGACAGTTCTTCATTAATTTCTTTATTTTCCTGAAGAAAAGTAACTGATTTCACACCTTTCTTTTTCATTTTATCTAGTTAATTTTAAGGCCTTTTCATATAATTTGTCATACATAATCAATAATAATAATAGCATTATTTAAATTTATAATACTTTAAGAAATATGCTCAGTGCTTTACATTTAAGACTCTTAATAAGACCATAAAAGAAATAATATTACTTTCTCTACTTACCAATAAGGCTCAGTAAAATTAAGAAATCTACATTAACCCAATTGATCAGTAGAAGTGTTTGACACTGTTGATGCTTTTTAGCACTATTTGGTTCAGTTTTATGTTTTGTTAATGTAATCTTGGGTCTGGTGATGTTTTTCTATATATTAAATAATAGAAAAGTAAAATCAAATATTTTAAATACTAATTATGATGCAATATGTGCTAAATAATTCTGTTTTAAATTAATTATGCCTTAATAGAAATAGTATAATGCCAAGTAGTTCTCGTTTCATAAACATTCTTTAAAAAATAAATTAATTCTCTCTCTCTCCCCCATTCCCCTCTCACACACTCTCCCTCTCTCCTTCTTGAATGTGATGAGCAGCTTTAGAAAAAGAAAAAGAAATTAATGTTTTTATTTAAAAACATCTTTATTCATCATCTACTTTATTATAGATTCTAGCGTGGGTTTGAACATATGACAATGAAAAAGTATGTAAGAAATAACTTACTTGGAGTGAGGTTATATTCAGCCGAGTCTGAGTCTAGTGGAAAGTGATAGATAAACCAGTAATATATGGTAATAGATGGTACAAAAGAAAAGGCAAAGCAGATAGATGAAATAAGTTGTGGTAAAGGTGCTACTTAAAACATGGAAGTTAGATGAGGCTTCATAGGTGAGTTGACATTTGAGCAGAGGCCTAAAGAAGGTAAGTGATGGATCCTTGTGGCCATCTAGAGTAAGATCTTTCCAGAATACTGCAGAAATCCTGAGGCAGGAGGGCACATGGCACACCTAAAAACATCTCATAAAGACAATGCTCCTGAATCAGAGTGAGTTAAGTTTGGAGAGGTCACGAATTTGTCAGGACAAACCTGTTGGCTTCCCTGAGATGGAGATGTGACCTGATTTGTTTTTAATAGAATTACTATGGAGATAATGATGTTGTGAAAAAGCTCTGTGAATGGAAATGGGGAGGAAAAAAAAAAACCACCAAAAACTTAAAAAGAAAAAAGTCATAAGTTTGGGCTACAGTGGTAAATTTAGGTGAAAAATTATGAGATGTGATATCATTATAGATAGAATACAGCAAAGAAGAGGAGGAAGTGTCAGCAAAGAAGATTAAGAAATTAGATAAAAGGGAAACCTAAAAAGTGTTGATACTTGAAAATACAATGAAGACATAATCTTTGAATAAGGAGAGGTTGCTGAAAGCTGGGTCCTTATTCCTGATGCCAATACATTAACAAGGACATGGTTTTGAGAAAAGGGAAAAAAGAGGTTTATTGCTTTGCTAGCAAAGGAGAAACACAGGGGACTCATGTCCCAAAGGCTATGATTTTGCCTGTCAGCAGAAACAGGGGCTCTTAAAGAGATGATTCAAAGGCTACATTTCACTTCTCCATAGAATTCACTTGTTAATTTGGGAGATAGTCATTTCTGAGATTTTCTAGTTCCATTCCCAAAGTCTGGATTACTTCTTTCCTATGGTGGGTGTGTACTCAAGGAAAGATAAATTCGCCTAAAATGGGAAAGAAAGGTAATCTGTTTCCCCTGAGATTAAGGAGGGAGGAAGAGGGAGAGAGGAAGAGAAAAAAAACATGTCCATTTAAAAAATAAGTTGCAGTGGTAGAGCAGCAAGGGCTATATTCAAAGCATAAAGTGGACCATGGTTACAGATAGAGTAAGCAGCCTATCAAATACTGCTAATACTTCAACCAAGATGAACCTGGAGAACTGACTTGGACTTAATAATTGGGCTGAATTGAATTTAATAATCTAGTCACTCATAGTACAGTTTCAGGGGGTGTAGGAGATGTAAAAATAGAATGATTAAGAAAAGGTTTGAGTGTGAATGAGACTGCAGAATTTAAAAAAATAGATCTTTTAAAAAATATTGTAGTGGTTGCAGTAAATAAATCCTGACTTTCCATAGGATGAAACAGGAGATAAGTAGCTTAGGGAGGAGAGGGGACACATTCTACAATCCTTGAGAGAGGAAGCAATATCCTTAAGCAGATAAAAGCAGCTGGTTATAGAATCATGTGGAATAAATTTATATAACAATACTAAAATATACTTATAAATAATAAAATACAGAAAGTCTCTTATCACTCACTGCCAATTTATTGTTTACTACAAATTTAACAGAGAAAATGTTCAGATTCATCATATTCTAAATCTCAGTAAATACAACTTTTTTGTTTTCTTAATGAAAACATTAATTTAGAATTCCCTCCCAAAGCAAACTACTTTCATTAACTTCTGACTCAGCCTATTTTTAAGGTATATAAGGTTGTGTTATTGTGTAATTCATTTGTAAAAAGGGTCACTGTTTTTACCCTGAATAATAATGTCCTTAGTTTGCATTAACCACATTGACCTGAGAATGTAAATTTATACTTAGCTTTTATGCCTGACAAGATGTTAACACTAGCAAGGATTTATAAATTAATTAGCAACACATGTTAAAAGGCAATTAAGCCTCAAAATAATTTAAAGCAGAATCAAGTCAGAACATAATACAATTTAGTATATTGTTGAAATTTTTTGTGTAAAATCTTTCACTAAGTGAAACATTTTCTCTTTCTTTGGCTGATTATCTCCAATCATTTTATTTTTTCATCTTTTAAATTCCTTTTTGCTAAACAAATGAGAACTATATAACAAGTGATTTCATTTTCCCATTACATGTTAATATTCAGATTTCAATACACACAAATTTTTGTGGTAAAACTTCACATACTTCAATAGAGAAAATAAACAGGTATGTCATAAATAATTATTGTGTAAGTTACACTGACAATGTAAAAATAATAAGCTAGGTGCCCTGTGTGAAGTTTTACGTGGGGCAGTTGAAATTAGTGCATATCCTAGAAAAGTGGAGCCACACAGATTCTCATCCCCAACTTGAAGGCAGATGATTTCTTGTAAATCATAAACTTTACACAAACCTTAAATAATGGAGCATTTCATAGAATTTGGGCTTTTGTCTGTTTTCTCATTCATAGTGGGCTATATAACTATTTTTATCATGAATAATTTAAAAACTGTATTTAATTTTTTTATTATGAACAAAACAAGAAAACCTATGAAAAAATCATTCTATTAGGCTCCTTAAGGGCACAGATATTTATATATCTATATATATATTTATATTTTAATCTTTTCACATTGCCCTTTCTCACTACAATTGCCTACATAGAATTTGTCCATTGCCCTCTGTTCATATTTATATACTCTAAGGTGTCTTCCTTTGGGATCATTTTGAGTTGACCTTACATGTTTACCTCTTGCTCATGGTATATTTTTACTTAGACTACTATATGGATGGGTTTTCTACTATGTTAAGTCATGAGGTTTAACCCAGGCCACATGAAATGTTCAGTTTAATAGTTCTTTAGCAGTCAACATTGAGGTTAAATGTGAATTGTGTTGTTTCAAAAAGATGTTTCATGTATCAATCAAAATTTGAAAATGCATCATTTATTTAGCTCCAACTTTTCCTGAAAACTGGCTAAGACTCTACCTTGAAGAATGTTTTATTTTTTCATTTCCTTGCTCCAAGCTATGTATTCTGCCCTAAACATGATGAGCGAGCCACACACATTATCAGTACATTACAGTGGTTCACAGTATTCTGTTTCTCTAGAGTATACACTAAATTCTAAGATAAAAATGTATGAAAAGAAAAGCTTACCCACGGTCCTGCCTTTTTTCTTACTACCTACTGTTTTCATATTTTGCTTTAGAAAATTTCTAAAATTCTGTATCTTGCATGACAAACTCATGGAATGAACCACTTTTTTTTTTAAGAGAGAGAGAGGGAGAGAGAGAGAGAGAGAGAGAGAGAGAGAGAGAGAGAATTTTTTACTATTTATTTTTTAGTTATTGGCAAACACAACATCTTTGTTTTGTATGTGGTACTGAGGATCGAACCCGGGCTGCATGCATGCCAGGTGAGCCTGCTACCGCTTGAGCCACATCCCCCACCAAATGAACAACTTTTTAATCAGTTTGTATCTGTAACAAAGTTAGACACAAAGAATGACAAAGTTCCTAAGATAATTAGGGACCCTTTTAAGACTACATATGTATATTGCTTTGCCTTATTTGCCTCATTTTTTCTATTCTAGTTCTCTTTAATCATTATATATTGAACCTAAAAAAAGAAAATATTAGCAAAGTTTGTTTCTCTTCTTCAGATTGATTAAACTCTCTCTTTTTTAGTTTTTTTTTTTATTAGACCTAACTGAATATATTTACATGGCCATCAAGATTTCTAGGAAGTTTTCTGATTTCTCTTGTAACTTTAAAAAAGGTAAAATATTCTGTATTAACATTTTTAAATTAAATGTCACCCAATCCCATGTTTATTCCCAGAACTCTTTTCTGTAGCTAGCAATTTCAGTGCAGACACTTTGAGAAAGGGGGGATTTCAAGTGGTATTAAATTCTACCCTTATTGAACTTTGAAACTTCCTAACATCTGTTCTTAGAGTCTCATGGAATCTGAGCTTCAGAATGTGAATCATATTCTGTCTTTGTATACATAGAAGACACAGGGATCTCAGTATTTACCACCTGTTGTAGTGCACAGCAATATTGCGAAGGTTTACTGGCAAAGCCCTGGGGGTTTTTCCCTCCAGTATTATTCTTTGTGTTTATCTGTGCCGACCACCTGGTACACTTCTGCATTCACAAAAAGCAAGGGTGGGACCATCTTCAAAATGAGTCTCCCTATTCCCTGAGAGACTAATGAGATAATGTCCTCTCACAGATGGTCTGCATTGTAAACCTTAGTTGAATATCTAATCATGACAAGTAGTCAAGGATTAAGGGAAAGTTGCTAGAATCAACTTAAATTGTGACACAAACTTATGCTTCAAAAGTATGGAGCAAAAAAAAGATTATTTCAAGATGACAACACCTTTGGCAACTACCTTCTATATAAGATGTGTTTGATGATTGCATTTCATTTTTCTGCAACATGTCTAAACAGCTCAAATGTGTGAATGCAACTGAGAAATACCCCCTTTATGATATAAACACATTGGTTTTCACAATTGTACTTTTAAAGCTCTTTATTACAAGATTTGAGCTTTAGATAAATGTTTATTCTAAGATGAATATTTTAACTTTTTAATTTAATTTAAACAATGAATTTTTTAAAGGATTGTATTTTTTAAAAAAAAAGACAAATTAGTAGCCACAAATTCAAGAGTATGTGTTTGATTTGAGTCTGAAGGATTTTGTTTACTTTATTTTTATTAATGATATAATATGATGATGATACAAATGATGGTATAATGATATGATCCATCAGCTGTGTCCTAATAATTATAAACATCACTTCCGTTTTATGAGAACACCTTATTATCTTCATTGTTACTGGATATTACTGGAAATATTCTGGAGATATTTTTAACTACCATTTCTTTCAAAGGACTACCCTACTTATGACCATATTCTATTACCCACCCTAGACCAGATCCTTACACATTTTGTGTGTGTGTGTGTGTGCGTGTGAGTGTGAAAGGGGTAAGTGTGTAAAACATTTGCTAACACCTATATTAATTATTTTTCTTGAAGTTATTTACATGTAAATACTTCTAAAATGTGGATTTTTTTTTACTCCATTTAACCTTTCTGCAAGGTCAGAAAAATAAGCTATGTAACTTTTCTCTGTAATATTCTTTTCACATGATTGTAATTATATATGTTGCTGACTTTTTGCTGTTAACTCAGACATAGGTAAAATGTGATTTAAGTTTAGATTAGTTGGAGAGTTTATCTTAGTCTTCATTTATCATAAGAAAATTGGTCTCTTAAAAAAAATTCACCGCGTTCAAGGCCTGCTGTGAACTTGTGTGATCTCTATGGACTAATGTCAGAATATGCACATACTGTTATCATTGCTTGAGTTTCTATCTCCATAAATTTTACTAACATCTAGTCCCTGGAATGCTCCATTTTCTCAAATAGAAAGCTTTAGTTCTGCACAAAATGTTTTTGTTTTGTTTTGTTTTTCTGTGAAGTGCATTTTGATTATAGGCACCAGTTGGTTTTTCCTGACTAGAATCCTTACTTCATTATTTTTGCAAAAAAAGTGCTAATATTCCTTTGCCTTTTGCTATTTTCAGTTCATTGATTTCAAAACTTCACCCTATACTTCTGAGTTTGGCTTACTACCTAGGTAATTTGTTTCCTGGCAACTTTAACTAGTTAATCTGACATAAAGGTGAATCGAGCCAAAGAAAATTAGAGATAATCCTAAGAATTTAGTAGGAAATTCCTTATAGAAATTCTCTTTGGGGAAAGTTGGTGTACGGGTGGAGGGGGTATAGGAAGTGAGAGCTTGTGGTCATCATATTGGCCGGCATTACTGGGAAAGTTAAGCTGACAATTAAGCCAACAAGGACTATTTACTTTGTCAGCACATATACTAAACTTTTAGAGAAACCCCACCGTTTCTTTTTTGGATTATCAGTTTCTTGGGCTACCGATTATTTGGGCCAGTATCTTCATTATATTTTATGAACTAAATTGGCATTGAATTTATGCACAAAACAGAAGAATGTCTTTTTTTTCTATGTTAGCATTCATCAATATGAACTCAGTTCCCACCTTACCCTACTCACTCCTGAAGGACTTCTATGAAAGAAGAATATTGACAAAGAGATCATAGAGAATTAAATTTTGCCTAACTTCGCATTTTTCTGCCATCTAAAATCAGCACTTAATTTTAAACATCTTAATGTTTATGATACTCAGTTTTGACAAACAAATAGAAAGGACGGATCATTGAACTCAGTAACTTCAAAGACAGAAAATGATCAAGAATGCCAGTATCATCAAACACTGCTATTAAAATTGCAGGCTCAGGCAGCAGTTCATGAACTGCATGGATACTTCCACATTTACACTTGAATCTCAGTTAATTTAAATAAAATTTCTGGTAACTGTTTCTGCTGTTTTCATTATCCAAAGTGTTAACACATTAGATGAGGTACCTGGTGATGTGTGCGGGAGATGTTCCTTACATCAGTGAGGTTCTTGGTAGGAAAAAAAAAATACACACACACACACGTAATGGATAGAACTTTAAAGAACAAGCATTGCAAACTGACAGAGAAATGTTGTCAGTTAACTACTTTGGTAATTTTTGAATTATTTTGAGAAAACAGATCAAAGTACTCTTGCACTGATAAACTGTATATTAGTGCTTCCTTCTTCACAAGGTACCATTGAGTTTTACAACTATTTGATGAGCAGGTGCTCATTAAAACTTCTGAAAATAAATCTAGGAAAACATTGAATAATTGACCACTTTTTAAAAATAGAAATTATGCTTTGAGAACCAAGTGTTTGTTTGTCTTACTATCTGCTAAGTTCATTGTAAATTGACTTCTCTTCCTTACCCCATGTATGTGAGTAGGTCATGTAATGAAAAGCAGGGCTTAGGTGAAAGTGTTCATTTATTCCTATAACTCAAGACTACTTTGCTTGAGGTTTAGCAGTTAAAGGATTGTTCTGGGATAAAACTGTACAGAGGCACCAATAAATTCCACAAATTCAACACCTACCCACCCCACCCCACCCCCCAAAATGAAATAAATACAAGGCAGGTAAGAAAGCCTAAGCATAAATTTATTACTTATAGAAACCTTTAGGATTTCCCAAAAAAGTTGTGGAAGATTTTATCTCTTTGAATATTTGCATTATTTGCTTAAAGATGAATGTACATCTCTTTAGATAGGATAATGTTCACTTATTCATTCATGGAGAGAAAAAAATTGCACTGCTACCATGTATAGTGGTACATACCTGTAATCCTAGTGACTCAGGAGGCTGAGTCAGGAAGATTGCAAATGAAAGAACAGACTCAACAACTTAGTGAGACCCTGTCTCAAAATAAAAAGGGCTGGGCATGTATCTCAGTGGTAAAGAGCCCTTGGTTTAAATCCCCAGTAAAACACAAGTAGTATCTAATTCTCCCAGGAATATAAATATATCCTTAATTTTTTTAAATTCAGATGAGGTGTTATATATATTTAATAAGTTGAACTGTATTGCTATACAAGAATGGAGAAAACAGATGATTAAAAAGAATTATTTTAATGGAAATCTCATTATGATTTTATATTATGAAATAATGGATTTTTATTCTTTAATATATCATTTTTTTCTGAAACTAATGCGTATTTCTTTTTATAAAATTGTCCATTCATACTCTGAAAATTATGTTCTGCTTTCTTGTTGAGTTCACAGCAAATATAGAAAACTCACATTTTGCAACCTGAACAAAGGAAAATCTAGGTGTTCTAGTGGAATTGCACACTTCTAAAAACGATTTGTTTTGAGTACATCTAATATTTGTAAAGAAAATAATGCAACACCTTTTAAATGTCTACTTGACATCAAATTGATTTTATCAAGTGACATTTATTCTGTTCTTATATAAGGATTTTGGTCAGCAATAAAATAGGTTTAGAGAAAGGGAAGACATGGACAGGGACAGAAGTAAAATGATAGTGATAGACACAGAAAGAAATGACTACAGGCACATGCTGTGGAGATAAGAGAAGAGGAGAATCAGTGGGAGGCCAGAATATGAGAGGGCAGAGAAAGCCAGACCTAGAGGAGGCTGGGATGAAAGATATACAGGCCCAAGTCAGGAACCTTGGAAGGATAAAATCATACAGAGAAATAGTGGAACCAGGAAAGCCTTTGCTGAAGAGAAGCTTTAAAGAATATAATCTAAGATTTACCAGATTTTAAAAAAAAGCATATCAAATATATTTCTTAATCAAAAAGAGACTGTTCAAAGGACAAGCCAAAAGTTCAATTGGTTAGGTTTTTATTTGGATTTCCTTTTAAGGATCCAAGCTTTAAATCATCCAAGTTTCTTTATAATCAGAATCAATTGAATATTCTCATTGAGTATTCTGCCTCCTTCCCATAACCAAGAAGAGCACTAACAATTACAGGGTAAA
Source organism: Ictidomys tridecemlineatus (assembly GCF_052094955.1). Lineage (NCBI taxonomy): Eukaryota > Metazoa > Chordata > Mammalia > Rodentia > Sciuridae > Ictidomys > Ictidomys tridecemlineatus. The sequence goes on from NC_135477.1 coordinate 65,165,762, forward strand.
AAAGAAAAAATTGTTATATAAGGAAATTCTCAAAATTGAGTGATTTGGTATATTCAAACAATATACCAAACAATTGAGGAACTATTAATTAACTTTTAGATGCTATGTAGTATATAATGTTCAGGTTAGAAAGTTTCAGATAACTCCATTATATCAAAACATATCCATGTTTATTTATTTAATGTACATCCTTATTAATATTCTACTAAACCAGCATTGGTAATGCTCCTTAGCTGTGAAAGAAAACAAACCCAAATAAACTTAAGCAATGAAAAATACTAAGTGGAGAACTTCAGGTGTTATTAGATCCAGGTCCAAATAGAATCCCGAGGCCTGTTTCTTTTTGCTTCTATTCTGTCAGGATTCATCATACAGCTATGTATTAAGGCTACTGACAACCCAATATTCAAACTCTTAGGACCACAATTAAGAAGAAAATGAGTCCTTCACTTGCTCATAAATAAAACTTCCAAGAATAATCCAACAAGCCTCCTTGGGTCTCCCAGTGGTCGTTGTGACTACAGAAATAGGGCATGAAATGAAGTGGTTTCCCAAAGGAAAATCAAATTTGTAAAAGGAGGTCCTAGACAGGCAAGAAACAACAGATTTGTCATGAATACTTACTTGCACATATGTGGGGGGAAAATGTGTTGTTTGATGTCCTGATCTGAGTTAAATCTAGACTTCTTTAAAAAAGTATGTAAAGTCTCTCTCTCTCTCTCTCTCTCTCTCTCTCTCTCTCTCTCACACACACACACACACACACACACACACACCAATGAAGCACTGTGTAAGCCCATTACTATTCAACCAAATTCATTAAATTGTGGGGGATTTTGTTTCTTTTTTTAAATTTTTGTATTGGGGTTAAATCCAGGGGTGTTTTACCATGAAGTACATCCTCAGTACTTCTTATTTTTATTTCTAAATAGGGTCTTTTTAATTTACTGCACATCTTGCTAAACAGCTGAGGCTGAAGTTGGTCTTGAAATCCTCCTGCTTAGGCTTCCTGAGTCCGTGAATATACAGAAGTGCACCCTGCCCCACCAAATTGTTTTTCCTGAGATTGAGCAAAAACATCAGACACATTAGTGTGCACATTTTTCCTTAGAAGCCTAGCACGGCTAGGTCTCTTTTGATGGCAGAAAAGTCAAATTGGAGCAGAAAGCCAAGCAAACATGGGGTCAAGCACTGAAGTTGGAACTTTTCTTTATATTTACACATTCAAAAAATCAAATGACTGCTGCTCCATTATATACACAATAATATGTAAGAATGGGTCAAATAGGTAAGAATATTCCTTTGGTTCTTGAACTCATAAAATTACAAAATAGATAAAACAAAAGTAACATTTGTTTAGTGTCCTTTATGTAGTAGGCACTGTGCTAAGTAAACACATTTTAAGAATTTATTATTATGACTATTTTTCATAATAATCCAAAGAGAAGAGTACTACATTATTCTGATGAGCCAACAGATATTTTAGCACATTTTTATTAATTGTTTTCCAGTAGATTGTATAACTAATAAAGTAGATGAAAAATAAAAACTACATATTTGGATTTTTATGTCTGGGCATATTAAGTTTATTTGGATTTTTTTGTCTGGGCATATTAAGATTAACCCATAATCCATACCTGAGTTTAGAATGGTTGTATTAAATCCTATAGTATCTCACTTTATTTGATCATAAGACTATGCATCTTTCTTTTCTCTATTTTTTCATTCAAATATCTTTTCCTAAAATATGTTTAAGATTTAAAAAAAATTATTCTCTTGTGAGTATGCATTGCAGTAAGGCATAAATATGATATTAGAACTAAAGCCTTGAACATTTTCAAAATTGAAGAACTTTAGCTACATTCTGAAATGGAGTAAATTTTTTTCATTATTTTTTTGAATATATTGATTCCCTTCCCTGGAAAAAAATCTGTATGATATTAAACCATAAATTTAAGAAAAAAATATTAATTTTTACTCTATTCTATTTGGTACCCCATAAGAAATTAAATTAACGTTAGCATTAACATTACTTTCAAGTTGCATTGTACATAAAGAGAAACACTAAGCATAAACAAACATAAAAATATACATAAAGTATTTAAAAATTATAGCTTGAATCTTGAAAAAATATATGTAAATGAGTTATTTTTATAATGTTTTCCTTGTGTTTCTTTTTCTTTCTCTCTCTTTTTTTTTTCTTCTTTTACTTGGCATAGTGCTAGGGATTAAACTCAGGGGTGCTTTACCACTGAACTATATTCCTGGCTCTGTTTATATTTTATTTTGAGACATTGCCTCTCTAAATTGTCTAGCTGGACTCAAATTTGCAATCCTCCTGCATCAGTTTCCCAACTTGCTGGGATTACAGGTGCGTACCACCCTACCCTTCTCCTGGTATATTTATAATATTGCAATTATCTCATGAACAACAACCCAGTGTAATTGATTATTTTATCAGTGTTTTTATTTCTTCATTTTAAATAATTCATGTTGAAAAAAGCATATATGGAATACTGTCTTTGCATGGAAATCTAAGCTAATAATATCTGCTAAATATGTCTTAATAAATATGATAAAATGATAATACCTACTTTAGGACTAAGATTTATTATCAGAATTTTTGCTAGTGAAAATATATCTATTTTAATTAAAATAATTAGATGTATATTGGCATATTAAGGTAATCTTTATTTTCCAAGCAAAATCTACCAAAATTTCAGTAATTCATTCTTGGCTCATGCTTGTTGATTACATTATCTACATCCTTTAGAGTTTTACTTTTAAACAGAGTTTTATATAGTGGTAGCAATTTTATGGTGGTTTTAATATAAAGAAACTAATAGAATGATTCTAATCCAAAAATAGTTTGATTGCTAAATTGTCTCAAACTATTAGGCAGGAAGTTATTCAACCTGCTACTTTCCTTGGCAGTAAGATCCTGGTAATAAACTACAGGAACAATCCAAATTTAGGGAAGTGAGCCAGAACTCTATAGAACCAAGATCACCTTCCTGTGCTTAGGAACTTGCCATCAAGGGAAACCACTGTAGCCTGTTTTAGTCTGAAATATATGGGAATTGTCTTTCCTAAATTTCACAGAATTTTAAAATATATAATGGTATTTCATTCTTATAAGTGTAGTGAAAAGGAAAGGCAAATGTTCTTATATTGCAATTTAAAAAAAGAAAAAGAAGAGCAAGAAATTATATAACTGGATAGAATCATAGGATGATAATGTAATTCAAATAGTTTCTTGTTTTAATCCATGTCTATGTATTAATACTCCATCCCAACCAACATTCTATGGTGATAGATACATCTGCATAATGCATACCCTATAAGTTAAACTGCATTTATAGAAAATTCATGTGTGAAACACTTTACTTCTTTGTATCTCTACTATGTGAAACATAGTAAGCAGTCAGTACATACTGCTGAATTTAAAAATGAATCTTTTACATAAAATTATGTTTTCATATGTTTAGATCATAGGTTTTCAAAGATTCTTCTTAGTCCATGTAAATAACTCTGTTGTTAATTATTTGGGCCAAAATGGTAGTTTATTTCTATATAAATCACTATTTTAGGGATTGGTCTACACATTATCTCTGATGTACTTCAACTGCATATGGCACTGATTACCAGGGAAAATAACTGGGAGAATTTGAATGAGTGTGAATCCCTCAGGCCTGCTGATAAACCAATAAGATACAAGTGCTTTCCTGTCAGTTGGCTACATAACGATTTTATTGCTTACAAATTCTAAAGATATACTCCGCATCTAGTTTTATAGGAACATAGAAAATATCAAAAAATGTAATAGAGTCATCCAGTAGGAAGTATTCATTGAGGGATTTATAGACTCCATAAAGACTATAAAGCAAAAGGTATTTGTATGACACATAGGAAAGACTGTTTTATTCTTTTAGGTGTTTAAAATGACATTAGCTTTAGACAACTTCTGCAACAATTTTTAGTGTTTATATTTCTGGAAATACAAATGTGGCTTGCAAAGAAAATTAAAAGAATTATAAATTTTTAATATCCATTTCTCTGAATAAAATATTTTGAATAATATGTTCACAGTGAAAATGCCCTCTCAAGGCATTTTTATTAATTATAATCAATTTTGAAAAAAATTATTCATGAGAGTTTTTTTTTAAATTGTATTAACTAGAAATATTTCATATCTTATAATATTGGAAATATTTTTAGGCAAAAGAGTTTTATAACTAAATATTATTACTCATTTTTTTGGGGGGGGGGCAATTGAAGTCAGGGACACTCAACTCCTGAACCACACCCCAGACCCATTTGGTTTTTATTTAGAGACAGGGTCTCATTGAGTTGCTTAGCACCTCACTTTTGCTGAGGCTGGCTTTGAACTTGCAATCCTCCTGTCTCAGGTTACCCTCCCTTGCCCCACCACCAGCCACTTGGATTACAGGTGTGTGCCATCCTGCCCAGCCAATATTATTACTCTTTAAACATTTCTGGAAATATGATGGGAGGTGGTAACAACTTGTATCATTCTTAAGGTTTCCTTCTTGTTTGAGAGAGCATCTTTCACAATTTAGAGGGGATAAAGAAACATAAAATATGAAAAGTGTACTCTCCTGATGTAATAGAGAAAATTCTAGAAAGGAATTTATGAGAAGTGCTTTGGGGTGTTAAATTTTGAAATTTTTAAAACAGTAAATTGGCTAAATTTTTAGTGTCTCTTTATCTAAATTTTCTCTAACACAGAGTGTTGAACTAGACTGTTCTTTCTAGGTGCAATATATTATGTTGCCAATTTCAAAACTCCTTGTTTGTGATGCATACTCTTGAGTATTTGAAAATATCAGAATATTACTGTCAGTTATATGTTTAGCAGGCACCATCTGTTTGTGCATGTTTTATAAGCGATTTTAAAAGCACACCTGTTTGAGCTTCAGCAAGATACAATGGAACAATCATGGACTTAGAATTATACAAACTTAATTATAAATTCCTGGCCAGGTAAATTTTTAACCACACTGAATCTCAGTTTTAATTCCTCAGCATAGTAGGGATAATAGTAATCTATCAAACACATATGTAAAATATTTAATATTAGTATCAATATTCTTGTTTAAGAAAGTATATAATATACTATATAATAGAGATTGTGTTTATTTAAATGTTATCAGTTTGCTATTTATTTTCAATTTGTTTTTAACTCATGTCTGATTAATATAAAGATGCAAATTATCTATCACTGTTGCCAATGCATTGTGGAACTGCTCTAAATAAATATAAATAATATATAATCACCAGTAAAAAAAAATCAATAAATTTCTAAACTTTAATATTGGTAATTATGTTTGAGTTAGGAAGAAAGTTTTGAATTTAATTCTGTGATATTGTTCTTGGCAATTTTTTCACATACTTTTATTATGTTAATTGAAAAAATGTAGAAATTTTTGGCTATGAAACAAATATAGGCCTGTCATATTTTTACCATACATTTGTTTCTAATGTATTTGCCCTTTATCCTGAATTTATTGATGTGTAATTTGCCTTAAGCACAGAAAAATAATTTTTTATTGATTTAAAATTGCCCTATAATGAAGGAAATTCGTAATAAAATATATTTAAATTGTCTCCAAAAATTATTGTTTTCATAGAAGTTGAAGTTAAAATTATAAAGAAAAATTATTATTCTGAACAACTGAAAAATTGATTGTATAGAATAGTGAATTTAAATTATTTATAATTTTATTCATCACAGTAGAAATTGAGCCTTTACCACTAAATCTGTGTTCTAAGTGACCTGTCTTTCATTGAGAAGATGTTTTCTTTTGTTGGTTGACTACAGTTCTTAAAAAGGAAAAACTATAGCTATGATGGTAAATTGCTTATTTTAGTTTTAAATCGTCTGTAAAAGCTGTCAATTTCACACTAACATTATGAAGTACCTGTCACAAATTATAAACAGAATAAGATTTTTAAAATGTAAAGATGAATTTTTTTAGATCAATGGAATAAATTTCTCCAATTGTATTTTAACCTATCTTCAAATAAGAAAAAATAGAATAGTGTGGGCACTGCAATTATCTGGGTAGTAAAAACCTTGAAAATATTAACCTTTGACAAATCCTGAAGCCACTTCTAGTGTTTATATATATTCTTGGAAATATAGATGTAGCTTGCAGAGCAAATTAAAATTTAAATCTAATCTTCTTATCTTAATCTTTTTCTATGTAATAATAATGTTATTTTTCTGTAATAAATGATGTTATTTATTACTAATGAAAGCACTACCCCCCACCACACACCTACACATGAATCTCTTTAATGTGTAAGAAAAGTTAAATTAGAGAAGTTAAATGCTCAAACTTAAAGATTTAAACAGTGGCAAAAATAAAATTCAAATCTAGGTCTGTTACTCCTGAGTGTATGCTTTTAACTATATGGAGAAAGATGATTAGTAAACAATTACTCAAGAAAAACAAAACCAAAACAAACATATAAATTTATTTTTATTTTATTTTTTTAACCTCAAAGCCTTCTATCACGCTTTGCCAATTGCATTTATCTTTGTAACATTGCTTTCTGGTAAAATTAATTTGAAAAATATGCAAAAGCAGTTAGAAGGAAGTAACTATACAATTGGTATTTTCAGTGCAGTATTGATGACAAAACTATATTACTCTGGCTAATTTCAGTTTATGTCTAAGAAGAATGTATGGCACTAATTTGAAAAGCTTCCAAAAAGTGATAGCCATTAAAATGAGTAAATTGAATTTCTGTATTTTACAACAGGAACTGGAGATACTATATTATAATATTTCAAATACAAATTACCTTCTAGTAGCTTTTAGCAAGCCAAAGAACAGCTAGAATTTGGATTCCTCTAATGTGTTTCTAAATGTTAATGGTGTGAACTTTTATTATCCATAAGGATTCAGGAAACAGTTTATTTAATGCCAGTTACTTTAAACTTATTCTTAGGTGTGCAAATAACAATTTCTTCTAATTATTAATTATGTTTATATTATGATAAATGTATTATGTTTCATAAAATACATAAATTAAAAGCTGTCATTTTTGCAGGTTCTGATGCAGCTGTGCACACAGTGGAAATACTCTTGTCTGGGAATTAGAGGCTGAGTTTCATTAACACTCCTAACTATCTCTTGCTTCAAGGAGCACTCTCAAGTTTATGTTGTTAACTTTTTGATCTCTGTCAAGGTACTAATGCAAACATCAGCATTTATGGAGACCTTTTACCATTTAGAAAAAAAATGGGCTCAGAATGCTTCCCTTAAGGTACAATTGTACACAAAGAAAAAAAGTAGATCTACAGAGGAAGAGAGTTAGAAAGAGTAATATACAAACTCACTGCCAAGAGGCATGAGGTCAAAACATCTTATTTGTCTTACCAGGAACAATGGTGCATTCAAAGAAATAAAACAGCATTTTAAAGTGAAATGTTCCATTTAATTTTCAATCATATACTCAAAAATTTCAAACACAGAAGATGATAATATTTGTAGTGTACCCTGTATAAACATTTAAGCCTGGTTATCAGAAGTATCTGGTGCAGTGTTTTGGCAACCTATAGACCCTCCCAGATCCAGATTAGCATTTTTTGAATGGTGTCAAGATACACTTAAAACACATTCTTTGTAAACCTGAGCATCAAGGAAACACATTTTTTAAGTCATACTGTTTTTCTTTGTTATAACACATAGTTTTATAATATTGGGTTTGCCATTGAACATCTAAAATCCCATAGAGACACATAAAATATAGCCTATTATTCGTGAGATATTATAAATTTTTTCTATTTTTTTGTGCAAAGTACTTTAGAGACCAAGGTGAACAAAGTGCAAGGGTCCTGCTATCATTAAATATTTTATTCAGGAATGGCAAAATGATAGCAACCAGACAATATTCCAATAATAAAATTTGAACTCACTAAGATAACAGGTGCTTTAAAGGAGGGTCATATGTTAAGAAGGTGCCTTATATTTTCTAAACAACAACAATAACAAAAAAAAAAAAACAAGGATCATTCTCATTTCTTCCATCCATCCTATTAATTTAGAGCATCTTGTCTGGAGTGATGAACAGTAGAAAACTCCATATCTCAAGTTAGAACTATAACCACTGAGTGAATTTTATCTTGAAAATTGATATAAATGATGGCTCATTGGTACAAAGGTATTGTTCATGGAGTCTTGAGTTCAAGAAATGTGAATTCCTCATTCTTTCAGTGGTTGCATTTGGAGATTCGCATTGACCAAAACCTTACCACACACCATTTCCTTTTGACTAAAAGTGGGCTCCAGAATTGGATGTTAAATTAGTTGGAGGTTTTCTGAAAAAGCAAATCAAGACTGATATACTTGAATTCACTGAAATATTTCTGTATTTAATTATTAAACTTTAAATATATTGATATTGTTGCCTATAACATTTTCTTTTAATTGAGAAATAAGATTCATCAGAAATTAAAATGTAAACAGAGGGGCTGGGGATGTGGCTCAAGTGGTAGCACGCTTGCCTGGCATGTGTGCGGCCTGGGTTTGATCCTCAGCACCACATATGAAGATGCTGTGTTTGCTGAAAACTAAAAAAAAAAATAAATAAATATTAAAATTCTCTCTCTCTCTTTCTCTCTCTCTCTCTCTCTTAAAAAAATGTAAACAGAAAAGTTTGACAAATCTTCCTAAAAATATGATTGACAGATTCATCCATGTATTTATTTACTCCATAAATCTTCAGATGTCTAAATATAGCAGTCATATCACAAAACTTTGTATAGAGAAATACAGGTGGCCCTCTGTATCCTCAGGTTCCATATCTGTGAATTCAACCAAGGTTCAAAAATATTAAGAAAATAAACATGTCTGCAAGGAATATGTACAGATTTTTATCTCCATTATTTCATTAGCAATACTGTATAATAACTATTCTTATAACATTTACAGTGAATTAGATATTATGAATAATGTAGTCAAGTTCTCAAATGTACAGGTTAATATGTGTGGGTTGTATATAAATATTACTATGCCACTTTATATTAAGAATTTGAGCATCCAAAGACATGTGATATTGATAGGGGTGGAGATTCCTGGAAGCAATCTCCCTCAGATACCAAGGAATAACTATGGTGAAAGAGTTAACATTGCATATCATTAACATTGCTATCCTTGGAATATTTGCCTGTGATGTTAACCCTTGATTAATATCTGAAAATGTGGATTTCCTATACTCATAGGAATGGTGCACAGTATCTACACTGTTTGTACAATGAGGACTTTTTGTTTGCTTTTTGTTTGTTTTATCACTAAAATCCTTCTTTGCATCTGGGAGTTTGATATTTTGATGTGTTAAACAGTTTCTAATGAACTTTTCTGGTGGACATTTGATAATCATTGTTACAACTTATTGCTAGCAGAATTACTTGCATCTGTGAACTCAAATGAGTGGGAGCTATTAAAAGTTTGAGCTTTTTGCCTTTGCTGGTTTGCTTTGTAGACTGTAGAAATAGACCATAGTTGTGAATATGCGTATGTATTGAATTGCATGCATTTTTCTAGCATATCACCAAACCAAAATGTGAGCTTAGGGAAACTTGATATATAAAGGACAATAAATATATGTTATGCTCATGAACTCTAAAACTGTAATCCGATTTGTACATATAAACAAAACCTTTTGGAATAGTGATTCTGACAGTGATTTTGCCTCTCCAGGGGACATTTTTGCCATCTATGGAGATACTTTGAATGTTGTAAAATGTAGAGGGGAGTAATCCAGTGAATGCCAGTTACCATCATTACAATGGGTAGAACATGCCCCCAAACAAGCTAATATCTGGCCCAAAATATACATAATGCTGTACTTGAGGAGCTCTATCTTAGGCAAGAATAAAAGATAATATTTAATCACATATCAAAATTACTAAGGCAAAATATACTAAAAGTAAATTACTTACTTTGAAGTACAAACTAAACAAGCAAAAGCTAGAAAGTGTTGCCAAACCTAAAAATTCTTAGAATTTGTATGAAATTCTAGGTCTCACTATTCATATCCTTCCCATGTTATTTGTATATCTACATGGTTCTCTATGTTTCAGGAATAGATATTTTAAAAATATAGACAAAATTTTCCTTTGTTATTAGAGTATTGTAATTATACATGGTATATTGGTTCATTTTGACAAAATTATACATACAAGGAATTTGATTACAATTTCCAACTTCTTCCCATGTTCCTCCCCTTTTCTCTTCTACTTTTCTCTGTACTCTATTCTACTGATCTGCTTTCACTTCCTTCTTTCTTTCTTTCTTTCTTTCTTTCTTTCTTTCTTTCTTTCTTTCTTTCTTTCCTTTCTTTCTTTCTTTCTTTCTTTCTTTCTTTCTTTCTCTCTCTCTCTCTCTCTCTTTCTTTCTTTCTTTCTTTCTTTCTTTCTTTCTTTCTGATTGGTATTTCTATGTATGCATTAAAGTGACATTTTTTTTTGCTACATTTATATGTTTTTAACATGATTCTGTAAACTTCATTCCATATTTGTTTCCTTTCCTTCCCCCCTCCCTTTCATTCTTCTACTCCATTGTTATTCTTTATATCTTTATGGTATCAAATACCCTCCTCCACCACTTTTTTAACTTATTTTGGTCTAGATTTCACATGTGATAGAAAACATTTGAGATTATTTCAACTAGTATGGTTTTCTCCATTTCTATCTATTAACCAGCAAATGCCATTATTTCATTTTTTATAGCTGATTAAAACTCCAATGTTTATATAAGTCACATTTTCTTGACCCCAGATGGGCATCTGCATTGATTCCATAATTTAGCTATCATGAATTGTGCTGCTATATATATTGTAGTGGATGTATCATTGTAGCATGATGATTTTAGTTACTTTGGATAAATACCAAGAATTGAGTTAGCTGGTCACATAGTGGTTCCATTCCTACTGTTTTGAGGAATCTTCAAACTGCTCTCCCAAATGGTTGTACTAATTTGTAGTATGACTGAAACTGGAGTTGGAAATGAAACTCAAGTATCTGCTTCTGCTAGCAGGTGAGACTCAGTTTTTCTGCTTCGGCTGGCAGGTGAGGTTTGCCTAAAGTACAGATCCCGCCAGCTGAAAAATATTGCAGCTGTCAGTGGTGAGTTTCCCCTTCCAGTGTTGCAGCAGAACCCACCAGCTCAATATCAATTTATGCTTCCTGGGTTCTTAGTGAATTTGAAGAATGAAGTTCACAGGTCAGGATGATGAGTGGAATGGTAGGATTTATTGAAGAACAGGAGTAGAACAGTTGAGTGCAAGACGGGACCAATACAAATGTAGTTGTCTACAACCACAAGTGCGTTTTTTATTGTACTTGGTTCACTTCTATTTGCCCAAAATTGTGTTAATTGGGGTTTGGAAATATTCTAATGCCATTTGTCTAAGTTTATGGTAATTAAGGCTTGGCTCAGCACATTTTGGCTCTCCTAGGCACTGGCTCACTGCATCTTGTGCCTGTAAGGAGGGCTCCACAAGAACACATGGTCCAACCCTCTCCTGTGACACTCTGCTGTTCCATCACTCCATCTCTCATCTGCTACTACTCAACAGAAACCAGTAGGCCAGCTGTATGGATTGGGAGCTGGGGAGGCATGTCTCCATCATCAAAATATGAGTGTATCTTTTCCCCAACATCTTCTCCAGAATTTATTGTTCATTTTCTTCATAATTCACATTCTGACTGGAGTGAGATGAAATCTTAAATTAATTGTGATTTTCATATCTCTTATTGGTAGAGATGTTGAACTTTTTTTTCATGCATTTGCTGGTCATTTGTATTTCTTCTTTTTTTTGTCTTTTTATTTATTTATTTATTTTTTATTGGTTGTTCACAACATTACAAAGCTCTTGACATATCGTATTTCATACATTAGATTGAAGTGGGTTATGAACTCCCAATTTTTACCCCAAATGCAGATTGCAGAATCACGTCGGTTACACATCCACAATTTTACATAATGCCCTATTAGTAACTGTTGTATTCTGCTACCTTTCCTATCCCCTACTGTATTTCTTCTTTTGAGACATTTCTGTTTAGTTCTTTGGATTGTATTGGATTATTGATTGGGTTATCCTTTTGGCATTGAGTTTTTGAGTTATTTTTATATTGGTGATATTAATCCCCAAAGGAGTAGCTGGAGGAGATTTTTTTTTCCTCATTCTACAGACTGTCTCTTCACTCTCTTAATCATTTTTTTTGGCTGTGTAGAAGTTTTTAATTTGATAGCATCCCACTTATTGATTCTTTGTTTTATTTCCTGAGCATTAGGGGTTTTGCTCAGAAAGTTGATTCTTGCACCTGTATGATGGGGTGTTGACCCTGAGTTTTATTCTGATAGTTGCAAGGATTCTGCTCTAATTGCTATGTCTTTGATCTATTTTGATTGACTTTTACTGTAGAGTGAAAGATATATATATATCTCCAATTTATCCTGAATAATTTGTGAAAAAGTGTGTGTTTTCTTCAACACATATTTTTGGCACCTTTGTCAAGTAATAGATGTCTGTAAGTATTTGGGTTTGTCCAGTTTCATCTACTCTATTCCATTGATCTTCATGTCTATTTTAATGCTAATACCATGCTGATTTTGCTACTCTTACCTCTGTAGTATAACTGGAGATTGGGAATTATGATGCCTCCGGCATCACTTTTCTTATTCAGGATAATTTTGACTATTCTGGGTCTCTTATTATTTCAAATTACTTTAAAGATTTTTTTCTATATTTCAGTAAAGAATGGCTGTGATATTTTGATTGAATCTGTGTAGTAGTATGGCTTTTGGTAGTATGGATATTTTGAAAATATTAATTCTTTGTATCCAAGAACATGGGAAGTCTTCCAAGATCTTCTTTAATTTCTTTCATCAGTGTTCTATAGTTTTCATTGTAGAGGTCTTTCACCTTCTTGTTAAAATTAATTTCAATTTTTTTAGTATTTTGTGAAAGGAATGGTTTTCTTGAATTTTTCCAGTTGAATTGCTGTTCAATTATAGAAAGACTATTGATTTATGAGTGTTGATCCTATATCCTGCTACTTTACTCAATTGATTTATTAGCTATGGTGGAATTTTTTGTGTCATCTAGAGATAGGCTCATTTCTTCAGCAAACAGTGACAGTTTGAATTCCATTTTTTCTATTTCCCTCCTCTCATCTGGTTAGTTTTAAGAACTATATTGAATGAAAGCGGTATGAGCAGATGTCTTTCTCTTATTCCTGATTTTACAGGAAAAGCTTTCAGTTTTTCTCCATTCAGTATATTGGCTTTGGGTTTAGTGTTTATAGTCTTTATAATGTTAAGGTAAATTTCTTCTATCTTTTTCTCTATTGTTTTTAACAGGAATGGTTGCTGTATTTTATCAAAAGCATTTTCTACATCTATTGAGAGAATCATTATTATTGTTCTTAATTCTAGTTAAGTGGTAAATTATATTTATTGATTTATGTTTATTGAATCAACCTTATGTCTGTGGGATTACAACTTAGTAATTGGTGTACTATGTTCTTAATATGTTTTTGAATACAGTTTACTATATCTCATTAAAAACTTTTGCATCTATGTTCATCAGGTCTATAGTTTTCTAGATGTTTTGTTTGTCTGTTTTGGTATTAGGCTTATACTGGCTTCACAAAATGTGTTTGGGAATGTTCCCTCCTTTTAAATTTCATGGAATAATTTGAGAATGACTAGTATTAGTTATTCTGTAAATTCTGGTAGAACTCATTTGAGAGTCTAGTTGGTCATGGTCTTTTCTTTGTTGGTAGACTTAAGATATTTTATTAGTTGTTGGTGGCCTTATATTTATTTTTATGTGGTGCTGAGAATTGATCCCAGTGCCTCACACATGTAGGCAAGTGCTCTACCACTGAGGCACAACCCCAGCCCCTGTTGGTGGACTTTTAACTGCTGTTTCAATTTCATTAATTAATATTGGTCTGAATGGTTTTTCTATATCTTCAATTTGAGCATGCCATTTGTGGTTAGAAATTTGTCAGTGTCTTCTAGATTTTGTAGTTTATTGAAGTATACATTTTCAAAATAGTCTCTACTGATCTCCTGGATATCAGAAGTGTCTATAGTGATACCTACTTTTTCATCTCTAATTCTGTTGATTTGCATATTCTCTTTCTTTTGATAAGTTTGGCTAAGGGTTTGTATTTTCAATTAACCAGCACTTTGTTGTATTGATCCTGTATGATGTTTTTTATTCTCAAAATTATTAATTTTGACTCCGACCTTTATTATTTCTTTATCTTCTAGAGATTTTGTATTCATTTTGTTCTTCAGTTTCTAAGGTCTTGAGATGGAACATAAGCGTATTTATTTGGGATCTCTCTGTTTATAGTAAGCACTCAATGCAATAGATTTTCCTCTTAGTACTCTATCATATTATCTGATAGATTTTAATATGTCATATCTTTGTTTTATAAAAACTTCTTGAATTCTTCTCTCATTTCTTCTTTGATCCATTCTTCACTGAAGAGGTTATTGTTTAATGTCTACATTTATATAATTTCTATTATTTTATCGCTGTTAATTTCTAGTTGTATTCCATTATATTCCAATAGGATGCATGGTAGTATATAAATTTTTTTTTATTTGCAAGGACTTACATTTTGCCCTAGAAGATGTTCCATTTTGGAACAGCTTGTAAAAAAAAAAGTAAATTCAGCTGTTTTGGGGGTGAATCTATTAGATTCATTTCATTCATAGTATTATTTATGTTAAATTTATTGATTTTTTGTTTTGATGATCTATCTATGGGTGATAAGAGTATGTGGAAGTTAATCAGTACTAATGTATTGAAATTTCTCTGGGATTTAATGTAAAGGAGTTTTTTTTAATGTAATTGTGTATGCTGACATTTGGGACATATAAATTTACTATCATATCTTCTGGTTGGCTTGTTCTCTTTACCAGGATGTGATGGCCTTTTTTGTCTCTGATTATTTTTGCTTAATATCAACAGTGTCAGATATGAGAGTGGATACTCTGGCTTCATTAGAGATTCCATTTGTGTAAAATTTTATTTTCATCCTTTTACCTTTAGCCTATGAATGTCTTTGCTTATGAGATGAATCTCCTGCCAACAGCATATAGTTGGTTCTTGTCTTTTGGTTCATTCTACTAATCTATATCTTTTAATTGAGCAGTTGAGACCACCTATATTCAAGGTTATAATGGGTATGTGTGTGTGTGGTTTGCTACTATTTTGATTTTTTATGATTAATTCTGTCTTGATTCTCATTTAGATTATCAGTCTTCTGTTGATCTTCATATATTTGGAAATTTGGGGATTTTAATTTTATTTTGTTTTTTTCTTTGTGCACTTTATATTTCAGATTCTTTGTAGTGCTGGCTTGGTTTTCATGTATTTTTTCATTTATCTGTGTCATTGGGACTGTCCCATCAAATATGAAAGAGAACTTTGCTGAGTATTGTGATCTGGGTTGACAATTGTCTTTTTTTTTAGAGCTTGGAATCTCTTCCCAGACCCTCCTTGATTTTAAGATGTGACATGGGAAGTCAGAAGTGAGCCATATTGGTTTACTTCCAAATGTGACCTGATATTTCTTTCTCGCAGCTTTTAATATTCTTTCCTTGTTTTTTTGTTTATTTGCTTGTTTGTTTTTGGGTTTTGGTTTTTCTTGTGTATGTGTATGTGTGTGTGTGTGTGTGTGTGTGTGTGTGTGTGTGTGTGTGTATGTGTGTTAAGCATTTTGATTATGATGTGTCTTAGAGAACTTCTCTTCTGATCAAGTCTATTTGGGGTCCTTTATGTCTCCTATATGTAGATGTCTATCTCCTTTCTGATATGGGGAAATTATTGGGTGACTATCTCTTTGAAATGTTCTTTATGCCTTTAGCTTGTATCTCCATGTTCTCTTCTGTCCCAGTGATTCTCAGGTTTGGTCTCTTGATGTTGTCCCAGACTTCCTGTGCTGTGTTCTGTTGTTTTTTCTCTTTGTTATATTCTGTGTACTTAAATTCACGTATCCTGTCTTCAAGTACTGAAGTTCTGTTTTCCACACAATCTAATATGTTGGTGATGTTTTCAAGTGATATTTCATTTGATTCATTGTATATTTCATTTCTAGGAGTTCTGGTTTCCTTTCAGTATTTCTTTTTAGAAATGATATTTTCTTTTCCACATTTGGTCTCTTAATTTATTCCTTAGATATTCATGTAGTTCATTAAACATTTTAATTATCAGATTTTTTGCAATCCTTCTCTGGAATCCATCCTGTTCCATATATGTGGGATCCTTTGTTGGGATAGTTGGTGAGTTTTTTTTTTTTTTTCTTTTGCTTCATGTATTCAGAGATTCTGGATTTGCACATCATTTGAGATGGATTCTCCTTCCTATTTTATATGAATGTCTTTAAATGTGTAGTTCCTTTTTTATTCTAAGATTTCTCTGTTTTTGATATAGGAGTAGATGACAAAGGGTGGGACCAGAAGTTTTCCTCAGGTTATTTCTGTTTGGAACTTGGCTTTTGGTTTGAGGTTTTTATATCTCCAATTCTATGACCCACAATACTATTTAGGCTCAAGTGGGCATAGATCATGCATGGGAAGATATTCACTCTTGCTTGTCTGAGTTATGTTTCTCAACATCAGGGTCTCTACTCTGTGTTCATTATATGTTGCAGTTATTTTTAGCCCCTCATAAAGGGAGTGGGAAGCCAGGAGTAGTACTAATAATCAGCAACTGAGAGATAGTTTTGAGATAAATATTTTGTGTCTATTTTGACATCTATAACTCTAATTTCCACCTATATAGGGATGATGGATGATGAAGTCAGCTTTTAACAACAGTACCAGCAATACAAAACTGTATAGAGGATTAGCTGAATGCTACTAGCTGAATGCCATCTACTATGTTAATAATCACAACATGAATGGAGTATGAATTATATAAACCATATAATTCTATTTAGTGGGATTACAGTTTGTTAAATAAAATGAAAATGGGGTTAGAAGGTGAGAGAAATTTTGATATATTTAAAAAAAATAATCAGAGGAGAGGCATGTGGTAGATTGCACATGTCAGCTGTAAAGGAGACAGTATAAAAGATTTACAGAAATTCATAAAGAAAGCAAGGATGTGTGAACAGGAAAATTTGGTAGTTAGTGGGGGAAAACAGTGATCAAGTGGAGATAAGAAGGACAAAAATTAAGATACGAATAAACCAACAACTGTAAGACCAAAACAACTAAAACCCAACTGAACCCTATCTATGATAAATCAAGGCTAAATAATAAATAGGTGCAGAATGAAGAAATTAATGTAAAATTAAAATTACATGAATATAATTCTATTTTTCAAACCTATCCACATATTGAGTACATACCCCTCACATCCACACCCACATGCATTTCCACAAAATCATACATACTGAAAAGTATAAGTAATACAATATGATGAAATAAATTTGAAAAAATTTCAAAAAATATAAAATTTAAAAAATAAGAATAAACCATATTAAAACTGGGAGTATGAAGAAAAGAAAAATATGATGAAGAAAAAGAAAAAAATTTGCTGAGAAATAAAGGTTTTATTTCTACTGAGGTCGTCAAAACTCTTGGAAGGGACAGTGTTTCATTCTTTGTATTTTTTTTTTTTGTTGTTGTTGTTTGTTTGTTTTGTAACCCTTGGTTCAGTGGTTATGGGTTGAAGCCCAATGCCTTTGTGTTCCTCTCTTAGCTTCCAGCTTGTGGCTAGGAGGCATAGCTTATTATAGTAGATCTCAACGCTCAGTTTCCCAGTATACAGTGGGGTATCACAGTTTTGGTGTTGACAACTTATGTATTTCTGTGGTGGGGTTGCTGCAGAGTTCAAAATCAGAGATTTTGAAAATTGGGGTTTAGTCTAGACTGAATTTTGAGACTCTCTGTGTGTTTTTAAGAATTGGTTTTGCTAGAGAGACCCCAGTCCCTGCAAGACACTGGGATCTCTGTTCCCTTGTAAAATTCACTTTTAGGGTACAGGGATAAAACCTTCACAGTTTCCTCCTGTATCACTGTAAATATGAAATCCAGGGTATAGGCACTGAAGTACAGATATTCCTGTGTGGCCAAGGTAGCACCAACAATATTTTGCCTGAATGATCGAGGCAAAATATACTTTGTGCCTGTTTCCATCTCTCTCGTTCAGGTACCTTCTGCTGGGCAGAGCAGCGGGGAGGGTGCTTTTGCAGGTGGTGGGAGTGTGGCAGGGGGCTGCTTTTTCAGGTGGCATGAGTGTGCACTTCCCCTAGACATGGGAGCTAAACAAGCAGCTGCTTTTCCTGAGAACCCAGTGACCATTTTCTGTGCCCAGAAAGTTTCCACTTGGGGAAGATATTTTTAGATTTGCTTTCACTGATTCACTTCCCCTGTCAATTCTGTGCCTATTATAATTAACCTTCCTCTCTAATCCACAGGTTACAAGACAATTCTTCTATTTTTTTTTAAATTAACTGACCACACTGTTTCCTTTGTTTCCCTACACTTGCCCTCCCCATTAGTGCTGCAGACGGCAGCCATGCTGGTCCCAAACTGGTACTTCTCTAAAGTATTGTTTCTTATGTTCAGTTTCTGAGTTCTGATACACACACACACACACACGCACACACACACACCCATATGTACAGATATCTGTATTTTATTTTTTTAAGCAGTTCAGCATTTACGTTTCAGTCAGTTCCCTTAGTTACCCACCTCACTGAGATGCCATCTTCCCATTTTGTAAGTCTGATGTTGAGGAGCTATTTGGAAGTGTGTCCTTTCTCTAATCAGCAAACTTCTCTCCTCTTTAGACTATGAATTTTTTTCAGTAGGAATAACAACATATTTCCTTAATTCCTTTATTACAAGATTTATATGATTCTTATATACATGTATGTTACATAAATATTATTTATATGTTCTATTGCCATTACCAGGAAATTCATTTGGAAACAGACTCTTTCTCTCTCTATTGGAATTCTGACAGTGGTTATGTAAATTATCCTGCTTGTGTTAATTAGCAATCTTATTAATTAAAATTATAAATTTTTGCTTCTTCATTTTCTAAAAGTAACATCGTACATGTTTATACCAAAATAATATAAACAATAATGGCAAAAAATTATGTTCAAAAAAATAAGCATCATTTAAATTTCAACTGTACCCACAAACTGAAGTTATTCTTAGTATATTGATAATGCAAGTTGAAAAGGGTAAGAAAATGAGGTAAGACTTCATGTGTTTCCAGTTTAATGAGAATTTAGGTTAAGGTCTTTGTTATTATGCTGAGTTGGAAAATCTTAAGGTACTAGGGGGAATGAGAATACTTTGGACTATTGATGCTAAATAACTGTTTATGTATAATATATGTGGGCATGTTTAGAGAGAGAGTAGATCAGACATATCAGCTAATGTATATATGAGTGCAGATGCCCCTTCACATACTGACTTCATTTCCTTGGATATATATCCAGTAGTGGACTGTAGTATAAATGATAGTTCTATTTTAACTTTTTGAGAATGTCAGCACTATTTTACATAACAGTTGGAATTTTTTTATATTCCCACCAATAGTATAAAAGGATTCCTTTTTCACCACCTTCTTTCCAGCACCTATTAATAGCCATTGTTACTGGGGTGAGTTGACATATCATTTTCATTTTAATTTGCATTTTGCTGAGGCCTAATGATGTTGCACATTTTCATATACTTCTTGACCATTTGAATGATAATGAGTTACTATCCAAAATACATATGGAATTCAAAAAAAGTCACTAACAAGAAAAAAATTTTTAAAAAATGGGTAAAGAACTTGAATAGACATATCTCAAAATAAGACATATTTACTTTTCAACATTTTTCAAAACATGTCCAATCTGCCCATTTCAGATTCTTCCACATTTCATAGTTAAATTGGTATTTTATCACTGTAACCTCAACCTATGAATTTGCTCTTTCTATGATACATTAAAGAATGTTGTATTCCAGAGAAATTTTCTGGAGTTCTTAATTCCCAAACATGAAGAGGACTGTGATGCTTTTAATCACTGAAAAACACAATTTTTGTACCAAATGTTTTCAACAACTTAAAGAAACTTTGGAATATATGCACAGTGGAGTAGCATTCATCTGTGAAAAGAAGGAAATTCTGAACTTTGTGGCAACACGAGTGAACCTGGGGGGCATTATGTTAAGTGTCATAAGCCGAGCTGAGTAGTGCAAATACCACATGATATCACTTTTATGTGTGAAATTTGAAAAGCTGAAGTCATAGAATTAAGAAGGAGAGTTGTGATTGCAAGGGACTGAAGTGTGGATTTGGGGGAGGATGGTCAAAGTACACAACATTTTAGTTAGCTAGAAAAAATTAAAGAGATTAGTCTATGTCCTCGTGACTATGTCTAATAATAATGTGTTGCATTTTTGAAAATGCTACAATAGTAAATTTTAAGTAAATTTTAATCACACACACAAAAGAAGTGTGTGAGGTAATGCAGTATGTTAATTAGCTGAATCAAATTCCACAATGTGTACATATTTCCAAAATATCTCATATATGATAAATATATACAAAAAATTTATATATTGAAATAAACTTTTCAAAAATAAATATGAATAAATGACGTGAGAGTAAAGAGTCTAAAGAGAAGTATACATTGAATTTGAGATATTTAATCCCACTGTTGAGGGGAGAGAATGCTTTTACTAGTATTCAAAGTGATCATATTCCTTATATCTGACAGGAGGTGGATTGTGGTAGTCTTTGCTAGATTACCATAATTTCAAGAAAATACGGTGTAAATATTTATTTCTTCCTATAGTTCCTGGAACACTCTACAATAGTATAAATTATTGTTATGCCTCCCAGATACTTGGAATCAATCTTATATTTACTGTTGCTTTTACAAAGTTTTTAAACTTCCCAAGAGCATGAAAATTCCATAAAATAATAGCATTCTGTGGAATCCACCTAGTAACATCCTAATTGTTTTGCTGATTGCAAGTTCAATGTCCAATTCAGTAGGTTGTGAAAGAAAAACAGATTCATGGAGCGTACATCAACAGATACATGCCTACTTAAAGACAGAACCCATTTGCCATTATGAGAGAGATTATATATCTATTGATTCTTCTTGTCCATTCTGTGTAATACTTATGATTACATCCCTTTTGTCCTTTCTTTGGTATATATGTATATGAAAGAATTAGGTTTTCCTTTCACCTTTTCTTTGAATCCTATTTCCTACAGTTAAAGGCAATCAGCAATCTAAATTCCATCAGAGCTCCAATCACATGCAATTTATAAAATCTTAGAAGAACACAGGTTGGTACTACACAGTAATCAACTTAACTGTGGAAGGACAATTTAATTTTTTATCATCTACCACAGTGATAAGCCTGGAGAATTGATTTAAATTATTGAGATAGGGTTGCCTTTGGAAAACTTTTGATTTTTTTTCCTCCTCTTATGAAGTACTTATAACAAAATGAAAAAAAATTTTTTTCGAAATTTCACATAATTTTTTACCATGGGAAAATTCTTATAAGAGTTAGTTAATGATCAAATAGAAACTTTGGTTAAGAAATCCAACTCTCTGATCACATGTGTCCTCTCCATTAAGCAGCTCACAATTTGGAAGTAATGTCAACAAAACTAGCAAAAAGAAGGCAAGAATAGTGAAAAAATATAAAATAAAAAGCCACAGCCCTTTGTAATCTAAACTTGGAAGCGGTTATTTGTGAGGTATAATTAATTTCAAGCTCACCATCAAAAATATAGGCCAGGGTATGGATGTCAGAAGGGATCACTAACAGCCCTTTTAGAAACTACCTTTAATTATGTGTATGTTATGAAAATAGATTTTTTTCTTTTATAATCATCTGATCTTACTTTTTAAAATTTTTACTATATATCAAATGGTTTGGAACCTAAAGCATGAGGGTAAAGGTGGATTTGGAACATAGCATGTCACTCTCAATACTTAAGAGTGATATTTAGGGGCACAGCATAATTCGTCAAATCAAGGATGCTACTATTACCTTTATATTATGTTGGAAAGATATATTCATCCTTTGCTCTCTTTTTTTTTCTCTCAAGTGGTGAAAAATTATAATGGCTAAAGTATACTTAGAAACCAAATTAAAACTGTACATTAGGGTATTAGTATAAGCTTGTTAAAGTATGACTAAGTAGTCCTGCATGCATTTTCATAATCTCCAATTTTTCCCTATTGTGTCATATTTTTGTATCTGCATGAACTAAATGTAGATTTTGAAATAGAAATCTTTGTAAATGCGAACAGAGAGTGACCATGCCACTATGAAGCAATCATATAGTTAAAGGGAGGGAGAAGGATTGGCTTAAACACAAGACCTTTCCGTATACCCAGAATGAACGTCTCAGATATCACAAGTCCTTAAAATGACAATGTCCTCAAACCTGGGGGAAAGAAATCCTAATTTTCTATTCCTATTTGATTATATGTAAGAATTTAATCACTTACCTGGTGTCCATAGTTTTCCAAGGACATGCCTGTGTTTCAAACTCTTTCTTGGTTTTAGTTGCGAACTTTATTTGACAGCTGGCTCTAGATCATTGCTTTTAACTCCTTTTTCTGCTAGTTACTCACTTCTGGCCTTCTTCATACTCATGTTAATAGACACCTATCCACCATTTTTACAAATATAGTGAGAAAAATCTAGTCTGTAAATTTTAACAAAATTATGGTGAAGATTAAAAAAATAGTGATTAAATTATAATGCAAAGATATTTGAGACAGTATTGATATGACTGTTCTTAAAGAACATAAGTCCATAAGTCTCTTTGGTGGTCTCCTACCCTGTAATATATTATTACTTGTTAAAGAGTTGACTTACTCCAGGCTGGCACACGGGCATAGGATCTGGTATACTACTCCATTATTAAAGTGCTTTGGAACATGTCTCTCCTATTTAGAATGCAGACTTTGAATACAAGTCTTTAAGGAAAGATGTCTTGACTTAACCCTGGGATAAAATCTCCACAGCACTCATCTTAACAGGGACTTCACTGTATTATCAGAAATCTGCAGTATCTTTAGGAGAAAACCATTGTTTTGTGACCATGGATAGATAGACTTTCTCTATGTCTCTTAACATGGCAAAGCTTTTAACATTCAGGAATCACTATATTAGAATATTTGCTAACTTCTTTTGGTCTAGAGTATCATTATCATTCTATTTAAATAGGAAATTTAATCCATCTATCATCTGATGAGTGATAACACTAGGTTGGTATATATATTCTGTCTTTATATTCTCTACTCTCAATTTTTCTAGTCAGCATTTTTTTTAAATGTACTCACACATTCTGACAAAAGTTATGATGAAATGGAAAGATATAGTTAGGATTCCATCACCTAAAATTTATCTCATCATTTTCAATATATAAAACATTGACCCTTCATTTATGCTAATGCCTAACTCCCCAGAAACTGTGAATACATTATGGCACTTAGCAAATGGGAATTAAGATGCTAGATGAAATTAAGATTGCTAATCAGTTGTCTTAGAGATGATGAGATTATCCTAAGTAATTGAGATGGGCCCAATATAATCCCAAGGGTCCTTTAAAGTGGAAGAGAGAGTCAGAGTATGCCAGGGTGATATGGATTAAAAAAAAAACTCAACTGTACATTGCTAACTTTAAAGATAGAAGAGGTTCACAAGCCAAGGAATATGGCCATCCTCTAGAAGATAGAAATGGCAAGAAAAGGGATCCTCTTCTGAAGCTATAGAAGGAACACAGCTCTTCCAATATCTTGGAATTCTCAAAACTCATTTTGCAAGTTCTACCTAGATATAAAACTTGACAATATTCATACTAAAGATATGAATGACTTATGCAACATGTTTACAACATTAGAACTTTCTTAATTTATCTGCATAGTTATCAATGCCAGTGAGTCTTGTGTCTTGATATTTCTTCTTACTCTTTAACCTCCCTTTACTTTAATATAAAGAAACCCCTTTAGCATCTTGTTGTATAGACCTAGTGGAAAAACATTTTGTCAGCTTTTGTTTGTCTGGGGATATCTTTATCTTTCTTCATTTCTAAAAGATAACTTTGCTGGATTTAATATTGATTGACAGTTTCTTTCTCCAACCCCGCGCCCTTAATTTCAATGAAAATATTATGTTATTGTCTCTTGGCCTGTTAGGTTTTTGCTGAGAAGTTTGCTGTCAGGTAAATTGCAATACCCTTATGTTCATTTGTTCATTCATTCTCTTTCTTTCTCTCTCTCTCTCTCTCTCTCTCTCTCTCTCTCTCTCTCTCTCTCCTTCTATCCATTTTTCTTTCTTTCATTGTCCTTTTTCTTTTATTTTTTTGGTAGTTGTTGCCCTGAGAAAATCTCTAATATTTGAGAGATTGATTACGACATGTCTTGGAATAGATTTAGTTGAATCACATCTGTCTGGTGACTTGTGGCCTTCCTATACATGGGTTTTGTGGCCTTCGTTAAATTTGGTAAATTTTCTGTTATTTCAATTTGAATTAAGTTTTCTACTTCTTTAGCCTTCTCAATTCCCTCTTGAATTCCAGTCACCTAAATATTCCCTCTTTTAATGTTGTCCTAAAATTCACAGAGATTTCTTTATTCCTTTTTCTTTTACATCTGTGAATTTTGGAATAACTTGTCTTCAAGCTTAGTAATTATTTCTTTTATTTCATCTCTTCTGCTGCTGATGTCTTCTACTGTGCTTTTAATTACGTTTTATTGTATTTTTCAGCTTAAGGATTTCCTCTGGAAGTTTTTTAAAACATTGCTTCCATTTTTCTGTTAAGTTTCTCTGTTAGAGGATTGAATCGTTTCTGTGTGTTCTCTTGAATCTTCTTCAGTTTCCTTAAAATCACTATTTTAAATTCTGTATTTGAGAGATCTCCTGAACCAAATTCTATCTGGTCAGTTTCTGTTGCCTTGTTTTGACCGTTGGGTGAAGTTTTGGTTTACTGAAAGCTCTTGATGTTTGGTGGTATGTGGCATCATCTGAGAACTGAGATTAGGTATTTATTCCAATCTTTGTAATGTGTTTGTGTGTGTGTGCGTGCAGTTTGTCTGACTTTCCAGAGATTCTAAGCTGACAACTTGTTTCTTTAAGCTTGCAATCATTTCCACTATTTCAGCACTACCTCATATGCCAAGTCCAATTTTGCCATGGGTCCACTGTTGATATGTTATTGCTTGTTTCAGTGGTAGAAGGTGATTCAAACCCAAAATTTCCTCAAACCTACAAGTGGTATGTTGTTCAGTGTGGAATAGGGGAATATCTAAATATGCAGTTAATCTTCAGAAGCCTTTTCCTGATATCTGGGTAGGTCAAAACACCTATTCATAACCACCAGTCTATGCCATGCCTGTGTATACCAACACACTAATACTGCAATGCTGTGTTACACACTAAAATTAAAGCAGAACTATGTAGAACCAGGGTCCAAAATGCTATGGACTGACAACTGCTAAACTGGATTCTTAGCCCAAGATCACTATGACCATCCATAGGTGATGATGGCAGAAATAGAAGTCTTGCAGACTGAAACTACATGTCTATTCCAATGGTGTGCACTGCCTGGTGCAGAAGAGGTCTAGAGGTTCTATGAGCACAGTCTGAAGATAGCTGTATTGCCTGATAGTGGGGGATGGATGGTGGAGAGAGACTCTTGTCTTTTAAGGCTAACACTAAACTGAGACCCACTTGAGTCTCATAGCTGCAAAGGCCTGAGAAATCTCACAAATAGAGAGCAGATAAGTTAGGCTGACTCTAAGGTTGTTAGTGATACAGGCCAAAACTCAAGTCTGTCACACTGGCATTCAACTCTCCTCTTGGTATCTTTGCAGGTCTCTTTGCTTTGGTCCCTTAGCTCTGGCCTGGATAAAAGGCCCTTTTGTTTTCTCCTGATGCTGAGTCTAATTACAGTGGTCCTGGCACAGTAGTCCAAGGCAAGTTCCTGTGCTACCTTGTGTCTTGTCCCTTAGTGGGTAGGTAGTCTTGATTTTTCCTCTGCTGCCTGAGGTCAGGAAGTGACAGTGGAGGTAGTCAGTAGTCACTTAGCTAAACCAGTCCATGGGTCCTAGCCTGAAGACAGATATTGTGGAGGTCTTCCTTACATTGGGTTTCACCATGGTACTAGATTTTATGTTTAAGTCTTAAGTCTTGAACTTAATTCCCTCTCTCTTTCCCTTAAGTGAGTAGCATCTCTATTTCCTGTAGCTTGGAGTTGGGAGAAGGATGGTGCAGACAATGCTTATCTTTATGCCTTCTTCAATGCAACTTTTCTCATTATTATTCTAAAACCAGGTAGGCACTCTGGTCTCACCTTACTTCCTTAGATTTTGTAAAGTTAGTGTGGTTCACAAACTGGTATGTCTGTGGGCAATGATCATTGGAGAATTTTACTCAACTGTTATCTTGCTCTTTCTCTTAAAATTGTATTGTTTTCAAAATGCCATTTTGATAGCAATTTGTAACAGTAGTAAGATGAAACTTCAACAGAACTGTTTTGATTTCTCTGTTACCAATGATGAATACCTGTACCAATATGTACATCTTCCCTTTTACTTGATGCATGACCTTGAAATTGTGACCTTGTAAGTTAAAAGATACATTAATAATCTTATGGAAGGATGAGGAATATTTGACATATTATTTGCAAATAATAAATTTTAGTATATGTAAATAAATTTATATTTATAAACATCAGTTGTATATATTAACATATAGTGCTGAGAGTCATAGCCAAGTCCGAATGATGCATGGCATTTTTGCCAGCAAGCCATTGAGATGATAATGGTTATGTTAAGCTGTGTATATTAGACCCCTGCCTCGGCCTGCTACTTTGGAGTTCTCGCGTGGATTCCCGGAGAGTTCCCATTGGTTGGGGAAGTGCTGGAGGAGGGATTTCCGGTTGGTGGTTGCTGGAGGAGCTGCATGGCGTTTGGGAGAGTTCCCCGGAGCATGTGTGGAGTGTGCTGGTAGAGTTCAGAAATAAAGTTTGTTCCTGCTTCAGTGGCTCATGATTTGTGCCCAGCCAGACTGCGGCAATATAGTGTAATTTTAGCTTTATATATCACTAAAATATATATTTCTATCTCTCTCTTTTTAATCTTTAAAATCGCATTACTTAGACCCAAATATCTTGTATGTATGAGTGTGGTGGTTTAACTCTGTTTTTCTGGATAAAATGACTTTGGTGTCTAGTTGGAGCTAGATAAAGCCTTTTAGCCACTCTGATGACCATAACATAAAAAACAAAACAAAAATAAAACTACCAAAACACCTAAATTAAAATTCACCAGGTCATTATTATCACTTTAGCTGAATTGTTAGTTTTACAGAAAGTGCACTAATGTGTATTTTTTTGGATGCCATTTACTTCCATATCTCTGTAAACACTTGCATCATTATAATCTATTGTCAACATAGCAACCAAAATGTTCCTGATTCTTTTCAAATCCTATTTCAAACCATATAGTTTCCCTGCTCAAAAGCTCTGTCTCATTCTGAGCCCTTTAAATGTCCTAAGGTACTTTATGATCTGACTTCTGCTTAACACTGTGGCATGATTGCCATAATATTCCCCACTTCTGTCTTGTGACTCAAGCTCACAGTGATTCAATGTTTCAACTCGTGAAGTCCATTCTCTGCTCAGAATTCTGAAACCATTTACTCTACCTGGGATATTCCTCCCTAGGACCCACTTGGCTAGATCTATTACCAAGCTTTTCAGTGAAGCCCACCCCAGGCACCCAGGGTAATGTTGTTATCCACTTCTCTCAATTCTAAAATACTGTACACATATTTTGCTTTTTGACTTCCTCAACTAGGATTTTACATGAATGGGCACTATTCATGTTTCCTTTTTCCATGACTGTGTCTATTAACTAGATAAGTGCCTAGTATATGGCTTGTGCTCATTGATATTCATTAAATTAATACTTTTATTTGTTTGGCATTGATACAATAGCTTAAACTTATCAGTCTTAAAGTCCTAATAAAACAATATATCATCAAATTCATTCTTTTGACTTCATGTATGAAAAGAATAAATAAATAAACAAACAGGCTCCAGGAGAAATCACATAGCTACTTTCACCAAGTGTTCAATAAGGAAACTTTTATTTTTTAGTAAACAAAACTGAGTACAAGTCAATCTATGACTTTGTGTTTACACTAATAGCAGCTTGCACACTTTCCAGTTTTAAACCTTTAGAAATTTCCACCCTGTTGTCTTTCTTTTAAGAAAGCTTTTTATTTATGAAGTCAACATTCCTTCTTACCTTCCACTAAACTTTCTCAATATAGTCATTTATTTTTCAAATATTTGTAATAACTGTTGTGTAAAAAACACCTTTGTAGCGTAGTGAATAGTTTAGAGACAGAATTTTTTTATATGATTATAGTCTTGGTGCACACACACACACACACACACACACACACACACACACACACACACACACCTCTATATAACAGCCAATCATCTGTTATGTACCATTGCAGATCCTTTCAATCTCACCTCTGTCTAGGCAGATAGCCACAGTTTTGCCCCAGTCACTGAGCAGCCACTGAGTCATTTCTGACCAATTTCACAGATTTAGAAGCTGACAGAGTCTTATCTCAGGACCTTGCTGTGCTTCTTTGATTCTCAGATGCCAGTGATGTTCTGGGACCCTCTTAGTACCCATGGATATGCAGCTCATTTTCTCAGAGAGTTAATACTCTATTGGCTAAACCTCAGATCAGTAGGAAACAGGAGTTGGCCTACGATTTTGTTTCCCTGGAAAGAGCTTATTTGATCTTTTGGAAAACAGTCCTTCAAAACTAAGTGACCCATTATACTTGATGCTGGGAGTGACTCACTTGTAACACATTGTCACATTGGCTCTGCCTTCTTCACTGCTTCACTCATTTTACCTCACTCTGATTCTTTGGGGTTGTAGTCCTTAACAGACTTATGGGACATGAGCTCTTGCCTAAGGTTTTGCTCTCTGGGGAATACTGAGAATACTTCAAGGACCTTAAACCTAGTAAGAGGAGTTATATTCAGACTACTACAAAGTATTATGTAATATAATACATGTGTCTTGTCAGCTTTCTGTCACTCACAAAATGCCCAAGGAAATTAACTTCAAAAAGGAAAGAATTATTTTGCCTCATAGTTTCAGAAGTTTTAGTCCAGGACTGGCTGGCTCCATTGTTTTGGAGCTGAGGCAAGACAGAAAATAAGGATGGCAGGAGCCTGGGGTGGAGGATGTTACTTACTGCATGGCAGCCAGGAAGCAAAGGGAGAGCCACAAACTGGAGACAGAGCATAAACTTCAAAGGCCCGCCCAGTGACCTACTTCTTCCAACTAGTCCCTACCTCCTAGAGTCTCCGCCACTACCCTGTGCCACCATAAGCTAGAAAACACGCTTCCAACACATCAGCTTTTGATTAGCATTTAGATCCAAGGCACAATAATATCTTACTAAACATTTACAAAATACTATCCACGTTTAGAGGAAAGGGAGTTACTGTTTTCTTTCTTTGTTGCCCCCGCCCCCCATCCCCGAGGTTAAAAAGGTTCTATTCAGAACATGATTTTCAGTGAGTAGTAAATAATGAGTAAAATTTTGCTAGAAAGGGAGATGAGCAATAACCACAGCATCTACAGTGCTTGTGATGATCTTACCATGTCCAGGGATTAATCATATTTTACAAACACTGTGGGATAAGCATACATGAGTGTGTGATTGTGTGTGTGTGTGTGTGTGTGTGTGTGTGTGTGTGTGTGTGTGTGTTGGAAAAATGTGTTAAAATTATCTTTAAAAATCTACTTTCTCTAAAATACTTACAGTGAATTATTATTTGAAACTTCTGATTAATAAAACCAAATTATAAGCCTTACTGAAATTATCATCTACTCAAATAGGAACTATAATATTTACCCAGAGTACAAGTGATCGTACTTTAGAAAAACCATGTGGTTTATAATGTTTTATACGGTTACATACTAGAGAGCTAAGTTCAGTCTTTAGTTAGCTCCTGTCAAGATTGTCCTTACTTCCATGAGTTCAAGGGGGATAATCTTAAATCAGAGTTTGATGTGAAAAATGGAAAGCAAGATCCCAATATTCAGAACACATGATTTTAAATCTCTTGTCCATGATGGCTACAATAATTATATATTCAGTGTTTCAAATAGATTAAAAAATAAAAGCAGGAAAAGTAATATAATAACATTTAATAGCCGCTAAATCAGATAAGCCCAATAATGAACTCTAATTAAAACTGGCTGATTACCACTCTCACATCTTCTAGTGACTGACAAACCTAAATCAAGAACTGATTTTAATAAATCTGAAAGCTGATAAATGAATTATTCTACTTGGAGAAGCAAGTAAATTTTCTCAATTAAATATTTTTTTTAAAAAATACATAGGAATATTGATATTTTCTTAAGAGACAGGATAATTTGCTAAGTTGATTCTCATTTATGCTTATGTTGTTTAGTGGATCAAAGCAATTTCAGATCTTTTTGTTATGTCAGTCTCTTAACTTTTACATTATTCAACTTTAAATTAAATAGGTTTATATTAGTCAGCTTCCTGTTACTATAATGAAATTCCTGAGGAAGTTAACTTATAAAAAAATTTTATTTACCTTATGGTTCTAGAGGGTGTAGTCAAAGATCAGGCTGATCCTGTGCTTTGTCACTGGTGAGGTGCTATCTGGCAAGAGTGGGAGCATGTGAACCACTTACATTGTGACCCTGAAAGGAGAGAATGAGAGAACAAAGCCCTACAATCTCCTTTGAGAGTACACATTCAATGATCTAAAGACCTTAACACTAAGTGCCCATATTACTTCCCAATACCCCCACTCTGTGGACCAAACCTTTATATATAGACTTTTGGGTGACATATTAAAACCATGTAGCTGGGCATGGTGATACACACCTGTAATCCCAGCCACTTGGGAGACTGAGATAGGAGGATTTTGAGTTCAAAGGCAGCTTTAGCGATTTAGCGAGGCCCTAAGCAACTCAGTGAGACCTTTTCTCTAAATAAAATACAAAAAAGGGCTGGGGATGTTGCTCAGTAGTTAAGCACTCCTGGGTTCAATCCCCACTACCAAAAAATTTTTAAAAAATAGCAATATTGTATTCTAAGTACAACACTGTATTTAAAATAGTAGAGTTTTAAAGTTTCAAAATTGGAGGAATTAATAATGGAAGGAAATACTCTGGAATGTTCAATACATATCATTTAAACTGAACCTTTCGACTATTGTAAAGAAAATAGAAATGAACCATAATGTTTGCCAAAATATAAGTTTTAAAAATTCCAGAATTAGGAGCATAAATCTATTTACTGTGTTTAGCATTATTTTCAAATTCATGCATTTTTCTCAAAATCATATATGTGGCTATAATACATTATTATAAATATTTTTCTTTTAATGTATATTTTTGATTATGATTTATTTTTC
This sequence comes from Ictidomys tridecemlineatus, assembly GCF_052094955.1. Lineage (NCBI taxonomy): Eukaryota > Metazoa > Chordata > Mammalia > Rodentia > Sciuridae > Ictidomys > Ictidomys tridecemlineatus. Next base: position 65,197,316 of record NC_135477.1, read on the forward strand.
TCAGACATTCTCTTAGAACTTCCCCCTCAAAACAACATAGGGGACATGTAGGATAGAATTTTTAAGTTAATCAGTTTAAAGCAAAGTCTCCTACCTAAGTATGCTGGCTTATTTTTTTTTTCTTTTTCTTTTTTCTTTCTTTTGATACCAGGGTTGAACATACTGAGTGACACACTATATACTGAGTCCTAGACATGGTTTTAAAAGTTCTTTTTCTGAATTTTCTACAACACAAAGATATATATTTTTAACATAAAAATTCATCTAGAGGAAGAAAGTAGCTAACAGTATATTAGAAAAAATTTAAAAGTCGGTTGTATTGTTATAATTTATATATGACAAAAATTCTTCTTTTTAGATGTACGATTTGATAATTTTAAGTATTTTTATTTTTAATTTCATACATTAAACTCCCATTTTTGAGTATGGTGTGTGATGAGACTTGGAAAAACACAGAGAGACTCATACAATCATTATTGAAGAGATAGAGAAACAGTTTCATAACCCCTGAGAAACTTCTAGACCGTTGCTTGTAGCCAGCTCTTTACTCATAAATTTGTCTTTCCTGAACATAATATAAATGGCATCACATAGTAATACACTTTGAATCTGACATTTTTACCTTAGAATGATGCATTTATTATTAATAACCTCTATGTAGATGTCGTGTTTCCTTTTTATTGCAGAGTGGTACTCCATTGTACACATGGTCATAGTTTTTTTTTTATTTTTTTTTTCTGTTTTCTAGTTGATGGACTTTTAAAATTGTATCCAGTTTTTTACTGTCACAAATAAAGGTTATAGCCACTTGCATAGAATTCTGAGTAAATGTAAGTTTTCATTTAATTTGGGTAAATACTAATAAGTGGGAATGCAAGTTCATTTGGTAATTAAATGATTATCTTTATACAAATTTCCAGGCTAATTGTCAAAATTGCTGTGTCACTCTGCATTCTTACCAGCAAGGCATGAATGTCACCTGCTGTACTTCCTCACCAGTTCTTGGTGTTTCCAGGAGCTGTTTGTCATTTTAATGTTTTTAATAGATGTGTGATATTGTCACATTGTGGTTTGAATTAGCATCTCCCTAATGACTGCAGTTATTGAGCATCTTCTTATTTACTTAGTTGTTATTTGTATTTACTCTGGCGAAATATCTGTTCAAAACTTTGCCCACTTTTTTTTCTTATTATTTTTATTGAATTATGATAGTTCTTTACCTATTCTGGATGCCTATATTTTGTCATATTGATGATTACCAAATGTTATATATTTTTTAATAAATAATTCATTTTCCTGAAAAATTTTATACTATTCATTAAAGTCAATTTTGTAATTTTTCTGTTGGTTATAGTCTCTTTTTTTCCTTCTTTCTATGAACTGGTTGCCTATTCTTAGATTACACATTTTGTATGATATTTTCTTCTAAAATTGTATAGTTTTACATTTCATTTTCAGATCTAATATCATTATAGAGTTGATTAGGTAGAAAAAGTGAAAGGTCACATCATTTTATTGAAAATCAATTCTTATTGATTGCTTTTAAAGCATTTTTCACAAAAATAAACATTTATGAGTTTCTACTCCTATTTTGTGCCTTTCATTTTTGGATCTAGCTTTTTGTCAGTAAACACTGTGCTGTTCACTACAGTTTCTCTTGCTATAATAGTAGGTAGAACAAGGTCTGCCTTGTTTTTCAGCAGATAGATCATGCATATATTTTGTTGTATTTTCTAAATAATTTATTTATTGAAAATTTGATACATGGAATACATTTAACATCTTTGATTTATAGATATTCATCATTTTCCTATAGAGATGCAATTGAGTTTTGTTACTATGATGAACTAAATTTCATTATTCTTAGAGGTTTTGGTTTGGTTTGTGTTTAGTTTTGGTTTTGAGGTTCCAGGGTTTTTTCTACATAGCCAATTATGGTCCATTTTAATAGACCATGTTTATTTCTCTGTCTTCTGTTTCAATTTGGAAGCTTTAGAGGCATTAGTGTTATAGTGATTGTCATAGCTGCCTTCCAATTTGGGAGCTTTACTTTTTTCTTGTCTCTCTTTTTCTTTTCTTTTTACTCTTGTGAAGCAAACCAGAGACCCGCACTCAGAAGACCCTTACATAGAAGAAGAAACCCCCACCATCTTTGTAACATATAAGTTCCTCCTCTTGTCAGAAAGCTTTATAACAGAATATCAGGAAACATGTCTACAAAAATACTCAATGTGGAATAGGAGTTCCTATTTTTTGTGAGAACTAAGTTACTCTGCAAAAACTATGTTTGACTACAGACTTGATGATGTCACTTCTGACTAATCTAAAAAATGGAATAAATGCACTTTCTGTGAACTTAAGGGAAAAAAAACTTTATATAGCCTTCTACAAAAAATGTAAACATCCAAGCTACCCTGTGCCTTTGGTATAAAGTTCCAAGAATTTCCAGACTCATCATTCAGAGAATTTTAGGTAATAGTCCCTCTGGAACCTAAAGCCAATAAACCCACTTCCTGAAAATTCCTCTGGTGTCCAGCTTTTTCTGTGCAGCATTAGTTGTGCCAATACAGTATTAATGGTGAGAAAAGATTGCTTTGTCAGTCTTTCACTATTATAATATTATCTTTTGTTCATTACAGATAACAGATTAAGGATGTACTATCAGGTTAAGGATATACTCTTAGTTTTCTGAAGGTTTTGCCATGAAGGAATGTTGAATTTTGTCAAATCCTCTTTTTATTACTATATTTTTCTTCGTATTCTCATAATATCAAGAATTATGTAAGTTAAATTTCTGATACTGAAAAGTTTATAGTACTTGAATGGATTTTTTTCTGTGATAGATTAGGCTATGCATATATTACTAGATTATGCTTACTAGTAACTTGTTAAATTTCACTCCTATTTTGATTAGGGGAAGTAGCTCATGTTTCATTTTAATAGAGTTTATTTCTTCGTCTTCTGTTACAATTTGGGAGCTTTGAAGGCATTGATGGTATAGTGGTTATCATTGCTTCCTTCCAATTTGGGAGCATTGTTTCCCTACAATAATGCTTACTTTAGGAGGAATTAAATTAAGTTACTTTGTGGAATTTGCTTTCTTATTAGTGATTTCTGTCCATTTTCATAGATTTTAGTAAAAAAACACTTGACTTTTTTTTTTTTTTACAAAGCTATGCATAAGCTGTAGTACTACCACTCAATAGTAATCTCAAAATTTTAAAAAAAGAAAGTTAAAAATGTAGATAAACTAGGAAGCTCTTACTCTGCTTTCAGCCTGCTCTTGAATAAGTCCTTGTTAGAAGAGAAACAAGAAAGTTAAGCCTTGAAATTTGCAGGAGTATACATGTATCACTACTGCCTACATACATTCACACAGCTATCATTTTATATTATATTTTCATCTTCTTTAATGCACATGCTGACCTGTGACAGCAGAGTCACTGTTTATCAGTAATATCTGCACCAAGAATGAAGTCTGAAATGCAAATCTTTCATGGACTGCAGTGTCCTGGGAATTCTAGTACCAAGCTTTTATGCTCATTTTTATTGCCAACTATTACCAACCACAGCAATTCACATGGATGCAGTTATTCCTATTTCCTCATTTTCAATTTGAACCTATTCTTCTTATGCTGAGGAAAAGCTATAAAAATGGAATTTTCAATCCCCTTAATATATTTGTTGTTAACAAATATTTGAGAAACAAGTTTTAGATTATTTATGAACAACGAGGTACATTACCTTCTTAATTACATTCCAGCTGACATTACATGATGAGATGTTAAATTGTAATTTTGAATCAATCAAATTTAAATCCATGCCTTTCTCAAAGTCACAGGCAGCTCATTACATTATAATTCAAACCTCTGTTCATTGTCTAAGAACATCCGTATTCTCTTCAATGATTTCCAACTTAAGAGTGTCCCCTGGACTGCTAAAATTTGAATAAATATTTACAAATAAATCATCTTCATTCATAGGAGATTTTATTAGAGATGTTCAAAATAGTGATATCCATTAATAGCATCTTATTTTTTTTTCAAAATGACTCATGAATCCCATGAGTCAGAATTTATCTCACAACTTGACATATTATGTCTCATTTTGGCATCCAAAACTCATAAGATTCATTTTTGTAGAATGAATTAGTTTTCAAGTAGCAGAAACATACTTTCAAACAAATACACTCACACACACACACACACATACACATATATGGATACATGTATATACACACACATGCAGAGCCTCAGAGTCTGTAGTGGATTGGTTCCAGGCACCCCCACTAAAGTCTATGGATGCTCAAGTCCCTATGTGAAATGGTATAGTATTTTCCTATAACCTATACACATCTCCTATGTACCTTAAATCCTCCCATTCTTACTTAAATACCTAATACAATATAATAATTGTAATATATGTATTTTTAGGGAATACATATATTACAATTATTATAAGAAAAAAGTCTACATACATTCAAAAGACATAATTAAAATATTTTTTCAATCCTCAGTTCAGTGAATCTATGAATATGATGTCAAATTATGACCTTAAATATTAACTGTTTTGGGCCTAAAACATTCCTAATGTCTATAAGGAATTTTTAAAAATATTTAAGAGGAAAAGAACATAGTTTTATTACCTGGTTTATAAAAATTAATTAGTCTACTCTATCCTTTTTTGAAAGTCATGACTGCTATACTGGAAGTAGATCATAAAGTTATTTATTCAGTATTTAAAGCCTTTTGACAACAAGTTTATTAAGTCAGTGAAGATGATTGTTTTACAGTATGAATACACCTGATATGTTCATATGTTCATGTCTAAACCTATACACGAACACAGTCTGATGGTGTGCTTCAAGTTCTATTGTTTTAGTTACCTATCAATTCCTCTGTGACTGAAATAAGGCTGCCCTTTGGTTTTTGCTGGTGCAGCTATTTACAGACACCAGTGATGTTCGAGATAGATGGTTCACCTCACGGGACATCTGACACCTTTCTCAAAAAGAGATCTTCCTCTCTGATTACAGTGCTGTGTCCCACTTTAGTCTGTCTGACATTGTTCTTTCCAAGTCATATAGAGCTGTGAAGTTGTGAAAGCAAATATAACTGAAGATTAGAAGTGCCGCTAAGTGCTCAAGATTTCTGATGAGAAAATTGTCTCAGAGAGGTTAAGAAACTTCACTCAGAGATATTTTCTACTTCAAAACCTCAATTCTAACATGTTGCTTTATTTATAAGCTTGAGACCAAGAATTAAGATAAGCTATCTGGTGCTTCTGGAATATATGTATGTGTGTGTGTGTGTGTGTGTGTGTGTGTGTGTGTGTGTGTGTGAGATTATTCATCTTATTAGATGTTTTTCAAGTTAAAAGTCAAAAATTGAGTTGATACAGAAAGAGTTTAAACTTTTTGGTAAAGTTAGAATGTTTTGTTCACTCAGGTCTAAAGGAAGAAATGTGGTAATTTTTAATAATAATTGCTGAATATAAATAAGTAAGATACTTATGGAATAGAATATGACCTGATGGATATATGGCCTAATATGTTAAAATGTTCCTAGAACATATCAAGAAATACTTAGATGGTTTTTGCATAGAAGATGTTTTAGGCAAATTGATGTTTTGCAAAGACAATGATTACATTAATGAGCTAAAATATGTACTGGGTTCAAAAATCTTTCATAGTCTGAATAATACTGACTAGTTTGTTGATCCAGATTTTATTTCAAACTGTCACTTTAATTTTAAGAAAGGAACAACAGCAAAAATGGAAAAAAATAGCTCATATCACCAATTTGAATAATATTCAATATGCAGATATTAAAAATAGAATATTGTGTTCCACTATTTTATTTACCTAAATATACTTCTTTTCTGATTCTGTCCATGGTATTCAGTTCAAAAATGGCACATGTAGCTAGCTTTGAAATTTAATTGTATTAAAGCATTTTTTTTCTTTAATGTGGACTAAAAAAATGCAAAAAGCTGTAAATCAGTCCTTTTCTTTTGAAACTTCATTCAGTTATAAATAATTCTGACTAGAAACACACACCAAAATGAATGAATTGTATAAAATGTAAACAAAGAAGCATTCTAGATTTACTTGAAAGTGTTGAGGCAATGCTCACACTTATCTGTTTTTGTAAACAGTGATTTATGATGCCTACAATCTAGAAACATTAAGCATTAGAAAGACTTTAAAATTTGATGTAAAAACTAAGATTTTTTTGAAATATCAACATCTTCTATCATCTATTACGTGTCTATTTTACACACAGAATAATAATAAAATTTGTTTAATGCATAGTGAAGTTCAAACTTCATCTAAAATATCTTCTTACAATTCTTATAATAAGTGTAATTAAGGCTGTGAATCTCAATACAACTCACAAAATGATTAGCTCTAATTTTTTTAGTTTAAGCATATAATAATTCTCATTTTAATTCATTAACAACTTCTTTGTGTTCTGACCATCTTATTAGGTTCTAAATGCTGACTCCAGTTCTAGTTCAAGATGATATTTTCCACAACTATATGAGCTAAGTTACTGTTCCCTCAGTAGTGTACTCCCAAAGCCCCAATGGAGTCTTTTGCAGCTATAGATCAGCCTTCAACCATCAACCTTTTACCTCTCTTATTTGCATTGACATATGGAATTATTTCTAGCTTCTATTTTAAATATGAGTTATTTTCTGAGATATTGTCTAGTACTCATGCTTTTTTTCAAAACACGATGCTTACTTATCACATTCTTACTTAAAATATGCATTTTCTCAATTATTGCCCTCCTATATGTGTAGTATTTGTTCATATTACATTTTCTACTGCTGGTCATGTCTCAGGTCTTCTAAACTTTTAAATCTGTTTTAAAGTTCATTCATCTCCATGCTTAAAACAATGAGGGACAAAGGTTGTGTTTGAATTTTGGAGAACAGATCATTCTTCTTAATCAGATATCTACCAAAAAAAGGTTACTATTTTTTTTTCTTTTCCACTATCCTACTGACAGGTCTGGGTTATAAATACACAATGGAATTTTATGTCTTCTCCAAGACATTTGTATTAAGGCTGAAGACTGAGTGAGGAAAATATGATATCTTGTTAAAAAAATACATCTCCTTTGTAAATACATTTCTTTCTATACACATTCAAAGTTGGAGGTTATCTTAAGATACAATTACCCCAACAGTATATAAAGGGGATATTTATGGTATTGCAAAATTCAACAATGTTTAATATTTATTCTCATAATTAAAGAGAAAGTTAAACATCATACAAATCTAAATAGCATTAACAATGAAAAAATGTGGAAATTAACTATGATGATTAATTGAAAAAGAGAGTGTTACACATGAAAAATATTACAAATTTAGTTATTTCCAGTACTTAAAAATTAAAATTTTATAATTAAGTAAACTCAACTGCATAAAAACATTAAAACTAAACTTTAAGAATAAAACAACATCTATTAGGTTTTCAAGGTAAAATTTTATGGCAAACAAATACATATGTATTTTTATCTAGGCTTTTAAACTTTTAATGAAGAAACCTGACATTTCTGCATATTTAAAAGCAGAAAAATGCTAACCATAATTTGTGGACATTAAAGAGGTGATGTTTCTATGGATATGTTGTATTATATAATGGACATTTAGATTATACTTACACCAAATTTTAAAGTTCTTTACTTTTCATCCATGTAATATGTTTATTGTTTTCTTTATTGTTTAATCCTGAGCATGGACATCTATGCCTTGAAGAAACTTTTACTAATGATTTTCTGAATATCAATAAGAAAGTTGATTTGCTTTCAATTCTTGAATGTGCACATTTATTAGACTTAATGTCTGAAAGGGGATGCCAACTAGTTCCAGTTATATTATTATTATTCAAAAGATATGGATTTAGGGTCTCCTTAATACTGTTTAAAAATATTTTTTCAATGACTTGAAATACCAGATAAAAGGTGTTTTCTTTCTTTGGAGTATAAATAGATTATTTCAGTGGTATTTTATGACTATTCAATGAAACGCTTCTATTTGTGCAGGTCCATACAATATGTGGACAGCCTGAGTTACAAAAGCCAGACTCTTATCCTTTTTTCAGACAAAATAATCAAATAGAAAAGGAAATGAATGATCACGGAGAACTAAGACATTCCTAAATACGTTGCTGGAACACTGTCAAGTACTGAATTACATTTTCTTATATACAAATGACTATGTATCTTAGTTTTCTCAATTCAGTTCCAGTTTATGCCTGCTATGTTATTACTATCAGTACTTCTTTCATACTTAAAAACATTCTTCTTTGAACCATAAATTACATAGTGCATCCTATTGCTAATCATAAAATTTACAATGAAAATAATTAGATAATGGTTCCAGAAAACCTTTTGAAAAGTAGGTCACTAAGTACAAAGAGTAAGAGAAATGAGAAGATTAAACCATTTCACTCTATGTGTTTTGAATTGTTTCATTTTTTTTCTACCCATTTAAATGTAGGCTTTGCTTTATTCTGGACTAATTATGGCAATGCAAATTAGGGAAGCACTTTGTTCTACCATTTCCACTTGGTGCGAAGGGGTGGGCATAGGAGTTTAAAAAAAAAGTCCAATTCAAAATACTTTTGACACAAACAGACTTAAATCTATTCTATGGTCATTATAGAGGCTGCTGTTTTCTGCAGTAGCCAATAAATAATGAACAAACTAATAACATAATGTATTGCTGTTCAAAAACTCTCACTGTTGAGTAATACAGTCTTGATAGAGGAATGTTTTAGTCAGAAATTGAACCATACGTAAGAATCAAAGCATCACTCTTATTATTCATAATATTAAAATAAACATGATTAATTTTGAAGCTAGCTGTATCCATTATAAAACTTTTCAGTACTGTTTATTGGTTTCTTTGTATTTGTGACCCCTAGAGGTTAGCTCTTGTCACTGGGAAAACTGATGTTTCCTTTACTGGTTTATAAAGAATCAACTCATGATCTTGCTCTGGAATACGACTGACAACATCCATCTGAATTAGTTCATTACAGGCAGAAAGACTGCCCAGACTTTTATGTAGGAGGACCATGTTAACATCATTGTCAATCACTATTTTTATAAATTATCAGTAATTGCTAAGATTTATTGAGTTTTTTCTTTTACCAGGCATATTACAAAAGGATCCTTGTCATTTAATCTTTGCAATAATAGAAGGCAGATACTTCTATTATTATAATTAGCATAATATTATAATCCTATCTCCATTTTTTAAAAAGAAGATTAAATTATTTGAGTAGTATACTTTTGAAGGAAATTAGTTTATACACTAATGTATAATTATGTATGTAGTGTGTTTATTTCATGCTAAGTTTAATCCATCCTAGAGTAAGTGAAGACTATTGGAAGAAAGTACAGCATGCTTCATTACTTAAAAAAGAGGAAAATAAAAGAAAGAATCTGTATAGAATGATATTAAATCTGAAACACTATGAGGCACGTATTTGTAAAAGATCTTGTCTTGCTGATTTCTAATCAGAGAAAATAATAACTTCATACAAAACATAGTTTGATTTTCTTTTTCTTTAGAATTAAGGAAGATAATCAGTATTTTTGAAAATTAAAGCAAGTAGTCATAATCATTTTTAAAAAATTGACACATAATTGTAGATATTTGTAGGACATAGTGTGACGTTCCATGTAAGTATAAACTGTGTAGTGATTAGATTAGGGTAATTAGTGTGTCTATTACCATAGACACATCATTTATTTGTTTAGAGAATATTTAAAATCTCTATACTCACTATTTTAAAATATTCAATTCATTTTTATCAATCATAGTGATCCCACTAAGCTATAGAACATTAGAAGGTATTCCTTTTATAAAACCACATCCCTGATCACATTACCCATCCTTTCTCCATCCCTTCCCAGAATCATGCTTTAATGTTCTATGCAGAATGATTTCCTCCCGTAGAAGGGTCCTCCACAACTGATAACTAGATGAAGAAGCAAAGATTCAAAATTTATCTGAATTAAGAGTAAAAATAAGTGTTTGCTTTAGATATGTTGCCCTTGTTTTTTTTCAGTTATCATTAGAATTATAACAGCTCATTATATGAAGGAACAATTATAAAAATGTGTTTGAATCTATTTGCACATACCAACAATGAAGGTGACCCCTCCAACACACAGGCAACACACATTTTATTCTTACAGACAGTTATGCTGTTGTAAGGGTCAAAAGTAAGATGTTTGGAATATACAAATATAGGGCCTTGAAGAATGCTAATGCTATGAGAATTAGCAAACTAAGACCTGAGAGACAATCTGGATACTCCCATAAATCCTGATTATGGTGAAACAAAAAGAAAAGAAACAGTAAAACAAATTAACACCAAAATTCACAAAGCTAATGGAATGTCAGAAGTAAAAGAACTAAGAATGATCAACACATGGATTAATAATGGGAAGGATAAGTGGTTCTACATTGGAAACTTTCCTCAAAATGTTTTAGATCTGCATTTTTACAATGTGGATGCTTCTTGAATTTGGTTAAATATAAAAAAAATACTGTGCCTGTTATTTTATTATCCTTATAAAATCAATTATGGAAATTAATTTACTGAAATATTATTAAAGTACTTCATCCCAACACTGCTGATATTTCCAAATTCATATTATTATCGTAAACCTTATTTTGTACACTTGAATTTATTTGCAGGAAAATTTTAATTTTTATGGTTTTGATTAATTTTCTCTGATATATTTAGGTATTGGCCCACAATAAGCAGTGCTTTTGATGCAAGTAGACTTCTTTCCCATGAAACTTCCTTGCCTTAGAAAACTTTACTCCAAGAATAAAGACAATACAAAACAGATGCATGTGTGCACACACAAATGCATATGCACTCACATGTGGGCTCACATATTTTATTCTAATCAGTTATATGAGTGGAATTAAACTAGCAATTTGGGTGGAAACACAACTATTCGGGTCATTCATCTTTTTCTGTATTTATAGACTCATTTACTGTAAGGTGTTTTTAAACTTCAATACTGAAACTTTTCTGCACTTTATATACATTTACATAGATAGTGTTTATAATGTTTAGTCATCTCAATAAAAAGCTCAGCAACTCCGTAAGATTCAGTGTATTTGCTGCATTCCAACCCAAACTTGTCTTCTTTACTGGATGTAAATTGAACATCAAATGTAACCTAGGTCTCTTTGCTTTTACATCTCATAACCCTGAAATCCACCTTCTGCCTTGTTGCCATAGTGATTTGTCTACAAGAAGAAACTCGCTTTATCCTCTTTCTATTTAGATGCACTGTGGCTCTTTTGCAATGATCCATGTGACATTGATGTCCTCTGGATCCTGGTCCTGCTGCCTGAGCTTTATTCACCACTCTCTTTCCAACTTCACATTCATCACAATATTACATGATTGTTTTTAGTTCATCCAACACATCTATGTCCTTTCACGATTGTCTGTATATGCTTCTGCTTTTCCTGTTGTTAAAACATAATAGCCTCTGATTTATTCTCACCTACAATTAAGGATTACTTTAGACATTCTGTCTTCCAACAAGACACTCCTGATCTAGTGAGCAAGCTAGGTATCCTCCGCCTTGAGTCCACATATTGTCAACTTTTTCCCTTTTCAAGATAATCTGCTTATGAACTTTATCCCTTTAAATTAAAATTTATTTGATAATATAGCCATAGTTTTTCTCATTGTAGACTCATCAGTGAGTGCTATGTCTGGAAAATTTAGGTCATACTTATTTGTTGAAATGAAATAGCCAGATTTTACTTAAATGAGAGTCAGACTACAATCTTAAGCTAGTTTGCCCATTCACAGAAAAATTTTGTATAATTTTTGAAATAAAAATATACATAAAGGAGGAAGATAGACTGCATCTTTCTAGTAATCTTAAATTCATGCCCTGCTCTGCTTTCTTTACTGTTTAAGTTAATTATTTTATTTATTAAGTGTTGTTCTTTTTATTTTTGTAGTTCCTGGGGATAAGTTCTTTGTATGTGTAGTTGTTTCAAACTGTCACCAATTGCTATACCAGCAATTCACTTCTAATAGGAAACCCACCAAAATATAATTTATTTAACCCTCTTTCTTTCTGATGTCTGTATGGACATGGGCAAGAAAAAATGGTATGTACACCACTAATGCTTCCTGTTGTGCATTCTTTTCTCCTGAGGGAAGCTACTCTCCCCAGAGATTGCTTGCAACAAAGTTTATTAGTTGAGTCTTACTTAACTTTTTTTTTTGCAGCTTTGGGGTTGACCAGGCTTGACTGTCACCTCTAACAGTTTTTAGGTCAGCTGCTTCGGTCGACAGCTCACAGTGGAATCCATTCATCACATACACACAGGAGTTAGCACCTGGACTGTATGAAGTGCACCTGTTAAACTGCATGTCTCTTAGTATAGACATGTTAAGCTTTTAGAACTGTTTTAGAACTGCTTCAGAGGAGTAGTTCTATACAAGCTAAAATACTTCAGTTCTGTGTTCTTAGCAGGATTTCCTGTTTTCTAAGATCTGAAATATATCCTCTGTTTCTATCCCTGAGGATACCTGTGTACTCCCCAGGTGTGGAGGTTGAAGAATTAAGAATTAAATAATGTAATATTTCCATTATCTTATCTTATTTAGTCTAACACATCTATGCTATTTACTCTATTGGAATCATCTTTGCATATTTTACATTCCTTCATAATATCAGAATAATCTAAATTTTAGTACTGACTCTGAGTAATGTGTGGATAAGTATTTTCATTTTATTTTTATAAATCTTATATTTTTCGATTAGACTACTAGTTCCTTGAGGGCAGGAAGTAAGCTTGGTATAATTATGTACCCTTCATTTCTCTGCAGTAAAATTTTTTATTGACTTCCATTCAAATGTATGCAGCTGCCTGAGCAGTGGCTCATGCCAGTAATCCCAGTGGCTTGAGAGGCTGAGTCAGGAGGATCATGAGTTCAAAGTCAGCCTTAACAATTTAGCAAGGCCCTAAGCAACTTAGTGAAACCCTGTCTCAAAATCAAACATAAAATAAGGCAGGGGATGTGACTTAGTGTTTAAGCACCCCTGGGTTCAATCCCCAGTAACCCCCTGAAAAAAAGTTATGTAGCTACCTAAATGTCACTTAAATAACAAATTCATAATTTGTTCATATTAGATGAAAAATATAAAAATAAAATTATAAAAAATCTTCCAGTATCAACACTTGGTGCCCAGTTCAGGAATAATTATAATTACTTGATAAAACATTGCTACTTAGAATGAATTAATTAAGAATATTTATGAAATTTTGTTTAAATATAATTTCTGCATTTTAATTGTGGGTTCAATTTAAATTTCTCTCTTTAGTTCACTAGTTATTACTATCTCTATGAGCAGTGAAACCTCCACTATTCTCAAAAGAAACTCCCAAGAGCTTCCTTCTTTTTAATTGTATTTAAATAGGTCATGAGAAAGTTAAAAGATAAATTGTCATCAAAGGACAAAGATGCTGTCACACTTGTAAGGGCCAGGTTAGTTAGTGGAGGAAAGATATAAAATATAATCAAATTATTAATATTATATGAGGCAAAATAAAATAGTAAAATAATACCTGAAAAATTAGATTAAACAGGAAATAGAATAATAAAGGATTTTTAAGAATCAGCACTGAACAAACACTTCACAGAAAAAATACAATTGATCAAAAAATATATGAAAAAATGTTCAACACCTCTAGCAAACAGAGAAATGCAAATCAAAACTACTGTAAGATTTCATTTCACTCCAGTCAGAATGGCAATTATCAAGAATACAAGCAACAATAAATGTTGGAGAGGATGTGGGGGAAAGGTACATTCAGATATTGCTGGTGGGACTGCAAGTTCATGCAACTCTTATGAAGTGGCACTAATATTCCATTGTGTACACCACATTTTCTTTAATGGCATAGATGTGTAAGACTATCTCAGAATAGTATCTCAGAAACCTTGGAATGGAAGTACCATTTGACCTAGTTATCCATCTCCTCAGTTTATTCCCAAAAGACTTAAAATTAGAATACTACATTGATGCAGCCACATCAATGTTTATAGCAGTTCAATTCACAATAGCTGAAGTAGGGAACCAACCTAGGTACCTTTAAACAGATGAATGGATAAAGAAAATGTGGTGTACACATGGAATATTACTCAGGAATAAAAATGAAAATTATAGTATTTGCCAGTAAATGGATGGAACTGGAGACTATCATGCTAAATGAAATAAGCCAAAGTCAAAGAATCAAAGGCCAAATGTTTTCTCTGAAATGCAAATGCTAATTCCCAATAAGGGAGGGTTCTAGGAAAGAATAAAGTACTTTGGGTTATATAGAGAGAAGTGAAGGGAAGGGAAGGGATATGAGGGTACAAAGGGTAGTAGAATGAATCACACATTATTACTCTATGTAGATATATAACTACATGGCCAGTGTGATTCTATATCATGTACAACCCAAAGAATAAGAAATTATACTCCATTTATGTACCATGTTTCAAAGTGCATTCTACTGTCATGTGTAACTAATTAGAACAAATTAAAAAATCATTTTCCAATTTTGGCAAAAAAAAGAATAAAACAGCAAAACACCAAAATATATATTGCAAAAACTGGAAGAATCTTAGAAATATTACCTAGTCACAAGTAAATAAAAATTTTTCAGCTAAGTCTCATTTTAGTGTATGGAAAAAACACATTTAGTCAGCAATGGAGTTTGGATTAAAGTAAGCATTATTTCTAAACCAGGCTCATCTTTTTGCAGGTTTTGTGATTCTATGTTGATTATCTAATTTTACTATGCCTCAAAATCTTCATTTGTAAAATATAAAATGTGATTGCTGTGTGATTAATGAATTAATTTTAAATGTTTCATGTAACCTAGTAATGATTATCACTTTAATAACAAATCAATAAATTAATTTGTTCATATTAAATTAACACTATAATTTCAGTATTATTTCTTCATTATCAATGATCATGGTTTATGTTTATATTGGATAATATTTTATATTGTTATGAGACTAAAAATTTGAACATCTGAATGAAATAAACTATTTCCAGAAAAAATAAATGCAATATTTACCAAAAGGTCAATATGCAAATAGAAGAGGTGAATATATTAGGAATATTTAGGTATTATTAAGTAACTTCAAAAGGAAGATGATCTGACAATGACACTCAACTTCTGTTAAAAACACATTTCCCAAAATATCAACCAATTAGGGAAAAGCCTAATTCATGCACTAAAACTAGCAAACTCTCAAAATTTAACAATAAAAGAAATGTTTAAATGAGAAGGAATCTTGAAAATGAACAAAAGCTAAACTGTCTTGTAATTTAAAAAAAAAAACTCTTTGCCAAAATTGCTAATTCTGATGATAAAATTATTGTGATGTTAAGAAATGTTCTTAAAAAGTTTCTTGCAATGATGTAAAAATAGAGCCAGCCAACTCTACACTAATTTATTTCTAAAAAATGATATTATTTCAAAAAATATTAAAGCAAAATATGAAAATTAAAAAAATGTCTTGAATCTATGGCCTAAATATTTTTCACATGTTACATTTCTAGATATCTCAATTCTCAAGACCTCTGACTAGCTCAAGACCTGGTTATCCACACCTGAAGTAAAGCACAGTGTTTCACAGACATCACTCATTTTAGTATGCTTCCCCCAGCACAATCTTTCTATTGAGGAAATGATCTTTTAAAAACTTATATCTGATTAAGTCACCACCCAGCCTTAGATCAATGAATGCTTGCACTTTCTCTTAGAATAAATTCTAGACTTCTACCTGACTTTGTCTTAATCTGACCACCAGTCTCTCATTGATTTAATCACCCTAGATTCCTGCATCAAACTGTCTTTTAATCATGAATAAAAAATTCTTTAAATTCTTCAAATAAACCATTTTCCTGAAGTCTCTGGGATTTCATGTAAGCTGTTCACGTTTGCATGAAAATTCATTTACATTGTAGAGTATTTCTTACCTTTAGTGGCCCCTCTTACACCTTATACAGAAATAAAGTTCACAGTGAATTTTAGACTTAGTAAGATTTTTAGAAGTAACACAGGGGAGTAGCATCATAAATTTGTATAAAGAATGATATGTTTAAGTTCCAACCAAAAGGAATAACCAAGAGAAAAAGATGGGAAAATTGTTCTATATTAAAGAAAGTATGCTCATAAAAATACATAATTGAAAGAGTGAAAAAGTAATTCATCTAGTGAAGAGAGATATCTATAACACAGATAACAGAAAACAGCACATACAAAAGGTACATAAAAATGCCTATAAATAAGTAAAAAATAAGCAATGATAAGACTATACTTGGAAAAGAGTGGGCAAGAGGTTCCAACTAATATTAACAATTAGGCTGTTACAATGAGCAGTAAACTTATTAAAAGATGTTCAACTTCAACAGGAAACTGCATTTTAAAACTGCAAATTAGAACCACAACACACCAATGAAAAGAGTTAACACTGAAAGATCAGCAAGACCAAGGAGTTACAGGATGGGAATCATCCAGGATTTGCAGATTGCTTCTAGTATAAACATTTGAAACCACTTTCAAAAACAACATGCTGAGGAGGTAGGAGGTGAGGATATAGAGTTATAATATCTTAGGAAGTGTGAAAGAGAAATCTAAAGAGGAAGATTAGTAGCAGGAAAAGAGAGAAGAAGTAATTTGGGATACACAAGTAAGGTGTTCATTAGAGATATTGGTCTAAAGTTTTCTTCTTTGATGTGTCTTTTCATGGTTTTTCAATCAGGGTAATATTGGCCTTATCTGATGAGTTTGGAAGTGCTGCATCTTTTTCTATTTCCTGGAATATACTGAAGAGTATGGTATTAGTTCTTCTTTAAAGGTCTGGTAGAACTCTGCTGTGTATCCATCCTGTCCTGGGCTTTTCTTGGTTGATAGACTTCTGATGGCATCTTCTATTTTGTCACTTGAAATTGATCTGTTTAAATTGTGTATATCATCTTGATTCAATTTGGGAAAATTATATGACTCTGGAAATTTGTCAATGCCTTCAATATTTTCTATTTTATTGGAGAACAAGTTTTCAAAATAATTTCTAATTATCTTCTGTATTATATTCTGTAGTGTCTGTTATGATATTTCCTTTTTCATCAAGGATGTTAGTGATGAAAATGAACTCATTAACTAATGAACTCATCTCCTTTTGTTCATTAGCATGGCTAAGGGGAAGTCAATTTTATTTATTTCAACAAACTATCTTTTTGTTTTGTCAATTTTTTTTGTTTTGATTTTATTGATTTCAGCTCTGGTTTTAATTATTTTCTATCTTCTACTGCTTTTGGTTGTTTTGATTTGTTCTTTTTCTAGCACTTTGAGATGTAATGTTAAGTCATTTATTTGTTGACTTTTCCTTCTTTTAAGGAATGAATCCTATGCAATAAAATTTTCTCTTAGTACTGCCTTCATAGTGTCCCAGAGATTTCAACATGTTGTATCTGTGTTCTCATTCATCTCTAAGAATTTTTTAATCTCCTCCTTATGTCTTTTGCAACCCATTGTTCATTCAGTAGCATATTATTTATTCTCCAGGTGTTGGAGTAGCTTTTATTTTTTTTTTATTTTATCATTGATTTCTAATTTCATTCCATTGTGATCTGATAAAATGCAGGATAGTATCTCTATTTTTTAAGGAGAGAGAGAGAGAGAGAGAGAGAGAGAGAGAGAGAGAGAGAGAGAGAGAGAGAATTTTTAATATTTATTTTTTAGTTGAGCCACATCCCCAGCCCAATATTGCTACTTTTTTATATTTGCTAAGAGTTGCTTTGTGGCATAATATATGGTCTACTTTAGAGAAGGATCCATGTGCTGATAAGAAAGTATATTCATTCATTAAAGGATGAAATACTCTGTATATGACAGTTAAGTCTAAGTTATTGATTGTATTGTTGAGTTCTATAGTTTCTTTGTTCAGCTTTTGTTTGGATATTCTATCCAGTGGTGAAAGAGGTGTGTTAAAGTCACCGAGAAATATCATGTTGTAGTCTATTTGACTCTTGAACTTGAGAAGAAGAGTTTGATGAATGTAGACACTTGTAGCTTGCTTGGTAAGTTTATGCCATTAACATTCAGGGTTACTATTGAGACATGATTTGTATTTCACACAGTTTTGCTTATTTTTGGTATTTGACTTGACTTGTTCTCCTTTGATTTGTTTTTCCTTTAGTATAATAACTCCCTCTGCTGATTTTCATTGTTTTTCAATTCCTCTTCATGGAATATTTTGCAAAGGATTTTCTATAGTGCAGGCTTTCTAGCTATAAATACTTTTAACTTTTGTTTGAAATAGAAGATGTTTATTTCATCATTAAATATGAAGTTTATTTTGCTGGATATGAGATTCTTGGTTGACATCCATTTTTTTCAGAGTTTTATATGTGTTGTTCCAGGATCTTCTAGCTTTCTAGGTCCAGAAAAATCTGCACGTAATCTAAATGATTTCCCCCTGTAATCTAATTTCTTTCTCTCATGGCTTTTAATATTCTCTTTTTCTTCTGTATGTTAGGTATTTTCATTATATTGTGACTTGGTTTGGATCTGTTGTGATTTTATACATTTGGTATCCTGTAAGCCTCTTGAATTTGTTTTTCCAATTCATTCTTCATGTTTTGGAAATTTTCTCATATTATTTCACTGAATAGATTGCTCATTCCTTTGGTTTGGAACTCTATGCCTTCCGCTATCTCAATAACTCTTAAATTTGGTCTTTTTATGCTATTCCATATTTCTTGAATGTTCTGCTCATGGTTTCTTACCATTTTCACTGTGTGATATGCATTCTTTTCAGATTATATGTTTTGTCTTCATTGTCTGAGGTCTTTTCTTTCAAGTGCTCTAATATGTTAATGATGCTTTCAATTGAACTTTTAATTTGGTTTATTGTTTCTGTCATTTCAAGAATTTCTGTTTTTTTTTTAAGAACATCTATCTCCCTATTGAAGTAATTCCTGTATTTGTTTATGTAGCTCTTTGTCAAATGATATTTTGCTGCCTGTATTTGCTCTCTTATATCATCCTTTAATTCACAGAACATTTTATTCATGTACATCCTGAACTCCTTCTTATCAATTTTTTTTTCTGTGCTGGCCATGGATTCTAGTAATGTGCTATCTTGATTTGTTTGAGGCACTTTCTTTTTTGTCTTTTCTTATTGCTTGTGTGTCTTTCCTTCTAGCACTGTGGATCTGAGGCATTCCCATTTTTACCCTATAGGTTGTAGTTCCCCTATAGCTTTCTAACACCTCTCCTTTGAGGTGAAGAGCAATGTTAATAGATCCCAATATAAACAATATACACTGTAAAAACAAATACTTGCTAGTAAGATGTTTATAGTTTGGTCACAATGTACAAAAATGGTGAATTAAATTATTATCTACAATATACTCCATTGGTTTGTAAAAGGGTTTATAGTTTCTGATGGTGGACAAAGAACAGAGGTGAGGAGTAGAATGATATGCTGATGAGATATGAGATGAGGATATAGAGTTATTGTATCTTAAGAAGTGTGAAAGAGAAACTAAAGAGGAAGATTAGTAGCAGGAGAAGAGAGAAGAAATAATTTTGGGTAGACAAGTAAGAGGGAAGACTTCTTTTTTATTAAGAAAAATAAAAAAATGTTAAACTAGTAAAAATTGGTGGGAAAAAAAGAATATACAACACAACTGTAATATACTATTCAGATATCTTAGTCCTCAAAATCATAATCCATGCATAGTACTAGGTTTCACATGTTAGGGATGTAAGGGTGGGAGAATAGAAAGAGAGAAAAGGAAAACAAAACTCGAAGGAAGAAACAGGGATTGGTTTGGTTGGAGATCAGTGTCTTTCCTGCTTCCCTTCTCATCCAATAGTTGGGAGTCGTCTGTTGTTAACTGGTATCTCTGATCTCAGGATGGTGAAGGTAACCAGGGTAAGAGGGTTGGTCCTGATGGGAGGGCACCTGGAAGTGGGGTGTGGGAGACTGCAACTCAAGGATCTCTTTTTGGGCCCACTCGTGTGATGTGAGCACCTGGTCTTTCTCCTTATCTCTCCTGAAGACTCCCAGTTCCTGGTCTCTGTGTTAGTCCCTTAACTGTATCACACTCATCGTCTTCCTTCCTACTTCTTAATGAGTGACACTTTTCTCCAGGACTCTTGAGCATGGTGCCTTGGGCATGCTGCACACTTGCCCCCCTGAGAGCTGTTTGGTGTTGTGCACTCACTGTGTTGGGTTAGTGGCTGCTGGGGAGAGGGGGGATTAGAAACTGGGTACCTGGCCAGCTGTAGTTATAAACTGGAAGTTGCTCCCACCAAAGATGGTGATGAAGGTGACCCAAGATGAAGGTGGTTGCTTTCAGTGATTGGATGTCAGGTCAGGTGGAGGGAGACGGGTGATGGTGTTAGAGAATGAGTTCAGAGACAAGCCCTGTAGCGTTCAATGTGTGGCTGTCTGCTGACTTCATGTGTGAAGTTCTCATGTGCAGGCAGGCTACTAACAATAGGGGACTATCTCTGTTACAGCAGAGTCCCAAGATGGAGGTGCCTGGGGCAGTCCCACATTGGTAGATGGGAGTCCACACGGGAGTGGCAGCCAGGGGGCCTATGCATGGGAAGCTGTTGGGTGTGCTGTGTGGGAGCTGAGTCCATGATTTCTGCTTGCGTGGGTGGCCAAAAGTTCTGCGTGGGTGCTAATGCTAATGGTCCAGTTCAGGCACCCAGTAGTGGGCGAGTAGTTGGGAGCCTGCTTTGATGCGGAGGCTAGAGCCCTGGACAGGCACAGTGGCCATGATTCCTGCATGGGAGCAGGAATATTGCTCACAGAGAAGCAGTATTCTCACACTTGAGTCTCAAGTCATGGATCGACACAGAATGCTGCCCCCCTCCGGCCAGCCATCTTGGATATCCTAAAATCTATTTTCAAAGCCAGTTTTATCAATGTATAAAAAGATATGTCCAATTCTATCAGCCTCCCACATAGAACTCTATGCAAAAGGAAGGAGCTATGATATAAACCAATTCAGTAGACATTCAATCATAGCATTGTTCTTTTCCATAGAAGAATTATTATCTGAATTTTTATTTATTTTCCAACTCAATTTCTATTTTGGCAATAGAATGTAAGCTTACGAGAAGAAGGACATTGGATTCACTTGTTCTTTAATGTGTGATCATTGTCAGAACCATGGAATAAAACATGTTTATAAAAATGTAAATGTGCAACTTTTGAAGTATTGGAAGAGGCATTCTATAGCCATTAAAAACTGTATTGAAGATAAAAATTTCTTCACACATAAAATGAATCAATGTTATTATTGAAGGCATAGGTTTTACTGAATATCTATTATAAGAAAATATTTAGAAGTATTTTTTTGGGGGGTACTGAGGATTGAACCCAGTGGTGCTTAACCAAAGAGCCACATCTCAGCCCTCCTTTTTCTTTTGTAAAATATATTTATAGAGAGATAGGGTCTCACTGAGTTGCTTAGTGCATTGCTAAATTGCTGAGGCTGACTTTGAAATCACAATCCTCCTGTCTCAGCCTCCTGAGCCACTGGGATTACAGGTGTGCACCACCATGCCTAGCTTAGAAGTGACAATTAAAAATAAAAATACATACAAAAGGATCATCAAGACATAGCTACTTTTTATATATTTATTCAATTCATTTGTCTCCAAATATATAGTGCCAGTGAAATCTCTTCCTTTTACAAAATGATAAAAGGACAAAGAACTTAAGATATATCTCTATTAAGATGATTTCATTTATCCATTAGGATGGTAAACTGTACAACTGTACACATACATATACATTTCCCTAACTTTGATCAAGAGAATCCTATGTAAAATTATAGTGAGGTGAGAGTTATATCCAGCAGTTTTTGTCTCTAAGGATAACATTTTCCCCACCGACTCCTCCACTCTATAGTATGCAGAGAACTACTTGTCTAGTCTCAAAACTGAGGTGGGATTGCAGAGTCACCTTTATCATCATTTGAAGAAAAAATTATTTAGCCACCACATGGAAAATGTGCAGATACTTTCCTTCAGAGCTTTCTGTTACTTCTGGTTACAGTCACTTAAGATAGAATTTTATTTAGAAATGTGCCTAACTCTTCTGTAACATAAGTGAACTGATAATTAAGGAAGATACCTATGACTGATTTTTCTTTTACATGAAATTTGTATTTTGGGGTTGTTAAATCAGGTTGAAAACCTCTCATCTTTTAAACGTGGCAACAGCATTGATAAAGACTTTGAAACATCATGTATTATATTGTCTGCCGTTTATTTGTTTTTAATCCTTTGTCAAAATACTATTACTACTTTATATATCAGCTCTTTGCCTTAAGCGCAGAAGCAGGTTTTGGGTGATTTTATGCTTTTTTCCCTCCTGAGGAAGAGAATATTACTTTAATGAACACATTCACTTTATTAATATTGACTTTCTTTCTTAAGTGTGAGGGAGGAAGAGGGATTTACTGTGTAAATCAGGGAGCCCTTTCTTGAGGGCACTGAAAAATCAGTCATTATGAGTTAGCTTCAATAAGAAAAATTTACACCAATTAGGTTGATTATGTAGTTTAGTGGTAGAGCACTTGCCTAGCATTTGCAAGGCCCTGGCTGAGTTTGATCCTCAATGCCAAAAAAGAAAAAAAAAAAAGAAAGAAAAAGAAATCAGGCATGGTGGTGCACCCTGTAATCCCAGTGTCTCTGGAGTTGAGGCAGGAGGACCTCAAGTTCAAAGCCAGCCTCAGCAATTTAGCAAGAACCTATCTCAAAATAAAATAAATAAATAAATAAAAAGGATTGAGAAGGTAGCTCAGACGTAAAAGGCCCCTAGGTTCAGTCCCCAGTACCGAAAGAAAGTAAGAAACTTTCATACAAATAGTAACAGTTAACAGAGAATGCATTTTAAAGCAAAAGGCAAAATGAAATATAGCACTAATGTCAGAAAAGAAATGATAATGAAGCCACTAGGGAAGTGTTGGCTCTTACGTGCCAGAATCTATGTTAGACTATTTATTGATCTATGATTTCTAAATTCACTCTAGTTAATCAGGATTATTATTACTATCTTAATTTTACAGTTATAAAATCAGGATTAGCCTAGTGCGGTGGTACATGCCTATAATTCCAGTGATTAGGTAAACTGAGGCAGGAAGATTTTGAGTTCAAAGCCAGCCTCAGCAATTTTGTGAGGCCCTAAAGTAACTTAGCTAGATGCTGTCTCAAAATATAGAACAGGGCTGAGGATGTGGCCAGTGGTTAAGCACTCTGTGGGTTTAATCCCCAGAACAAAAACAAACAAAATTTCAGGAAGAGAAAATTAAAGGAGATGGGTAATTGATCAACTCTATAAAGCTTTTAAGTGACTTAGAGTATACTTAAAACAAGTTTTGTAACATTGAAGATTTTCACAGTACCCCCTGGATTACAAATATATTATTTCTTTCCTTTTTCCCCAAAGATACAGCAAATAATCCATAGCTTTTGTTTCTGTAAAGCAACATACTCCTTCTACAATTTTCTAACCAAAGAATCTGTATATCATTTACCTATTGATTATGTTTCTTTTAAAATATATCCATGAGAGAGTATAAATGGAAGAGACAGAAATAAGCATAACCATTTCTGTGGAGGATGAAAATTGTAAGTGTATAATGATGTATATAATTACATTTCATCATTAATAGCAATGTGCATAATGGAAAATTAGGAACAATATAAAACCCTCATGTATTATAATTAATTAATTAAATATAACTGTATTGTCTGGGTAATAATTTATTTTCAATATCAATAAAGATATAAATTCATAGGCTGATATATCTGTGGTTATGGAACCTTAAAGGCTATGTGAATGGAAACATTTTATAGTTGAAATATAGTCAACTATTTTGAGGAGAAAGACTTTTTTTTTAAATACTTAGGAATGCACAGACAACAATCAGAAATTATTACTGAAATTTGAGATGACTTATCCTTTTCACTGTACTTGAAAATTTGTGGTTACTTATTCTTAACTATCAAAAAACCATTTCTTATGGACTAACTACAAATAAATAAAAAAGTAATTGGCTTTGCAAACAATAATGTCAACAAATATTTCCCCTGCATAATAAAAGGCAATTGCTGTAGGGACAGGGAAAATATTGGGGAAAAAGACCCAGGTGAAAACAATCATGAAATGACCAAGTTTTTCTACTTAAAGTAACAAAGTTTTTTTTAAATAGCTACAGAAGTCAAAATTAAATGAGATAAAACCTATAGAATGACTATGCTAAAATGTAATTTGATTTAAAATGCAAAAAGTAGTCATTTTGTTTGTTTTTAATTTGAAATAGTCTCAGAGCAGAAGTAGGAATGGGAAGTTAATTGCTTTCAGCTGCCAACACTAGTCTTTTTTTTTTTTTCGACACCAATAATAGATTTTAATTATATGTATTTTTAAAGATAAGATGTTTTGTAGTTAATTAACAAAGAATAGGTTCCTTTAACTTACTTTAGTTTAAAAGCAATACACATTCACTGTTAATATAATCTATATGGGATTTAAACACATTCTCTATGATACTCTTTTTTTTTCATGACCTACTTAATCAACTTCTTTTTAGTTTGTTAGATTTAAATTTTTTTCCCAGTATATTTTCTTTACTTTGTCTTTTTATAATTTTTAAATTTGTTCTAATTACTTAATCTTGATAGCAGAATGCATTTTGATTCGTTGTACACAAATGGAGCACAACTTTTCATTTCTCTGGTTGTACATGATGTAGTTGCACCACACAAGCAGTCATACATGTACCCAGGGTAATGATGTTCATCTCATTCCATCAACAATCCTGCATCCATATCCTTCCCTTTCTTTCCCTCTCCTTTGCCCAATCAAAGTTCCTCCATTCTTCCCATACCCCCATTTTGGATCAGCATCCACTTATCAGAGAGAACATTCGGCCTTTGTTTTTTGGAATTGGCTTACTTTGCTTAGCATGATATGCTCCAACTCCTTCCATTTACCTGCACATGCCATGATTTTATTCCCTTTTATTGCTGAGTAATATTCCATTGTGTATATGTACCACAGTCTCTTTATCCATTCATCTGTTGAAGGACATCTAGTTTGGTTCCACAGTTCAGCTATTGTGAATTGAGCTGCTATGAACATTGATATGGCTTTGTCACTATGGTATGCTGATTTTAAGTCCTTTGGGTATAGGCAGGGGAGTGGGATAACTGGGTCAATTGGTGGTTCCATTCCAAGTTTTCTATTTACTTTGAAACAAAAGCTGTGTTCTTACGTAATGCTTAGCTCATGAAGCATAATAGGTTTATTGATGTAATTTTAGAATTCAACAAAAATTTTCTTAAAATTTGAGTAAAAAATAATATTTTTTCTACCCATTCTAACAGCAGCAAGTTGAATTGGGATGCTTTGCAATTTTTATTGGTCACTTTTAAAAATGTATTTTGACATGTATTTGATCATGTCCATACTTTCTTCCCTTCTTTTAACCAGTGTAAACCCTTCTAAATCTGATAATGCTGTTTCTGCTTTTATTTAGTTCATTCTTTAGTAGTAACCTCAAAGCATATTGCAATATTCACAAAAAGTAAATTATCATTGAGAATTTATTATGTAGTAGCATTGTTGTGTGTGTCCTTCTATCTTAATCTTTGAATTCCTAAAGTCATTCCCTATATATAGGTGAGACAGTAGTTACAATGTACAATCCTGGGCACATGCCCAGGCCAGGCTGGATCTATATTAATGCTCTTCAACAAATTTCTTAGAAAAAAAGAATGATTGTTTTTATTTTTTATTTTATATAATCCTATCTCTGATAACCATAGACATTTCACTCAGTAAATGATGCAGATAAACTAATAATTGTTGAAGTGTATGAATTGTTCCTAGTAATTAACTTAGCATTAACTTTTGTACTTGATGGACTACTCACTTTCCATCCAAGACTCTTATCTTTCCAAATCTAGATTTAAAACCTGTACTTAATAAGGATGTAATTCATTTGAAAGTACTTCCACTTTAGGGAAAGTACTTCCTCTTTAAGTGATATAAAAACATAGACTTCACTGAAAATTTAGTCATTGGAAAAGCAAATGCTTTTAAAGTCTATTTTTCCCTTAGAAAGCAATCAGCAATCCAATAAAGCTCTGAATTTTCCACTACCCTAGTTCTATAATAACAGATTCATTTCTAATCAAAAGATTTAGAAACCCATATCTCAGAAAAAGTCATCAATTTAAAATGTGATAATTGGCACTAATGAAATTTCTTTATGTATCAAGATAAACTAACCCACTGTATTGTTACATGGTGGGAATCCTCTGGAATTTGAATTTTGCTTCATATCAAGAGTTTCTTTGCCTATATAAATTGAACTATAATAGAATAAAGGGGATGAAACAAATCTCAATTGTCAAGGTTATAATTCTTCCCAGTGTAAACGTGAAAACTAAGGTGAATGTCATAGTCAGCATGAATCTCATGTGAGTAGTTACTTTGTGCCTGTGTTTATGCTAAGCATGTAACACCTTTACCTTATTTAATCTTTACCACACTATTTCCATTTTGTTGCTGTTGTGGCTGACATTGACAGCTCCTATAAGCTTGATGTTTCTTATTTTAAATTCTTCAATCAGTGATATTTGAAATTACTAAGCTTTCAGTTTAAGAGAAGTTTAAGTATGGCTTAGCTTAAAAATTATGGAGCTTATACTTCTCGATCTTATGTAAAATGAAATCACAAGCTTTAACCAATTCTTTTTTTGCAGACTATTTTCTATGCATAAGCTGTTTTAGGGAAGACTAAATCAGAGAGAACAAGAGGAATGTTTAACCCAATTAGATTTCATCTAAAAAGCATCTGGCTTGAGAAGAAATCAAAACTTAAATGTATGAGAAATTACTTTGATTTTTAAAGTTTAAGAAGAAAGATAATTTGAATCTCTGAATTTTAGTAAACTTAGAACACTGCTGGAAAGAAATGTATATTAGTTTAAGAACTAAAAATCAGTGACTATACCACTGCTTTTATAACTATAGTGAATATAAATGTATAGTATAATATGCACAGTGAATATATTTAGCTCTATATGAGGATGCACAGAGAATAATTAGAAATATATCTCTTTCACAAATTGGAAGGAAGCAGCCTACAATTTCATCTAATGTGTTCAGATATATATTATAAATAAAGTCAAGCCACACCATGAACTATGATTTCAAATTATGTATTATTATTTCTCTCTCTGTAGAAATAATTTGTAAACAAAAAATTTGTAGATGAATTTTAAAATTATCAAGAGAAATATTAAAAGGTGCCTTAAATTTCATATGAATTTAAAATACATCCTTTTTTACCTGTAAAATGGATGAAGAATTGCTTTTGTGCACTTGATGTGTAAAGGACAACACATTTTCTATTTCCTAAACTTATGTTGTTGTTTTATATAGAGAGACTATATAGGGAGTGAAGCCAAATTTCTGTGCAATTTAAACTTCCTAAGTAAAAGTCTACAGGAGGTATTCTCTCCCAAACTGTCAAATTGTTTCTCTAACATCATGAAAGAATCATAGGCATGGTGTAAAGAAAATTCTTATTTAGAAAGCCAATTTCCTTGAAGGATGATGTTCACACCTCGAGTCCAGAAAATACAAAAATGTAGATGTCAGTGAAGTTGGAAAGTTTAATAATGCCATTCTTTGCCATTTGAATGCTTTTAGGACTATAGTCAGAGTACTTTCCCAGGTCTTGAAGCAGAAAGCTTTCACAATTAATAAATTGGTGCACCAGATCATTCTTAGCTCAAAATTTATCACTCATGAGGCTCATTTTTGTTTAATCTAAAGCTGTGTCTCTACTAAAGAAACATTATAGGAGCACAACATGCTTCTAGCTGTGGTATTTTACAGTTGAAGTTGCATCAGGAGAATTTCATGATTTGTGAGTTTTTGGTATGTAGCTCCATCTAAACAGTAATGCAACAAGGAAATACATGGGACATGGCCACTCATCAAAAAACTGACTTTAGTGACAGGATTATGTGTAGGCTGCCCTCAAATACCAACAAACAAACAAACAAACAAAAACACCCAATGGATATGGAGTTTGTATGGATAAATCTACAAATCTGGACTCTGAAATGACCTGTTTGAAAAAAGATGCAATTATTTGTGAGCTATAATATTTGAAATTTAGATTAGGGATATTTTATTAATAAAATTATATTAAAACAGGTTTTCCTCTATTTTTCTGCTATTCACTTTCACAAATTATTTTTACTTTCATTTTTGCCACACTCTTCTACCAACTCCCTTGGGTCTATTTGCACGACATGAGAATAGGCCCCATATCACCTGTTCAGAGGATCTTTTCTCTCCCATGGTCAGAAGCCTGAAGGAAAAGGCTGGAATTTTTCCCACTGGTCCTCAATTCCCTAAAACTTGAGATAATAAACAGATTCACACATAACAAGCCAAAATCGGCGGATGATGTTAACAGACCAGAAGAACGTTAGTTGATACATCATCAATAGTTTAGGCACTTCCAATAGCAAAAAGTATAAAATTGGGGCTCCGGATGTGGCTCAAGCAGTAACGTGCTTGCCTCGCATGCACGGGGCACTGGGCTCGATCCTCAGCACCACATAAAAATAAAATAAAGATGTTGTGTCCACCAAAAACTAAAAAATAAATATTAAACAAATCCTCTCTCTCTCTCTCTTTTAAAAAAGTGTAAAATTCAAATATCTAATTTAATACCTGAAACCATTGATATTAGACACCATCATCACCTTCTGTGCTGTTCCCCCTAACCCTAGCTACATACACACACACACACACACACACACACAGACACACACACACACAAACACACACATATCTAATAATACCAGAAATAAACAAAACTACTTCATAGCTGCTTTTGACTTTGCTTTTCATAGTAACTGGGTATTAGTTATTTATTAATTACCCAATCACAGCAGTCTAAAAAAAAAACAAACACATATTCCCTCAAAAATCCCAAGGACAAGAATTCCAGAAGCAAACAAACTGGTTTGGCTCTGAGTTTCTGGTCATGTTGAAGTCCAGCTGTTAGTTGTGTCACTGGAATAAGCTCTACTTCCAAGCTCACTCACATGGCTGTTGGAAAGCTTCAGAAAATCTACTTCCAAGCTCCCTCCCTAGCTTCAGGCAGGCTTCTGGTCTTTGTTATGTGAGCCATTATGCTAGAATGTCTCATCTGATGGCAGCTGACCTTAGAACACAGTTTGAAAAATGAATTTAGTGTTTCAATAAAATTCCCAGTATCCATATACTGTTTCATATTCATGTTCTAGCTTCAAACTGTCTTACCCTTACCATGTTGTTCCAACACTTAAAAGCCAATATCCTAACCTCCACTGAAACATGTACTCTTTTGTTTCCCTCCAAAATAATTATTTTCATTTTCTCCAGCACCAATGGGATTTGACTCCTATTTGGCATATGAAATATATTCCATTATACTCTAACTCATTCTTGTGTTGTCTCCATATAGGTGAAGAACATGTCAAACCTATCTTCACAGGTATTTAATCTGGGCCTCACATAGTCACACAAACAGTATTTGAATTTGGGTTTAGGGATGTATGACATTTTTGTTGTCATTATTTAATAAAGTGATGAACAATGTTTAAAATATTAGAGAAAACCAAATATGCATTTACCTCATTAAATCTTCATTCTTTAATTGCAAACTATAAAGTGCTTTCCATGTTCAGTAAGTTAATGAGGAAAAGAATCAGAGGAAAACTGTAGCTTTTTATTGAAAATTTTTCTCCTGTTGTATATGACATTTGGTAGTTGATGATAAATTACTAGTTTGGAGACCAGTATTTTCCATGAACACTTCATATAATATTTAAGTTCTTTGCTTCTGTGAGTTCTGTAGTTACCATATCCCAAAATAGTGCTTTGTATTTGCATGTTTTCAATGAATAATACATTTTCCATATGTTTTTGTTGAATCCCCTTTGTTACCATCATTTAGCTCTTTATACTTTAAGAATGACCTGTTTTTAATCTATCTTAAATATATCTAAATTATTAATATTATAAGGCATTCTCTTATGAGATGTTGGTTAGCTTGGTTAACTTGTCATAGTCAAATTGAATGTGATTCGAAATAAAAAGAATTTTGCAAATGTTATTGAAAAGCATATAAATTCCTCTATGAGCACTGGTATTTTTAAAGTAATCAATGGCCAAAAAATGTGAGCTTTGGTTCTTTAGTCTGGATAGTGACAACTTACTACTGCTATAGCAGAATTAACTACTGAATTTTTCTTACTGAAAAAGTAATTGCCTTTAAGACTTGATTTACAGATGCTTCTTTTCGAGTTCAACTTCTACACAATTCTTGGTTTGTGAAAGAAATTATAATGAGGCAAACTTATCTCTGCATCATCACTAACTAGGAATTAATTTTATATGCCTGGATTTTAAAAACTAATTGGAAAATGAAAAACAATGCAAGCATGCTTATTTCAGCACATTCTGACATTTCCAATAAAGCCACTATGTGTTTTTCACAAATGTATAATATTCAGACGATACAATATTTACCTTTAACATCTACATCTGCTAAAATGAACACTCTGAAAGTTAATATTTATGCTCTAATTCTACTTGTGTGAGAATAATTGAAATTTATTAAGCATTTTATGCAACATATTTTTACTTAGAAACAGATTGAACTGCTACTTGTTAATTACCGTTTTATCATCAAAATAATCAAAATAATTCAATTGGTCTAGTGTGATCAGCCCAACTCTAAAGGAGTAAACTTGAGGCTTAAAAAATTATATGACTCAGGCAAATCTATCTAACAGATTTGCTAAATTTCAAAGGGTTTTATAATCTGAAATTCCATCTTTCCCATTATTTTACTTGCTCTATATTTATCCTCATTTTTAAGTTGATGTGTTTATAGAGCTGAGAGTTTTCTTTTTAAATTTTGTTGAGAAAAGTTATGAAATAAACTTAAAATTAATTACATTAATGCTAGATTTAATTTTAAGTCTCATCTTAGAGCATAGCATGAGAACCACTTTTTTTCACAAAGTTTTAAGAGTATTATTGTTGACTATACAGGTAATGCTGTATAGAAGTTATCTAGGACATAATCATCTTACTTGATTGAAAGTTATCTCCATTGATTAGTAACTCCTTATTTTGTCTTCCTCATAGCTCCTAGCAACCATCATTCCACTCTTTTTTTGATTGTATCACTTTGAATATTATCAATGCCTCATATATGGGATTATGCAGCATTTGTCTTTCTCTGACTGGCTCATATCCCTTAAGATAATGCCCTTAATGTTCATCCAATCCATGTGGTTTCATATTAAATTTTTTTTCCTTTTTTTATGTAACTCTTTAAAGGTGAATGATATTTCACTGTGTGTATTGTTAAAGACAAAATTTATTCAACCACTGGATACAATTATAGGAACCTCTCCAAAGGGGTCTCTAAGTGGAGGAGACAGATTAGACTCAGCTCCAACAAAAACAGAGAATTAGAACCAAAGAGGATGGGCGTCCATGGATGGAAAATTACTACGAGGAAACCTCTATGATAGGGCATTTTTTTCTGATTAAATTGACTTGATCACATTATTAGTGAAGGCAGGACAGAGTAATAAGATATGGAGGGTGGGGGAATTTTAAAATGACAGGATTCAAAAAGGACAGTAGGGAAAGCCCACAATTGGGACTAGTCAAGCAATGCTTTAGAGGAGGTAAAATAAAGTGAAATAAAGTTTTGGTCAAAGGAGAAAGTCTTTGTGAATATATACTACATTTTTTTAACCATTAATTTGTGGCTAGGCATTGAGGTTATTTCCACATCTTGTCTGTTAGTGTTTCAATAAACATAGGAGGATTAATATCTGATTATATTTTAGATCGTGGTTTAATTCTATTGAATAAATACCAGAAGGGAAATTGATGGATCATACAGTGATTCTACTTTTAATTTTATGAGGAAACTCCTAATTGTTTTCTTTCATGACTGCATCATTTTGTATTCCTGCCAAGAATATGCAAGGGTTCCAATTTCTCAGTATCCTCAACAACATTTGGTTTTTGTCCTGTGTGTTTTTGTTTTGTCCGTTTGTGTTTTGTAATACTCTACTGATCAGTATGAGATGATATCTCATTGTGCTTTGGATTAGTATTTTCTGATAATTAAGGACAGATTTTTTTTCCATATATCTAGTGGCTATTTGTATGTCTTCTTTGGAGAGTTATCTATGAAAATAACTCATTTTTAATATCAGATTATATGTTTTGCTTTAAATATTGAATCTGTAGTGTTTTTTTTTTGTTTTTTTCTTTTTAAGGACTTTGGTAATTAATCTCTTATCAGTTATATGGTTTGCAAACATTTTCCCTAGTTTCAATAGGTTGCCTTTTTACTCTGCTGAGTATTTCCTTTCTTGAACAAATGATGCTGGGAAACTGGATACCATATGCAAAAGAATAAAAATTGGATTGTTATTTTATATCACACACAAATATAAATTCAAAATGGATTAAAAACTTACACTATAGAATCCAAAAATATAAAAATCCTTTTAGAAAAGACTTCATGATCTTGGTCTTGGCACTCATTTCTTAGCTATGACATTAAAAGCACAAGCAATAAAAACAAAAATCATGAAGACTGCTTTTTGCTAATTAAAAAAATCTCAAATAACCCAATAAAGCTCAGGAACCTGAATAAAAAATAACTCATTTTTAATATCAGATATATAAATATATATATACTGCTTTTTGCTAATTAAAAAAATCCCAAATAACCCAATAAAGCTCAGGAACCTGAATAAAAAATAACTCATTTTTAATATCAGATATATAAATATAAATAAACCCTATTTATATTTTCTTAAAAAAATAAACTAAGCACAACTTATTTTATATAAATATGAATCCCTCAAAATCATCCCACAGATTGAATAATTAGCTTTTGAACTTTTTTTTCTAGAAAATCCTCTATATTTTTATGAAAGTAGTATGGGTAATACTATACAATTTTAACTTTTGAAAAATTATCAATCTGGGTCATCACTAAAATTAATAATTCAAAATTATTTTCCTGGATTTGAATTTTCATAAAAGAATCAGAAAATACACATATACATATATTTAAATTCATACACACACACACACACACACACACACATATATGCATTTGTAAGAATACCTATGTAACTTAGTGCAGTTATATAAGTCTATAATCCCAGTGGCTCTGGAGGCTGAGGTAGGAAGATACTGATATTCAAAGCCAGTCTCAGCAAAGGCAAGGTGCTAAGCAAGTCAGTGAGACCCTGTTTCTAAATGAAATACAAAATAGGGCTGGGGATGTGACTCAGTGGTTGAGTACCCTTGAGTTCAATCCCTGGTAGCAAAAACAAACAAATAAAAAAACGCCTGTGTACCCATCTCTGTAAATATATAAATGGTGGCATATTTGGATGTGGAGTGCAGATGAGGCCAAAATGTGATATAATTATAGAAACCAAGAACTTTATATTTGAATATAGGATGGAAAGTCAGATTCAAGGAGGTAGATGGAGCACCAAATATGGGAATATGAGTGCACATTCCAGATGATGAACATGGTAATCAAATTTTAGATAACACTTTTAGTTTTCCTCTGTATTCTGTTGTTTTTGTTGAACCACTTAACATTAAGAGAGACAAGGTCTGGCCAAGTTTCTAAGGATCTCGCTAAATTGCTGAGGCTGGCTTTAACTCACAATCCTCCAGCCTCAGGTTCCTGAGCTGCCGGGATTATAGGCCTGTGCCACCAAGCCTAGCCTATAAATTTTTATTTTGGTTAAAAATAATTTTCTCACCATAAAATTATCAGTATGGGAGATAATACACATTTAATTGATTTACTCATTATAAAATGTAAACATATTTCAAAACATTATGTTGTACCTTATAAATATATCCAATTTCTGTCAACAAAAATTTGTTAATTGAAAAACATTTTTTGTAACTATGTTTGTTTGAATAAGAAATTGAACTTTAGGTACCCTATTTCACCCAAAGCCCAGATTGGAACCTACCTGCAAGCAACCTTGCAGGGAACCATGAAACATACCAGAGAGTCTGCCCCCAAACAATGTGTGGCTGCACCCAAACCACCTTCATCTTGGGACACTGCAGCCACCACTGTAATCCTTTCCATATGGTAATCTCCACTGTGGAACAACAGACAGGGTCAGGCAGTTGCCCTTTCTAGCACTTCACGCCACAGTGTGCCATTGCAGAACAGGCTGCCTGCCTAATGCCATCACATGGCTCATCCTCCCAGCCCCATCACTGAAAGAAGTTGCCTCCATCTTGAGACACCTCAACCACCATCTTGAGTTACCTCACCTGCCACTTCCACCATCTTTAGTTGGGGAATATTTGGTCTTGGGACACTGACTGAAGCCTGGAAGCTCAACAATAAGATATCTATGGGCTTAATGATACTGTTATCACCAACTAAGGATATGGCTGATCTATCTAGGGAAAACAACCAGGACCTAGAAGACCATCACCAAGGTCACTGTGGGCCCAGTTGCACCAGAGGTATCCCTGCTAGGTGTGCTGTCCCCATCCTGTAGCAGAGGTAACAAGAAGCCTTACAGGGGGTTTCCTGTCTCTCTCTCTCTCTCTCTCTCTCTCTCTCTCTCTCTCTTCCTCCTGATAACAGCCAAACTCTGTTGATTCCCCTTTCAGTCATCTTATAATCTAATACCTCTATATTTTCACATCCTACCTTATTAACATCACATGCTACCTTACTCCCATGTCTCTCTGTCCACCACTAGAAACTATAAACTCTCATACAAACCTACTGGCTATCTGGTAGAAGATAACCATACTCATCATTTCTTTTTATAGCAATAAAACTATAAATGTCTAAATAGAAGCTAACTGATTTATGGCTGCATATGAGTTGCATTGGGTGCTGTAAATGGATCTACCCCTTAAAGGGGAGATATTCATAACCTTCAGGGATACTAAAAGACCATAGGGTAAAAACTGCAATACCTCAGCTCTGCACTGCAAGAGAGGAAGACACATGGACAACATAAAAAAACCAAGGGAAGAAAATTCCCCAAACAAACCAAGATACTATAACAACAGAATTCATTGACAGCACAGTAGATGAAATGACAAGAAGGAGTTAAGAATGTACAAAATTAAAATTATCTGAGAATTAAAGAATGACCTAAGTGAGCAGATACAGGAAACTATTGATGACACCAACAAAGAGATAAGAGAGAAAATACAGTTTGCAAAAGATTACTTCAAGAAAGTGAAAGAGAGTTTGGAAAAAAAAAAAGACAGAAATTGTTGAAATGAAGGAAACAATAAACCAAATTAAAAAAATCAATAGAAAGCATCACAAACATACTAGACCACTTGGAAGACAGAACTTCAGACAATGAAGGCAAAATATACAACCTGGAAAATAAAGTTGACCACACAGTGAAGATGGTAAGAAACCATGAAAAAAAAAAAAACCAAAATTATGGAATAGCATCAAAAAACCAAATCTAAGATTTACCTGGGCAGTGGAAGGTGCAGAGTTTTAAGCCAGAGGAATGCACAATTTATTCGAAGAAATAATTTCAGAAAATTTCCCCAAAATGAAGAATGAATTGAAAAATAAAATAAAAGAGGCTTACAGGATACCAAATGTACAAATTTACAACAAATCTACACCAAGGCACATTATAATAAAAATGACTAGCATACAGAATAAGAATAGAATCTTAAAGGACAAAGAGAGAGGAATCAGATCACGTATAGAGGGAGACAAATTCGTATCTCAGCACATTTTTCAACACACACCCTCAAAGCCAGGAGATCCTGGAAAAATATATACCAAGCTCTGAAAGAAAATGGATGCCAACCAAGAATCTTATATCCAGCAAAATTAAGCTTCAGATTTGATGATAAAATAAAAACCTTCCATGAAAAACAAAAGTTAAAATAATTTATAGCAAGAACTTCTTGGCAAAAATTCTTGGAAAATTTCTTGGCAAACAGAAATTTTTGGCAAAATATTCCATGAAAAACAACAATCAAAATCTGCAAAAGGAGGAACTACATTAAAGGAAAGGCCAATAAAAGAGAAACAAAGTCATGTAAAAAGTAAAAACAAACCCAAATGACCAAAACACAGAAAATATTTCAATAATAATACATTGAATGCATATGCAATTTCAATTAAAATCCCAATGTTATTCCTATAGAAATAGTAAAAGGAATCATGAAATTCATTTGGAAAAATAAGAGACCCAAATAGCCAAAGCAAACCTTAGTAGAAAGAATGAAACAGGAGGCATCACAATACCAGACCTTAAACTATACTATAAAGCTATAGTAGCAAAAACAGCATGGTATTAGCATCAAAATAGACATGTACACCAATGCTACAGAATAGAAGACACAGAGACAAATCTACATAAATACTGTTATACTAGACAAAAGCGCCAAAAACACATTGGAGAAAAGACAGCCTCTTCAACATAGAGGGAAAACTGGAAATCCATATACAGCAAAAGGAAACCAATTTCCTATCTTTCACCATGCACAAAAATTAACTCAAAGTGGATCAAGGACCTAGGAATTAGACCAGAGACCCTGCACCTAAGAGAAGAAAAAGCAGGCCCAAATCTTCATCACATTGGATTAGGTCCAACTTCTTAAAAAGACTCCTAAGCACAAGAAATAAAGTCAAGAATCAATATACAAGATGGATTCAATCTAAAAATATTCTTCTGAGCAAAAGAAACAATCAATGAAGTGTACAGAAAGCCTACATTTGGGGAGAAAAATTTTGCCACATGTACATCAGATAGAGCACTAATCTCCAGAATATATAAAGAACTCAAAAAAGTTAACACCAAAAAAAAAAAAAACCACTCAATAAATGGACTAAGGAGCTGAACAGACACTCCTCAGAAGAAGATATATAATCAATCAACAAAAATATGAAAAAATGTTCAATATCTCTAGTAATTAGAGAAATGCAAATCAAAACTACTCTGAGATTTCATCTTATACCAGTCAGAATACAAGTTATCAAGAATACAAATAATAATAAATGTTGATAACAATTTTTGGGAAAAGTTACATGTATACATTGCTGGTGGGACTGCAAATTGGTGCAGCCAATCTGGAAAGCAGTATGGAGATTCCTTAGAAAATTTGAAATGAAACCACCATTTGATCTAGCTATCACATCCCTTGGTCTATACCCAAAAGACTTGAAAATAGCATACTACAGTGATGCAGCCACATCAATGTTCATAGCAACGCAATTCACTATAGCCAAACTGTGGAATCAAACTAGATGCCCTTCAATGGATGAATGAATTAAGAAACTGTGGTACATATTCACAGTGGAATATTACTCAGCAATAAAAGAGAATAAAATTATGGCATTTGCAGGTTAGGGGATGGAGGGAGTTAGAGAATATCATGCTAAGGGAGTAAGCCACTCCCAGAAAACCAAATGCTGAATATTTTAAGTGGATGCTAATCCATAATGTG
Source organism: Ictidomys tridecemlineatus (assembly GCF_052094955.1). Taxonomy (NCBI): domain Eukaryota; kingdom Metazoa; phylum Chordata; class Mammalia; order Rodentia; family Sciuridae; genus Ictidomys; species Ictidomys tridecemlineatus. The sequence continues at coordinate 65,235,039 of NC_135477.1, forward strand.
ACATTGGCTTGGAATGAATGGAGGAACTTTGGATGGAGAAAGGGGAAGGAGGGAGGGGACATGGGGGTAGGAAATGTGGAGGACTGAGACAGATGTCATTACCCTAGGTACATGTATGATTACATGAATGGTGTGACCCTATTTTGGGTACAACCAGAGAAGTGAAAAATTGCTCTATTTGTGTATAAAGAATCGAAAATAATTCTGTTGTCATCTATAACTGATTAGAACAAATAAATAAATTAAAAAAAAGAAATTAAACTTTTGCAATATTCTTTGGTATACTAATTGTTCACTTTCATGCATTTATATATCATGATTTAAAAAATTATTTCCTCTTTATTTGGCAGCATGTGACCAAAATCATAAATTTAACAAAATTTGTGTATAAGGAATCCATTTTCCTTTAATTTTCTCCAGCAAAAGACACTCATTTTTTTTCAAAATAAATTAGCATTCTCCAGTTTCATTTGGTTATATTATTTTCTTTGGACTACATAGTGAACACCATCAATACCCTCTTCTCCAAAATCATCATCATCATCATTGTTTTATTCTTTTTTTTTCTTTTTTTTTTTTTATTGGTTGTTCACAACATTACAAAGCTGCTCTTAAAATCTGTCATCGAAAAAGAAGTGTACTCGCCAGGTGTGGTGGTACACACTTGTAATCCTAGTGACTCTGGAGGCTAAGGCAGGAGGATCGCAACTTCCAAGTCAGCCTCAGAAACTTAATGAGGCCCTAAGCAACTTAGTGAAAGCCTGTCTCTTAAAATGAAAATAATAATAATAATAAAAATATTTAAAAAATTTAAAAATGGGCTAGGATGTATCTCACTGGTTAAAAGCATTTGGGTTCAATCTCCAATATCAGTTCCAAATAAGTCAATAAACAAAAATTAAAAAAATAAAAGAAGCACTCTCAAGGAGATTATCTCAGAGATATCTCCCTGACGAAGCCCTTCCTCTGTCACTGTAACCTAAAACTCTTGTCTACTTGGTCAAAGAAGTTCATTCTTCTAACAAAATCCACATCAGAAAGTGTCTCATGGAATTCATACATTTTATCAAATTCTCCCAAGAGAGGCTTTCTCTGTATGTCTTCTACCCTATCAATTAACTTTAAGTTCTTGAAATTTAGAGAATTTTTTTTTTAACTCCCTCCAAAAAGTCGGCGAACTCCTGGGTAGTTGTAAAGTGCCATCATCCATTCTCTCTGCCCATTGAAACCTCTTGACAATGTAGTGATTCAGAGCACTTGTCCTGCTCTTCATGTCAGTGAGGAAAGACTAAGCACACTTTCAAAGATTGGGTAGTTGGTAGGGATCATGAGGTCAATAGAAAATCAAACTTCACATGACATGGAATTTATTTTTTTCAGAGAAACAAAATCATATGAGCTTTCACACAAGGGTTCTTCCACTTTCACAGGCTTCTCACAAAACTTCTCACTTCTGTTAATGTATTGCTGAGTAAAGGGACTTTCTTTGTATTTGATAATGTAACAATTTTTGGAACATTTCCTGCTGTGATACTTTATCAATATCATTCCACTTAATAGATTTTATGATACTTCAGAATTAAGCTTAATGATGTGAAACAACCGTATTTTAGAATGTTTAAAACATTTTCAAAATAATCTTTCTCATCCAAAACACTGCCTAACTTATTGTCAAGATAAATATATACGATATAATCACTCCATTTCCGTGGTCCCATGCCTCCATTGCTTTAGAACTTGCTTTGTGAGAATTAGACATCTATACCATCACATTCACATATGGGTACCAAATTTTTTGTCATATTTTTCCCTTTTATATTTTTCAACTTAAGCTATACCTGTTTTCACCTACGATAGATGTCCATATTTTTAATAATAGGGTAGCTTTCTTTTACACCTATCAACAGAAATGTATAATAGTCATTCTGAAAAAAATCAAAAGAATCTCATAGCATAAAATGGCATCCTAATTGCTATTAGATAGCAAATCCTACCTTATGCCTTAATATAACATTTTCTTTTGATTTACATAATTTCTAGAGCATCCAATAAATACAATACAATGATTATATTCACTCACTGTATTAGTTTTCTAGAGTGGCCATAATAAATCAATAAAATCTTAATCACGTTTAACAAGAGACATTTATTGTGCATAATTTTTGAGGTCAAAAGTTGAAACCAAGTTCTCAGCAGGGCTAAACACCCCTGAAGGTTCTAGAAAACAACCCTGTCTTTTCTCCTTGACTCCTGGCATCTCTAGCATTCCTCAGCTCCTGGAACCACAGTTTTAACCTCTGCCTAACTCTTCACATGACTTCCAGTATCTCCTGCTGTCCTTTGTTCCTTTCTGTCTCTCAAAAGGACATATAACTTTCAAATCCTAATAAGTAAGGTGATTTCATCTGAAGGGCCTTATTTACATCTGCAAAGAACATTTTTCTAGATAAAACTCATGTTCTCGTGTTAATAAGGGACTCAGACATATTTGGGAGATGACTATTCAAAACCAATGCAAACATTAAAAAAATCCGTAAACTAGAGGGGAAAAAATAACCTAAAATACTATAGTAAATAAATTTAAACTGTGCTTTATTAATTATATACATATATTCTTCTTTTATAAATATTATTTTATATTTCAATGCATTCCAATAGTAACTATCGTCATAAGAAATAATGATATAGCCTGCAAGGGGCAAAGTCAGGATTCAACTCATGTTAGCTGACACTTCTAAACTGGCTGTACATGACAGTGATGGAGGCATCTTGGGCCTTGGTACATTGTGACAAGACAGAGGACAAAGATGTGAAGACCCTGTATCTAGTCTTGACTCTCTTTTGTGAGCTTGGGAAGGTACCTTAACTTCTGTGTACACTTCTTCCTTGGTCTCAGAGAAAAGCAAATAATATATATCATGCTGGTATGAAACTTAAAAATCACATTTAATTAAATAACCTACCTCCCAAAGGTGTCTAAGAGCAAAATGAAGATGCTCAATAACTGTATCTTAAACTTGACTTCAGATTTTATTGACCATTATATCAATACAGTATTTGTGTTCCTTTCCGTGTTCATTTTGACAAAACCATACAATTTTATCTCAATTCCCATTCCCAACTTCCTTTCCCTTCTTCTACCCCCATTCTCCATCCTCTGCATCCATTTTTTAAAAATTCTGTCAAGCACCTTGCCCCTAGTAAGTATGCAATCAATATTACTGTACAAATGAACACTTTCAGAATTTTCTAGTGTCTTGTCCTTGTGGAGGGAAGCAATAGTTTTAGATAAATGATTCATCCAAATTTTCCAAGATCTAGTTATCCTTTGTGTATTCAGAACAAAGTGAGGGTTTATAAACTAATGCAAAAAAGTTTCGTTATTTGCCACTATCCACATTTTTCAAGTAATAATCACTTTGAAGATGTCTATTTAAAGCCTACGTATGATATAAAAGTGAAACTCTGGTCACTCCCACTGATTCACTTAAACCACTTCTCTTGGAGTCACCGGTGACATCTGCTTTGCTAGATCCAGTATGGTCATTTCTCAGTCCTCACCTGTAACATCAACCCTCTCTCATCCTCTTCCCTTTGAAACCCTTTCTTTACTTAACCTCAGCCACTCCCTCTCACTCCTTCTCAGTCTTTCTAGATTAATTTATCTTTGAGACCTCCAAACATTTGTCAGTCCTGTTGATCCCCCTTTATATTCACTTCATAAGTAATCACTATGATATTTTTTTCATGATTGGCAGCTTTTATATCACCCTCTAACTTCCAGATTTATTGATAACTATCTATTCATATTCGGTAGTTTAATAAATATTTCAAACCAATTTTCAAGCCAAACTGAGGATTTCTACTCCAAATTTGTTTCTTATCCCTACATAACATATTCTAGTAAGTGGAGTCTTCATTCCTGAGTTGGCTACTTCTCTTACCTCATATACTACCCTCTCATTCTCATTAGTATGGACCATATACCCTTTTTCAGCCAATTTCTGGTACACTGTCAATGCAAAGCCTTTGAAACTGGCATGCATACATTCCAATTATAGATTCTCTACAATATCCATTCAGCTTTCATTTCAAATCACTTATCAGAGAGCCATCCCTGAATAACCTTAATAATTATCAAACCTTTCCTACCCTAACCATCTTACTTGCCTCTTACATCATTCTTCAAGCACTGGCACTACCTATACTATAACTGTATTTTTTTTTTGTTTTCTCACAAAAATACAAGCTCCTTAAGGACCTCATTAAATAATACTTTTCAAATAATAAGAAGAGATTATTTAAAAATATGTCTAATCATTGTATCTTAATACCTTATATAGGAAGGAATATAACTCTCATGAAAGACAAATACATCCTTCAGATTTGTTTTCACAGTAATTTACATGCCCCTCTCTCACTACATTTACCATACTGGATTAATCCCAGAGAAAGATAAAATCATCACTATTAATCTGGGGGAGAAACCCTAATCACCTCTCATAAGTGAGCAAAATCTATAAAGAAGATAATACATTTAATCTGCTTACTAATATATGTTTTAATCATATATATCGTATCTTGGCAGTTTATACATTTATTAATGTAGCAGGTACTCATACATACAGAGAACAAAATGTTCTTAAGCTATCAAATATACACTACCCCTCCAGTCCTTCCATCCAAATTAAAATTATTCTCTAAATTTAGCAATTATTGGAAGATAATTGTCTGCTAAATTTGTTTTTAAGAAACTAAAGTAACAGTATTTCAAAATTAACAAGCTTTCATTTCAATTTATAGCAGTATTTTACTTCTAGGAAAAAGTTTAAACAAAGTTTTCCTTATCAGAGTACTTTCATTCTCTTATTATTTTTTTTTGTTTTGTCTATAAGCAAATCACTATTTCCAGACTTTTACCTCCTCTGTAATTACTGTAGCTTAAAAAAGTTCCATTCAAAATGAGATTACAAGAAAATTATAGACATAAGCCACACTTAAAGTTGTTTAATATGACAGTTGGAATAGCTTTCACTTGGTATGTATTACTTGGCCTGTGTGAGATAATGCATGATACAATTTTAGTTTTAATTCAAAGTATTAATATTATTCTACTTTTCATGTGTTTTCAAGAAAAGTGATTTTTAGAGGCTAATCTCAGTAAACAGTATTTCCCACTTTAATTAGCAATGCCTCATGAAACAGAGTATGTTTTCCTGGTGCTTTTAAATTTTTTTATTCCTAAAGCCTCTTTGGGTAAATAATGTTAGATAGTAATTATTTTTTTTTCTCTTCAATACAGTAAGCTGCAGGGCAATATTCTTCGGTTATACTAAGAAATTATTGTAAGTTTCACTGTATCACATAATTTATAATCTATTATGTTTTAAATTCACATTGATAATATAAATCATATGCAAATATTTCTAGAACTCTGACTATGCCATCAGGGCTTTATTGTCTTTTCAGCTCTATGTAAGTATTATTTTGTCCCATATTTTCATATTATCTTACTTTTTAAAAATCATATTTCCTCCTGATAAGTACATATGTCTTCTCCTTTCATTATTGTGACTTCATATGTAATAACCTTTAAGGTAGTACTTACAACTATCTGAAACTCATTTAAGAAGTCTTCTTTTCAATCCAAATTATTGAAAATTAGAAAATACCTGTAGAGAATAAATCTTCTGATCACAATCATTTAATTGGCTTTCTTTTATTTTTTTTCCCTTTTTTTTCTTCATGTGTGTGTGCACAGGAGCAATAATCTAAGACTCTTATAAGGAATTTCAATGAATGGCAATAGAAATGTCAATTTTAGTGATGCTCACAAAAAGATAAACAGCACTTACCAGGAGCTTCTTGAACATATTGTCTAGAATCATCCCTAAACCTCAAAATTATTAAAAAAAAAGCATAGGTATGTCATCAATATGAGTTTAACCTAGAAATTTGTTACCATTTTAAAAATTGTTCACTTGATTGCAAAATTTAGAGTATAAATCAATACTTCACACAGGAATGAAATTTATAGAGATGATGATTGTGCCTGAAATGCATTCTTACTTAAGAGGTAGAGGTGCATCCAAGACAACATTTGTGGATATACACATGCATTATACATTTGTATTACTTTAAAAAATACCTACATGGAATTTCTGAAAATTCTTCTTCAAGAAAACCATGAATAGCAACAGTACAAAAATTTGCAGGTACGCTATCTTAGGCATCTTGACACATCATCTTTATAGCTATTGTGTCTATTCCTAATTTTTTTCCAAGCAGAAACACTTTAAATTGTTAATAGTTCTCAAAGAACACGACTATGGGAAGAGGTTTTGAGGCATATGTTAGTACTGGGGTCCTAAATATATATGGAGAGCTGTGATTTGCAATTGGTTGCCCACTGAAAGACCTCAAAGCTTGAGGTCTTTGACCTGGAAACATTACACCATGACCTGGACAACACAAGCAAGAAATTCTCCAAAATTCCTTGATTTTTCCTCAGCCATCATCACTTACTTACAATATCTTCCTAAGCCTTAATCTTTTAAAAAACTTTTTTGTTGTAATTATAAATGGACAGAATATCTTTGTTTATTTTTATGTGGTGCTGAGGATCAAACCCTCTAAGAAACACGCACAAGCCTTTCCTATCCTCTACTATCCCCCCTCTCCTCCCCTCCCCTCCCCTCTTCTCTCTCTACCCCTCTACTGTACTTCATTCCTCCCCCTTGTAGAATACAACAGACATGAGTATGTCAATATGTAAATCAATGGAAGTGTAACTGATGTGATTCTGCAATCTGTATATGGGGTAAAAATGGGAGTTCATAACCCACTTGAATCAAAGTGTGAAATATGATATATCAAGAACTATGTAATGTTTTGAACAACCAACAATAAATAAAACCACACACAAGCACATACACATGCAAACACACATACATCCCACCACAATTATATTTGATTTTAAAAATCCTCAAACACCCTTGCCTACAAGGTCTTAACAGAATATGCTTTTGAAATGCAGGATGATGCCTTGATGGATATGAACTGAGGGATAAAATCAGATTCTTTAATTCTCCCTTTTAATATATCTTTATCCTTACTAAAACTGTAACTTCAAAATCATCCCTAATATCTGATTTCATCTTTGCCCGTGAACATCATATTAGCAAGTTTCTAATCTTAAGACTTCTGCTTCTTTTCATCCACAAAAGATTCCAGATCCTGATTTATCCATCTGTCTCTGAAACTGAAAAGTAGAGGGGGAAATTTTCTAGCTACTAATCTATATAGAATTTAGTACTCTTTAATGATATTTTTTTCTGAGAGTAATATCTTGCTGAATCATGAAATAGTGGACTTTTCATCATTTTGAAAGTTATACCGGATACTTTGTGAGTGGTAATTAAAAACTTAAACCTTTGAACTTCAGCAATAATTCCAAGGGTAAAAGTGTTACTTTTAGAAAGTGATTATTGCTTAATTAGACAAGAGTGCTAATTAAGTGGGAAAAACTATAATTTAAAGTTCCTTATACTTTAAATATCCTTATAAGCTTTCTTCAAGGTTTTGTTTTTGTTTTCTGAAAAATTCATAAAGAACCTTATTGTAACTTTCTATTGCTTTCTTAATTTCAACAAAAATAATAAAATCATAGTTTGTGGCTTACATTCACTTCTTTTCAATGATTTTATACAAAGCTGCATATTAAAAATAGAGATCATTTTAGGTTACAGAGGGTTTGCCAATATAAGTAAGTGTATTGAGACATAAGGAAAATTTGAGAAATTTATCTTATGGACTCGCAGAAACAAAAATGACCCAAATAGCTTCTATTATATATAAACCATATGAATTTAGATTCTGTGAATAATGTTATTGGAGTTTTGATAGAGACCACTTTGATTCTCTAGACTACTTTGGGTAACATGGCCATTTTAACAATGTTAATTCTGCCTATCCAAGAACATGGGAGGTCTTTCCATCTTCTAATCCTGTCTTCGATTTCTTTTTTCAGTCTTCTATAATTTTTATTGTAGAGGTCTTTCATCTCCTTGGTATTTTTATACACACACACACACACACATTTCTAGGTTATTATTTTTTGAAGTATTGTGAATGGAATTGTTTTTCTAATCTTTTTCATTAGATTCCTTATTGCAGTACAGAAAAACTTGATATTTGTATGTTGATATTGTATCTTGTTACTTTGTAGAGTGTGTTACCAACTCTAGAGGCATATTCTGTAGAGCTTTTTTAGGTCTTCTAAGTGTAGCATCATATAATCTGCAAACAGTGATGATTTGAGTTTTTCATTTCTTATTTTTATGCCTTTTATTTCCTTCTCTTGCCTAAGTGCTCTCACTAAAATTGAAGTACTATAAATTTCTATTTAGAAATTAGGATTTAGTAGTAATTTGCCAATTGTATTTTATTCTTCTTTTAAGAGCCTATATTCAATCTAAGTTTGACAATTCTGAATATTCTTAAGTGATTAATATATGATAATATAAAACAATTTTATATTCTTTGTGAGGATTAACAACATTCATTACCATTTCTCCAACAATGCACTATACCTATCTCTAAGAAAACATAAGTTCTCTGGAGTCTATCCATTAATTGTCCTAGTCTATTGGGCCAATGTTGTGGAAATATTTGATAAATTTAAATTCCACACATATATACAGATATGATCAGAACAAATTAGCTTTAGTTAATATACTAAATAATATGATAAGTCATTTCATAAAAGTGCTAAATTTTTTAAAAAATTGATTCAGCATAAACTGATAAAATGCTAATCTGAACCGAACACTGTGTTAGGCTTTGATATAAAAAGCTACAATAAGCATTTGAGTAATAATGATTCTTCTCCTCAGGTGCACAAGATAAAAACTAAACATTGCCAAGGCACCCTGTGAAAAATGTAATTATAAATTGAAATGTGATTTGTGAATGAAAGGAAAAGACTTAGAAAGATTATAATAAATGAAGCTGTCCTATAGTTAATGGAGAAGGAGAATTTTTTTTGAGAAGTCTTAAATGAGGAAGAGATTCTTACATTGAAATATAAAGGAGGAATGCCTAGGAAGAAATACCTAAAATTAAATTTATGTAGTATATAGTCTTGAATTTTGTTGAGAGAGTGCAATGTAAAGTGTTCTCACCACAAATATAACTGTAAAGTAATGCATATATTAATTATCTAGATGTTGTCATTCCACAATGAATATATACTTCAAAACATCACATTGTACAGGAAAAACGGTATAATTTATATGTCCATTTAAAAAATAAATTTATAAAGACATAAACAAGTAATGAGATTGAGTCAATAACAAAAAGCCTTCCTTCAAAGAAAATCTCAATACCAGGCCGCTTCATTGTTGAGTTGTAACATTCATTTTTTTAAAGATGAATTAATCCCAATACAATTCTTAAATTACTCCAAAAAAATCAAAAAGGAGAGAATTCTTCCTAGGTCATTCTACAAGGTCAGCATTTTCCTGATACCAAAAAAAAAAAAAAAAAAAAAGACATTGACACCACAACAAAAAAACTACAGGTCAATGTATTTGATGAAAATACTTGTAAAAATCCTTAACGAAATTCTACCAAACCAAATCCAACAGTGCATTATAATGATTATTCACCATGGTCAAGGAGATTCATCCCCAGGATTCACAGATTGTTCAATATATGTGTATCAATAAATATGATATAGCACATCAACAGAATGAACAACAAAACCATATACTCATTTCAAGGGAAGCAGAAAAGTACTTGGTAAAATTCAACATTGCATCATGATAAAAATAAAAACTGAGGCAATTAGGTATAGAAGGAATGTACCCTAATATGATAAAGGCCATGCATGTTAGGAAAGAGTTAACACCATACTGAATGAGGAGATCTTTGTCTTAAAGATTTAGAACACAACAAGGATGCCTGTTTTATCACTTCTATTTAACATAGTCCTAGATAGAGCAATCAAACCAGAGAAAGAAATTTGTATCTAACTTGGAAAATAGGAACTAAAATTGTCAATGTTTGCAGATATATGCTCTTATTGTATATAGAAAACACTAAAGACTGCACAATTACATATATATAATATATATCTACATATACACTTATATATGTATATAAATATATATATTGTATATAAAGAACAAAAAGCACTTTTTAGAACTAGTGATATATTTTATATATAAACTCTCTTTTTTAAAAAATATTTATTTTTTAGTTTTAGGTGAACACACTATCTTTATTTTATTTTTTGTTATGTGGTGCTGAGGATCAAACTCAGTGCCTCATGCATGCTAGACGAGCACTCTACCACTGAGCCACAACCCCAGCCTATATATCTCTTGATGTGGTGTGTTGAGAAATGAATACTTGTCATTTTTTAAAATTAATAAGTAGAAAATATCCTCGAAACATCAGCAACCCCAAGGGACATATAGCAAGATATTTTAAAAGTGAAGAAAAAGTATAAATGATTATTTGAATTTATGTACCATTTAAGTTCTAAATCATTTTTTAAGACAAAATATTACATAAGTGGTATGCATCCCTCTGCCAACCACTATTTCATTCCTCACATCTCTGAGTTTACAACATTTTCAGATTTTATGTATAAGTGAACATAATTATTTGCATTTCTGTGTCTGGCTTATTTCATATAATATCCTCAGACTCATCAATTCTGCCCCAAATAGCAGGATTTTCCACTTTTCTTATGGCACAATAATATTCCATTTTATATCCTTACCGCACATTCCTTATCCATTCATCAGTGAATGGATAATTACTTTTTGACAATCAAGTTGAAGTGACATTCACATCTATACTTCTACCGAAGGACCATCTTTTCTCCTATCCTCTACTTTATATATTGTTCATTATATTTTGATTTTTATTTATCTTATTCTATAGCATAGTAATTCTAAAATGATTGTTTAATATGCCAGAGGGCTTTTTGTGAATCTTAAGAACTTTATCATGTATTGAAAATAATTAAAATATTATTTCATTTTTATAGAGTACTTTCATAACCATAATTTAAATTGTATTCATTTTGTCTTCAAAACTATAATTACATATTCAAAACCTTATATTCTCAGTGTAATGCTGAGAATTGCAAACACACAAGTAGTCAAGATATTTTAAATATTTTATCTTTTTTTAATCTCTTTCAGGAACTATATTAATACAGATTAGATATATTTTAAATTTAGAATTCTATATATTTTCTAGTCTCAAAGGAAATGTTTCCCAGAACTTTTGTATAACTAAATAATGGTTAGCATTATGTTAAAATCAAGTCTCTTTGAGAAAGACAATAGAGACCTTGGGATTTGTAGTGCAAATGAAGGGCTATATGATGCCCTTACAATTAGTGGTTTCTCTAAGTCAAAATATTCATCCCACACTTTTGCCTTTAGAGAAAATTAATCATTTCTTTAATCACATAGATTTATAAAATAAAGGCTAAAATTATAAGATAAGTATATCAAATAAAGCTTAGAAGTAGTATAAAAATTCTTCTGGATGTCTTGCTCTATTAGTCTATTATTTGAGTTGCTATTTTTGATATATTTCTGCATAGGTCCTATCGCACAAATTTCACATATTATTTCTTAGTATGAATAGAAAAGGCACAGATTGAAATTAAACAAAATATTTGGACATTTGGCTATCAAAATTAATAAAAACGGTGTAACGATTTTAATAACAGTTACATCTACCATACTCAAAATATTCACCTTTAACATAATTTTTATCAGCATTGAATTCACAAAATTCACAATTTTGCAATTATTATAAATCATGTGGGTCCAGTTTGTTATGTTGAGGACCTTTGTGAAAAAAACTCCTGTGAAGACAGTGTTTTAGGCAGCTTTTTGCTGCTATGACTATAAGACCCAACAAGAACAATTTTAAGGAGGAAATGTTTATTTGGGGGCTCACAGTTTCAGAAGTCTCAGTTCACGGACAGCTGGCTCCATTCTTCCTGCTCAAGGAGAGGCAGAACATTATGGCATAAGAGTGTGACAGAGGGAATTGGTTCCTGTGATGGTCAGGAAACAGACTAATCTCAGCTCACCCAACATATACCCCAAAGGCACACCCACGGGGACCTACCTTCTCCAGCTGCACCCTATGAGTCTACATTTAGTATCTAGTTAATCCCTGTCAGGGAATCAATTCACTGGTTGGGTTAAGGCTCTCGTAACTCAATCATTTCACCTCTGGGAATTCATGCATTGTCTCACATTTGAACTCTTAGGAAATAGCTGCTATTTAAACTATACCTCTTCATAAAAGGAAAAGGCAGTATGTAGAGAATGTAATCTTGTCATTTTCATTGACATAATATGCAATTTTATGATCCCTGGTTAGTCTGCATATGAGGAGAAGCATAAATAAATTTTACAAAGTTGTGATCAGTGAGTCAATTATAATAATAAGAGAAACAGAGGATGAACTTTAGTTTTATTCGTTCTGCTTACATGTCAATAAAGTATAGAAAATACACATTTTCTGTTCTTACTGAATGAGCTTTAAGTAAATTTTACAAGTTATGCTTTGAAGCTATATAGCAAATGAATTATTTCATTAACTAGAATTCCCATTTCCCAATTGGCATTTCCTTTATTATCCATTGCACACATATTAATATTCAAATATGTATCATAAATTATTTTCTATTGTCACCAACTATATGTAACAAAAATGGCTTATTTTATTAATTCATTTTCCATGGTTTTAGTGCATGCCAATCAGCATTTTACTCACTCAATTTCACCAGATATTCACATTTATTAAGTTTTTATTGCTGCAATTAAATTACTACAAATTTGTTGGCTTAAAAATCATGGATTGGGCTGGGATTGTGGCTCTGTGGCAGAGCGCTTGCCTTGCACATGTGAGGCACTGGGTTCAATCGTCAGTACCATATAAACATAAACAAAATACAGATATTGTGTCCACGTATAACTAAAAAATCTTTTTATTTTTTTTAAATCACATGCATTGATTATCTCACAGTTTTCCCAGGTAAAGACTCCATGTAGCACTTCTCTGGGTGCTTGGCTCAGGATCTTAGAAGGCTGCAATCAAGATGCAGGCTGGTCTGCATTCTCATCTTTAAGATAAATTAGATAGCACTCCTCTGCTAAGCTCATTTCCTTTCTATTTCATGACTGGGGACAGTTGTCTGGGTGCCTCCCACAGTCCCAAGAGGCCATCTGAAGTATCCTGGCATATGTCTCTCTTTTTGAGGAATTTCAAGACCAGCAGGGGAATCTTTCTGTCTCTCCAAGGTGTTAAGAGTCTTATATAAATTACCTGACTTAAGAGAGTGGCAACTCATTACCTTTTCATATTCTATGAGTTAGAAGCAAAGTACTGATCCCTCCTGCACACTCTAGGAAGAGATTATAAAATGGCTTGATTCACTGAGGGGCACTTAAGAGTGTTAATGTCATACCCTATTAGAAAACTCCAGAGAGACTATCAATGAGCCATGTGTTATCAATTCAGTTTTTTTTCTCAATGCTGTAGCCTCTATATCTTTTCAAGTCTATTACTCAGAATTTATATTGAATAAACACTTTGGAGAAGATAAAACAAATGGATATTCTAACTGCTTATGTGTTTTTTTATTTTTTAATTCTTCACCAGTCAATTACAGCAGAATAAAAGGCCAGAGTCATCCTTTCATTGTCTTCATTTTAAACTAAATATTAAAATTGATTTAAACTAAATGTCACAAGTTTCACCAGTTTACCATTATAGAACCAGGGGGGGAAAAAAGGTAGTGATCATGTTAGGAATGCAGCAGGAGACTGTCTCATTCCAGTCAGCATATATATTATAATACATCAGAAAAATCATCTTCAGTTCTCACATTTTAAAATTTCATCTTTCTGAATACTTTGATATTTTGCTATTGGATATGCCCTAAGAGAATTATCATTCATTACTTTATTGTTCTTGGGATGTATAGCCTTAATCAAGCAAGAATATTATCAAAATCTGCTTCCTGTGACAGAGAATGAAATTACACAACACTCTCTTTCAAGCATCCTTTTAAAATCAGTTTTGAGCTTAGTTGGCTATATTTTTAAGTTAAACACATCACAGATGAAATAATGCATGGTTTTTGTTTTCCATTTCAGCATGCTTCCTGCTTATAAACTCGGATTTTTCCTGTGATTATTTTTCAGAAAAATTGTGAGAAACCTATTTATGTTTTTGAGAAGCATTACCCCAAAATAAAGCCAATATCCATTCTTCATTTACTTAGAATTTTATGATTAAAAATAATATTTTAAAAAAGGTTGGACGACCTACAGATGTGTTAATGTGTTTGAATTTTCTAGGAGTTCACCAAAGTTTGACAGAAGAAATTCTAAGCTTGGACTTGCTCATGTATTTTATGTTGTTTCAGAAAATATTTAAATTAAATTAGATTTATTTAATGTCTTCATCTGTTGACTATACAAAATATTTTGAACTAGATTGTAACACATTGTCAATGATTTTGGAAATAGCAAGGTTAGTTTTTTTTAAGGATTTTTTCCTTATTTTTGAAATTATATTTATCCATCTTTTTTTATTCTAACATACTCAGGGTATGTATGCATCCAAGAAAGCACGCAAAAAAAGCAAATTAACTCACATTTTAAACTTATTGCCTAAGGAATATTTACATATTATAATATGACAATAGGCTTCAGCCTCAGTAATGATGAGGTAACCCTGATTTTGCTATACTTAGACCTCACAATGTCCCCTGAAAATTGCATTAATATGTTTTGTGTTACATAACAATATACCTGAAGCAAGGTAGCTTTATAAAGAAAAGAGGTGTATGTATAGCTCACTAGAACTATTAGCTATACATATATCTGGCATCTGTTCAGCTCTGTTTAGGACCTCATGACATGGTAAGAGCAGAGGATAACAATGGGATAACAATGTGGTGCAGGAAGACTGAGGGATTCAATTGTTAGGCTCAGCTTTTGTAATTCCTCTCAAGATAGCTCAGGGGCCCCATGAGAGCTATTCTAATCCTTTTATATATATATATATATATATATATATATATATATATACTGGGGATTAAGCCTAGGGGTGCTTAATATCTATCCCCATCACTTTTTATTTTTTGAGATAGGGTCTTGCTAAGTTTCTTAGGGCCTTGCTAAATTGCTGAGGTTGGGTTTGAACTTGCAATCCTAAGTTCCCCCTGCCTCAACATCTGGAGTTGCATGGATTGCTAGCATGAGCTGTCAGCTCAGCCCTTCTGAGTGCATATCACTGTGAGCTAAGGAATTCCCCTAGGCTCTTCCCTTAAAGTTCCACCATCTCACACTACCACACTGAGAACCAGATATCCAACACATAAATCTCTGGGAGACAGAAAACTTGCCAACCATAGCAATAGCATACTTCATTGTCTAGTTTTACCTCAACTCAGGTACAGCCTGACCATATTTGTGCTTGAACTTGAACTCCTACCCGAAATAATAAAATAAAACCATACTGGGAAATAATATAGATAAATAAGTTATAAATACATTCTTTACATAGATTGTGTAAATATATAATAGAAAGTAGTACACAAATATACCTATATTTTATTATGCAGAAAACAAATGTACAATAGTATTTAATATATATTTATAGGTGAATAAATAATATAAATTTATACATAAATATACAGTAATGGAAAGATATAAAATGATCTAGAAGGAGGGAATATGTCTGAAAGAATTTCTCAAAGTTTACTTTCCTGAAGTTTATATTGTAAAAGAAAAAAAAAAAGAAGAAGATGATTCATTGGGTCAGGCTGAAGAGTGATAAGTATCCCTGAAGCCATGGAGCCATTATTGATGTTTCCCTCCATGCTGAAGTACAAAGCAGATTTCCAGGCAGTCAGTTCAGGAAATTCATGTTTGGTCTGGTGAGATATGGTAACTTTGGAAAGCTTCATGTTTTCAGTTTTTTGATAGTTGAAGTTGCATTGAAAGGACCTTCACTTTATTCTGTCATGTGGATAGCATATATTTCTCACAAGACATACAGAGCAGTGACAAGTTTTATTTTTATAGCTCTATCTAGATTTTGTCAGAGATCAGAAGTAGCTGGGGTTTGACTGAGCAGACTGCTGAAGGGCAGACTGCCTATGGACAGCTCCTACTTGGCTGAGACTCCTGCTTGCTGGTATGGAATTTCTCATCAAGATAATGGCAGTGGGCTCCAAGCTCGCTATCTTCAGAGAAAATTAGTGGTGCTTCACATAGCTCTCAGGGACAGAAGCTAAAATGATAGTTAACATTGCTGAAAGCATATTTGAAGGAAGACTGCTGAGGTGTCGGCCTTGGCTACTTTTGTCATATGTCACCATGGCCACCCCAGATGCAGAGAACAAGGACGAAAGTACAAAAGCATAGCTTTCTGTACTGCCAGGCTTTGGGTTTATACTCAAAAGTAGAAGATAGTGAAAGACCTTTATTCTTTCTCCAAGAAACAAACAGGAATCTCACCTTTGGACAGCAGATTCTGTGGAGAATACTCTCACTGAGTTATTAGCACAGTTATGCTTTCCTTAAAAGATTCTCCTTAAGTTACATTATCAGAAAACATTTTGTTTTGGGTATTCTGAACTTTCTTTATTGAATGATAATTAAGTGTAACATAATAATATAAATGTTTTGAAAATGCTAGCAAGTGTATTCATGTCACTTATTACCTTTGTACACATTTAATATGTTATGTTTATTGTGTTTTATTTTCATTTTGCTAGAATATTAGATCTATTAGAACAGAGAAATTAGTCACTTTGTTCATTGATATTTCCAGCTGTCTAGAAGACCAAATGCTACTTTGTGGACCCTATTGGGTAAATACATTTCTTAGCATATAAAATACCTAATAAATAATAATAAACTTTATCATCTAGGGAATACAAAATATGTGAAATTCAAACTATTGTATTGTGTGTTGAGTAATTGTAGCAAAATATTTTTTAGAGTAAGGAAAACATATAAGTTAAATGTGAAACTCAACCTCTTACCTATAAGATTATAACTGAGAAAGCTACTTTATCCCAATATATTGATATTTATAAATATTATTTGCATATCAGTATTTAAAAGTCATGTCTATTTTCTATACCAGAGTTTTGAATATCCCAATTGCTTCATAAAAACAAAATACAGTTAACATTTTTATAGGTTACCCACCCACATTTTTTTTTGGAACTGGGCATTCTTTTGATTTCTAGAACTTAACAGTGTTTTTTACAGAGATCAGGAGGAAAAATCTGTATTTAGAGAACATGACAACAATTTGACATGGGGTTTATAAAAATTGGTATAGCCTATACCTAAAAATTAGGTATAACACTATAAACATTGTTTGCAATGTCTTTGATTTGTATAAATACACTCTCTAAGAGACTGAGTTTAATTTCTTGTAGAACATATTTATACAGTTCTAGGAATAGTAAAGCTATTAATTAAAACAGTCTCTCCTCTAAAGGATTTGACCTATTCCAACTTTCTTCATGGCAGAAGTAACATTGTAAAATGAACTACTATCTGATTGGCACATTAATTACATATTATTTTGACTGGAGAAACACAGCCTCTTTCTAGGAAGTACCTTTGCATTTTATCATCATGTAGAAAATGGGGTTTTCTTTATGTTTTCGGGTATTAGGTTGGTTGACATTATGAGTTATGGCTTTCTTTAAAATTGTTATACATGTTGAGCCTATTGAAGTGATTCAAATTGCTTTAGAGTTAAAGTCTATAAAATATAACAATAAAAAATGTATAAAAGTATTGTATTTGTATTATTCAAAACAAATGTCTCATAATCTCCTGAGTTATCTTATTCCTCAAGGTATTCACTAATTCTATAAGTGAATAGTCAGTGTTTTCTTTTGGAAAAGGTATTTTATGTAGGAGCTTTTTAAGTGCTGTTTTCCAAAGTATAAATAATCTTCTATTAAAAATGTTCAGAATCTCAAATCTGGTGGTTTTGTTCTTGGAGGCAAACTAACATCAGTGACATCAGTGATTTTAAAATGATGACCTATACAGTTGTTTCAATCTTGTGGCTTTGAAATGAAACCAAATCAGTGTGAGTCTGAAATAAAACCAACCAGCATCTGTGAGAACATAATATTCAAAATAGAGTAATTAAATGGAAGTCAAGTCAGTAGAATTAGAACCCACAAAGGAACATGACTTCATCCTTTTGTCCTTTGCCATGACAGTATTTTGTCTCTAATTTTTTTTTCTAATAAATATCATGACAGTATTTCCTCTTTTAGTGTTTAAACACCTTTTATTTGTTGTTGATCCTTAATGATGCCATTTTTGGAGGGGAAAAAAGAGTTGAAGCAATTAATTGCATAGTTCTTGATCAGGGTCTAATCCTTCAGAAAAGGACATGAAATAAGTCTCTGTTAGAATTCAGGGGAACTGTATACCTTCCATTCTAGACCTCTCATACCCTTGGAAACATTCTGGGCCAGTATCCTCTGGGAAAGTCTCCAGTCCTTTTCTGTGATGGAATGGACCAAGGTTTCAGACTCACCAACTTTTGAGCCTTTTCAGCACCTGTCAGTTTAAAACTTTGAGCCATGACATCCTCTAAGAGCATGGCTTTTCTTCACCAAGAAGATGGATGGTATCTACCTTAGAGACTTTGCTAAAGACAGAGAAAATATATATTTGAACACTTTCAAGAGTGGGGAAATGCTGAGTCAAAAATGACTCCTATTAGCTATTGTGGTGTGCACACTCTGAGGCACTTTCCTAATCATACATTCATATATGCTTATTTGTTTAAGTCTCAAAACAATCTTATGAATTATGTACTATTTTATCTCCACTTGAAATATGATTAAAGTGAGAGACATGCTATTTAACTTCTTCAAGGTCTTAAATAGTTAATTTGAAGAGCTTGGACTTAAAAAGAAGCCATATTCTTACACTCTCCTTGCTTTAACCACTAGCATTGGTCAATTTTGTTGCTGTTGTTGTTTTTTTCTTTCTCTCCTTTTTTAAACAGGAAAGTGTGAAATGTTGTTTTCTATTGACATCTAATGAATTATTCTTTACACTGTCTGGGCTTAGGAGTTATCAGGGGCAGAGCACTTCATCAGTTATGAAAAAGGTGTGTGGTAGGGGTGGGCAGGTTAAAGAAGACCTGTTTCCCTTTTTGGTAAAGCACACACACAAAAATAGGTTCTGTATTAAATGTGCATGATCTAGTGTTGTGATTTGTGCAATTCAAGAATTGTGCCTCCTGTGAATTAAAACCCTTAGAACTTGTACATTTAATATGATTTAATCTGTTATATAGATTCATATATAAATTGTATGTGTGTTGTATAAATAAGCATTATAAAACTAGCATAAATAAACAAAAATAAAAGACAAGATAGAAACAAAATTAAAATCGTTCCTCTGTGTCCTCTGATGAACTTTATCCACACTAGTCTAGCGAAGGGAGAATCCTGTGCAAAAGTAGGAACTGGAGAAACTCAGACATCAATATGATCTGCCAGAAACATTTAGTCTTATAAAGAGCATTGCACAATCATCTAAATACTGGGCAATCACATAAAAACTTGGATGTCTGCCTTTTCCTGGAAAATCAGTAGACCTGGCAACACTGGTTTGCATTCCCCCATGACAACCATTGACAGAAGTTGAGCACCAGCTGGTCTCTTTAGACAAACCCTTATTCCCGTTTATCACAGCCTCTACCAACCCTATTGTCCGTGTGGGCCAATTCATGTTTTCCCTTTGTTTGCTGTCCTCTGTAGGCATTTGAGTTTGGAACCTCTGAATCAGAGAAACAGAGTTCATGTTCCTGTTCTTCTACATTCTATAATCAGGAGTATTTTGTGCAATTCTGTGTGAATAATTTTCTCAATTTATGAAGAAACTGAGCATGTAATGATTTCAATAAGATTTTCTGGTGTGTTAACTGGCTACTGATTTCTCAATCAGCTTTTTTTTTTTTTAACTTAGAATTTGCAAAGGACAAAAAAAAAAAGAAAATTAAAATTAAATTCCTCAAAAATGCTACAAAAGACAATTGTATTAAAAACTGACTGTTTGTCCTTAGTATTTCTTGGCATAAATCAAATCTCTGATCATTGCACCAGAAAGGAATTAGCATTTTAATGATTTTTTTCTATTTAATCATGTAAGATAAATTTTCATTGAAATTTTCATGTAAAAAACTATCAGCTAATTTACTATCTTAAATTGTTGTAGAGCAACTTACAATTTATAGCTGAATTATGTTATAGACAATGTAAGTTTAGCAACTTAAACTGATTAACATTTGATTTATCTGTAAGGTCTCAATTTTAAAGAAGGTCTGTTTCTAATGTCATTTGTATGTTAATTTTTCAAACTATTTGCTTGCAAATTAAGTAACAGAAAAGATGTCTTTCCTTAGAGATTTCTTGTCTGCAAATTCATGTTGATAAAAGGTTCCAGTGCATTAAACAAGTGTGTTACTTTGTTAATGGATAGCGTGGCACAGGTAATTAACTATGAAGTCATTAAGGCTTTTCAGTGCTGTGACAGTTTTGTTTACCTATAACAGATTAATGAACATATCAAATGATCTTTCTCCCTCTTGTTATTTTAGATCAACCTTGAGTGGATTTTGACGGAAGATGTTGCAACAGTTTTTTCTCTGGAAATGTTTAGCTTCGGGGATCATCATTGGCTCTCTCTTTGCAGCTTGCTTTGGCCAATACGATGATGGTAAGGCTGCTTTTAGTCTGACCTTTAGAGCAGGCAGGAATTTCTTTTATTAAATTAAAAACGAAACACACCAGAGAAATGAATAGTGTTAATTTGTAGTTAAGTTTTAAAGGTTAGTAGCTATGAACAATAAGTTACCTTAACTAAAATAAGCTTACAGAAGTGGCATTGGATAAACTTTGCTGTTTAATAATTGCATTGCACTTTGGTAGAAAATCCAACATAAGATTTGAATTCTATTTAATTCTATTTCTAAACTCTTGAATAAATACAAATATAGCAATACAAAGACAGCAAAATTTCCTTTTAGACAAGATCTCCAAGGGTCGAAGTAAAAGCCATGAGTGGTTTCAGTATTAGTATTTTAATTGAAAATTGCATTATTATACCCACCACTATTTCATCTGAAATGAGTGAGTAAGGATAATAGAGTTGGTGTTTTGCTTCTTCAGTCATTCCCTGATAGTAAGTCAGTCATTTTAGAAAGATATATGTCTGCAGGCTCTTTAGGGAGATCAGACATGTTATGTCCACAATGATCAAAATATGGCTTATGGATTTCGATATTGAAAAAATCTGAACTTGAATACCACATAAGGAGAGTTAGAACATGTCTCTCTCTGTGGAATTCTTTCAGTTCAAAGGGAAAAAAAATGAACAAAATTCTCTCCTAAAATTTTGCAGTTTCAGAAAAGCTATTTCATTCTTTTTTGTTTAACTTTTCATGTGTTTACTCAATATTTGTTCAGCATTCAGGGAACATAATTAACTATCTCATGAATATTGTCCTGTTATCTAGTTGATCTCAGTAGTAGCAAATACTGTGAATTTCTTATGTGCTTTGCTTGGCTAAAGTGATTACTCTTAGGATAGGTAAATTAGCTTGATTTACCCAAATAACATTCAAGTTGTGCACATATTAAAACATTCTCAGTTTTCAATTGTTTGAGAGGTAGATTTTTGAGAGGAGGATGGCCAGCATCTCATTGGGGGGTTCTTCTACCCAGAGGAATCCCAGCCACCCTAAATGGCCACCCTAAATCTTAATATCTCAAATAATTAACAAATAATAAAAACAAACATTCAGAAATATATTTACAAAAGTTAAGCCCCTGATAGATCTAGTTCACATGGGTTATTGAATTAGACAGAGAAAAAATGCTCTGATGGATTACTTAAGGGGGTACATCAAAGGCAGGGGTAAGGTTTCAAGGGTGGAGTCTTGCTTCCTGATGTCTTTTTGTCAACAGATTGTTTGACATATTGGCAGGTCATCCATTTCAGGTGCTGTGTGGGATCTTAGGCAGAACTTGAGGGGGAGGTTCACCTGCACCAGGTGATCAATCCCTGAGGGGGTGCTACAGGGAGTTTGCAATACCAGCCTATCCCCTAATTAGGCTATTATGCACAGCAGTCCACACACAGCCCATGGATGGCTCTACAGTAGATTTCTTGGGATTTGAAGAATAATTCACATTACTAACTGTTTTCATGAAATCAACAGCTTAATCCCCTGAATAGTCATACTAATTAGCACAAGGTTTACTTTACATCTAAATTTGTGGTTCTCATCTTTGTCATTTTTAAAAATTGTGAATCTCCAGTCTAAAAACAAATTTTAAAAAATTAGCAAAAAATAAATAACTGCTACTTTGAAGCAAAAAGAAACAATGAGATGAAAATAGTATGACTTTATATTAAAGGAATGCATTTTAATTGCACTCTGGGTATAGATGAAAAATCAGTGTGATGTGGGTTTTTTAATAAGTAATTATTTTTATCCATATTTAGTATTCATACTGAGCAAGGAAATATTCACTATCATTTTTCACATTAGACATTCTCAAACCATGTACATTTTAGCAATATGACTGGTGTGATCAGAGGAAATCCCTCCTGTTTTCACCTAAAATGCTATAGATTCTTAATCTCACTGTAGCTGTTGATTTTCTGTTCAACTACTCACTTAGCTTCCAATACAATCTTGTCAGGTCACCGTTGGTTATCATATACTCAACTTCTTGAAGCAGAGTGTACCTTCTCACCCAACCACTGATAGTATGGTAGGTGGCGCTTTAAGCCCTACACACTTAGATTACTTACTTACACTCAGTTAGAATGGCTTCTCAAGTCACTCCTCCAAAGGTGTGACTCACTCTTAGAAAGACTGAAAGTATTTCAACTATAGCAGATGAACTTAAGCTCTATATTGTGTTTTCTGGAGATTTCCTAATTGCATATGCATTTCAATATTTCCTCTTTATATGCAAACCAAACCAAACTGTTTACTTCTTTCAGGTCTCCCTCTATTTCAGACTTTTTGGTATAAGTTTTCTTCTGTTATGCAGTTATGTGTGACTAACATGGTTTCCATAGATATATCTTTAAAAAATGCCTATAAAATTATGAGCATATAATATGCAAGGAGGAAATCAGAACCAGGCAAATCATGACTAACACAACATTTGACTAGATTGGAATATGTAATATGGAAATATTAAAGCAATATTTTTACTCAAATGTTTGGGTTGTGGGTATGGGACTCTGTTGAAGAAAGATAATGGTGGTGATCATAAACAGGATTGGGAAAATAATGAAAAGTTTAAAGAAAATAATGCTTTTGGTATAGATAATCCACTTGTTGGATTAACCATTATGATAGTTGACAACAAATTTACATACACATTTAGGAGCTTCAGAGAAGAATGAAGGAAAAAAAATGTTAAGTTATCCTGGGACAACTAATAAGGTAGTACAGGTCTTTGTTGCCAGAATAGTACCTGGGCTTTCAGATAAGAATGATTTCTCATGTTTTTTTTTTATGCATTTATTTACTTAAAGTGTTTGGAGGAAATAAAAAGGTACTGTTTATTTAATAAATATTTAATCATGAAATGGAATATTCTAGTGTTATCCAAATGTCTAAAATTGCTTCTAAGAAAGAGATATTGTATAATGATCATTGTCAAAAATTTATACTTTTACTAGAAAAAATTAGTCATGCTTTAAGTCTTTTATTATTTCTCATTCAAATTGTTGGTATAAGTTCTTAGATGCAGTAATAAAATTTGTTGATAATCTACTCCATAATGGTCTTTTCATTTGGTATATGACTCTATATCTTAGCCTGCATTAATAATATAAATTAAGTTCATATTATTATATTTAATTTAAAAGTCAGAACCTAACTGGTATATTTAGAAAATTAGAGCAATGAATAGATTTGTAGTTTATAATGGATCGACAGAAGTCTTATTCTTTTCTATAAATAGAACATTAAATTTGATAATGTTTCATCTTATCTTTTAATGCATTACTGATCCTGACAATATTGGAATATATGCCCTGATCCCAAACTGAGCGTTCAGAGCCTAGAAAGGAGGAACCTTTGGGAAGCAGAGGAAGAAAGGTTATGGGCTACATTTTAGGTTATAGTGAATAAAACCTTTTTATAATATAATCCTTATTTAAGCATTTGGTTTTGAACACAGGAATGGCCAATAAAAGGAATGTAGGGAAAGGATAAAAGGAAGATCATACATGGATAATAAATTTTTTTTCATTTTTAATGTTTCCTCTATATTTTTATGTTTTTCATACTTAAAATATACTACTGCCAAGGAGGTGGCAGATACCTGTAATCTCTGGTATTCTTGAGGTTGAGGCAGGAGTACTGCAAGTTTGAGGCTAGCCTGGGGAATTTAGTGAGAGTTTGTCTCAAAATAAATAAATCAATAAAAATAGCAGGGGATGTAACTCGGTGGTAAATCACCTTTGGGTGCAATCCCCAGTACCACAAATAATAAAAGTAAATAAGTAAAATATATTACTGCCAAACTCAGAGAAGTGTTTGTTTACAAATACATTATGAGAAAGTCTGAACCAAAGCATTGGAGGGTTCTTAAAATATGTATTTGCCAGTGGGAGTGGATATGCATGTGTGCTGGAGGTGCATTTGAGAGATGGGGCAGAGAGATAGAAAGAGAGACAGTGAATCCCCTTGATGAATAAAAACAATCTCTTGAGAAGGGATTCTCCCTGCTCAAGCAGTTAACCTGAAAGCCAAAAATCTTCCATTTTGTCTTTCACCTGTTACATAAGTTAGCATATTCCTATGATGTAAATGATGACAATGGGACCTTTATATAATGGAAACATGAACAACTGTATATGGAACTTTTATATAATGGACAACATGAACAACTATATAAAGGGATCATATTTAAACCCTGAAACAGTCAAAATACTTCCTGGGTCTCAGTGTGGTTATAAATAAAAACAATCCTCCCCAACTCAATTTTATTCCATTTTACATAGAATCTGGCATACGACCAATGTTCAACTAAAATTTTTACATTTATTATTTTTATTATTTTTATAAAGAATTATTTATTCTTTTTAGAAACTGCACATTTATTTATAAAAATGTGCTCATGTATATATTCCTATATATATACACACATAAATATTCATGTATATATTCACATGACACTTAAACTGAACTTTGAGGACAAGCTCTAGGTTGATGCTTTTCCTTATGTAATCTATGGAAGGTCAGTGATGAGATAGAAATACCAATCAGTTAAGAATTTCACCTTGTTGTAAGAAATTCCCAGAAACTTCATCTTTATCAATGGATCCAGGGGTCATGAAGTTGAGTGTTTCTCTCTCTCTCCCCCCCCCACACACATGTGCATACACATACATATACACACACATGTTATTTTCTAGGTAACTGAAAATAGATAGCTAGATATCAATACTTCATACTCTTCTTTGCCCTGTTGACTCAGGGAAATGAATTAAAAGTCTAATTTCATAGTTAAGCAATGCAGAAAAATTAATAATTATAAGGCAGATTCTTCCCTTTGTGGCTGTACAATATTAAAAATTTGAAGTCATTGGAAAAAAATCACATCCTAATCATTTAAAAAGGCAGAGCTAATTTTAAATATTCTCAATAGAAATTGAAATTGAACAAAAATGCAATTATAAACTTGCTTGGCTGGGAGTCATCAGCTCTTTGTACATCTCATAATAGAGGGGCTTTTCTTCGTTGGATCTTTCCCTGTCAATTCTCTGTACCTGTTACAACCACTTCTTCATCAATTCCCTTAAGCTCTGCAATTTGTTTTTTCTCACAACTCTACTGAAACTGCACTCTCTAGGGTCTCCAATGACTACTTCCTTGGGCAAATCCCATCATTTTCTAGTATTTCAGTAAAAAGCATTATTGATCTACCTTTCCTGCAACTTTATATCTCTCAAAGGTTCTTTGTGCTGACCTTTTCTGAATGTGTGCCTATTGGACTTCTACTCCATCTTCTGGTGAATGTACTACCTTTTTCTGGTCTGTAATTTAAAAAACTTTTCATTCTTGTTTTCTTTCCATAAGCAACAAGATTTTATAATAAGCAAATTTATATATTTTCTGAAAATGAAACAAAATCCTTTTCTTTGCTAACTTCTATTCCCTCCAACTTCCCTTTCTCTAGCTGTGTGTCCAGGGCATATACTCTTATTTTACCTCTACTCCACAATTTGGACACTCTGTGGAACATATATTTAGCTATCATGTGATTGAAAATCAAACTCTAAGAAGAGTATTAGAAAACAATTCAGTTCCTACATTCCTGTATAACAAGGGAGATAATCACGATTTATATAATAATATAATTATGTACAGTATATGTGTATGGGGAGAAAACACATCAAAAATTTTTTGAAGAATTTGGAGCAAAGATAATCAGACAATTCTTACAGGAAGAATTTTGAATTTTCATTTTAAAAGTCTTGAGAAGCATAAAGAGATTTAAGAAAAGCTGTGAAAAATATTGGGATGATATTCTGATTTGAGATGTACATAGTTATTTCTTTGCAATATAGAAGTTGGTACATGCTAGGTTTTTTTAATATACTTTTAGTTTGTTTATTTAGTTTTTTTTTAATGGTGCTGGGGAATGTACACAGTGTCTCACACGTGCTGGGCAAGTGCTTTACCACTGAGCCACAACCCCACCCCTGTACATGCTGTTTTATAATCTCAGTCATATAAGGTTAGATAGTAAATAATCAAGAAATAACAAAATAGCAGATAACAAGAGATAACAAAATAACAAAATCAATTGATGGCCATGATCATTATCCCTTTTTCAAAAATATGCAATAGCAGAAGACATTACCCACATTTTATAAACACCCATCAACAGCCACCAGCATATCCTTACATATGTACCCATCTTTGAGAAGCAATGTGACATGGGGGTTGAAAGTATGTACCTCAGAGGGAGCCAGACTGCCTAGATCTGAATTCTAGCTTAAAAAACTCTGTAGTTATGTGGCTATAGTTAATTCTGTAATCTTTCTTTCTTAAACTTCTTTATGAATAACATGTAACTAGTGAGAGTATTTGCCTTAGAGAAGTATTGTAAAGAATTACTTTATGTAAGGGGTTGAGATAAATAATGGTCACATTGATCCTTCTGTCAGTGGCTTTCATCATCATAGTCATCTAAAGTAACTTGGTAGTCAATATGTGAGCTCCCCTTTTTATTTGTAGTTACTTGTATAACCAAGTTCAAATTACTTAATCTTATTATGCCATCTTTGCTTATCTGTAAAATGGAGTAAATGATACTGCTTATCTCATGGGATTTTTGTGAGTTCAGATGAGGCAAAGCATAAGATGCATTTGTGTCATTTCCAGGTACAAAAGAAGGTGAATTATGTTTTATATATATGTTAAATTATGTGTATGAGATTGTGTGTGTGTTTATTGTTATCAGTATAATAAGAATGTCATTAATAATATTATTATAATAAATGCATAAAAATTCATTTAATTCATATTTTAATAAAATAAAGATTCTTTGTGGCAGATGGCAAAAATTAGGCAGATTATTTGCTAATGTCTTACCATGAATTTCAAACATTAACCAGGAACAGATAACAAAACCAATCAGTTTGCTAGAGTTACCATAACCAAATACTTCAAACTATGCAGCTTGCATAAGAGAAATTGACTTTTTCACAGTTTAATAGTCTGGAATGGCCCAGGATCAAGGTCTCAGCAGTATTGATTTCCTCTTGGTAAATAGATGGTCACCCTGTTGCTACGTCTTCACGTGGTTCTCCTCGTGTATAGGCACACCCCTATTGTCCCTGTGTCTTAATCGCTATATAAAACCATCAGTGAAGTTAGATTAGGTTTCACCATCCAGGTCTAATTTTAAATCCTTCTTCAAAGCCTAAATCTCCAAATACAGTCACGTTTTCAGTGAAGGCACAGTAAAGAATCAAAGCATGAATTCTTGGAGACATAGTCCAGCCTCAAATAATGACATAGAGATAGATCCCAATAAAGTGTACCCAGGAGTTTTAGCTCTTACTCTTCAATACTGCACCGTTTTCTAAGTTTATGGCTTTTATCAGACTTCACCTGCTATTAAGAACAAAACTATCCCTGGTGTCTTTGCCCTCATTCAGTTGCCCCAGATGGTAAGCAATGTATATTGTTCATATGCAAAATCTCTGAGACTTCAATTAGGCAGAATTGGAGCCAAGAATGAACACAGAAGACAGAGACAGAAGCCAGAGCCTCTGAAATCCACAGAAATGAGGAAAGAAAGAAAGGTCCCGAGGGCAGCAGGTGTAAGCAGAAGGTAAAAAGTGACCAGAGAAGCAGTTGAAAGTTCAGTGATAGATGAGACGTGGGGCAACATTAAGGGAATATGTCGGCCAAAATGCCTATCAGCTCCTTTTTGAATATTTTTGCCAATCTTCACTGTTCTCCTCACAGGATTAGTACTTGGGAGTAAGGACAGCTTAATTCTGAATTCTTCAGTGAAAATTACAATTAGGCATTAACTCTGAATACAGGAGCTAGGAAGGCCAGGGCCTTCTGCTTCTTGTTTATTATTTAAATTTTATGTTCTAGTTTATATTTGTATCTCCATATGCATTTTTGAAATAGATAAATGAAATTCTCTTATGCTTGTTCCATTCATCTATAAGAAGCAGTATACTTGGTAAATATTCAATTTGTTCTGCTCGATTGTTTAGACCTTTAGCTATTAGACAGGACTATGTATCTATCTCTGGGCAGTGAAATGTGTGAAAGAATGATGCATTATTGCTGGGCTTTTATCACAAACATATCTTGTTCAGTTCTTTAGTCTCCTTTTTTGCAAAACAACTAATGAAGCTATATGTTATAGATGGAAGTTATAAAAGGAGATATTTCCATTAGCCCTCTCATCTGAGTCACTCCATCTCTTCTTGCCTTACTCCCACTCATCCATGAAGAATAACCACCAGAAGAAGAAAATGCATTCATCTCTCGAATTTAAGGGCTAAATTGCAACTGCAGCTCAGCTATCCAAAACTATTCAACTTCTTTCTTGCAGTCAGTAAAACAAAACAGTCTTCCTTACTCTGAATTACTTAATACGTTATTTTTTTTCCAAATATCTTCCCAAAGGTCTTTAACTAACTACTAAATTAGGTTACATTCTAGTATTCTTGGTCCATTACAATCTATTCTCACTGTACCTATTTATATTCTTTCCCAGGATTTTTCAAGAAATATCAAACATGTACTCACACTGAATTTTTCCCATTATTAGGATGTTAAATTTCCATTCCCTTCTCTTTGTATTATTTTAAAGTCTTTTTGTTTTCTTATGGTTCCTTCAGTCTTTGCCCTCTCCCTCTCCACCTATCTTTTTTTTTCTATTTCCCTTTCCATGTCTCCATTCTTACTCCCAGTCCCATTTCTCCTACATCGTATTTATACCCCTGTTGTGTTTCTCATTTCCTTTTTCTCTTGTGCCACAGTCTGGCTGGGCACAATTCAGGAGCCACTTGTCAAAAGAAACGAACTTTATTTTTAGAACACACACCCCACACCACACAGCTCTTCAGGAAAACCCTCAGAGCCCAACTGCCACCACTGGCTTCCCACAAGCCTCCCTCCCAAACACAAGCCCCACCATCTCCCACAATCCTCCTGCTCTTGAGGCCGATTGGCTGAGTCGCGTGGGTGGAGCCAAAGAAGTCCCCCAATGAGCATCACCGCAGAGGAGCCAATCAGCTAGATGTTGCTGGGGCCGCTGTGAGCCAATCATCAGCTGGCAGTCTGAATGTTTGCTGGCAGTTGGAAGTTTGCTGGGGCCCCTTCGGCTGTGGCTCTCAACACTCTTGTCTGAGGTACCCATCCTGTCTCATGTCCTTCCCCCTCTTTCTTTTTCTCCGTCTCCAGTGTAATTCTCAGATTTAGTAATTATATTCAGTGTCATCTCACAAACACTATAGTAATGTTCTTACATATCATGTCATTCCTTTCTTTTTAATAAGCTTCTTGAAGCATGCCAATATTTATTTTATGCATAAACATCATACGCTAATAATAACCATTGGCATTTATTTTGCACTTATTAATTAAGACGTCCATGTAGGTTATTTTATTTAATCTTGACAAGTTTCCCATGAAGTGTTTGTTATTAGAACAATAATCATGCACTATTTTATTAATTGCCCAGGATCAATTTATCAGCAGTGTTGATTTCCTCTTGGTATACAGAGGGTCACCCTGTTGCTGCATCTTCACATGGTCCTCCTTGTATTCAGGCACACGCCTATTGTCTCTGTTCGTGTCTCAATCTCCATATAAGATCATCAGTGAAGTTGAGTTAGGTTCCACTATCCAGGTCTCATATTTTATTAATAGTATATCTGCTTTATAGATCAGGATGCTATGAGGACACAAAGAAGTTCAGCTGCTTTCCTAGTGTAGTACAACTATTGAATGGCAATACTAACACCAAATCTTTTATCATCTGCTCCGTATGCTATTATATTATGATGTCAAAATCCCAACAATATCCTATTCTTTCAGATTTTACTTCATTTTAGCTACTGCTTGATAAATATTGATTATCATTCAATATCATTGCTAATGACATCCAGCCAAAATTAATGTTCATTGTTCCCTTTATACCATGCCATATGATGTTTCTCATGTTTAGATTATAAGAGACAATCTT
This sequence comes from Ictidomys tridecemlineatus, assembly GCF_052094955.1. Lineage (NCBI taxonomy): Eukaryota > Metazoa > Chordata > Mammalia > Rodentia > Sciuridae > Ictidomys > Ictidomys tridecemlineatus. Next base: position 65,265,913 of record NC_135477.1, read on the forward strand.
ATTTTCTTTTATTTCCCTCAGCACCTATTAGAAGGGTCCAATTTTCTTGCTTGTTGAAATAAATAAGCATTGAAGAAAAAACAGACTGAGAGATGAACTACTTCTTTTAACAATGTAGTGACAAGTTGGTGAGTTTTCAGGATAGTTGCTGTAGTTCAAGCAGCAATTTAGAAATCTGTTTAATGGAAGTTTGGTTTTTAGACACTGCTCAACAATGATATAGGAACAAAAGCAATCAATAACGATGTATGGTGTGAAAGATGTTACCTATAGTATACATTTTGTTTCCTGTTCAGAAAATGGAGTCTATATCTATATCTATCCCTATATGGTATATGTATACACACACACACACACACACACACACACACACACACACACACACACACACCAGTTACTATTTATACAATGGTGGCATGTAATTTAGAAAAGTATGTAGGAAGTTCAAACTCTGAATCCATGCTTTCCTGAGGTGTGTTTCCTGTATTGCTTGGTCTTCTATGATTATGAACTGCTATTCCTGTTATTTATTCATAATGTTGGTGGATTGCACTGCTGTAGTTTTTCCTGAGATCAGTGGCTCAGTTCATGCTACTAATCTTCCCCATTCTTGCTCTTCTTGTAGGATCCTATTCTGCCCCTCAGGGCCGCCCAATTAGACTGCTCAGCGAAGACTGTTCAGCTAGTTTGAGTTTATTAAGTGTTTTTATTGAACAACTAGAATACTGATGACAGTTCTTCAGGCTTAGACTTAGAAAATGTTTAAAAAGAAAATTGCTAACAGTCATCAATATTTTATGAGGTTGTATCAGGATTCATGTGCACTTGGTCTGCTGGTGTTTTTGATAATATCACCATAAGGAAAAATATATAGCATACTAAAGAAATAATAATAATATGTTTTTTAAAAGAGAGAGATAGGAGAGAGAGAGAGAGACAGAGAGAGACAGAGAGAGAGAAAATATTTTTTAATATTTATTTTTCAGTTTTCGGTGGACACAACATCTTTATTTTATGTGGTGCTGAGGATCCAACCCAGTGCCCTGTGCATGCCAGGCGAGTGCATTACCGCTTGAGCCATATCCCCAGCCCCAATAATAATGTTTTAATCTCTCCATTGTCACTAATTTGTTCAATTAAGTATAGCATGCATTTCTGACAAATTGGTTCTGTGCATATCATGCTTTTAATAATAATAGCTAGCATTGCTTTTGTGACTTATATGTGCCATATACATTATGAATACATTCTTTAATCACACTGAGTGTGTATATATATATAACAATATATATTCATGCCAGGGTATTAATATATGTCAAGTATTCATGACAAGGTTGGGAAAAACAGTTTACTGAAAGTATTTTGAAGATAAAACCTCCCAGTTTAGTTGGTGTGTTGGATATAGAGAAGACAAAAACGCTAGGATTTAAAGTTTGATTTTACTATATTTGGTTTGAATATCCAGAAAAGCTGAATGACCTGCCTTATTAAAGAAATAAATAAAGTTACAAGCTAGCCATGAGAAGGCAGATTTTTAGAAGTCCAGCAACATAAGGAAGAATCAGCAAGGATATTGATATAAAGATACAGTTAAAGAGAGGAAAACCAGCAGAAAAAGGTTTATCAGAAGTCAAATGAATGAAGGCATTCCCTCTAAAATCTGGAACAAGACAGGGATGCCCTCTATCACCACTTCTATTCAATATAGTTCTCGAAACACTTGCCAGAGCAATTAGACAGACGAAAGAAATTAAAGGCATAAAAATAGGAAAAGAAGAACTTAAATTATCACTATTTGCAGATGACATGATACTATACTTAGAAGACCCAAAAGGGTCTACAAAGAAACTACTAGAACTAATAAATGAATTCAGCAAAGTGGCAGGATATAAAATCAACACGCATAAATCAAAGGCATTTCTGTATATCAGCGACAAAACCTCTGAAACGGAAATGAGGAAAACTACCCCATTCACAATATCCTCCAAAAAAATAAAATACTTGGGAATCAACCTAACAAAAGAGGTAAAAGATTTATACAATGAAAACTACAGAACCCTAAAAAGAGAAGTAGAAGAAGATCTTAGAAGATGGAAAAATATACCCTGTTCATGGATAGGCAGAACTAACATTATCAAAATGGCGATATTACCAAAAGTTCTCTATAGGTTTAATGCAATGCCAATCAAAATCCCAATGGCATTTCTTGTAGAAATAGATAAAGCAATCATGAAATTCATATGGAAAAATAAAAGACCCAGAATAGCAAAAGCAATTTTAAGCAGGAAGTGTGAATCAGGCGGTATAGCGATACCAGATTTCAAACTATATTACAGAGCAATAGTGACAAAAACAGCATGGTACTGGTACCAAAACAGGCGAGTGGACCAATGGTATAGAATAGAGGACACAGAGACTAATCCACAAAGTTACAACTATCTTATATTTGATAAAGGGGCTAAAAGCATGCAATGGAGGAAGGATAGCATCTTCAACAAATGGTGTTGGGAAAACTGGAAATCCATATGCAACAAAATGAAACTGAATCCCTTCCTCTCGCCATGCACTAAAGTTAACTCTAAATGGATCAAGGAGCTTGATATCAAATCAGAGACTCTGCGTCTGATAGAAGAAAAAGTTGGCTCCGATCTACATATTGTGGGGTCGGGCTCCAAATTCCTTAATAGAACACCCATAGCACAAGAGTTAATAACAAGAATCAACAAATGGGACTTACTTAAACTAAAAAGTTTTTTCTCAGCAAGAGAAACAATAAGAGAGGTAAATAGGGAGCCTACATCCTGGGAACAAATTTTTACTCCTCACACTTCAGATAGAGCCCTAATATCCAGAGTATACAAAGAACTCAAAAAATTAGACAATAAGATAACAAATAACCCAATCAACAAATGGGCCAAGGATCTGAACAGACACTTCTCAGAGGAGGACATACAATCAATCAACAAGTACATGAAAAAATGCTCACCATCTCTAGCAGTCAGAGAAATGCAAATCAAAACCACCCTAAGATACCATCTCACTCCAGTAAGATTGGCAGCCACTATGAAGTCAAACAACAACAAATGCTGGCGAGGATGTGGAGAAAAGGGTACTCTTGTACATTGCTGGTGGGACTGCAAATTGGTGCGGCCAATTTGGAAAGCAGTTTGGAGATTCCTGGGAAAGCTGGGAATGGAACCACCATTTGACCCTGCTATTGCCCTTCTTGGACTATTCCCTGAAGACCTTAAAAGAGCATACTACAGGGATACTGCCACATCGATGTTCATAGCAGCACAATTCACAATAGCTAGACTGTGGAACCAACCCAGATGCCCTTCAATAGATGAATGGATAAAAAAAATGTGGCATCTTTACACAATGGAGTACTATGCAGCAATAAAAAATGACAAAATCATAGAATTTGCAGGGAAATGGATGGCACTAGAGCAGATTATGCTTAGTGAAGCTAGTCAATCCCTAAAAAACAAATACCAAATGTCTTCTTTGATATAATGAGAGCAACCATGAACAGAGCAAGGAGGAAGAGCAGGAAGAAAAGACTAACATTTAACAGAGTCATGAGATGGGAGGGAAAGGGAGAGAAAAGGGAAATTGCATGGAAATGAAGGGAGACCCTCATTGCTATACAAAATTACATATAAGAGGTTGTGAGGGGAATGGGAAAATAAACAAGGAGAGTAATGAATTACAGTAGATGGGGTAGAGAGAGAAGAAGAGAGGGGAGGGGAGGGGGGATAGTACGGGATAGGAAAGGTAGCAAAATACAACAATTACTAATTGGGCATTATGTAAAACTGTGGATGTATAACCGATGTGATTCTGCAATCTGCATTTGGGGTAAAATTGGGAGTTCATAACCCACTTCAATCTAATGTATGAAATATGATATGTCAAGAGCTTTGTAATGTTGTGAACAACCAATAAAAAATTAAAAAAAAAAAAAAAAAAAAAGAAGTCAAATGAAGATGGCATCACAAAGAGATTGGCTGAGTCTAGTATTATTGAGTGAGGTGTCCTACAAGGACAATACATCAAATTAGTATTGTGACAATTTTGACCTGTACAAAAATGGCTTGATGAAATTTTGAATGTGAAAGTTTGTAGTTGGGTTCAATTGAAAATGTAACTAAAAGAAATATAGGCAGTTGAAATACAAAGATACAAAATGTTTTTTTGTTTTGTTTTATTTCTTCTTTTATTCAGTGGGCAGTGAAACCAGACACGAATCAGGAAATAAAGGGCAAGATCATTTATCCAATTCAGATCTTTGTGATGTAGAAATATACTAAAATAGACACCACCACTGAGAGGGCTAGAGAAGAATAGCATCTTCTGGGAAGATTCAATTCTAGTACAGCAAGAGAAAGAAAGGAAGGTATAGCAAAGTACATATTATTTTATTTAATCTTCATCAAGTACTCCCGTGGGGTAAATTCTAATATTATTTATGTTTTCTAGATGATGAAATGGAAAGTTTAAAGATCGAAGCTATCTTGCTAAGTTCACACAGCTCCTTCATCTAAGAGCACATTACAAGTGCAGCCCAGCCCAAGCTGTCACACTCTTTTCATTTATATATTATTTTTGTAAGAACACAACATGAAACATAGCTTCTTAAAATATTTGTAAGTTCTTGACAGTATTATGTTGTCTAAATGTCATACATCAGACTTATAAACTCATTTATTTCTCATATCTGAAAGTTTGTGCATGTTTGTTAGTGTAACTCTGTACTCCTGTATCTTCCCAGCCTCTGACCCACCACTGTATTTATTTCTGTGCATTTCACTATTTTTTTATACTCCATGTAAGTGGTTTCATGCAATTTTTGTTTTTCTGTAACTGACATAATTACCATTGTGTCCTCAAAGTTCACATGTTGTCAAATTTTCTTCTGTTGTGTGAATAATGTTCTATTGTATGTACATTCCTTATTTTCTTTATCCATGAATCTGTTGATGGACACTTACATCATCTCCATGTCTTGGGTTTTTTGAATAGTGTTGCAGTAAAGACGGCAGTACTAATATGTCTTAGAAATCCTGATTTCAGTTATGTTGAATAAATATCCACAAATGAAATGTCAGGATCACATGGTAGATCAATTTTTAACTCTGTAGAGGGACATCCACACTGTTTTTCATAGTTTCTACAGCGTTTTGTATTCTGCTAATAGTGTACAGTGTTTCCTAGTTCTCTACTTTATGCCTTTTTTTAATGCTAGCCATCTTCACAAGTTCAAAGTGATAACATTGTGGTTTTGACTTGCTCTACCATGATAACTTATACACTGCAAACTACCAACTATTTGTCAAAGAAACTGAATAAAACATAAACAAATAGAAACATGGCATGCTTGTTCATATATTGGAAGACTCCTTATTATTAAGTCTGTACATCCTGATATGAGCTGCACATTCATTTAAATCCCTATCATGCTGTTGCATTCTGACCTAGCATGTTTTACAGCCTTAGTACGAAGTTCTATAGAACTCATCAAAGTACATCCTTGCCCCATAGATCCTGAAGAGAAAGATGAAGGCTGTGATTATCTCCTGCTGTATCTACATTTATTAAAAATATTTATTAATATATACTATGCACCAGTTTTATGTTAAGTTCTAAAGATGTAAATGTGAAAAAGATACATACATTGATCTCATGAACATTACTACCTAGCTCATATGAAATAAAATTGACAAATATAAGATACAAGTGTAAATCACTACAATCATCTCTCAGTATCTGATAGGAATTGGTTCCAGGATCCCATGAAAATACCAAATACATAGATGCCCATGTCCCTTATATAAAAGGCACAGTATTTGCATGCATACTGTTCACATCCTCCTGTACATTTTAAATTATCTCTAGTTACTTACAGTTCATAATACAATTTAAATGTTGTGAAATTTTTTGTCTTATTTGAGGAAAAATGGCAAGAAAAAAGTCTATGCATGTTCAGTACAGATGCAATTTATTTTTCGAATATTTTCAAATCACAGGTATTTGAATCTATTGTTGCAGATCCCACAGACACTGTCAACCTAAATTAAAAAGTAAGAGAGAGAGAGAGAGAGAGAGAGAGAGAGAGAGAGAGAGAGAGATATTGAGAGATTGATTCTCTAAAGAATAGTGATACCTTTAAGGAAAGATTATTACTTTGCAATAGGACTACCATAGCATTGCAATGGAAATATGTATGCCAAGGTAAATTATGGGCACATTCAAAGAGGTTGAGGAAGAAAGTTTTCAAAGGCAAAAGTGAGGAGGATTACATATGATATTTTTATATGATATTTTTAATCCTTGACAGCAATGATTAGTACCAAGATTGGTGTCAGTCTGAGGCTGAACAGACAGTTGCTGGGCAGATGTTCTTGTAAAAGTACTTCTAATAGAAGGCTGCAGTGGCCTCTGCAAGCTTGTGATTCTGGCAGCCTTTTGTGATAGTCACTATCATGGAATTATGCAAAAAAAAAAAAAACCTTCCCCTTCCTTCATAATCTCCCGGCTTGCTTAATTTATATTTGATTAAGGTTGACACAAAAGAATTCATTTTCATTCTGAGAACCTTCACAGCTCTGTCACAATGTGGAGAACCAACTGTACTGTAGGATGTGAAAGGTTGGAGTTAAAAGGATCACATTCACGTGGCCTACTTGAAGTGTTAATAGTGGGTCAGCTGCAGTTCATTGCAGAAAGATCTTGAGATAGATAACTTAGAGTTACGAGGAAAATGAAATGATGAGCTATGATTCACACTTTATGCACTACTAGATATTATTGAAAAAGGAAACATGTAGGTTTAAAATATGGTAAAATATTAGTATTATATGATATGAAATATTAATTATGACATTACTTGAGAACAGGAGCTTTGAAATCTAATAGACCCTTTTCAAAACCTGGAAAAATCAATTTTGAAAATTTTGATGAGTTATATACTCTGTGTAAGAATACAGTTCTGGTCTATAAACAAGGCTAATAATAAATCTTTGATTAGTTTTTTTAACTAACATTATACAAGTAAATTGTTCAGCATGTTTTCTAGCATATAGCAATAATTGTTATATATCTTATATAACAATTATTGATTTATAATTGCATAAGATCTATGCAATGTTTCCTTATCAAGAATCAGTATTTATTTAGTTTTCTTTTGGCAAGAACATTTACACTAACACACACACTCACACACATACACACACACAAACACTACATGTGAAATTGAACTTAACAGAGTCACTCTACCTTTTTTATGCATCATTCTGTGTGCTATAATTATTTTTTATAAATTTCTGCCTATTTGCACACTTCTCAACTGCTTATTAAGATATCTGAGAAAAGGAGGAACTCAATATCCTTTTGGTATCTGTATTTTTTTTCATTCTTTTCCTATATTTTATTTTCTCCACCTCCTTCAAATTTTTGTCTCTAATTCCTTTTATAATAAAAGCTTCTTTTACTAATCTTCACTCTCTCCTATATGGAAGTTTTTGCTATCTCTTTGTTCCTTGCATTTCTTTTTATATGTTTCACTCAACTCTCATTTCAATTTTTCTGTCTTTGCTCCCTCTCCTTTTCTCCCCACCCCTGTCCAATTCCTATCATTCTTCTTCCCCCTAGCTGATTTAAATTTTAGAACATATGATAAGTATTTTCTAGGCTCCACTCACTTTATATTCTAACTCCTGGGTCTATTTTCAAAGGTAATCTTCTTTGGACTATTAATTTCCCTTGTTACACAAAGGATTTAGGATAACATGTTAGAAAAAGAGAACAGAAATTCCCAGAGTGCATTCTAGTATTATAAATTTGCAGAAGTGCACGCATACATATTTCAAAAAATCAGAAGCTTCCTTTTATCATCAGATGAGGAGCATTTTAAATAATATACCATCCAATTTCTTTTCCAATGTTAGTGACATTTGAAAAGATTTTCAATTTATTCTTCAAATTTTTAAGATTTAAAATTCAAGCTAGTATCTTTTGTCAAACTGCATTTCTCAAATATTAATTCCATGGGAGTTCATTTAAAAATATAAAATGAAACATATTCTCAGAAAAAGAAGATTAAAAGGAATATTGTCCAAGGAACTACTGACACTGGAAATGAACCACTGCCTGCGGTATGTATTTATCACTGAGCGCTCAAGGTATCCATTAAAGCTGATGGCAGCAGTACCTTTCTCTAGTAAGTTAAAGTGTAGTATTTGAGAGCAGGTCCCCTAAAAAGTGACATTTGAAAAGAATTATAATGTGTTTTTTTGTGTCACATAATAGTAACTGCTTCATTTCCTAGTATAAGCAAAAATCCATAGGAATGCTTGCTTATGTGTTCGAGATAGCAAAAAATAGCCTTTATTTACTGAAAGTTCTTTAAGACTTTTCTGAAAGTAATGTTCATACTAATTTTAGAACAAACATTATGAAAGTATTGTTGCAAAACAAAACAAAACATAACAAAACAAAACAACAACAAAAACACAAAACCCTGTAATTCTGGACTTTCTATTAGTCCTATCCCATTACAAGAGAAGATTTATAGAAATAAACAACTGACAAATATTGAAATTACTGATAAAATAAGTGGAAACTTAAGAGAAAGTGCTTCAACAACGGAAAAATATTCAGCTTTCTCCCACAGACAGGGAGGCATTAACTACTAGTTGATACTTGCTCCTGTTCCTGGTTGACCTTGGACAAATGGATTGTGATATGAGAAGCCACAATTTAGAGATTGCTAGCATATTTTACCAGAGTAAGCAAATAATGGATGGATTTTTAAAAAATCAATAGCTTCAAAAATGAAAAACATTCAGGAAGTTTTGAAAATAACTGAATCTTCTTCAAAATTACATGCGTTTGTGTTTCCCATACCCAAATTACAAATAGAACTTTTTCTTATTTTTTTATATACACCATATTCTGAAGATATTACTCTAACATAAAACAAAAGTCTGTAATTTTAAAAATATGTACATATGTGACATTAAATGAAGATGTAAAACAGCAAGTGAATTTAAAAAGTATTTACAAATGCAAAACGATAACCCAGGGAATCGCAAAAATATAATTTATTACGACAATTATACACACACACACACACACACACATACACACCAAGTTTATCAGTAGATATTTTCAAAGTATTTGCAAATTGTAGTCATCAAACGGATTCTGTGGTGGAATTAATATTAGTAGGAAAAATGGAAATTATCCTTGCTAGCACTTCTGAGTGTATTTAACTACTTGATGATAATCCTTTCCAATTTAAGCTTTGGAAATCATTTTGAACATGTTTGATATAAAAAAATTATTTGAAAAGATGCTTCTAAAATAAATGAAAAAACATTTGTCAAAATAAGTTTATCAAATCTAATCACCAATCATTATTCTCCTTTACATTGGAAAGTTATAATAGTTGTTTACAAAGAATGAACTTGGGTCAAAGTCAATTAGTAAAGACTCATACTTTTTACATAAAAATATTTGGGGCATGTATTGCCAAAATTAACTTTTGACTTTTCATCTGTTTTCAAAACATTTTGTTTAAAAATAAGCCTTGGGTTGTGGCTCAGTGGTAGAGTGCTTGCCTAGCATATGTGAGGCACTGGGTTCCATCCTCAGCACCACATTTTATTTATAAATAAATAAAATAAAGGTATTGTGTCCATCTACAACTAAAAAACATTTTTTTAAAAAAATAAGGATAAAACTATAAACAAACAAACAGATAAACAAATAAATAAAATTGTACTGTTGTCTCAAAATTAACCTACTTTGATTAGTCTAGTTGATGATATAATAACAATTACTTCTGTCAGAGAAAGAGATTTTTCAATAAATTACTGCATATATATTAATGAATGATTTCTCTATAACTCATTGCATCCTTGCTAATGCATAGACAATGTGTTAGCTCTACCAATTGATTTTGATCATTATTCCTTAATTTAATTATTTTTTCACTCAACATATTTTTATAGTTTCCCTTCTATATGCTAGGCACTATGAAAGATTCCCTCACATAGAGGGAATCCTCGGGAAGTATCCTTGATCAGAAGTAAGTATAGTATGGTTAAAAGATTTGTCTTACTCCATTTACATTGGTATGACTAGTAATGTATGTGGCTTATTTCTCAGGTTATAAAGTCTGGTGAGGACCTGTTTCTTGGTGCCATCTTTGTACAGTAATATCTCAAGGAAGAAGGGTTAAGGAACCTTTCTAAGATCTCTTTAATAAAAGCATGAATTCCACTCCCCCTCACCTAACCACAGCCCTGGGTGGCAACTGCTAATGCCATTGCCTCTGGACTTAAATTTCAACATATGAATATTTAAGGAGTATAAACATTCTAATATAAAAATCTGAATGAATTTCAATGTAAATCAAATACTAATGAAATAGAGGAGTTATGTAGGGATCAGAGTTTGTTGGCTAATGGTGATAATTTTAGTTCTAATTCTAAGTGAAGTCATTGAAAATTCAAAGTAAAGTTATTTAACTTATCAAAGGAGATGCAGAAGTGAGGAATGGAAAAATTACAGTATCTCATTGATTCTAAAAAAGCATTCACATTAATGAGGACAATGAACTTGAGAACTATGGATATAAATAATATCATAGAGAAGATAATCAGCTGTGCATTGGTACAAGAAGAAATGATGGTAGGTTGAAGTAGAGGTGGGATTAATGTGGAACTAGAGCTAAGTGAAGAGATTAAAAAAAAAGAGTGAGCACATGACATACTTGCACATGTGAGTGTACACACATGCACACACTGTTGAAACTCCATAGTTGGAAGCTCAACATCCGCAGATTCAATCAAACATAAAATTCAGGAAGAAAATGAGCTGGATATGTACAGACTGATTTTCTTGCTACTTTTCATTAAACATTACATTCTAACAACTGTTAACATAGGTAGTATCTACATTATATTGGTAGAAACAATCCAGGTATAATTTCAACTATACAGGAGATGCTCACAGATTATATGAATACATTATGCCATTTTACACAAGGTCCTTGAGCATATGTGAATTTTGCTGTCCCCATTTTCCTGGCACCAATTCCCCACCAATACTTAGGGAGGAGTATATATGATATGTGATTTATTGAAAAAGAGGAGGGAGACAGGCAAAGGGAGGGAAAAAGCATAGGTAAGTAATTAGAGAGCAGGCCATTCACTGAGATAAAAACCCTAAAATGGCCAATTAGAGGTGAGATCATGAGTTGTATAGACAGATCAAGGTTGAGATAATAAATGGTGAATTCAATATATGGGTCTCTATCTCAGCAATGCATATTTCTGATCTGTTTTCGAATAAGTGATAATCAAGATAATTCTATCTTTATTGAATATTTTAATATCACTAAAAACAAATTTTTAATTTTCTCACTACCAAAAAAAGGTAGGATGGTGAAGTGATATGCTTATTAGCCTAATGCCTCTTTCTATGCTATATACAAAAGTAAAAACATCACATTTTACCCCATAAATATACATACTTATAATTTGTCATTTTTTAAAATAAACTTTAAAAACTGTCAAAACTATATATAGAAAAGAAGTAGTAAATTTAACTTTCTGTGTCCAAAAGTATTTTAGATATGCAACATTAAATAAAACATATATGTAAATACTTAAAAAGAGATATCTGCTTATGTAAATACAATTGATATTTGTGGAAACATTTTCTATAAAATATTATTATATTTAATTAAATAATTTATATGCCTTTACTTTCCTTCCCTCTAAGATTCTTGTCTGTGCTTCATATCTAGAGAAATATTTTGCAGCAAATATTTGGAATGTCATTTTATTTGTTTTCTTTCGTAGGCTACATTTAAAAATATACCAGTATTAAATCTGTACACTAGTTCATCTCAAGTGTTTTAATTTTATTATATGCATTGTTTCCTAAGATGATGTTGAGTTTATTCAATGATAATATTAAGTAATCATCAATATTTTCCCCTAGTTATTTTAAAAACATCATCAGTAAGGCACGGACCTGACAATTTTTACTTTTATTCCAACTTCATTTTTTTTCTTGAAAGAAATTTTTTTCACAAATAACATTTTATTATAATATTATATCTTCGGATGACATCAGCAGCACTAACTATAATTTTTTTCTTACTTTTCATAATGTTTTCTAATATTTTTGATAATTAACTCGATACAAAAAAAATGTAATTTCTTCACTGGTAGGAATTCATGTTTCCTTTGTTAAATTGTGATAGTTTTAGGTTACAGGGTGAATGTGTAGTTTGATGAGTGAAGTACTGTATTAATCTATCTTTAAAACTTCAAATCTTAAGTTATTAATTCTCTCTTTCGGAAATGTTTTCCCTTATTAGTTTTGCAGATTATTTAGAATGTGACGTTATACTCTCACAGAACCCCCTGCAAATGATATATTACTGGGTCCTTAACTCACTGTTATATAAAATTCAATGAATTGGATTTTTTGTAGGTTTTTCCATTGTATAATTGGTCTATTGCCTTATAATATAATATTAATATATTGTTATATATAGTTATTTTTGAAGTAAATTCTTGAATCAAATTATAGAGAAATAAAGAATATTTAAGCTAGAATTATAGAATACAGAAAATTTTCTCCCCCAAATATAGAGATCTCGGGCTTTTTTGAAGCTTTAAAGAATTTTACACTGTTTTGAGACATATCATTTAAATCTTAACTTTATGATGAATTAAAGATTTTAAGAATATAGAGTCAAGGAATATGTATTTCTTCTCATAGATTCTTCTGAATTCATATTTGTACAAATACCTTCAAATCATATTACAAACAATAGAAGTTGAAAATAATATAAACTTTGCAGTAACTATGTATATGACACATTTGCATTTGTCATTTATTCAGAGTTTTGCAAGTTCTAAAAGTTATATAACATCATACATTATTTTATGGATTAATTTTAAATTTTATATGAATATGTCAAGCCAACCTATTAATTTGGAATTTTAGGACTGCCACACATCAGAGTGAATCTCTCTTAAGTGATACAGAAGAAAAACTAAAGGGACACTAATCTCTTCACTACAAGATAACACACAAGTATTCAGAATGATGCTGAATAGAAACAGCCAATTATATCCTGTATCATTATTACTTCAATGTAGTATTTATTAAGTTCTTGATACACATCAGATAATTTGTTCTGCCTCGTAGTATAGTCCAAATTATATCTCCCTACCAATGTCTCAGTCTTCTTCTTCAGAACCTGTGAATATATAATATTATATACCAAAGAACAAATAATATTAAAGATAAAATTAAGTCAGCCAATCATCATAACTTAAATTTTTCCCTGAAATACCCAGGAGGATCCAATATAATCACGAAGCACCCCAAAAGTAAAAGAGAAAAGAAAGTGAGTCCAGACTCAGAAGCAAATATAATTTGAAAATATAATAGTGTTTGAACATGAAGGGGTTCTGTATTTTCTCAAATGCTTTTTCTGCATATATTGAGATAAGAATATCTTGTCCTTAATCTATAGATGTGATGAATTATATTTTTTGATTTTTGGATATTGAGCCAATCTTTTATTCCTTGGATGAACCCCACTTGATCATGGTGAAATCTCTTTTTAACATGCTTTTGTATGTGATTTGCCATAATCATATTGAGAATTTTTGCATCTACGCTTTTCAGGGATATTGGTCTGAAGTTTTCTTTTCTTGATATGTCTTTGTTTGGTTTTGGTATCAGGGTGATACAAGTTTTATAGTTTGAGTTTGGAAGGGATCCCTCCTTTTCTATTTCATGGAATAATTTGAGAAGTATCAGTGTTAATTCTTCTTTGAAGTTCTTATAGAACTCAGCTGAGAATCTGGTTCTGGCCTTTTATTTTTTGGTTGGCTTTTGATGGTATCTTCTAGTTCACTGCTTGAAATTGATCTGTTTAAATTATGTATGTCCTCCTAATTCAGTTTGGGTAGGTCAAATGTCTCTAGAAATTTGTCAATGTCTTCAAGATTTTCTATTTTATCAGAGTATATATTTTCAAAATAGTTTATGATTATCTTCTGTATTTCAGTAGTATCCATTGTGATATTTCATTTTTCATCACAAATTTTAGTAATTTGACTTTTCTCTCTCTTTATCTTCATTAGTGTGGCTAAAGATTTATCAATTTTATTTATTTTTTCAAAGAACCAACTTTTTGTTTTGTCATGTTTTTAAATTGTTTCTTTTGTTTTTGATTTCATCCATTTCAGCTGTGATTTTAATTATTTCCGGTTTTCTACTGCTTTTGGTGTTTATTCTTTTCCTTAGAGCTTTGAGATGTAATGTTAGGTCATTTATTCAGTGACTTTCTAGTTTTTAATTGAATGAGCTCAGTGCAAAGAACTTTCCTCTTAGCACTGCTGTCATAGTGTTTCAAGAGATTTTGGTATATGGTATCAGTATTCTCATTCACTCCTAAGTATTTTTTTTTATTTCATCCCTGATTTCTTCTGGTATCCATTCAATGGCATGTTACTTAGACTCCAGGTGTTAGAATATCTTCAGCTTTTGATTCTATTGTTGATTTCTAATTTCATTCCATTGTGTTCTGATCAAATGCAGGGTATTATCTCAGTTTTTTTGTGTTTGCTAAGAGTTGCTTTGTGGCATTAAATATGGTTTATTTTAGAGAAGGATCCATATGCTGCTGAGAAGAAAGTTCACTCATTGATGGATGAAATATCCTTTATATGTCTGTTAAGGATAAATTATTGATTCTGTTATTTAGTTTTATAATTTATTTGTTTCATTTTTGTTTTTGATTGATGAGTTCAGTCCATTAACTTTCAAAGTTATTATTGAAAATTGACTTTTGTTCCCAGTCAGGTTGGTTTATTTCTAGTTTTTAATTTGAATCAGTTTCTCCTTTGATTGATTATTCATTTAGTGTAGTTCCTTCCTTTGCTGTTTTCCAATTTTTTTTTATTTTGTGTTCACAAAATATTTTATTGAGAATATTCTGTAGTGCAGGATTTCTAATTATGGATTCTTTTAACTTGTATAATGGAAGGTTTTTTATGTTGTTGTTTTAATTTTTTTGTTGTAGTTGAACACAATACATTTATTTTATTTATTTTTATGTGGTGTTGAAAATTGAACCCAGTACCTCACATGTGCGAGGCAAGCACTCTACCACTGAGCCATAGCCCCAGCCCCTCATAGAAGGTTTTTATTCTATCTTCACATCTGAAGCTTAATTTTGCTGGATACACGCGTCTTGGTTGGCATCCATTTTCTTTCTTTCCAAGACCTCCTAGCTTTGAGCATCTGGGTTGGGAAATCAGCTGAGATCCAAATTGTTTTACCGCTATACATAATCTGATATATTTTTTTCTTATAGCCTTGAAATTCTATCCTTATTCTGTATGTTAGGCATTTTCATTATAATGTGCCTTTATGTGGGTCTATTGTAATTTTGTATATTTGGATTTCTATAAGCCTCTTGTATTTGATTTTCTATTTCATTCTTTAGATTTGGAAAATTTTCTAATATTATTTCATTGAAAACATGGTATATTTCTTTGGTTTGTGTCTCTGAGTCTTCATCTATCCCAATAAATCTTAAATTTGATCTTTTCATTTTTCTTGTAATTCTTGAATCTTCTCTCAGTGGTCAACTCTATTTTCTAGATTATATATTTTGTCCTCATTGCCTGAGGTTCTCTCTTCCAACTGGTCTAGTCTGTTAATGATACATTCTGTTGAATTTTTTAATTTGGTTTATTGGTTTCATCATTTTGAAGATTTCTGCTTCCCCCCCGCCCAGAATCTCTGCCTCTTTATTGAGTGATATTTACTTCTTATATTTTCTCTCTGACTTCATTCCTTATATCATTCTTTACTTCACAGATACTTCACAGATCAGTTTAAGTATGTACATTCTAAACTCCTTCTCTGACATTTCTTCCACTTTGTTTTGGATGGATTCTCTTATTGGAGTATCTTGCTTTGCTTGGGATGTTTTTTTTTTTTCCTTGTGTGTCCACCCATCTAACAGTATGGATCTGAGTCAATAGAGTTTTTACCCTCTATTGTGTCCCTGAAGGTTTCCAATACCTCACTCTTTAGGGGGAAACAAATAATAACAACAACCAATGTAAACAATATATAGCATTAAGCCAAATAGTTCATACTATAATGTCTACAATGTTAATTATTACTATCACAGTAATCAGAAATCATATGATCAGTCATTGCCTACAATAAAAACAGAAAGTTTGCAAAAGCGTTTATAATTTCAAATGGTAGAGAGGGAAAGAACAGAAGTGGTATAGGATGTGATGATTATGAGGGAGGAGGAGAGAAGACAAAAGTAAAATATTAAAAGAAGAGTGAAAGAATGATAAATATTGGTTGTTAGCAGAAGAAAAAAGAAAATCAAGGGAAACAGGACAAACACACACACACACACACACACACACACACACATACATATATGGTAAATTTTTAAAAAACTAAGATAAAAGAATACCAAAAAAATTAAAATATATCAATCAAATATCCTAGTTCACAAAAAAATAATCCTTGGAAAATAATTGTCTTCAAAAGTGCTAGAAGTGAGGAAAAAAAGTGCAATATGAAAATGTATAAATGTTCTTGTACAATCAAGATCACAATTAAACGGAGAAAAAAGAATAAGAAACAAAAAGAAAATGAAAAAGAAAAAAAATAACCTTGATGAAAAGTTAAAGAATTCTTTCCACGGCAGTTCAAAATAGTCTCTGTCTCTCTTCTCAGCTGTTTTAGGTAGTGATGTGTGAAGCAGGATGTTCCACACTATGGATTTCTGGAGTGAGAGAGGTAATCCCTGGAGACTGGATTAGGCGGGCTCTAGGCTCTTTGCTGAATACCAATTTATCTAGAGATTTTAAATCATCACATCTCCTGCACCCAATATTTGTTGGTCCACACTGGAAGTCTATACCCCAAGGATTCCACTCATGTGTCGGGGAGCCAATTCTTAATGCCCTGTGCCACCTGCAAACCCCACATTTCCTGGTCTTGGGTTCAGTCTCTAAATAATCTCTCTTGCTCCCACCCATTTGAGTTCATGGAAATATAAATCCCTCCTAGCAGATTCTGCAGATTGGAGAGGGAGAAGTAGAGCCTGGTGGGATTCTGTGACAAGTTGTTCCATATGTGAACCTCTCTCCACCTTTGTTTTTCTCCTGGTCACTTAAACACACTTTATGTTGTGCTGTGCTTAGTGGGCCTGTACTTGGGGTCAAACTTGGGTTTGCCAGAAATTGGCTTCCTCAGCTGCTGGTCCTTCACAAATTCTGCAAAATGGTTCCTTCCTTTTTCCTTCACAAACCACCCAAAGAGGTGGTGGCTTCTTTCCTGGCACATGGATGTTGTGCAGCATGTCTTTTAGGGTTGCTGGGCAATGTCCTTGATCTCTAAATGCTCCATACCCAGACACTCATCAGCCTCCCCAAAACGTGGGTCTCTTTAATTCCTTTATCTCTCAACTATGCTCATGGAGGGACCACTCTGGATGGTGCTTCTGGCCTGGCCATGGCAGTAGCTCGGCCCCTGGGGATTTTTTTCTTATTTTATTATATCCAACCTCCTGTGTCCCTGATCTGCTTTGAATATCCTGTTTTGAATTCCAATAAAGTCTCTCTCTCTCTTTTTCTCTCTGTATGCCTTCTTGATTTCATGCCATGGGCAGCCAAGAATGTGACCTCCTCTATTCCACCATCTTGATCCTCCAATTTATGTTATTTTAAATCATGTAATATGTTGTAATATTGATCCTCCAATTTATGTTATCTTAAATCATGTAATATTGAATGTCACAATAGTAATAGAAAATTAAACAATATCTTAAAATTTTACTGTTTATTATTTCTTCAGTCCATGAACATAGGAGGCCTTTAAAATTTTTAGTGTGTTCTTCAATTTCTTTCTCCAGTGTTTTGCCATTTTTATTGTAGAGATCTTTCAGCATTTTAGGCTTATTTCCAGACATGTGTGGGGTGGGTCTATTGTGACTGAGATTGCTTTCCTGATCTCTTTCTCAGTACAGTCATCATAGTTGTATTTAAAAATACAAAACAAAAATAAAACAAACAAAAAACTGTAGAATTTTGTTGATATTTAATACTGCTACTTTACTGAATTTTTTTATCAACTCTAATAGTCTTTCCTAAAGTCTTTAAATTTTTCTATGTGTGGTATTATATTGTCTACCAACACATAGAATTTTGATTCATTCTTTCCTATTTGTGTGCCTTTTATTTCATTTTTGTCTTATTTGCTCTGGCTAAAATTTCTAGTCCTGTATTGTATAGTAATGGTAAATATGAACACCTTGTTTTTCTTATTCTTGATCCTCAGAAAATGCATTCAATTTTCCCTAATTCAGTATGGTGTTGGAAATGGGTTGGTCATATATAGCCATTATTATATTGAGGTATTATTTTTCTATATCTAATTTGTTCAGAGATGTTATCATAGAGGGATGTTGAATTTAATGAAAGTATATTTTCTGCAGCTATCAAGATGATCATCTGAATTTTATCCTTGGTCGTACTTGTGTGACATAGTTTATCGAGTTACCTTTGTGAAACCATCCTTGCATCACTGAAATGAAACCAAATTGATCATGGCTCATGAACTTTTAAATGTGCTTTTGAATTTAAATTGCTAATATTTTGCTGAGAATATTTTTTTCTTTTAGTTACATAAGGGTTATTGTTCTGTGGTGTTCTCTTTTTGTTTGTATGTTTGTCGTGTTTTGGAATGCTGGCTTCATGAAGGAATTTGGAAGGGTTCCATTCCTTTTAATTCTACAAAATAGTTGCAAGGCATTGAGACTGGGAGAATTAATATTGTTGGGATGTTCATAACAGCCAATGCAATGTACAGCTTCCATGAAGTCCTTACCAAAATGCCAATGATGTTCATCTTAGAAGTACAAAAAATTCTAAACTCTCATGGGAACACAAAAGACCCCCAAACCAAAGCAATCTAACAGAGAAAGCTGAAACCATCATGATACCTACATTCAAGACATACTACAAAGGCATAGTAGCAAAGATAGCATGGTACTGGCATAAAAACAGACATGTAGGCCAAGGGAACTAAATAAAGGATCCAGAAATTAATCCGTGTATCTTCAGTTAATGGATTCTTGACAAAGGTTCAGAAAATATTTACTGGAAAAATAATAAAATCTTTAAGTAATGGAATGGAAAAAACTGAATATTAAAATAGAAAATTCAAACCTGACCACTATCTCTCACATCATACAAAAATGAACTAAAAGGGGACCAGAGACTTCAGTGTAAGACCTAGAACTATAAAAATACAAGATGAAAACATAGGGAAACAACTTCAAAATATTGATATAGGGACAATTCTTGGTTAAGACTCTAAAAATGCAGGAAGCAAAACCAAGAATTGACAAATAGTATTATAGCAAATTAAAAAGCTTTTTTACAGCAAAGAAATTATTATAAGAGTGAAGAGACTACCTAGATAATAAGAGAAATAATTTTCCAGCTATTCATCTTACAGAGGATTAATACCAGAAAACATGAAGAACTCAAAAAAAAATCAGCAACAAAAGTGATCCAATTAAAACTGGGCAAATGATCTTAATAGACACTACTCAAATGAAGAAATACAAATGACAATGAATGTACGAAGAAATGCTCAATGTGTTGTGCCATGAGAAAGAAAAATAAATTAAAACTATAATAAGATTGCATATTACCCCTGTTAGTGGGGCTATTACAAAAAAAAGTAACAGATGCTAGCAAGGAAGTAGAAATAATGAAATTCTTATATACGATATTCATGGAAATATAAAAAGAATCATGGAGGTTCCTCAAAATACTAAAAACAGAACTAAAAATTGATCTAAACATACAACTTATGGGTATATGGGTATATACACAAAGAAATTAAGTTAGTATACAAAAAAGATAGCTACATACTTATGTTTATTGGGACACTATTCACAATAGCAAAGATGTGTAACAGTATAGATTACACAACATTATAGATTCATCAACAGATGAAGGAAAAAGAACATGTAGGATATGTACACAATAGAGTTTTGTTGAGCCATACAAAAGAATGATATCCTATCATTTGCAGGAAAATGGATAGAACCAGAGAATATCATCTTAAATAAAATATACCAGACACAGGAAGACAATAGAAAGTTTTCATCTCTCTTGTATGGAACCTAAAAATATATGTTTTAAAAAATAACACAGAAGTGTAAGAGGAGTAATTGGGAACTGGGAAGGGGGCTGGAGATGAGGAAATAACAGAGAGGAAGGGAAAAGATAGTAGATGCTTGAATAGACACAATCAATGAGTGATGTATGCATGTACTAAAATATCACAGTGAATCTCATTAATATGTGCAATTAATATATGTTAATAATCATAGTTAATATATTTTATAAAAATAATATATAAAATTATTATCTTATAATAAACTGTCTTATATTTTTGTTGGGGATACTGACATGAAAACTCATGTCTGTTAAAATAAAATTCATAGGATGTTATAAAATTTCAAAAGAAGAAACAATCATTCTTAAGTTAGAGCCATCAAATTCTTCTTTCTCTCTCTCTTTACAAGAATGATTCTAATTTGAATCTTGACCAAAAGAAAGATTTGCAGAGAAACAGAGGTGGTGGTAAAGGTATAAAAGATTAGCTCAAACAAAGAAATAACATATGTGATAGCATAAAACTTGAAAGACTTCTGTATGTTGAAAAATGTGTCAACTCATTGGAAATCTCACTCAATTGTACAAGAGTATGTCTCATAAATATGTTTTACCTTGTCATGATTTAGGGGGATTAATCTAAAATTTCTAGTATTGAAAAACAATGTGGCTATATTTATATCAGAATAGTTACTTATCTATTTTTTTTTAAAAAAGTAATAAACAATTATATTTCAGAGACTTGGGACTCTTTGTCTCCTCCTAGCATATCGATTATTAACTCTAGAAAGTTAAATAGCAATGATGGACTCTTTAATATCTTTATTATGTTCTTCTATTAGATCTGCTGTTTTTCTCCTTTCTTTCTGTTTTGTTTGTTTAAAGACCTAGAGTCTTATAGCCCACTCCATTGTTATCATATGTGCCTTCTAGAAAATGTATTTATATGAATTATTTTCATGCCATTTCAACATGCATCATGACATTTATAAATTTCATATCAGGAAGGAAATTGGAATACATCCAAATTAAATATAATTTAGTTATACAGCATGTAGAATTGAGACCTAAGATTTCTATCCTTAGAAAACTTGACTTGCAAGGTTGACCCTAATATAAATATCTGGGAGAAAGACTGATGGCCTCTGGAGATGGAAAGATGGGGATGGCAGAGTGGAATGACAATGGCATAGAAGTTGGTGATGCTGTAGTTCTTTGTAGAAGTTTGCAATGTTTATTGTGTTATATAAATAAAAAGAAAATTACCATTGCTTTATTAATGATGGTCACATATCAAAGCTGTTTATGATTTAAGATCCAATTAAAAATGTTAATGATGAAAAAAATGATTTGGAAACAGATCAGTATTTGATTCTTGGATGAATAACTTCACATCAATTAACCTTACTTCATCCTTTTGAGCTTCAGTTTTCTTATTTGAAAAATGACTCACTCATAATGTTATTTTGAAGCAGGAAAAATTTAGTCATTAGTCCTTGTATGAAATATTTCTGGTTCTCATTGCAGGCATGTTGCAGGATTAAATTTCCATAGGTGTTTTTGTTTGTTTTTGGTTTTAAGTGATAAATAACCATGATATTTGTGAGTAAAATAGAATTTATGCAAGTCACTTCTAAATGAAAACTTGTAAAGACTGTGTTGGTAAATTTTGTCTCTGTAACCAAAACACCTGACAAGAATAGCTGAGAGGAGGGAAAGTTTATTTTGGCTCATGGTTTCAGAATTTTAGTTGATGATGAACTAAACTCCATTGCTCAAGGCCCACGGTGGAGCAGAACATCATGTTGGAGCATCTAGTGGACAGGAAGCAAAGCAGAAGGTAGGGAGTGGTTGCAGAGAAGATGAACACTTCCAGCATAAGCCCCTACAAACCTACCTCTTCCAGCCACACTTCACCTGCCTACAGTTACCACCCAGTCAATCCATTCAAACTAGGATAAGACTGATTAAGCTAGAGCTTTCATAATGTATTCATTTTATGTCTGAGTTTACCTGCATTAACAGGACATCTCATGCCCAAAACATAACAAAAGAACCAGGGTCTGATTGACCATATTTCTTTTTCTCTGTTGTGTGTGTGTGATTATTAACTTCTGCCAACCTATGTATTTCCTTGAGCAAATATGAAAGAAGATGTTTGGAAATTAAGAATGAACAAAATTTTTTTTTAAAAAAATTTTCTACTCCTCTCATAGTCCCTTTCCCTATCCCACTATTCATCAGCCTCCTTATATCAAAGAAAACATTTAGCATTTGTTTTGGGCGGATTGGCTAAATTTACTTAGGATTATCTTCTCTAACTCCATCTATTTACCTGCAAATGCCATTATTTTATTCCCTTTAATTGCTGAATAATAAAAAATTAAACATTCCTTAAGTCATAAATCAATAAAGTATTTAGCGTATATATATACATATATATGTGTATATATGTATATATATATGTAATTTTTTCCACTGTTTTATTTCTTATCATAGTATATCTTTGTTTATCCTAGCAAAATTTTTTAATAAATGAGATTAAAAAGTGGATCACCCAATATAATAATTAGCAAACCATATGTGATTAATGATTAATAGTAGTTATATCACTATAAATTTCACCTTTTTAATATAACAAAACTCTCACAGAATGCCTGACAAAATGGGTAAATTTTGGTGTCAAATTTTTGATAAAATGTTAAGAAAGTTATCTATTATATGCAAATGTATATAAAAATTATAAATTGAGAAGTGTTAAACACGAATTCTGTCAACATTTTTTGCCTAGAATTATGTAGTGTTACTAGAGTTTTTAAAATAAAACAAATCAGCTAAATTTGATATGATTTGTAGGTATTTCTTAAATAACTGTTTTTATTCCACCCTTTCCTGGATTACAAGTCAGGAGAGGAAGTCCCAGAATAATTTATTTATTCATAGTATGAGACAATTCATCTACATTTCAAAAACAAGCAAAAAGTATGCAATGTAAGTTTTAGGCATACTTACTTGTGATTTTTTTTTTCAGAAAGCAAGGAAAGAATAATAATCATAAAACTCAGGAGCAAAATTACATCTGCTTATAGGCTCATTAAGAAGATCATGAATGGAAACCTCTGCTCTATAAATCAGATACATAAACCACGTTGCATTTTCCCAGATAGGCCACAAACACTTAGGGGCACACTTTAAAAAAAAAATTTGTCCATTTGGGGCTTGTTATCAAAGGAAGTGACATCAGATATTGCATGGCATCGAAGGAGCAAAGATAATAAGTTGCAGTTCTATTGTCATAAAGAAGCCAAACTTAGAAAAATAAATTATTTACTTAATTTTACTTTGGTATTCAAGAGAGTAATTCTAAAGATCCCTGTGTACATATATTATCTTCCAACTGCTTCTGCTGTAGATGTAGTAAAACAGACATTTGAAACTCAGTGAAACAGAAATGACACTTGGTTTTTCTATTGCTTAATTTGCCTTTTATTCTCCTTGGCCTTTTATAAGAAAATGAACAAGTCCCTTATTCATATACGAAGAGCACAACCACCTCTTAGAACCACAAATAATTCTCTATTTTACAAATTAAAATGTATATAATTTTTATATAATATGTCCAAGAATTTATATGACCTTCAAGAATTAAAACACATTTAAAATATTATTCATTTTCCATAGTTATGACAAATTGCAACAGCTGGGGAGGTCAATGAAAAAATATTTGAGACTTTGTTTCTAATTTTTTTGTTATATTGATAGACTATAAAATAGCATTCCTAAGTATAGAAAGCAATGTCAGCATCTTATAATTTCAATTTTTAAATGTTCTATTTGCTTGAAAGGCAATATTCTTTTTGTTCTTGATAAGAATAAAGTAATGAGGTAGGTCAAGTTGTTATATAGGTATATAAATATCACATAATAAATCCCTTTAATATGTAGAATTATAATGCACCAGTAAAAATTAGAAATAAATACACAATGATAAGGGAAAGAAAATAAGGTTGCTGCTGATAAACATGTATGAGAATTCAACTTAGTCCATCGGCTATGGATGCAAGAAATTAAAAGTATGCAAGCAATGTGTGAAGTTGAGGAATGACTCCCAGAACAGGAAGCAGATGCAGGACTGGTGTATGAGCATCTTGTAATAACAGAGATCATAGAGATTCTCATTTCCTTCACAAGGAAATATTTGCATGGTGAAGGAGAATTTATTCTCTAACATTTCATCCTTTTGCCTTTTGCCTCTGTCCTCACACAAACTTCTTCCTCTAGAATCAAAGAGTTCTTGACTCTATGTTGCTCAGTATAGCCCGTAGCTCCTACATGAATTCAGACTCGGTCCACACAATTGACTATTTATTTGTCTGAGCTGAGAAGTAATATGGTAAAACAACCAACCTTCTTTGTTTACCCTTTGATGATGCCACTGCTCCTTAATTTTGCAAAATACCTTCATCAAAGTTTCAAGATCACGCAAATTTGTCTATTGAATATTTAGAGCAATAATAAAATAATTAAAAACTTAGATGGTAAAGAAAAGTACAAGTTGTATTCACAGTGCAATATCTGTTTGCATTTTCCTAAAGAATGTTCCCAAAGACAGGCATTCAGAAAAAGAAAATCTCCTATGGATGCCCCTTTCCTTTTTTTTTTTGTTTGTCTCTGTGACTTTCAGATTCACATAAACTCCCTTATTTAGGTCATTCTATAAACAAACAAACAAACAAATAAATACAGGTCTAACTCCTTTTACAGAAATTTATCTCATTTACTGTAAGTGTTTCAATCTCTGTACTCCACCATGGTATTGGTCCAAATGCAATTTAGAATCAAGAATCAGAGTATAGTCTGGTAACCAGGAGTTTTCATGAGTTACGATTTTATTTGTACAGACAGGTACATACTTTTCATTCCCTGATTTTTCCCCATGTTCTAATTAGTAGAATGCAGATTATCTCATTCTTATCCTAGTTAATTTATAAAGTAGGAATCTTTCCCCCCAAATCTTCCTTAATATCTTTTCCTCAAAAATTACTGTCCAAATCCTTTTGAAACAGGATCCAGATTGATTTTGGCATCTATGGAATATTTCTAGATTGGGAGATTTCAGAAAAGTGATTAATGGACTAGTCTGTCATTTCTTTTATCAAATCTTGGAGCAGTCTCAAGTTCTTGTTTTATAGTCTTCCATAGAATAGAAGAAAAAATAAAGTTGCTCTTATCCTCAAACTATATCTTATGAATCTTCTACTTCATACTGGATATTGCATTTCTTCAACTTTAATATACTTCTACAAATTACTCTAATATCAAAATACTCTTAATGTTTGTACATATGCAAATATTAATTAAAATTTATAGGTAATGGTCTGCCAAATATAAAAAGTTATGTTGTTTTTCCCAAAGTGCCTCCTGGCAAATTTATACTCATTTTTTTGTTTAGACAAGTACAATTTTTTCCCAGACTAAAACTAAATAGAGTAGCTAGATGGAAATCAGTCAGGAATTCACCAAACACATCAGCACTTTTATGTTTTGTAATATTTTTAATGTTCATTCTTGTAAAATACCTAGTGAACTCTAAATCTTTTAACCACATATTTATTTTTTCTTTTATCCTTCCATTATAAACCATGAGTTTAAAAAATGGTGTAAGCCAAATCCACTATGGCATTATAATTTATTTAACTAGTCTAATGTATATATAAATATTTGGAAAGGGAGGTGGCATGGGGGTAATTAATGATGGTGGAATGTAATGATTGTTATTATCCAAAGTACATGTATGAAGACATAAATTGGTGTGAGTATACTATGTATACAACCAGAGATATAAAAAATTGTGCTCTATATAGGTAATGAGAATTTTAATGTATTCTGCTATCATATATAATAAAAATAAATAAATAAAAATATTTATACAGAGAAAAGGTATATAGAATTAACAATAGACCTCAAGCCTGAACAAAAAAT
Organism: Ictidomys tridecemlineatus; assembly: GCF_052094955.1. Taxonomy (NCBI): domain Eukaryota; kingdom Metazoa; phylum Chordata; class Mammalia; order Rodentia; family Sciuridae; genus Ictidomys; species Ictidomys tridecemlineatus. The sequence goes on from NC_135477.1 coordinate 65,292,168, forward strand.
GTTTTATTGCCTTATGACTCTTTATAATTTAAACATATGATATTCTGTGGGCTTTTAAAAAGATTTTTAAGCATCTCAAACATGCATCCATGATTCCTTCCTAGAAATCATTATAATCTGTTCTCCTAAATTAATACATGTGATTTAACTTCATGAGATCCTACTTTGTATAGTCACCATATAAACCAGGAACAATTTCCAAATCTTCCCATGATAGTAACAAAAAGTATCAGGTACCTCATGGAGCTTAATGTGTAACTATTAATCAAGAATAAACAATAAATACATTTACAAGTAATTGTTCACAAAATCTTAATATTTGAAAACCAAAGTATCTCAGCTTCATCCTATTAAGAAATTGGATTTCTAAGATGATTCACATTTCAATTAATAAAAATAAGCTCATATAGTTTACTGTCCTTAATAAGATGAACTTTCTGTCTTTTTTTTTTAATGCAGTGGTAGGTTGAAACCTAGGACCTCATGCATACTAGGCAAGTGCTCTACCACTGAGCTGTCTCCAGCCCTAAAGTCTTGGTATTAAAAGACCAAAATATGACACTGTTTTTTTACTCACCAAAAAGACAACTTGACATTTTTTCATGCTAATTAAAAAAACAAAATATTGTACAGTATTATCTAAGACTCATTACACATCCAAATTCTGAAGAAAAAATCATGGCTTTATTCTGAACCTGCTACTTGTGATAATTAGAAGAAATAAATATTAGAAGAAATGAAAAAATACATTTTAGCCAAATTCCTGTCAAATGAATTTATAATTGCAAAAGAAGAAAATATATGTGAATTCAAAAAGTAATTTCCACTTACTATTTTTACTTATGTAAATGTGCAGTCTTAAATCCCTGCTTTAAGGTAAGTATGGGTAGTGCTGTTGCTAGGATCAGAAGCAGTCATTTTCTAGTGCCCATGGATGATACATAAGGCTTTGATGGAGTGGGGAAAAGCAATAATAATTTTGATGACCATTACTGGAAAAACATAAGGACTTACGAAATGTTATTCTTTTCAGAACTTCAATGTCCATGGGTGCCCTTTGTAATTATTTTACAATGTTAACTTTTAACTGTATGGGATAACTTTTGGGTAACTATTGAACTTCTAATGTTTCCAGGATTGAATGTGTATGTAAGGAATGAATAAAATAATACTGTTCTCAGGACACATATGTCAATTTGATTATAGTTGTCTTAGAACCCATGATGGTAATATTTATTCATTGTGAGAGATTAAACTCCTTTAAGTCAAAATAAAAAAAAATATGAGAAGATACAAGATATATCAAATTGAAAAACTTTAATAGAAATTGACAGACAGTATGCTAAACTCCTATGTGATTTAAGTGAATGAGCTGACTTTTAATGTGAAATTATTTCAGGTTGCTTTTGACATTTTGAAATTGTTTATCCTGTAGACATTCAACTGATGTCTAAAATTAGATAATCATTATTCTTCCCACACTCCTTTATACATTCACATTCTACCGGATTACTGGAGCCAAACTTTTAGGGTGCAAACTGGTTTTCTTTCTGCAGTAACTCTGATTCTACTTATTACTTATATATTTTATTAGGCATCTGATATGTCTTGCTATTTCATTAGCTAAGATACTCATTTTCTATTGTTCTGTCAAAGATAGTAGTCTCCTACATGATTTCGCTGCCTCATCAAACTGCATTATTTTTTCTATAGTACTCTTTCTGATTAGAAAGAAATCAGTACACCCTGATTTCTTACTCAAACGTACCTACTATCAATTTTTACCTGATTACCAAATATCCTAAACAACATAGAGTTACTCAAAGAGAACATGCATGTCATGTCTTGGTACCTTTCATGAAGCTAGTCTATCATCTCACCTGGACAATTCCCATAAATCTTTTATTTGTTTATTTGTAATCGGACAAAATACCTTTTTTAAAATTTATTTTTATGTGGTGCTGAGGATTGAACCCAGGGCCTTGCATGTGTTAGGCAAGCGCTTTACAACTGAGCCACAACCCCAGCCCCCTAAACATCATTGTAAGAGCCAGCTCAGACATCTTCCCCTAGAAGCTTCAATTCATCTTTATCTCATGTAGTTATTCCCTCTCTGCTATGCCTACCTTGCACAAAGCATGACACTTACCATGCTGAATTACTTGCTTTTGCCTTTGATCAGAACTTAAAAGTAAGAATTCAGTTTTGTTGTCTTTATGAAGAGTTTTCCTATGATATTCTTTCTCTAATACCCTGGTAGTTTGCCATTAAGGACCACTGTTTTGCTTTCTTTTTTTTTTTTTTTTTTTTTTTTTTGGCCTGTGAACTGGGTTGTCAGCCTTCTGTTAAGATTTTCTCCATCTGTTTCAGTGAATTTCCATTGTCAGGTTCTAAAAGTAACTGCTTGCTATTTTTGAACCTGCCTATTGAATCCTTTAACATGGATTCAGTTTTTATTTCTGGTGTGCCCTCTTTGATAGAACTATTTATAACCTCTTTGTTTCTTGAACCTGTTAGTATTTAGCTTCCCAATGTGACCATGCACTTCAATTTTATACCTAGATAAAATTGAGCCTGAGTCTCATCACATTGCTAAATGTGCAAGTTGCATATCTACAAGTATATCAACAAATTTGTGTTAATTAATCTGATGGTCATGTGAAAACATGAATGTTAAAAATATCTCAACTCCATAATACTTATTTAAATCATTAATAAATTATTTTTATTATTAAAAAATCTTTAATATATGAAAAAGTACAAATCATATAAATTCTAAAAGTTTACATTTACATTAATTTCTTTGAGGAAAAGTTACAAAACCATCAAATTCCTAATAATACTTTTAAGCTACAATTTATGACATTCCAAAAATTATTACAGATAACTGACAGTTAATCAAATTTTATTTTAGTTTTCTGAAATATTATCTGCGAGGAAAATGGCATAGTAAATGTTCTTTAAAAATTAGAATGTTGCTATATGGCTATTAAAAGATTAAATATACCCCTTAGTATATTTTTGCTTTACACTTTTTAATATGTTGATTTTTACCCAGACTTTGATAGTTTCTTTAATCCACAAATGACAAAGTCCTAGAATAGTAAGTTCTAGGACATTATCATTATATTTCCACTGACTTGTTTTTCTTTATCGTTTTGTCACTCATTGACAGCACTGGAAAAAATATCCGAATACAGATAATTTTTACAAAAATTAAAATTAAAAAAATAAAACTTTAGTTTACCATAATTGATGAGTTTTTTTTGCAAAGTACTAACATTCAAAGAGATAAATGATGGTGCTTTGTGCTTAACTAAGAATTCACTGTGAAGTTGACCAAAAAAAAAAAAAAGCGATTTTGACCTTGCCAATGGGAAGTCCTCCTCCATTTGATTTAATGTCCTGGCCATCTGCCTCTCTCATCCTCTCAGGAAGAACGAATACCTCTATTGCTAATTGGAAAAGGGAAAAAAATGCACACAATTTAATGAAAAGCAATCCCTTGCTCTTTATATCCATAGAAATGCCCAAAACTCAACTTAAAATGGATCAAGGACTTAGGAATACAACCAGAGACCCTGTGTCTAATAGAAGAAAAAGTAGATCCTAATCTCCATCATGTGGGATTAGGCCCCAACTTCCTTAATAAGACTCCTATAGCACAAGAATTAAAACCAAAAATCAATAAATGGAATGAACTTAAACTAAAAAGTTTCTTCTCAGAAAAAGAAACAATCTATGAGGTGAATAGACAGCCTACATCTTGGGAGAAAATCTTTACTCCTCACACATCAGATAGAACACTAATCTTTTGGGTATATAAAGAACTCAGAAAGCTAAACACCAAATAAATAAATAAATAAAATAAAATAACCCAACCAATAAATGGGCCAAGGACCTAAACAGCCACCTCTTGGAAGATGATATAAAATCAATCAACAAATATATGAAAAAATATCATCACTAGCAATTAGAGAAATGCAAATCAAAACCACTCTAAGATTTCATCTCCCTCCAGTAAGAATAGCAGTTATTATGTAGACAAACAAAAATACTTGTTGACAAGGGTGTGGGGAAAAAGGTACACTTATACACTGCTGGTGGGACTGCAAATTGGTGCAGCCAATATGGAAAACAGTATGGAGATTTCTTGGAAAACTGGGAATGAAACCACTGTTTGACCCAGCTATCCTTCTTCTCAGTCTATACCCAAAAGACTACAGCATACTATAGGGGCACAGCCACATCAATGTTTATAGCAGCACAATTCACAATAGCTAAACTGTGGAGCTAACCTAGATGCCCTTCAATAGATGAATGGATTTAAAAAATGTGGCATATATGCACAATGGAATATTACTCAGCAATAAAAGAGAATTAAATCATGGCATTTGCAGGTAAATGGGTGGAGTTAGAGAAGATAATATTAAGTGAAGTTAGCCAATACCAAATAAAAAATGCTGAATGTTTTCTTTGATAAAAGAGGCTGATTCATAGTAGGATAGGGTAGGAGTGTGGGAGGAATGGATGTTGAACGCTAGATAGGGCAGAAGGGTTGGAGGGGAAGGGGCTGTTATAAATTATGATGGAATATGGTGATCATTATTATTCAAAGTACATATATTAAGACACAAATTGGTGTGAATATACTTTGTATATAACCAGAGATGAAAAAATGTGCTCTATATGTGTAATAAGAATTGTAATGCATCCCAATGTCATATATAAATAAAAAGGAAGAAATGAAAAAAAATTCTCACATCTGTTGCCATTGAAATCAACTTTTCCATCTAAGTTGTATGTGGGTTTCTGAGCAAAACATAGAATAGGTAATAGCCTATAGTCAGTATGGATATTGCCATATAAAAGAAGGTAAGTAGGTTAAAAATGACAAAAACCATTTATTCAGAAACTATCCCATGTTGTATTCCTTATATGTTAGAGAAACTTATATTCTGTTCCAACTAACATCTTTTTCCAACACGTATGCTGAAGTTCCATTAAACTCAAAAATATTAAACTCTAAAAATATTTAGGAAAGCTGAATTATTTGACAAATAAGATATAGAGATATAGCAGTTAATAATCTTAATGTAATTTAGAATTAACTTTTTTCCTATAAGAACAATACTAATAAAGAAGTTGCTAAGATGTGGCACTAAATGATCGCCATCCTATTTAAAGCTTTCACTCAAACTTAGCTTAAATAGTTACTAATATAATTATAAATAAGTCTCAATAATTATTAAGAAATACTAAACCAATCTGTTTTCTATCCTTTATTTGTAATACTACATGTGTGTGTAAATGTGTGTATGTCTGAGTGTAGACAAATTGATGTTTCTCTCATAGAGTTGATAGAACTAGACTACAGCTAATAGCAATATAATGTACTAGAGAATTACTAAGTTATTATAGTTTAAATATTCTCACCACAAAAATTTAGAAATGATATAATGGATATGTTAACTTAATTTGGTGATTTTGCAATATATACATATACATCAAATTACATATTAAAAGAATCTAACTCAACACTATATAGGGCAATTCTGACAAATCTGCAGCTAAAAAATCCAATGTGAAAAAGTTAAAAGCTTTTTCTCTAAGGTCTGTAACAATACAAGGATTCTATTCTGATCAGTTCTTTGCAATGTAGGTCCTAGGGAGAGCAGTTAAGCAACAGAAAAAAATAATAGGTGATTGAGTTGGAGAAGAATTTTAAATTATCCCTGTTTTCAGATAAATATAATTTAATGTAAAGAAAACCCTAAAAATTCGACCAAAAACTTGTTAGAACTTGTAAGTCAATTCGGTAAGTTTTCAGGATAAAATATCAATACTATGTTTATACACTAACAGCAAGCTATGTGAAAAGGAAATTAAGAAAAAAAGAACATGCTTTAAAATTTCAAAAATGCCAACTAAATTTAGACAAAGTCTCCAAGTACATACAACAGGGAAAGGGTAGTCTCTTCAATAAATGGCCCTTAGAAAAGTGAATATCCTCATGCAGAATAAAAGTAGACTGTTATCTCACATAATTCACAACAATCAGTGCAAACTTGATTAAAGACTTAAAGGTATATCTGGTACTGTGAAAATATGGGAAAAAAAGAGTAAAACCTCCATTACATTGATCTGAGCAATAACATTTTATGTATGATAGCACAAACCTGGACACCAAAATAAAATAAATAAATGAATAGGATTATGTTAAGCTGAGAAACAACAAAATAAATTCACTGAGAAAGAAACAACTTATACAGTAGGAAAAATATGTGCAAACTATATATCTGGTAAGCAATGCACATTGTGGTGACCAAAATATATAATGAATATAATGAAATCAAATAACAAAATAACAAGAAGACAAATAGCACGATTTTTAAAATGGGCAAATTACCAAAATAGATTTCTCAAAGAAAAAACAAACAACCACAAAAAAATGTACAAATGGTCAACAGCTATTTGTTTAGAAATGCTGAAATCCTCTGGAAAATGCAATTAAAGTCACAATGTGATATGACTTTACACCTGTTGTAATAGCTATGATATATGAGACACAAATAGTAAGTGTTGGTTGGAGAAGAGAGTACTACTACAAAATGCTTCTATCACACAAAATAATATGGACCTTCCTAAAACAAAATTAAAAATAGAATTACTATATAATCCAGCAGTCTAGTTTCTGGGTACATGTCCAGAGGAAATCAAAGATCTGCATTCCCATGTTTATTGAAGGACTATTCATGATAGCCAATACATGGTATCAAATTAAATTTCCATTAATACATGAATGCATAAATAAAAAATTACACATACACATACACACACACACAAATATATATATATATATATATATATATATATATATATATATATATATATTCATATCAGTGTACACTGGGATACTCTTTAGCTATTATAAATGAAATCATGTCATTTGTGACAATACAGATTGTAAACTGGAGGACACTGTGTCAAGAAACACAAATACTGCCTGATCTCATTTGTGAAATATACAAGAAGTTGATCTTATAGAAATAAGTTATATTATGGTCACCAGAGACTGAGAAGGGTAGGGAGGAGAGGCGCATGAGCAGAGATTGGTCACTGTTTACAAAGTTACTTTTAAGTAGGAAGACCATGTGCTGAACACCAGCATATGTCGTATGCTGATTGTAACAAATAATGGGATATCACATATTTTAAGAAAGCTAGAAAAGGAGATTCTGAATGTTCTTACCCCAAAGAAATGCTAAATGTTTAAGGTAACAAATACACTAATTATCATGATATGATCATACATAATAATACATGTTTGAAATATCACAAGATATCCTATGAACATGTGAAATTATTCTGTATGAATTATAAATAAAAAACTTAAAATAGAAAATTAATATAAACAATCAAACAAAAAAGACAAGACCTTTTTTTTCCTTTTCTTAAAACATTCAACATTGCCAATCCATTCCTCTTTATCTAATTTTTTCTGGCCTTGGCTGCCTGTTCTTGAAGGCATCTTTTTTCATCTCTCTGTTTTAGTTTTTATTATATTTTCTATGTGATTCTTTATTTATTCATCTGTGGTTCCAGCTAAGAAAAGATGATATTATACAGAGAAGTTTGTGATTTGAGGGACAAAGATGACAAATTATATAAAACCAATGCTGGAGAACTGTACTATTTAAAAGGAAAAAAAAAAGGTAATCTTTTTTTCAGATTTTTTTTATATGGGAAAATGAGTAAGAGACTGGGTATTCCTAGGCAGAGAAAAGACTGGGTTATTTGCTTAAAATATCCGCTATAGGAAAGTTAGAGAATGCAGGAAAATGAACCTCCTATAAATTTCATATTGTTTGAAGTTCTAGTAAATTTGGTGTTCACACATACCATCACATTTGTCTTTTCCTTTTAAAATGTGATCATTTTTAATCAACAGATAATAAACATACACATTTACAGGATTACATAAAATAAATGCTCCTGGCAAAATAATCTTGGAGGAGTATGTGGATATCAGTATATTTAATAAATCAAACTGTTTAGTATGTACTAGGGGATTTATTTTATTAATTATAGTAATTATTGCTACTAACACAGGTTTGGAAGGTCACTATTCAATAGATGTTCATTTACTTGAAATAAAAGTCCTAGCATTAATATATTTTAGATACATGTTGCTTTTGTTAATCAAATAATTACAACCAATTTTAGCTTTTATGAGTGAATCAGATTTATGTCCACAGGGCTTACTTAAAATGCACTGTAAGTGTACAATATTAAATGAAAATAATTTTCTCTATCTACATAATAAACCTTAGGGAACACACATTTGTAAGCCTACTCTTTTGGTGTCCTACAAAGAAAGAATATATTTTGTCTTTATTGACTAATAGGATAGTGAATATTTTAATTCTTACATTTTCAGTATAAGCAGAATTAGATTTTTTTCAGTTTTTGGAGGGTATGGTACAGTGTCTTATGCACCCACTCCCGGTAGAGAGGATGATGGAGGGAACATATGGAAAAGGTGTTCATATTGCCCTTGTAAACAGAATTCTTTTGCAAAATCCAGATAATCTTACAGAAAGTGTAGAAAAGATTAGATATTAGAATTTGAAAATAAAACCATCCTCTTATGATTATTGTAATTACCTACTTCTAACGACAGTTTTGCCTTAGTTCCTCATTGGCGTCTGTTATAAAATGTGGTTCCCAGCTTTCACAAAAAAAAAGCAGACAGTGATGACATTCAGAATTTTAAATATGCTGATGCATTGTTTTCTTGTGACTATGCACTGGCACATTCATTATGCTTGTCCTTCAGTGAGGAGTGGAAATAATTGAATTTCAGAAACAAACCCATTTAAATTGTTTTCATGATCATCCCCCCACCATGCTTCATTTAGACTCGGTTTCATTTATTTCACTACTCCTACTTCATGATAGATCCATGATAGATCTTCAATGATTCATTCATTGTATCAGATTTTTCCAATGTGATGTGACTGCAAAACAAAAGAAAAACATTTCATCAAACTTTGCCTAAATAACTTACATTACTCTTTATGTTCCATGTGTATGATTTTCCTCACAGCATATGAAAAATCTATTTATATTCATAATAATGCCCTAACTCAGGGTACTGTCACCAAGAGCTTCTGTAAAGACCAAAAGGTAAATATTTAATGCTTTGTGAGCCAGATGGTCTCTTTTGTAAATACTTAGCTCTGCTACTGTAGCATGAAAACCATCAACACTATATAGAAGTGTAAGATCATGGACATTGAAATTTAAATTATACATAATTTTCATAAATCAAAAAATACTTATTCCTTGGTACTTTTTCAACTATGTAAAATATAAAATCCATTCTTAACCTATCAGCTGTATAAAAATCAGATGATAAATTGGATTTATCCCGTGGGCCATAGTTTGCCAATTCCTGCTCTAGACAATACCTTCTAACCTATCTTTAGAACAGTCACAATTTTAGAAGGAAAAGAATTGAGAACTCAAATATGAGCTAGAACAATATTGTAAACTTGGTCCACTGCCAAAGTCTCGGCTTGGCACTGAATCAGGAGCCACTCACAGCTTTGTAGATTCAAACAGCAATTCTTTATTCCCCAACTCACACCGGCCTCCACACACACGTTCAGGGGAAATCCAAAATCTGCCCGCCCAATTCACCTACTCCACAAGGCTTTTTTCCGAATCCCATTTGAATCTCAGGAGAACTCAACGGGAACAAGCAGCAGGAACACCCTAATCCCAGCAGCAATAATCTTCAACCTCCAACTTCCCTAAAACCCCTATTGTCTTAAACCGGGAACGCCCTAAACTTGTCTTAAACCAGGAATGCCTTAAACTCAAGAAGCGGGATACTTCCTCAAACCTGATCAGCTCTAAACCCGGATCTGCCCTGGTCCTTGAGCAAGGTCACCTTACATGCAATGTCAACAGCGAAATTCCAAGGCAAGTCCATTTAACATGGGGTACGCTGGCAAGGGAATTTCGATGTGTCATTCCTACTTGGCAATGGCCCTCAGCAGTCCACTCTCTGGCATTTTCCAGAATTTTTAGGTTTAAGAACTTAGGTGTGGTCATCTGTTAATAATGATGATAATCATTAGGTATAAGTGTATTTATAGTGGTAATGGAAGCAGGTGTTTGTCTTAATGTCACTTTGCAAAGCAATTACATCTCATTTACTTCGGTCATAAGTTGACTTTTGGTGTTTTGGGGCTCTTGCCTGGCCCCCACTCTTGCCCACTCCCAATTTAGAATTTAGTTAAAGCATGAGCAATTTGCTACAAGAGTACACAGGAAAGGAAAAATAAATTTTCCCATCAGTTTTAATACATGTAATACCTGAATTAAATTCTTTCCTCAGCTTTCAAGATTATCTTGATGCCATTAAGAAATTATCCTTGGTTTTCTCATCATTTCCTCTGCCAAACACAATGAATTATCAACTCTCATTTAAAACCCTTTTTAAAAGTAAAAAACACTTCTAATACAGGCATTTTCATAGTCTGCTATCCAAGAAAGGTGATGTTGTACTATCTTTAATCTCTTTAAAGGCATTGATTCTGAGAGGGAGGGCTCATCTTAGTATTATCATTTAGTATTGGGGGTAGGAAGACTCATGTTTTTCATGTTTTTGTTCCCAGTACTGGGAATTAAACCAATACATCACACATGCCAAATAAGGGCTCTACTGAAATACATCTCCAGGGCTTTTTTTTTTTTTTTTTTTTTTTTTTGAGTCAATGTCTTGCAAAGTTGTGTAGGCTAGCCTAGAACTTGTGATTCTCCTGCCTTGGCCCTTAGAGCAGCTAAAGTTACAGGTGTGGCCCAGTACCCACAGCTGGGGGACTGGTTTTCAATTGTTACCATAACTACTTTTTATGTTGGATTAAGCCTGTACGATAACATGTGAACTATTTCTAGGCTCTTAACTATAAATACTGAAGATAAATTCTTGGTTTCTTTTTTTTTCCTAAGTAAAAGGGAGCATTGCATAATAAAAAATAGGAATAATAATTAAGACCATATACCAAAAATAAAAAGGAAATAATTCATATGAAAAATTTCCTTTTAATAAAGATGTATAATTTAATGAAAACATACTTTGATATCATCATGGGGTATAGATATGTTTTTATTTTCATACAGAAGAGTATGCTGCTTACGTCTTTATAAATAGCCATCTCTGTGTGTCTTTATATATTTTTTTAAAAATTTCCATCTGAATATTTCTAAATACATTTTCTTTAAAAAAATACACTTTTCTGTGGATGATGAATATCATTATTAGGAAATCCAATTATACAAAAAAATACTACATCTACTCTGGGATAAATATATTTATTTTTGGTTACATATATTAAGTGGCACTAATTACACAGTACTATAAGGTAACTAACATGAAACTGAAGAACTGTCACTCTGCCACAGCTGCTTGGATTTGGGTTTTTCCAGATGAGTACATTTTCAAAAAACTGGATGCCCACCCAGAGCACTGCCAATGAAATCTGCTGAGGAGTAAAGCTCCAACATGATGAGTCACCAGTGTTCCTTGCAGCTGACAGATGATAGGCAGGACATGTTAGTTGTAAAGTAGTTATAGTCCAATTCACAACAATTTACCATTTCTCTTTCTAGAAAGCAACAAGAAGGTTAAACATTCCTTGAATTAGTCCTGGCGTGTCAGGTAGAGTGAAGAGAGGGCTGTTAGAGTAGTGTCAGAAGGACTCTGGCAGGGCAGGCGAGTTGGTCATCATTAATAACGATGGTTGGCTTCTAAATAGTAGCTAAATGGTAGCAAGATGACTTCTGGTTTGTAATCTTAGGTAAATTATAGATAAATGAAAAAGGCCAGTAATCATGCACTAAGATTAATCATGCACTTCAAAATGAATCACTTGAGGGCTGTACTTGCAGCAAGGTTTCACAAGACAAGGCATTTAGGTTTTTTCTTCCAACATCTGGGTTGCAGAGCAGCTCTTGTGGCCATTTCAAAAACTGCCCTCACTCCATCTTTAATCTTTGCTGAGCACTCCATGTACCCAAAGGCGCCAATCCCGTTAGCCATATCTTTGCCTTCTTCAGGTTTCACTGGCTCCTGCTTCATCTTGGCTAACTTCTGCCTTGTGTGCTCATCATTCCGAAGATCATTCTTATTCCCAACCAGGAGGATGGGTACACTGGGACAGAAATGCTTGACTTCTGGGGTCCATTTTTTTATGATGTTGTCTAAACTATCAGGATTGTCGATGGAGAAACACATCAGTATAACATCAGTGTCTGGGTAGGAGAGGGGTCTCAGGCGATCATACGCTTCCTGCCCAGCTGTGTCCCACAAAGCCAACTCTACCTGCTTTCCATCCACTTCGATATCTGCCACATAGTTCTCAAACACTGTGGGCACGTATACTTCTGGGAACTGGTCCTTGCTGAAAACTATGAGCAAGCACGTCTTGCCACTTGCTCCATCACCAACACTCACCAGCTTCTTCTTGATGGCAGCCATAGCTTACACATATTCTGCAAAAGGCGTGGCCTAGGTGACAGAAGTTGTAGAAAGTACCTTGAATTTCCCAGATGAAAAATTCAGACAGTGACTCGAGTCTGGCCTCTTTGCTCAGAGAACGCCTGTCCATGAGTCGCAAGGTCAGAGACCGGACAGATTATGTCCAGAGGCAACGGCTGACTAATGAGAGAACCAACTGCCAGCAGCAGGCTGGGATCGCAAGGGGGCAGGGGGCAGCGAGCGCGGGGCAGCGAGCGCAAGCCAGGGAGGGCGGGTGGCGGCGGGAAAGCCTTACAGTTGCTTTAGAGAAGATTATGTTGGCAAAACAATCTTTTGAAAATTTCACTAACATTTACTCTTAGAATGATATTTCAGCATAATCGTTTCTTCTGATGGTAGAAAGAGATAATGTATACCTTTCATTATTTCTCCCAGTCTACAACAGAGTGCGGACACACGTGCTCAAGTAGATAATACAAATATAGGTTGTTCGAGTGTGTCTATTTACTCAAAGATGACTAATGAAACAGCAATCATAATAGTAGTAGCTCTCATTTGTTAAGTTGTTTTCTGTAGCAGACTTTAATGTTAGGCAAGCTACTTGCATTTTCTTATCATTCAAGCTAGGTTGATTTCTTATCAATCATAGCTTCATAATTATCCATCCTTGTTAGGAATTAGTTAACTCAAAACATTCCCAGGGTTTTGCCTCACAATGCCTATCCCAACACGAGACTCATTAGTCACAAAAATGCCTGTATATTGGAAATGTATCAAATTAGGAAGGAGCAGAACTTGATGGGGACTTTATTGTGGCTCCAGTATCCCCTTAGCAAGGAAGGATGTGTATGTTCATTCCTCCAAAAAAAAAAAAAAAAGCCTATCTTGTCATTTTGATAGATACATTTCTACCTCAATTCATGAGTTTAGGCAATATGCATAATTTGCTTGTAAGAAATTAGAGATAGCAGAATATATATTACTTCTCCTCATAGCATTCTTCAGAAAATTGGACTTCAGACCATGTTAAACTGGGACATACATATATAAAATGTAAAACTACTATCCTTCTGATACCTGCTGAAAACTAAAAGTATATTTGGGCCAAAAACTCATTTCAGAGGCTTATTTGAATGATCTATGGCCTTTCTACTCCTCAGCACCTCCCATCTCCTCCCTATTCTTATTCTCTGTCTTTTCTGTTCAGTCTATTTTATGTTATTTAGTCATGAGAAGTAATGTTATGGGTTTTGTTATTCCTCAAAGCTATAGGTTTCTTACCTTTTTTTTTTTTTTTTAAACTTAGTTTAAATCCACGTTCACAAGTCACAAAATCTTACTGTATGGGAGATCCTATGATGTAGTCATATTCCATACATACAGTGAAAGTATATATTCTCTTTATCTTAAGTTAATTAGTCCTCAGTAAGACTATTTCTAAAATATGATTTTGCTATCATTCAAGGAAAGAGTCCCAGAGAGGTTAGGTAATTAAAGCTTGTTAACTATATCATCTTGAAAATCTGATATTTTATCCATGATTTGATAAGTGACCATCTCACTGGAAATAATCTCAGCTATAATCTTAGATCATTCATGATTTTTATCAAATATTCATGTTTTAAAGAGGCAATGGAATTTATTATAAATATGAATGTACTATAATGACTTATATGTACTATATGTACTTATATGACTTAATGTAATATAATGGCTTACAAAATTCTATTTTCCTGCTGGATTTAAACAAGTTTAAAGACTAGCTCTTTATAGGGCTTGAAATACCATTTAAAAAAAACTGATATATTTTCAGATTTTCAAGTATTAGTAGTAAAAATGGCCATGAAAATTATAAATTAAATAGTTTAAAGCAATATAATATAGTATTAATATATCTGAACACATATTAATATCACCTAGATAAATTTGGTATAAATATAGATCTCATGAGTTGTAGTCCCTGGAGGTTCCTATAACTTTTAAGTACAGCTCAAGGTTTCTCACTAAGAAAGGGTCCTGAATTGTTGTAAATTCACCGGTATAATTCTCAACATGTACTTTGAACTTTCAATCTTCCTGCCTTAGCCTCCCTAGTTGCTGGGATTAAAGGCCTATGCCACTGTTCCTAGCTAAATATTGCATTAAAAATAATTAGAGGCATTTATTTAAAAATTTGGATTACTGCATTCAACCAAAAATATTTGATTTACTGGAACATGAATTTTATCAAGCACCCCAGGTGATTACAGTACTATAAGTCCACAAAACATATGCTGATAAACAAAATACACTTGAAAAGTCTTCATTTCAAGAAACATAAGCACAGCAAAATTCAAGGTCTCCAAGAGAACAATTCTATGATTTCACATAAATTTATCCATCTAGAAATATTTTCTTTATTTCTGATCTAACTTTCATGGACAATTTAAGGAGAGTTTGTTTCAGTGTTCTTTCTTTACTTTCAGACTTTCTGTAGTCCAACAGAGCTGTCCTTCCTGCTTTTCTTTTGTTTTATAATTCCTTTAACATTAGGATCAAACACTGGGAAGCTGAAGGATGATTCCACCACAGACATAGTATTGACTTTTTAATTTAACTTTTATTTTTTTAGATATTTGCTATATTTGAAACTTCCATTGTAGCCTTTGCATATTAAAAATCTAGATTTTCATTTATCTATCTATCTATCTATTTATTTATTTTGAACCAGGGATTGAATCTAGGGATGCTTAACCACTGAGCCCAGCCCCCACTTTTAAAAATTTTGATTGATTGATTGATTGAGACAGGGTCTTGCTAATTTGCTAATTTGTTTAGGGCCTTGCTAAGTTGCTGAGGCTGGCTTTGAACTTTCAATCCTCCTGTGTCAGCCTCCCTAGTTGCTGGGATTAAAGGCCTTTGCCACTGTTTCTAGCTAAATATATATCTTACCTTAAAAATATGAAATAAATTTATAAATTTGAACCTAGACTTGTATAAGTTATGGATTTCTGGGTAGATTTATCTGCTTTAGATAAAGTATGATAATTTTAATTTATCATCATCTCTACCTCTCTCAATAATCTCACTGACATCAGGAGCATGTTCAAGTGTACATGACCATTTCTCAATGGGAATAGTTTTATTTTTGAGAAATTATTTTCTATAATCATATTTATATAAAAAGTCAGAGATTACAAAATTGTATGCTTCAGTATAAATGAGGGAGCAATCTTTACAAAAGGGATAATATTTTATGCATTTATTTAAAAACCTAAAATGATTCACACACTTTGTTATTTGTAGGTATGTGATTCTGCAATCCCTCATTTATTTGATTTTTGTCTCTAAGATTAAAATGAAAATCCATGGTCTTTGTGCAGATATAAATGATGTCTTATTCATGCTTATAACCTAAGCACCAAGCTAAATTTAAAGTAATTGACTTAGAATAAATTCACATATGTGTGTTTCACTGATTAATATGATTGCTTTTCAGATTTTTATCAACATTATAAATTATACAATTCAAATTATTTTATTATTTTGTTGTCCTTTAGATTGTCTTTAAAATGTTTTTCTCTTTCCATATGATCCCTTTTTTTTCTTTTCAGTGGAGGGAGGTGTTAAAAGAAACTCAGAGTGGAATCTATTGAACATACTCCTCTATGGCACTTCATATCTAGTACAAGAGATTTATCTCATGTCCCAACAGACTCCAGCCATATGGTTTCTGATAGAAATCAACCTTCCCATCTTCTACCATATATACTCAATTCTTATCACTTAAGTACTTTTGTAGTGAATGTTTATTCTAAGTTAATTCTCATTATGTAATCCATCACTAAATTTATGTTTATTCTTTTAGGTAATATGCTACTTTCCACTGTGCTTTTAATGTTTAACAAGCATGATGAACATTTAGAATACATTGTGTGAATGAATAAATACTCACTCAGCACTCTATGAAAAGTAAATGAGTTAAAATGCAAGCCCAAATGAGAAACAGAGAAAATAATAATCATTTACTGAATATTTATTATATGTTAGGCACTAAACTAAGAAAATCCTGCACATTACCTCATTTTATTTTCACTACAGTTCTTAGATAGACACTATCTTTGTTCTTTCTGATGAGAAAACAAAGTTTCAAGGAAGAGGCCGTAACAAGCAGAACTCAGAATAGAAAGGTGGACTCTTTGATCCTAAACCCAGTTCCTGCTTCCAGGTGGGGAAATTAGTAGACAAGCATGGAAGAGTTAAGAAAGTGTAAGGAGAAGGTTCAGGAATGACAACAGTTCCCTGACAAGACCTTTATTTTCAATGACCAAGTACTCATCTGCACTTACTTCGTTAAGTAAGGTTAGTGGTTATTTTGAAAATTAAAATTATACAAATTCAAGTTACTTCAAAATTTCAAAAAGATAAAATTCTTAACTTTCAAAAAGCATTAATTTTTAAGCCATTAACATTCCTTTAAAGATCAATATTGCCTTAAAAATAATCCTTTAAAAATGAAGTTTTCAACATTTCCAGTGGATTTTGCATATATTACCTATTTTACAACTTCTTAGAAAAAGCAAAATATTATAGATTTGGTCCTGGCAGGGCATCATGATAGACCTAAATGATTCAACATTAGAACTTTTCTGACCTCTCAGCTCCTCTACCTTTGTGTTACCTCAGGAATATTATTGTCACATTTAAAATATTTCAAGATTTTCTACTATACTGGTATGTAGCTATAATTTTATACATAGTTCTAGTGTACATGTATTTGTGTGTGTACACTTGTGTATGTGTGTGTTGCCAGATATTGCTTACTGATTCCTTTTCTAATTTTTTATTCCACTTTGTTTTTTAATATAAATGCTTTCTTCTAACTCATAGAATGTATTTACATAGGTTTTTATGCTGCATCATCTAGTACTCCATGTCCTATTTCAGTTTTACTTTTGATATTTTAAAAAATCTATAGAAATGATATTGTTCCAAACTAGAGAAGTGTTGTGTTGTATAGTCTCTCTCTCTCTCTCTCTCTCTCTCTCTCTCTATATATATATATATATATATATATATAAATATAAAATCTCTCTCTATATATATTTATATATATAAAATCACAATAGCAATAACACCAACAGACTAAAAAATGAAACAAAATAAAAAAAGGATGTTTTTACATTTCTCAAATATTATGAGCAAATCCATTGTCCTAATGTATACCTGTTTCATTTGTCAACCATTATTTGGCTTCAGATACAAAAGCTGATTTCCTAACTCATTCTCTTCAAATCTTCGGGAAAGACTTCCCCCTGGATTCCATGTCTCTCATTCTTCTTCTTATTATTATCTTCTTTATACCTAAGTTATACCAAAGAAATAGTACAGCAAAACAGAATTGTACTCAGCAGAAAAATAATTGATAATTGATAATTATTGATTGATAATTAGGATAGGCCAGAATGTTTAACAGAGAAAGGATAAAGGCAATGAAAAAAAATGTAAATAAAACAGTATATAATAATTGTTGATGAGGCCTTAGAAAATACAGTTAATCTCCTGAATCTGAGTTTTTCTACTATAAAATGCTTAATACCTACCTATATCATAGGTAGAATGAGATAATCCAGTTTAAATGTTTAGATAGTGTCTTGCATCAAAACTCAAAATATTTTTGAAATATGAGGTATATTAAAGACATGTTATAGAATTAAGGCCATTAGTCAAATAAAAGCCAATAGTTTTCAGGGCTCAAGGGTTGATACATAGTATTTATAAACAAAAGTTTTTTAAATAATCAGGATGAATGAAGCCTCTTCACTCTATAATGCTGTGATCTGATGAGGTGTTATTCATAAACCTAAGAGGAGGAGTCAGTGACAATATAATTGGTAGAACAGGATAAAAAATAGCAACTAACATTTTCCAGTGCCTGTTTTTCCCATGAAACTGCCTCAGTATCATTCATAAAACTATTAAAATATACAAAATGTTATTTTTTACAACATTTAGAGAAATTATTTTAGTGGCATAAATATATGCAAATAATAGAGTTACACATAAGAAGTGTTAAGCCAATATTTAGCCACCTAATATATTATAAATAGTCCTGCCTTCACACACATTTCCTCTGGGGAGCAAATAGAGTTATTTACTTTCTGTTGGTATGCAGTGTTCTTCAGAATGTCTTTTTTATAAAAATGTTAAATTAATGTGGGTGGGGAGGTGGTTAAGAAAACATTGCTCTATACCAACACACATAACTATGTAATTTATATAATAAATGCAACCATAGCTGCAGTATATTTTCTGGATGTTAATGGCTTGAAATTCCTTTCAGTAGCAGCATTAATCAGTCAAGGATGGGTTATTTTATGGTCTTTAATGGCCTTTGCTGATAGATGGAGATTTTGTTTACAGATTATTCTTCACTGAACTGCCATACATTGCAAGCTATGATTCTTAAGAGATGTTCTCAAAATACAAACTATGCTGCTAAGAAATCTGTTCACAGCTAAATTAAATTAGAAAGCTGCATTCTTTATGAAGCATAGGTAATGGAACAGTATGCCACAAATGCCTTTTCCTAGGACATTCATGTGGAATGTCTTCAACATATAATTTTTCCCTAAGAAATATCTCTCTGCTTGTGTGCACGTTTATGAGCCTACTTGTAACTCCTCAGTAATTTATGTAGAATATGTGACACTTGAAATTTACTTTACAATGTTTGACTCTTATAATAAATATCTGCCTTCAGGTCAGACATTATCAACAATTGTCATTTTTTTTTTAAATGAACAAAAACAGAAGCATTCATTTATACTTTCCAAATGTTTTAATATTTAATGTACTTAAAGTTCAGCGGTGAGAGTGTTAATAATTGTTGCCTTGAATGTTTTGTTTCACATAGAAAATAGCTATTTATTGTACCTTTGGGGTTAACATTATTCATGGGCTTGTAATACATGATTATCATTCATTTTGCTTCTAAATAATATTTTGTTCACATAAGTCTTGTGGATTAAGTACAGAGTCTAAAAGTTTGAGTATGACTAAATTACTTCAGAATACATTTTTATTTCCCAAACATTATTCACTTTCAAAATCTCTACCTAAGTATTTAAGTCTTTCTTTATCTCTCTTCCCCATCCCTCTTTCCCTCCCCACTTCCTTCCAAACTTTTTTCCTTCCTTGAGGTAAATAATCATAGAAAACAAATGGTTATATTTGACTGGACAACTAAATAGGACATATTTAATTTAATTCCACATGAAAGTTGAATTTTTAAGAGGACTTAAATGCCTGCCTTCCTATCACCCAACCAGATGACATCATATTTTTAATTTAATAATTTTCTTTTTTTAAAATTTTATGTAAAACTTTTACATAGAGAGTCCCTCCAGAGGCCAGAGGTATGCATGACCCTCCAAGAAATGCATTTTAAGTTTAAAAATTTATAGTTATAAATTCATTATTTATACAAGTCTTCTCAAAAATACCACAATTTTATAGGCAAAGCCTCTCAAAACTATAGAGGGCAGAGGTAGAAGCATGGTTAGTAATGTCTTACCTCTCAGTAAGCCTTGAAGCAATAAATTCACCCACTGCTATTCATATTTCTCAGATTGTAAGGATTTCTTCTAGACAGTAAGAACTTTTAAAAGATACTATTGATTGACTTGTATGATATAATATTCATTCTAATAAATACAGTAAGTTAGTATGAATTTGAAAGTCTCCCTTGTCCTCTAGATCAGTATACTTTGTTACTGAACCAGTAGCTTTTATGCTAAGGCAATTTAAACTAAGGACCACAGGTTATTTTATACTGTTAACCTGAAACTAGAATAATTTGGCTTGTAGACAATTTGGCATAATATGCAGAAAATAAATATATGCTAGGTTCTGAGAGATCCCTGAGAGCAAGAAACTGCATTTTATGTACGCTTCCCACTATCTTTTCTTCCCATACTATTTATACCATTATCCCAATATTTTTTTATATTTAATAGTATTATAGACGATCATATATTGGGTTTGGAAGTTACAGACAGATCAGAACGCTCTAAAATTATTAAATTTAAACAAATTTACAAATTTAAACAAAATTTAAACAAATTTTATAGCGTTGTGTCTTATTATCAATATATACCATATACAGTAAACATAAATTAGATTTTTATATTCTATTACCTTGTGATTGATTCAATTATTTTGAATCATATTTCATAATTTGCCACATGTAAAAGATATTAATTAAATGTAAACGTTATCATCATTTCACAATTTTAGAGATATTTTTGGGGGGGCAGGGCACCAGGGATTTAACCCAGGCAAGCTTACCATTGAGCTACATCCTCAGCCCTTTTTTAAATTTTTATTTTGAGTCAGGGTCTCACTAAGATTCATAGGCCCAGCTAAATTGCTGAGGCTGGCTTTGAACTTGTGAACCTCCTGCCTCAGCCTCCAGAGCTACTGGGATTACAGACCTGTGCCACTGTGCCCAACTTTTATCTTCACTTTACATTTATTTTTGTGAATATGAGTGCCTAGCAAAGCACTCAACAGCTAAAAGACCTATTACTGATCTTAATAAATCTTTCTTGCTATCTCAGATTGGTATTTTTTTCTTCTTTTTTAAATTCACTCTCTTTTTAAAGGTATTTGCTACTGCCATTCATTTGGCTTTAGGTTGAAAACACTCAGGAATTATTCATGAAAAGGTTTAGACTCATCAGACTGTATGAAACATAAGACAGAGATTTTTAAGGCCATTCATGCATAAATCTGTTCCTCGCTCATCCTTCCCTTAGGAATTATTTTTTAATTAAATTTATTTTAACTGATACATAAAAATTGAACACATTAATGGGGAAGAATATGATCTTGCAATTTGTTTACACATTGTAATTCTACTATCCTTTGTGCCTCAGGGTGAATTTGCCATGAATTTTGAACATCTTTTTACCAATCCATGTTCACTTTCATGTCCTTTCAGGACAAGTCTTAACATGATTTTGCTACTTCTCTGATTTCTGTTACCCCTACCTACTCATACCCTACACATTTTTAACATCTTCATTGATTATTATACTTGAGGACAATCCTAATTTTTCTGGAATTGGACAATACTTTGTTCACTACAATCTTAATTCTGAACTATTGCCTCCATTTCTAAGGCAGCATACGGGTTGAAAACTTTTAGTTTCTTTAATTTCATTCTGCCTCCTTGATAACTAGAGAGATAGTGACTAGAAAAGCATTTCTAAGCAGTATATGAGGACTGCCCAAGAGAGTTGTAATTATTCTCCTGTATCTTAAAATCAAGTATAATTTTGTTATCTATGAAGAATTTCTGGTAGTTGCTTTTAGAGTCCTTAGTTTATCTTCCTCTGTCTTCATTCATGAGAGTTATTTGGGGGCAGCAGTTTTTACCTGTCAGGAATTAAAATTAGCACCACTCTGACCAGCTCCTGCAAAGTGTATGTTAAAAATAAATTCTCAAAAATACAGATTCTCTCATTGCTTCTCCACCCACTGCCCCCATCAGTTAGTTTCAGTGATAAACTTGATAAACTGAATTTCCAGATTCTCCATGGACAAAGATAGAATATAAATTCAGCACCCCACCTTATCCAGCTGCTAAAGTCTGGTTTCTGACTTTGTCATTTCTGGGATCTGGCCTAGCAATGATTCACTAGCTCCCCAGGGCTGAAGAGAACAAAAGCAGAATTCTGGGGGGAAGTCCCACTGCTCCTCCTTCTTGCTCATTCCAGTGACAAATAAAGCAACAGTCTATGGTGAAGCAGCTAGCACCTCCTTAGGGGGTTCTTCTTCCTGCCAAGAAGGGCATAAGCCACCTAAGAAATTAAAGTCTAGAATAATTAGCAAAGAACAAAAGACAAAGAGTCACAAAGGATAGTTTTAAAGATGGAGACCTGATAGTTCAGTCCACACAGGAGTTGGAGCTAGACCATTAGAAAATGGCTCCTATGGTTTATTTAAGGGGGTACATCAAAGGAGGGATAAGGTTTCAGCAGTGAAGTCTGGATTAGTGATGTCTTGCAGTCAGCAGGTTGATTGGCATCTTGGCAGGTACACCCAGCAGGTCAGCCCATTTCCGGTGCCATGTAGGACATATTAGCGTAGAATACAAGTTCACAATATCTCTGGGCAGTCAACCAGAGGAAATGTCCACTGGAAGTTTAGACACCAGATTATCCTATTCACTAGGCTATGATGTGCAACACAGTACACACAGAGCCCATGGATGGCTCTCAACAGCAGTCCAGCCTGGAAGATGTTTGACTGCACATTTTGCAACTAATTTTTTTTTTTTTTGTTACCACCAAGAGGCTTGTTTCTAACTCTCCTGTCTCTAAGAACTGATGGATTATTTTTCTACACCATAAGATCGTAAGCCTCTGGAAGCCAGATATTTCTGTACTCTTAGTACTTAGCCTAAGGCTGGAACATATTACCAATCAAGTTCTTTTTTAAATGTTTTTTTGTTTTATTGATGCATTAGAGTTGAATGTAATGGTGTGATTGTGGCACAGAATGCAACAATACAATTTGGTTAATGTCATTTTCCTTATTTTCCTTTCCCTCCTTTCCTTGTTTCTCATTGTCCCTCTCCTCTGCTTTACTGATCTCCCTTTACTTTCCTCTGCTTTACTTGAGTTTCATAGGATCACCCCATACAATCTTTCTTTTCCCTTTTCTTCTCTATATTTCCCAGATGAAAGAAAGCATACTCCCCTTGAATTTCTGAGTTTGGGACGAAGCTATTTTTAAATGAATGAACATTAATTTCTCCTCTATTGGAACAACTGATAAATAAATTGAACTGAGGACACATAATTTCTCTTAACCTGTCAACATTTATTTCCCAGGAAAATTTAAGATTTATCGCCCTTTCCCTCCCATTTGTCTAATTTATAATGAAGTGGTAATAATTGCTCTTTTAAAAAATGAAAATTTTATGATGTGTGTGAGCATAATCAAATAGTACAATACTGAGTATATTTTTCCTGAAAATTAGCCTGAAAGAAAAAAAATGGGGGTCATTTCTTTTCTGACTTGATTTAATAGGTTATTTTTAAGCCATTTTGGGTGCAGGACTATCTGCCCAAATCAATTGAGCTTTTTTTAGATACCATCAGATTAACTCACTTGTACCTTTGAGGCAGAAGATGAAGTGTCTATTTTTCAAATCTCAAGTGCCCTACCCACAGGAAAGCAATATTATTTTTCTTTTAATGAGCTTTAGCACAGGAACAATTAAGAAGACATAAATGAATGAGGCTAATCAGCAAAAAAGCAAGAGTTTGCCTCTGGGAACCTGCTGAAGTTGATTGTGGTTCTTATCTGTAGTGTTATCTCTTAAGCTAATAGTACCAGTGGGTGGGAAAACACTGGCTAGCAATTGGACATGATTGGTACCACCAGATTTTAAAACTTCTTTTAAAAAATTACATATTGCTCAGAGGACTGATGGTACTGATAGAAAGAGAATGAAGCTATTGGTTGATCTACAACTGTCAAAAAACAGTGTTTTTCTTATTCTGGTTATTAACAACTTCTCTGAGAGTTAGCTTTAATCATTGCAACAAATCTCTTCTTATTCTAAGGTAGGGGGTAAGCCATTTAATGAAGAACAGATTGATGAGAAATTTTGTTCAAAACTTTAAGAAAAGCCAATTTTTTAAATATTCAGCTTCCTAAAGAAACTGGGAATTTTGGCATTTTTAGTAAGAGAATTGATAGTTTATAGAAAACTGCTATTTTGAAATACCAAAATGAAGTACTGGAAATTCTCACAGGATTGATATCCCAATTAAAGAAGTTCAGCTTGTGGTTGGAGTGCACACTAAGTTGTTTATTTAAATAAACCTTTAGAGCAGGCACTTTCTTCCAGGGAAACTATATATATAGTTTTTAGATATATATCTAGTTTTTACAACCTTTTTAACAGAAGCAAGTTTGTTTTTAAAATAATCATTTCTTATATAATAATGAGGTGATTGATATATTCTACCATCAAAAGCAGAAGCCTTTTCTTGATTCTGAAATTTATGTATCTTTATTGTTTTAATTTTATAATTTTATACCCTAAATTAAGAAATGTTTTTCTATTTTCAGATCAAATATTTCCCTTTTAACCTTTTATTTCTGTATTTAATTTTAAATGATAAAATTTGTGCATTTAGGCAATAGGGTTTTGTGTGTGTGTGTGTGTGTGTGAGTGTGTGTGTGTGTGTATGTGTGTGTGCCATTTTCACTTCAAGTAAACAGTTTGTAGCTAAATAGATCTACATTTGAAGGGTTTTGTGCAGGTGTTGAATGTACTTTAAAGAGTCTATTTTCACACATTTCCACTATGATAGCAGAAAACAAAATCAAGCCCTTTTCCTTCCAGACTTGTAAATGAGGTTTGCAATTTAAGCAAGTGATGTGGTTGATTAGCATATGAAGATTTCTTTTTGGCAGAACTTAAGAGCTGATGATCTCAACTAATGTATGTTTGCATTTTGGAAATGCCATATGCTTGAATAACTTTAGTGTATAGTTCTACATGTCCCTTCCCATCTGTAGGTCAAACAATAAGAGCATATGCCAATTACAATATCCTTATTAGTATATAACTTTCCTTATGTTCTTTTTAGTATTGTCTACATATCCAATCCTTCAGCCTTGTTTAGAGGTGTCTTTAATTTTGACCTCAATGAGAAAAGTCAACATCAACAAGTCTTACACTTAATAAAGTAAAATGGATAAAAGAGTAATTACCCAAGTAGCACAAGTAAAAATAAACGAAAGGAACACTAGAAAATCTTTAAATTTCTCAATTGTTTAGCAGAATAATCCACATATTAAACTCATTGAATCAAGTTTTTAATTGAATGCATCAAATATTTCATCTCAGAAATTTGATCTGTTTGATCTATCATATGTGTGATTTCATCTCTATAAGGTCAATAAAGGCAAATCTTCTCTATGTATTATTTAGGGAGACATACATTACAGCATATCTGTCAATGACAGCAAATAATAAGCAGCAAGAAATTCAGGAGAGTGTAGGAAATGTTATGCAAGAGACTCTAAGGTACCAGTGATATTCTGTTTCTTATTGGTTGCTATTGGACATGCATTTTCTCCATTTGATTTTTTCTAAAATAGTAAATAGAAATACATATGTTTTAGGGGGATACACATGTATTTTTACCATAAGAAAAAGCATGATGAAAAGAGTGTACGTATTTTTGACAAAGTGGTTTTTTGATTGTACCCTGGTCAGCATGTCGTTCCCTCACTTCACATGTGAGGTCACTGTATGTTCACCTCTCTCTAATCACAGACTCAGTGAAATAATCAAATGATCAAATGGAATTTAATAATATTTATGGAAGTGGAAGTAGTGACTTTTGTGATTGAGATAAAAAGTATAAAACTATATATTAATAAATCTTATTCTTTATAAATGTTGAGTGAAAGTATTTATATTTTTGAAAAGAAAAAACATTTTAAGAAATGATTAACAAATGATATAAATAGTGCAATATTGTAGAAAATTATGGGCAGTTGGAAAATACTATACATAATAAGATTAAGTATTTTTGTGGTGTATTGTTTATCCAATCATCTTTGTGTATGTGTATATGAATATGTTATTAATGCTTAGGTTAACATAGCGCATCATATATAGATAAACATTTTAATCCCCATGGAACAAATGACAGAACCCAGAAAAAGTCAATTACATATGTAAATGACATTATATGAATATAAGCAAGAATACCCTAATTTCAAGTCTTTAGAAAACAAAGATAAAAGTATAATTATCAAGTAATTTTTTTGCCTATTTCATAACAAAACTACTGCTTGATAGATTGTTATCTCCTTATATCTAAAATGAAAAAAAAATATTTTTTAATAGAACATAGAGATACAATTTTCAATTATAAACTCCTTATACCTTCCCAGCTAATATCTGTCTATGAATTTACCTAATTTCAAAATTTAGATATTAGATTTTACAATATTGTCAAAGATCCTGATTTTTATAGGAAGAATACATTTTTCTTTAAAAAACAATGTTGAAATGCTTCATGGATATAAATAGACCTTGATAAATCTTTTGGAGAAATTTCTGTTCTAGTTTTAGTTGTGTTTATTTTATTCTAAGGACTCAAGACTAAAAAACGTCTTAATATCAAACTATGAATCTTTCAATATCATCTTGCAAAATATTAATTTATGTATTTTTAACATAAGCGCACTACTTAAGTATGTTGTAGTCTATTTGACTTTATTTATTTATTTTATTACCTCTAATTTTCAAAACAATTGAAAATAATAGAAAAAAAGTAAGATAAAAAATAAAGAAAAAATTATGGCAGTGAAAATTATTCTCAAAGCATTTCAATGTTTAGATCATGTTCAAATATAAATTTAAGAAAGTCAGGGTTTCTTCAAAAATTTTATTCATAATGGGCTCAATAAATATGCATTGAATTAATTAATAGTTCTAAGAATGAGATTAAATTTCTGGAGATACATTTAATTCTAGGTTTTCATAAATTTATAAAGCTTATAGCTGGGATTGCCTAGCATGCATAAGGCCCTGGTTTGACCCCTAGCACAACACCAAAAAGAAAAAATATGTGAATTTGTGAAGTTTAAAGATATTTTATTTAAGTCACATTATCCAGGTAATTGTACTCACTTTCCTGAGTTAAGCTTCAAAAAAGTATACTCAGGTTATATGGAGATATGGGTCAGTTGAGAATAAGAACTTAGGGTCACAGAAACAATGTACCTTCATTTATTAGAACTTTTGTTGTTGTTTATTTATTTTCTGAGGCAAAACCATAAATGAAAAACAACCAATCAGTTTCTTTTAATAGATAATTCAAAAAATTTTTCTTGAACATTTCTCTTTCTAAGAAGGGAGTAGCTCAAAATCAAATAATTTTACATTTGTTTTTCAAATGTATTTTTTTCTGTATTTTGATCAAATTGTATGAACGACACTATACATTTCCCCTTTTTCTTTATGTCTTAGATGTTCATGATGCACTTATAAGAAACACAGTGTACATCATGCATAAGTGAGATCATGAGTATTTGCACCTAGTTATTATTTTTCAAAAAATATTTAGAGCACTTAATTCAGCTCTAAATTCATTTTATGCCATAATTGTTGCTTAATATTTTCATACTACCAAACCAAGTTTATGGAAAAGTGTGACTGCTATATAGGTCAAAAATCCCTTGGTACGTATGCTGAAATGACTGGAATAGGTGTTAAGAGGTTTGTTTTGTTTTGTATGATTTTCTCCTAAATTTTTCAAGAAGATCAGCAATACTATAATTATTTTCATTATATTACAAGAGCAGTTAAAATATTTTAAACTGCATAATAGCATCCTAGACTGTAAAATCTAATGCAATAGCAGCAAAACTAGCCTCAGGAGCCAGCAGACACAATTTGATATATTTGGGAGCATATGTGCTGCCCCCTAGTTTCTGATATTTGCCTCTTTGGTTATGTTGCATATTTATTGACAATAAAAGCTCATTTTGTCTGTTGCAGTGGTCAATGTCTGTAACCCCAGCCACTAGAGAGAATGAAGAGGAGGATTGTGAATTTGAGGCCAGCCTCAGCAACTTAGGGAGGCCTAAGCAATTTAGTGAGACCCTGTCTCAAAATAAAACACAGAAAGGGCTGGGGATTGCCTCCCCCCCCAAAAAAAGAGTTAACTTTATTTACTTCTATTGAATAGAAGTACTTTGGATTAGACAAAGGAGAATGAAGGGAAGGTGAGATGAGAATAGGTAAGATAGTAGAATGAATCAGACTACCAGACTATGTGCATATATGATTACATGACCAATGTAATTCTACATCTTGTACAACCAGAAGAAGGAGAAGTAACACTCATATATAATATGTCAAAATACATTCTACTATCAGATATTAAAAAGTGAAAAAAAATCACTAACTTATTTCATGTCATTAAAAAAAGATATTGCATGGTACTCCCATAAATATTTACAATGTTTATGTTTCTATATATCAGTTAAAATAAATTTAAATAACCTTACAATTTCAAAGTCATTATACCCATGTATTTGTATGGGTATAACCAGTGTAGTGCCAAAACATATTGCACAGTGGAACATTTTTGTTGATTCACCTGTATAAATAATTCATAAAAATATGAGTGGTAATGCATTCTTTTTCAAAGAAATCTATATCTATTATAGTTCAAATCATTTATGCCACATGGAAAAGCTTGAAGAAGGCACTTCTGACTACTTCCAAATAAGAGCTGGTTCTGAGCCAGGTCTTCTCTAGGCTCATAATTATGATGATGAGAGTTTTTGCAAGTACTGTGGCACTTGTAGAAATTGTGCAAATTGTAACATGTAGCTCTTTGAAATTAAAAATGATACAAATTGATTTTATGTAGATTTACTAACTTCTTGGCATGGATTTTGGTGGCTACTTATTTGAAAAGCTTTTACTTGAGGCAGAATCAAAAATCATTAAAATTTCAAATAATTATAGACTCTTGTTTATTTCCTGATTAAGATCATTGGTCAACAGAAGGTAAATCAATGTATTCTCTATAATAGGCATGGAATTCACTACACAAATATGTTTATGATGGCCATTAAACTTTTGATGCTAGTTATTCTGATTTAAGCACTTCTAAATCATTTATCTTATTCCAATTTTGTATTGGACAGGATTTGGCTTAAGTAGTATTTAAAAATAGGTTTTATTAGTTCTTATATAATAGTTTAATTGTTCTACATTGGTTTTTCAACAGCCAAGGGAAATGTTCATTCCTATTATACTTATTCATCTTTTGGACCACAAAATTAACATCAATTAACATGTTTCGAAGACCAAAATAAGATTGTTTCTTGGTTCTTGGTTTTAATTTGCAGTGTTTATTATTATTATTATTATTATTGTTGTTGTTGTTATTTTTTAAACATGAAGGGTATTTCTTAAGTGTCTGGGATGATACATGAAAATATCTGCATAAATTATTTTGTTTGGCATTTTTGTAAAAGGTAAACAGTTCAGGTAAAGCTCCTTTACAATACAACACAGAGTGTTAAGTACAATTTTCAAATATCAGAATGTTATAATTAGCAAATTCTTTGCCAATCAAGGGTTTGTTACTCACTATAAAGAAATAATTGGCAGCATTACATCACCCAGAAAAAAACAAGTCATTTCACTTATATGCACTAAACTAGTGGTTCTCAGACTTTAACAGACATAAAAACTTCCGATAGAGATTTTAAAAGAAATATATGCCCTAACTTATTCTAGGACTTCAGGAAGTTCAAGGTAAAAATTCTCAATATTTGTAAAGGTTTCATAGACAATTCTGACATACACTAGAAGTTGAAAACTGTGGTGATCAATTACAAAACTCCCAATGTGTTTATAAATCAGGGTAATACATCAATCAATGTTGTAAAATTTGATCTTAATTTACTTTGGCTTAATTTAATTATGACATGCTCTTTAGAAGGACTCATTAGGGTAGTTGAGTAAATTACCGGAGGCTCTATGGAAGAGCTACTGTTATTAAGACTGGAAGTCAGTTAATCCCTTCACCCACTGAAATTATGCATAAGGACAGATGCTGGGGGAAGGGACTAAGGCATAGACTGTCAGACTGGCTATGCAATCTAATTTGTTTATTGACATCTGGAGGGGACATAACCAGTAAATTGAGTATGATGATAAACCATTATAGGAATAAGTGACATTCAACTTTATCTCTACAATTTGAGATTTCTTGGTTAATGAAGTGAAACCACTGTATTATTTTCTTATTTTTTAAAATTTATATTTAACAGCGGAATGCATTACAATTAATATAACACATGTAGAGCAAAATCTTTCATATTTCTAGTCATATACAAAGTATATTCACACCAAATCGTGGCATTATACATGTACATTAGATAATGTTAACCATCACATTCCATTATCATTTCTAACCCTATTTCCTCTTCCTTCCCTTCCCACCCCTCTGCCCTATCTAAAGTTCATCTATTCCTCCCATGCTCCCCCTCCCTACCCCACTGGGAATCAACCTCCTTATAAAAAAATCAGCATTTGATTTTTGAGAGATTGGCTAACTTCACTTAGCATTATCTCCTTCAACTCCATCCATTTTCCTGCAAATGCCATGATTTTATTCTCTATTGCTA
Organism: Ictidomys tridecemlineatus; assembly: GCF_052094955.1. Taxonomy (NCBI): domain Eukaryota; kingdom Metazoa; phylum Chordata; class Mammalia; order Rodentia; family Sciuridae; genus Ictidomys; species Ictidomys tridecemlineatus. The sequence goes on from NC_135477.1 coordinate 65,322,952, forward strand.
AGTAATATTCCATTGTGTATAAATGCCACATTTTTTTTATCCATTCATCTATTGAAGGACATCTAGGTTGGATCCACAATTGAGCTATTGTGAATTTTGTGCTGCTATAAACATTGACGTGGCTGCGTCCCTGTAGAATGCTGTTTTTAAGTCCTTTGAGTATAGACTGAGGAGAGGGATAGCTGGGTCAAATGATGGTTCCATTCCTAATTTTCCAAGGAATCTTCATACTGCTTTCCATATTGGCTGTACTAATTTGCAGTCCCACTAGCAGTGGATGAGTGTACTTTTTTCCCCACATCCTCGCCAACACTTGTTTTTGAAACCACTAAATTATAATCAATCAATCATGACATGATAGTTTTGTCTTCTGTATTATCTCCAAATATAACCCTGAATTATCGACATGAGTGTCAACAGAAACTGCATGTTTGCTGACCTCCATGCCCATCTTCAAAGTATAGAGTAGAGGGCACTCAATAATAGGAGAGTCAAGAAAATTGAATGTTTTCTTTACATATTTGGGTCTGCTTTCTGAGCCTCATTCTGTCTTTTCTGCCTCTCAGTTCCTTAGGTTTTTAGCCATCAATCTATATACATTTTTCTTTGTTTTCATGAAGATTTTCCAGTGGGGAAATAATTTGATTAACCTTACTAGACTGCTCCTTGAATCTAGAACTATCAATTCATGCTTGACAAAAAAGAATTAATTCACTCATTACAATGAAGTACAAATCCTTGATTACACTAAGTACTTTCTTTGCATAACATCTCAGGATAAAGGAATATAATATAGATATAGATATAGATCTTAAAAATGTTGATTTGAGAGAATGTACTGGGGAGGGTGGCCTAGACATGGTGATCACTAATAGAATTAAAATCAGTGAACATTCCTGACAGATGTTCTGATATACAGCCACACTGTAATTTTGAGGGTCAATAATGTGGCTTATACTGTGACAGTCAAAGTCCAGAGTGTTCCCAGATCTGATTCTGCCTCCAAAGATTTATCATCTTTCAAGACTGAGTTTGATGGAATTCATCGAATTTAAATCAATTACTTAAAAAACAATGTAATTTATAGTTTTTTTTCTTTCTTTAGTCTTTGATAACTTCACAACATTAGTATAAGGTTTCCCTACACATACAAGGTAGATAATAGTCAAAGCCCTGAAGCCTGGCAATATGTGGCTTTATTCCTCTTTCATTTCAAATATACTATCTTTAAACTATCAATAATTGGTGTATAAGACACAGTCTCACACTTGATGGAGGATATCACCCTTATTCAATATTTATTTCTCAACATTTTGTTCTCATATTGAATCTATACAAGTAATCTAAATCTCCAATGCTAATTTTTTTAATATTTATTTTTTTTAGTTGTATTTGGACACAATGCCTTTAATTTATTTATATGTGGTGCTGAGGATTGAACCCAGAGCCTCACTCATGTTAGAAAAACGCTCTACTGCTGAGCCGTAACCCCAGCCCTCCAATGCATATTTTTATAGTTCTTTTTTTTTTTTTTACCTAATAGTGGCTTAAAAAGTATCATTGTGTTGTCATACAACTTTCCTTAGAAGCAAATAGAAAAACAGTTCTAAATCAGCAATAATCAGGCAAACAAACAAATAATAGGTAATCAGATACATACCTTTAAATTTAAACAACTCACTTAGAATAGAACTATTTACTTTAAATAATGAGATAATTGTCTTTTTTTTTTTTAATCTAACTTACGAATCGGCCATTGGCCAGGGCAATGAACTGACTATTTGGCTTCTGCAGAAATTCGGTAGTGCCTTTGATGGCCATGGGCATCGCTGTATAGTTACTCCTTAGTAAGTCCCATTAAAATAAATGTTGTATAGAATTGAATGTGGCACAAAAGCATGTGTCACTGCTTCAGGGCCAGGCTTCTGTTAAATCTAACAAGTTTCATGTGAGTCTCCTGAGGATGAATCTGAGAACATCTTTAGAATTCTAGCAATAAGGAAGCAGATGACTTCTTTATTACTACATATTTGGTCTTTTCTTTAGTTTTTCTTTTCATTGTCTTCTCTCTTTTCTATTTGGGGATTATCGATAAACTGAACTTAAAACTTTTAAATTTATGATTATTTAGGAGGTGTTCAGTGATGCTTTGATTCATACATACATTTGGTAAAAATCAATTCACAGTAGTTTGCATATCAAGCATTTTAAATTTTGATGATTTTTCATGGTAGTACATTCATAATTCTCTCTTCTGTGTCAATCTATACAGTGGTATCTAACTGTAACTGACCACCCTCTCCCTCTGGTCCTTCTTGGTCCTCTCCCCAGTCTCTCTGTTCTACCTTTAACTTCCATGTAATAAACTTTTTTAGATTCCATATGATTACTCCCAAGACACTGGAGAGTAACCACAATACAGTAAGGCATTTAAGGTGAACCTCTAAAAGATGAGGGGAAATATAACATTGTATATTTTCAGATGCAGTTGGAAAATATTTCATTTTCCCAGGAATAGCTTAAATATAATGCAATTTCTTTATATTCATATTATAAAATTATGGGCAAATATTGAATGCAAACATCATTGGTCATATTATTTTATTATACTATCATTTGAGAAATTGAAAAAAATAATATACAGGTTAATTTAGATTATTTTAGTCAAAGGATTATATACTGAGTTATTACTAATGATATATTAATTATATAGACTGATGATATACAATGATCTTTTTGAAGCAGCTATTAGGTAAAATTAGCATTGGAGATTTAGACTACTTGTATAGATAGAGATTCAATATAAGACCAGAATGTATATACAGAGTAAATGTGGAGTTTAGTGATGACTATGAGGGATGGTGCTGTCAGTAGTAGAATAATACTGTCTCCATTCTATAATTTAGGACTGTAATCGAGAGAGGACAAGTAAGATGTGGCTTTTCAAACCTGGAGTTAGAGAAAGCTGTAAAGAGAAGGACAACTTCTCTGTCCCCTGTATTAGTTAAAGGTATATAATTGTTTCTAGAATATTTTATGTGTCTTTTGACTTGGGGAAAATCATTACAAGATGCAGTTAGAAACTCTTTTGGGGCAAAAGGCTCAAAAATTAAGAATTTGCCTTCCAGTAAATAAGGGAAATTGTAGGCACAGAAATATGAACACTGCCTGATCTCACTCATATGAAATCTAAAAAAGTTGATTACGTGGAAGTTAAAGGTAGAACAGGGAAATTGGGGACAGGAGCAAGAAGGACCAAAGGGAGAGGGTGGCCAGTTACAGTTAATAGGAGGAATAACCTTTGGATCCCAGAGCATACCACAGTATAGCTTGAAATAGAAGAGAGAATTCTAAACCTACTTACCATGAGAAATCATCAGAATTTAGGATGCTAGATATGCAAATTACTGTGAATTGATTTTTTTACCAAATGTATTCATAATTCAAAGCATCACTGAGTACCTCCTAAATAAGTATGAATTTAAATTTTTTTCTCTTTATCATATTACTGGAAAAATTCTGGCTTCTTTTCTCATAAAAGAAATGAAAATTTTAAAAATTTTAAATTTAATCTGGGCATGGTGGTACACGCCTGTGATCCCAGTGGCTCAGGAAGCTGAGGTAGGAGAATCCCGAGGAGTTCAAAGCAAGCCTCAGCAAGAGCGAGGCACCACACAACTCAGGGAGACCCTGTCTTTAAATAAAATACAACATAAGGCTGGTAATGTGGTCAGTGGTCAAGTGTCCCTGAGTTCGATCCCTGGTACCATTCCTCCCCCACAAATTAGAAAATATCAATATAAAATATTACCTTTTCTTTTTCCTTTTTTGCAGCACTAGGGTTGAACTCAGGGCCACTATACCACTTAGCTACATCTTCAACTATTATCGTTTTTTATTATGAGACAGGGACTTACTAAGTTGCTGAGGCTGGCCTCCAACTTATGATACTGCAGCATCAGCTTCCTAGTTGCTGTAAGTACATGGATGTGCCAACATACCTAGCTGAATATTACATACTAAATTTGTGTTACCCAGTCATATTTTTTCTTTGTAAATTTTTGATGGTAGAGAAAAAATAGAAAAAAATAACTATTATAACCTTATTCTTAATATTCCTATGAAATTTTATATTTCAAGGTCATGAAAATAAAGGAGAAATAGGATTCCTTCTTAAACACCTTAATCCTATGACTTTCACATTTGGAATACACGGAATTATATTTCTATTAGAAGAAGATTTGGAAAAAAAATATGGTTCAAAGCCATCATAAATCCACTTCTTAAATTAGAGGTAAAATGATATGCGTATATATTTATACATTTGTATGTATATATTTATATACATATATATAAATTTTTGTGTGTTTGTGTTTATGTAAATCCAGGAGAAACAAGGAATGATAAAATTTAAAGAAAATTAAGAAATAAAATAGCAATATGTAAATATAGTAAATTGGAATGTCAAGCAATAACTTTTGACATTCAGATAAAATATTAAAAGTTTTAAAGATATTTGATTTATTTAGTGATTCAAAATTAGCACTAGAGTTGTTTTTATTTGTCTCTTCTAACTTGGCTCTAATCCCACATACAAGAGACACTAATTATAACAGAGAAGTGAAAATTATTTTTCTTTTTTACTTCTCTGTCTCTCTGTTTGCACTTCTTTATTATGAATTTTCAAAGTGTTTCTCATGGACCAGAGTATAAAACTTACTAATTTATTAAATTTTGAAGGAATTCATTGTCAGGATACTCAAATCAGTAGCACAATGAATTTCATCTGGATTCCTTTTGGAAGTGCCTTCTATGTTCATTGTCATTATCATCCAAACGTATTTCATAAGTTTCCAGAGTTCTTGATCTCCAGAAGTCTGCCTTCACTCAAATTTACAGAGAACTTGACAACATGAGATATTTTTACATGGAATGACCTCCCTTTTAAATGTTTTTTTCCTTCCTTTCAAATTATTTCATTTGTAAATGAAGTAGCAAATTTAAACTCTTCATCTATGCCACAGAAATTAGGATTAATTGTACTCTTCTGTTTCTAAAAGGTGAACCATGAGACTTGTAGTCTGTAGTAGTTTCTGAGTTCTCATTATGAAGCTTTTATCCTTAATCTCTGTTTATCACTTCATATCCTCCATTTTCCCAGACATAAAGAAATCCTCCCATCCTTCACTCTCAAAACTTTAGAAATTTGGTTCTTAAATGTTTGTATGGGTCTAGATCTGAAAAATTTAAAATGATAATTCAAAGCTTCTTTTGAGATGAGACCTAATAAAATTTGAAAAAAGAATATGTATTGGTAAGACTGTTTCTTCTCATTTGGTGCCAAGCTTACCCCCATGTCTTTTCACATTTTTGTTCATGAAACCCATTTTATGTTTCAACCACTGAAGAGCTTAGCTTTCTGAACTTCTGCTATTTCCCTTTTCAGTCTATTTAAAGCTCAATCTAGCTCACTAAACCACACTGATGAGTTAAGGAAGTCATAATGGGTAGTATATTGCTTTTCCAGGTGTTATAATTGTGTTTTAATGAGGACAGTATGAAGGTAATGTATTACTCCTCTGCATTGTATCTAATGATGAAATTTAACAGACCCTGAAATATTTAATAGAAAGTTCTCTGTATTTAATACAATAGAGCTTCCACCATCCCCCCCAAAATCATTTCATTAAAGTATTTCAATTTTTGCTATTCCCTGCTTCTTGTACCTCAGAGTGAGGAGGTGTCAGGGCCAGCTTTGATGACTACCTTCTCCACCCAATTGCTAGAACACTTTTATTTTGAATCCACATTCTCCTGTACATTGTTGTGGCTTGGTTGCTTCTACCAAATTCCTGTCAGTTCGTAGTCATCCAAAGTTCTGCTGAAAGCTTTTCTATCTACAGTTTTCCCATGCTAATATCTTTACAATTGACATGGGTAATCTATTCAAGGTACTGTGCTCTATTTTCTTTGATTTCATAGCTGATGGCCTTTACTAAACCTTGGATACTCATAATCTAATGTTAAACCTTAGAACTCATCTTGAGGGTTGAGATTAGAGTGGTGCAGGGAAGACCCTTATTTTGGATGCAAAATTTAAAGAATTTTAATAAAAAAATCATCAAAACAAATTATATCTTAGTGCAATAATTTAAAAATCTTTTAAGGTAATGCAAAAATTCTATAAGAAAAGGTTTATCAAATCTTAAATATAGAATCAGTAAGATGAAGTTAAATAAAAAATACTTAAATTTTAATCAAGAGAAATCATTAAACATAACAATACATTCAGTTTAAAATAAGAGTGGATTTGAATAAGTTCTGAAGCATTATTGATAAATTTGCATAAACTAGAGCTAGAAAAATAAATTTATAATATTTTCTGGCTTTGGTACACACTAAATATTTAAACAGAAAAATTGCTCTACATTTTAATATCCTACTATTCCATTTTTCATTAGATTTTTTTTAAAGTATCTTAACAAACACAGGAAAATGTGTACTTAGCAAGACATATGTTTTTCTTTTGCCCAAGACTCTGAGATGGTCCCACATGACATTACCAATAACAACTTGCAAGTGTTCCATTCTGTCTCTGAATTCCCACCTGTCACACAACTGCCCACTCTTTGGAAGAGTGAGATAAACACCAAATATCCAGTAGGATTGCAAAGAGATTTTATTTCTTATGAAAAATTAGACTGTGACTTAATCTAGAAGTCAGTGTTAAAAACTTTGAATTCTAGACATTATCTAAAAATTCCTCTTCGTTAAAAATCCAACATAATCTTTGACTTCTGGTATATATTGAGAGCACCAACTGTAACAACTCTTAGAGCAAGATTTTTGTGTATCTTAAAGTCTTGAGCAAGAAACTCTAAAAGAATTTTTTGTATATGTGACAGACTGTTTCAGATCACAACTCTCACATATACTTTTAAAAACTTCCTTATTTAACCATTGCCAGAATACTGGTGATTCAGAACATATAAATGATTCTGGTTTGATATATTGTCCAAACCAACATGGTCTCCAAATCCCCAAATCCTCCTCAGGGATGGAATACTTTCTGTTTTCTTTTATGTAAACCCACTAAAAATTTATTCTGGCATAATTATGTTAACCCAATTTTAATTTATTCAGTATCTGCTTAGTGGAGTGGAACACTATAATAAATGACCTGAATGAAGAATCATTCTTGTATACTATTAATACTATTTTGGAAAAAAAATTCTTGTTTTTTCCTTACAAATAGGTAAGATATGTTAATACTAGCAAGATTTTGTATTACAACATTTTTGTATAAAAATCTCTATGAACAAAAAGCCAGATAAAATAAAAATGAGATTAAAACCTGAAAACAATAAATGGTCTCTTATGTATGAATAATGCCTTACAGATCTTCTTTACAATATAATTTTGGTATATTTTCTGATATTTAGTATATTTTACTTTTGTGAAAATTTAAAAACTCAGACCTAATTATCTGACTCCATGATGGTATGCTAACTCTGTCTCAGTATTTATGGTTTTTGTCTGTTTATTTTTAATTACAGGATACTGTGCTAAAATTCTATTTCCCACAAACATTATGCTTTTTCCAATATAAACAGTAATTTAAAATGACATCTGTTTTTTTTTAGATTATATTTGAAATGAGATTTCAAATCTGAATTTTACTTGAAGAAAAAATAGCATCACAGACTGTAAAATTACAGTATGGAATTTAAAAAGAAAATGATTGTTGATGTTTATTAAGATTTTAATTTTGGAGTCAGTTGTGTTCATAATTTAGTAAGATAATAAAAATACTCTGTAGTGAAAAAACACTAAACTAGTGATAGGCCTTTGTAAGCAGGAGGAGCTGTTGCTGGGAAGAGACAGAAGAGAAGCTTCCAGAATGCTGGATAGGCTTTGGGTCTGTCCTGGAGGTTGGGTTCCCTGATGTGCACAACAGTATTGTCTGTTGTCAGATACTGCATTAAGGTCAACATAATCTACACACACACAGATACACACACAAATGAATAAGAAAAACACTCTTCATTGAAAACTATATTCTAATGATACGTTTAGATCTACAAAGTCAATTTCTTTTTTAAAAAAAACTTTATTTATTTATTTATTTATTTATTTATTTATTTATTTACATGTGGTGCTGAAGATCAAACCTTGTGCCTCACACATGCCAGGCAAGCACTCAACCACCGAGCCACAAACCTAGCCCCCAAAGGCCATTTCTTGAAAAACAAACATGTAACATATCAAGTTGTGATGTGTATTGTTTTAAAATTGGAGAAACATAAAACCTGAGAGAGTGCAAAGTAAACTATTTCAGGCAGAGTGGAAAAATAGGCTTCTTAGAGAAAAGAAGCCTGCAACTGAATAGAGACAGAGAGTAAATGAGGCTTTGAGCCATGAAGGTGTCTGGGAGAAGAGCATCTCAGGTGAAGAACAATTCAGCCATCAGACCATGAAGTGAAAATGCCTGCAATGTTTAAATTATAGCAAATGGCTAAAGCCAACTGAGTGACAGGAAAGAATAATAATAAAAAAAGCTAAGTTTTGAAAATGTTTTTCCATGTAGCACAATTATCTCACGACCCAAACTGTACAAAATTAGTTGCCTCCTAATTAAATATAATTTAGCTTTTTAAGTAGGTGCAAAGATCTAATTCTTATCAGCACACTTAAGTGATGAGATAAGTGCATGTAACAGAGACAGCTTTTACAACACAGAATCACTCTAGGGAGTTTCATGAGATACTAGAAGCTTCACAGGTTGGAGACATTGCAGTGGGAAAGTCTTCTATGCTATAATTCTATACCTTCTTTACTTTTTGCTGGTTGCCTCTCAAAATCTCAATAAAGTTTGATATTTTGATCCGTTTTGATTTCCTTCTTACTATATCTAGAAATATATTTATAGGTAAATTATAAGAGTCTCTTTGAGCCGGATGCAGTGGCCCACACCTGTAATCCCAGCAACCTGAGGCAGAAGGATCCCAAGTTCAAAGCCAGCCTCAGTATCTCAGTAAGACCCTGTCTCTAAGTAAAATATGAAAATGGGGCTGGGGATGTAGCTCAGTAGTTAAGTGGCCCGGGTTGAATTCCAGGTACCAAAAATTCTCTTTGAGTTAATTAGAAAATGTTTCAGGCAGCAAAACAGTTTCAACATAATGTTTAATTGTAAAGCATAGTGTCCTTCAGCTATTACAGTAAAATCAAAAGATTATGCTACTTTATTGTAGGAATGTTTTAGCCTTGCCATTTTAAAAGATAAATCATCATTAGATTTTATGACACAATAAAAATATATCCAATAAGATTGAAATAATTAAAAGAAGAGAAAATGAAATATTATAATACAATTTTATTGTATTTATCTTTCAAAAGTATTCTTTTTACTAAAAAATATATAGGAAAAAAACCTATGTGAACTTGTATATGATGATGAATTTTCAAATACAACATCAAGGACATGATCTATGCAAGAAATAATTGACAAGCTAGACTCCATTAAAATTAAAATCTTCACAGTGATAATTAATATAAGAAGCATGAGAAGAAGAACTATCAACTGGGAGAAAATACATGTAAAAGATACATCAGATAAAAGTTTTTTATCCAAAATACACCCAGGAACTCTCAAACTCAATAGTAATAAAACAACACAATTGAAGAATGGGCCAAAAGCCTTAACGAGACACCTAAACAAACAAGATATACAGATGAAAAATAAACATATGAAAAGATATCTCACATTACATCAGTGAATTATGAATTAAAATACTGGTATCACTAATCAACTATTAGAATCTAGGCCAATATCTGGAACACTAACAGTACCAGATGCTGGTTAAGATGTGGAAAAATGGAACACATTCCTTGCTGATGCAATGCAAAACAACGTAGCCACGTCAAACTGGTGTTTACAAGAAATTGAAAACTTAAAAACAAAAAAATCAGTTCCCGAATATATAGAGGAGCTAATTGCCAAATTTAAGACTAAAACCAAGACATCCTTCTGTAGGTGAATGGGTAAACTGTAGTGTGTAAATCCAGGTAGTGAAATATTATTCGACACTACAATAAATGAGCCATCAAATCATGAAGACATCCAGGAACCCCAAATGCAAATTATTAGGTGAAACAAACCAATCTGAAAAGGATACATACATTTAATTCCATCTGACAATCATGGAGAAGGCAAAACTTTGGAAACAGGGTGAAAGACCAGTGTTCCTAGGGGCTGGGCGGTAGTGGGCATCATGGAGGATTTTTTATAGCAGTGAAAATGCTTTTCATTATAGTATAATGACTACATGTCCTTATGCATTTTTTGGTGTCATAAAGAACCAATACCAAGTGTGAACCCTAATGTAAATTATGGTATTCAGGTAATAATGACAAGTCATCACAGTTTTATCAGTTGTAACAAATGTACCACTCTGCAGAGGAATATTGGTAATGGGAGAAGCTAGGCATATACCAGATATGTGGTATATATGGGTTAAGAAGTATATAGTATATTGTTGTACCTTCCTCTTAATTTGGCTGTGAACCTAAAACTTCCCTTAAAATAATCTTTTAAATATAAAAAATGCCACAAATTCATTGTATATATTACATTGTATATAAATGGTCATGATTCATTTTATTTGTGCACAAGAAATCTTGTACTCATTCCTGCTGAATAAAAAATATTGAGGTAAATTTGCATAAGATAAAGCGCAAGAAATCAAAATTTTAGTTACATGAGTTTTGACAATTACCTACCCCTGTGTAGATGCTATCCCCAGCACATAACAAACATTTTCATCAGTTTGGAAAGTATAATTCTCCTCTCCAGTCATTATTTATTTATTTGCCCATTGTTATCTTCACCACCATCATAATAATAATATTTAGAAACATGTTGATATCCAGTCTCTTTTTTTTAACATTTTTTTTAACTTATAGCTACAGTGCTCTAATTAGAGAAAAACTAGTTATGGCTACTCTCTAGAGAGGCCAACTGGCCATTTAGGTCAAGCTTCAGTAGGTACAAGCACCTAGCTGAGGAAAGGAAGAACCGGAGGCTGGTCCACAGATCTGGAAACACAGGTCTTTGGTAGCAAATCTGGATGTGACTGAACTCAGGAGGAAAGATCACAATAACCAAAGCCATGTATGACAACCGCTTGACAAAATGCAAATATGTTTATGTATAAAAAGAAATGTAATTGGCAAAGGGACTGGAATGTATGAATTTGATAGATAATAATGTTTTCTACCTGCAGGAACACAGAAATTGGAAGGTTATATTCACATCTGGCTTTCTCATTAAAACAAAAAGATTTTTTTTTCTAGTTGGCCCCCCTAATTCATAACAGGAGATATTCTTCATATGAAACTGAGTAAATTCAAGTAGCAAATTAGATGGTATTCTTTTCTGAAGTTAATTAGTTAAAGTTTGCTGTGATTTTAGCCTGAACATTTTATTTGAAATAAACTATCTGTTACACTAAAGGTAAATCTGGAAATAGGGTTCAAAAGGCTCTCTTTGATATTTTTTAACATGTATGATTTCTATTAGTGAAAAGATAATGCCAACTTTTCTCTAAATTTAGCCATATTTCTGAACCTTCTCAATGAGGAAAGGCAAAATTCAGTTTTGCCTTAAATTAGATATGCTCATTCACTCTAGTCTAAATATATAACTTACTTTAGCATCTTGCAAGGAATCATTTCTGATATGTAATCATTTGGAATGAATAGATAAAACAATTTACAAAATTTAAGATTTTGGTGGATTCAGTAGCATGTGGGGAAAATGGGGAATCCATAAAAACTGCTGTGAATTAGTGTTTTATTTCGGGTGACTCAGCATTAATTAATTAATTTGTAATTAGGAAACAGCACTCTTGTTCTCTCTACTATTTCTCTCTGTGTTCTTGGGAATAAGCCAATTAGCATCTCTTGGGGTTATTCATTTGTCTCTTTAATTTTTTTTTCTTATGAAATAACCATCTAGATATTTAATTTCCTTCAACATGGAACAGATAACAAGATCTGTTATACATTTAATTTCTCAGAATGATGGTTGTATTTTTTTTAAGTATTTTGTTATGGATGGACTGAGTTATTTATTTATTTTTTATTATTACCACAACACACACAAACAGAACAGAGGATGAATCCAGTAGCTGCCACATTATTAAACCTGAAGCTAAAACCCTAGTTTGACAAGATACTGTCCCTTGGTGAGGCAAGCTGATGATCTTCCTGTTAAAGGTATTGCTAATTGAGCTACATCCCACAGATGTAATGACTTCTTGCCACAATTATTTATCAAGAAACTTTGTCTGCAACTTTGCTTATACTCTTCAATGCACTTGTTACTCTTTTGTCAACTGAGTAGATAGTAATTTGGATACTATCTGACAGTTTGATATCTCCTGTGCATTTATTTTGACTGAAAAGGTAACATTGTACTGAGGTGGATTTGCATTTCAATCTGTTGTCAGTTATACCTGGAAAATCCAGATGCTGACACAATTACACATGTAGAGCAGTAGCTTTATTCAAATGCAAATACAAACACACCAGAGAAAATGAGTTGCAAAAGCAGAAATATTGCAGGCCATCAGATTGATGGTCTGTGGTTTTGTGGTCACAGTAGACCCAGCTTTAGGATGATGGCATTAGCAATAACTGTGTATATTTCAAAACCTGGACAGTAATGTAGATTTATTTTTTTAAAAAGAAATGTACCAATGATAAAGTGCATCAAAATAGTAATCAAAATGCAAATTGTTTTAAAATTTGTGGTAGGGTTTCAAGTATCACTTTTCTTTTCTTTTTATTAGGGATTGAACCCAGGGACACTTAAGCACAGACCCACATCCCCAGCCCTTTTGATTGATTTATTTTTATTTTGAGTCAGGTACTACTTTTCTGAAATCCATAGACAAAAATTCATGAAGACAAAGTCATATAGAAAGATAAGTATGAAAAAAATAATTGACCTATCTGGGCTTAAAGAAGTCCTTACTTAACAGTTTTTTTTTTAACTTGCAATTATTCAATTTCAGTTCTTCAGTTACATATATACAAAGATTAACACATACTTAATAGTATATACTCAATAATCATATGCTTTTGTACTTAATTTACTGTGTAAGTAAAATACATAGTAACTTTACCAATTTAAGTTAGGACTACTTTTACAGAGATAATGTAACCTAGAAAATGAAATATTACATTTGAAGAGAAATTTCACATGTCATCAGTTCATTTTACTAAATATTTTACCATAATCACTTGTAATTGGTACATATATATGGAAAATAAGCAAAAGAAAAACTACAATTAGATTCTCATGAGCCTGATTTGATATGATCAGTTGCTTTCTTGTTTAAAAAAAGATTTTTGGACATTTTAATTGTTCTATTTTTAGTAATACATGACAGTAGAATTCATTTTTATGTAATTATAAAAGTACAGAATATAATTTGTTCTGATTCAGTCCCCAATACTTTCCTCTCCCCTCCCTTCCTCTAACCCCCCTTTCCCTTCCCTCTATTGTACATATTTTTTTCTGCTATTTATTTTTATTATTTTTTGGGGGGGGTTCACAATTTTTCTTCAAGAACTCATAGAAAATATTCCAAATAAAATAGTTTTAATACTCATCTTCCTCCTCCTCTTTATCCTGGTTAATCTATTAATCTGGAAATGACATAATTTTTACCTTTCTTTGCTCTTTGTGACTACTCACAACCAATCATGTAAATGATTCTTCAAATATTTTTGGTGACATATTTTAAATACCTTTTGGATGTTACAGTAATCTTGCTATTGCTCCTTTTGATGGTCATAACCATTCCAATGAGATTCCCAACTTTTCTCTTCATTTTGATTCTTGGAGTAACTGCTCAACATCAGCAGAGTCCATGATTCCATCTTCTACAGGTACAATTGAGGTTGAACTTAAGAACCTCTTTCTTTTTAGTGTCTTCCTTTCACTACACCTTTTCCACGGGTGCCATCATGGGTGGAGGCAAAGAGGAAAAGTTGCTTTCTTAAGCCCAATGCACAACACATCATAGTCTTTTCACTAGATGACACTTTTGTTGATGAAGATTACATATCCTGCATTAAATATCGTGCCTGAGCTGGTTTTACCCCTTACTTACTTTTGACCCTTGCATTTCTGTAATTAACATTTTTTGTATACATATTTTCAAGTTGCAAGCCTTCACTTGTAAAATCTGTTTCAGGACCTCTTTAGTTTCTTTCTCAAATGGTGCCATTAATCTTGCATCAGATTTTATAAATATAATCTCTGGGTGCTTGCTTTGTTCTGAGTGTCCTCAGTGATTATTTTCTGGATTATTTCCATAAAGACACAAGATGAGCAGCTATATGATGTTAGATTTTTAGTTAGCAATGTTATGTAGGTTTTATTTTTTTTCTCATGATTTGCCTGTTTATTTTCACAGATTATTTTCTAATATCTCCTAACATTTGACTATATCTTCAATTTCATTTGCTTTGTTCAAATTACTAGAGTTTCTAAATCAGTGAAGAAGAAAATAATTCCTATAATTGCTTATTCAAAATTTTAAAATGGTGTTGTGAATGGATAATTATGATTGCAATGCATTCCACTATTGTCATGTATGTAAGAAATTAAAAAAATCAGGTAGAGAAGGTAATAGATTTACAGATTTTATAATGCATTTACTAGTTGACAAGAAGACATAAGTAATCCATCTTAAGGCATTGATGAAATTCGCTCATGTGAATCATTTTTGAAAAATTCAACACCCTTAATTATGTGGTAAATAAAGGGTGGAGTAAGTTTCATTAGTATCCTATGATTTAAAATTTTTATTAAGTATGCAAGCTATATTACTTCTAGCCATGCTGGAGTAATTTACTTATCCCATGAAAACTATAGAGCAAGCAATTTCTTTCATTTAAGCTTATGAAAATGTAGGGTATACCTTTACACATGACTAATGAAAAATTGAATATTTACAAATTGATAACCTTAAACAAAATTTTATTTCTGTATATTCTTTGATATGAAAAGTCTAATTCTAGTTATTACAGAATGCCTTGTATTAAGTCATAGACTAGTGTACATGAAAATATTTCTTGCAGCATTCTTTTAGTGAATTATAGGAAGCATATTAAATATCACTCAATTAGAAAATAGTTTATTGTTATGCAACATTATGCAATAATTTTAAAGAATTAGTTTCATGTCTATGTACTTGCAAAGTATCATCTAAAGTACTCTCAGAAACACTCAATGTTAGAAATCCCCATCTAAGCCAAGAAATATAAACAACATTAATCATACTTAAAATTTTGGAGAGGAAATTTTCATGGTGATTTGAGTGGTTTCTGAAGAAGATTAACCCTAAGGTCATAATGTGCAAGAAATATTTTATGAACCACATTAGGACCATTGGCAGAAAAATATAAGCTGAGGCCCAAAGAATATCATTTCTAAAACAGATTCACATGATGAGTAAGCCCAAATTCTAAATGCTCAAGACAGTCAATGTCCAACTTTAATGCAGAAGGTCTTTTTTCTTGGGGTGGGGGAAGGGGTGTGTGTGTGTGTGTGTGTGTGTGTGTGTGTGTGTGTGTGTGTGTGTGAAAGAGAGAGAGAGAGAGAGAGAGAGAGAGAGAGAGAGAGAGAGAGAGAGAGAGGAAGAGAGAGATATTGATTTTATATATCTTAAATATATAATAAGACATTATTAAATATAAGAGGACAAGTTTAGCATTGTATGGAGTGGCAAAACTTATGAAATTAATCTAAATTATCTTGATACCACAGAAGAACAAGGGAACACATAATGAACAAGCAGCTTGTATCTTGGTGTTTAGACTGAGTATTCTTGAGGCCCTTCTAGGACATTGCCATGCTCACTTTATAAGGAAGAACTCACTGTGAAGAGATACTCAACACTATACAACTACAAAGCCTATAGGATGGAAGTTGGTGAATGTCAGAAATGTAGAACTAATTGGACATGGAAATATTCTTGTCCAAGTATACCTAAGAGTGTTCTGATAATTTTACTAGTTTGTGTTTAAAAACTCCATGGACTCTTTCTCTTTTTACTAATGATTAAGGGGGCAGGACAGAAATAGCAAGACATTTCAAACATTTTGAAAAGAGGAACAATAAAAATGGGTACTTCTATCAATGAAGTGACAAGTTAAAATTTCCAATTTTGTCAAACACAGTTGAATAATATTTTTGCTATTACCAAATCCATAACTCTCTAGCAAAGAAAAATATTAATATATCTTGAAAATAACCCCAAATCCTTCAGGATATTGAAAACTCAAAGCAAGTGCCAATTGCATGCAAGTAGGAAGTATTCAAATTAACCTAGCAGATTGTGTTCATCTCTCATCTCTACAGTTATATCAAGGTTATGCTATTTACAAATTAGATGTGTAACACAGTGTAGTGAGAATAAGAGCCTTTCAGAGCTATATGTTTCATATAAATATCAGGTAGGCATTTCTTTCAGCCTTCATTTATCATTTTGTTTTTTTGAAGGGGTCCTAGGAATTGAACCCAGGAGTGCTTAATCACTGAGCCACATCCCAGCCCTTGAGATAGAAGATAGGTAGATTATAGATATATAATTATTATATATTATAAATACACACATATATATATACAAATGTGTATATATATATTTCATTTAGAGGCAGGGTCTAGCTGAATTGCTTAGGGCCTTGCTAAATTTCTGAGGCTGGCTTTGAACATGTGATACTCCTGCCTCAGCCTCCCAAGCTACTAGGGCATGTATCACTTCTTGTATGAGATTCAACCTATCTAATACTCATCTCCTTAAGAAGTCCAGTAATTACTTTTTAATTGGGATTTCTGCTGAGTTCAAAATACTGTAGTTCCTATAACAGTCTTATGTCCAGGACTATTCCAGTGATATTAGCTATATAATCTCTTAGCACCTGCAAATTGACAAGTTCAGGTAAGCTGTAAATACTGCCACCTCAGGTGGTTTTAACCATGATTAAGGGACATTCTAAGAGAGATTGGTGCTCATTATGATATATTTCACTTGTTATTTTTCCTCATCAATCTTGAAATGTGACAAAGACTAAAACTGGAATTTCAAGGGTAAGAATTCTAATATACATATTCAAGGCAAAGTTGATGTTTGGACAAGAAAGAGACAATCATGGAATTCTCTTTAAATGGGAATAGCAAGATTTAAGACATTACAGCAACGATTATGGGTAAATCAGTAAGAGTTCATAGAAGGTAATTCAGAATGCCAATAAATATATATAACTTATTTTTTAAAAAGCAAAGATTGTACAGGAAGAGAAAAGTCGTAGTAGACTTCACTATAGTGGCTGATGTTACTCTTGCCCCTAGGGAAGCTGAGCAAACTTTTGTCAACATGTTTATAGAAAAACTATAGCAGACATTTGGTCTTTAAAAATTTCACTAATATTAAGTCAGAACCCAAATGGCTTGTCCAGATTGCCTGTGTATAAATTAGTAGAAGATTTAAAATAATTAAGAAGGTCAAGTTCATTTTAAATCTCTCTCTCTCTCTCTCTCTCTCTCTCACACACACACACACACACACACACACACACACACACCACCCATACACATACACACACACACACACACACACACACACACACACACACACACACCACAAATCCAGGAAATAGACTGAGTTACTTAAAAGTTTAACTTAGGTCTTAAATGTGCAGAAATGTTAGAAATTTACTGAAAAAGTTACTTATGATTGATTACTCCCCTCCTGCCCTGCCCCAAAAAAGTACTTTACAAAATATATTTTCTTCACAAGTCAGGAAAAGTTTTGAATGGTTTACTGTCTCTAAAGAGGGATCAGTTGACTCTGAGGGAGAGATTGCATGACTGTGTTGAGGTTTGTAGGTTTGTGAATTATATTACTATAACTGAATCAAAGCACTCAATTTTGTCTTTTCATATTTAGAGGGTTTTTTTCCTTTAAACTTTAAGGATAAAATGGAAAATAGAACACATACTTACCCTGATATCAGAATTAATTTTCCCAATACATCCTTCTTTTCTTCCACAGTACAGAATGATTTTCCAGTGACTTTCAGGACTAGTTTTCTCACTCTGCTTACAGTTCTCAACCAATATTTTTATTCAAGAAACTTCTGTCTCCAGTGCTTGATGGATTGCATGGAAATATCCAATTTTTTCATCTGTAAGGCTATTTATTTGAGTTTTATTCTGTTTTTGTTTCAATACTTTTTTTCAAATATTTCAATAAAAACTGAGTTTTGTCTGGCAAAGAGGCTATTTTTCATTCTCTTTTTAGGTATTACTATAATAATTTTGGCTCAGGACTGTTTATGATGAGAATTCAGTTCCTCGTTCTTTCAAAGTCTACTACTAAATACTTTTAAAGGGTGCTCAAGAGATGGTTCCTAGAATTTGCAATAGATTCTCTTTGTTGTTGTTTTAGAATTGGATAAGAATCCATTCAGTTTTCATAAGAAATCTTTTATGTATAGCCTCCAAAATATTCTGTCCTCCCTGTGTACAGATCCTGAAATCTTTGGATTTGGAGAAAATTTAGGATCTCCCAGTCACCTCTGGATTATCCTGACTCTATCAATATTTTTAGCATCTAATTATTTTGCTAACTCATGAGCATTTATATAGACCTGGGATTGTAGAATATATATATTGTTAGAAATATCCTACATTCCTCTGCAAATGCCTATGCTCCTTGTCTAGACTTTGGATGGTTTATCACAATGATTGTTAGTTCAAACTAAGATGTGAGCAAAAAATAAGAAACTTGTTTATTTCTGAAAGATATTTAACTTTTAGAGGCAATTAAGATTTCTGAATTTCAGGCTGGACAAGAGTTAAGAAAAACATGTCAGAAAAAGGGGTTAAATCTAGGCATGTTACATGTCTGTAATCCCATCATCTTGGGAGGCTGAGGCAGGAGGATCTTGAGATCAAAGCTAGCTTCAGCAGTAGCAAGGCACTAAGCAACTCAGTGAGACCCTGTCTCTAAATAAAATATAACATAGAGCTGGGAATGTGGCTCAGTGGTTGAGTGCCTGTGAGTTCAATCTCCAGAACCAAAAAAAAAAAAGAAAAAGAAAAAGAAAAATGGGTTAAAGGCTGAGAGTACCGAACAAACAATAGGGGAAATTTAAGGACAGGGTAAATAGCCATTGAGTTCAAGTTGTAATAGGAATTTCACTTCCTTTCTACTCTAAGATTCATCTCAAAATAATAATTTTGTTTATATGAAAACTTCACAATGAAGTCCCTGTAATTTTAAGTTATTCATGGTGAGATAATGTCCTTTTGATGTGACTAGATTGATAATGAAAACACATATAGAAGAGGTAGGGTTCCAGCCTGTGAAAGACATAAATGTAGATTTAGAATGAAAGCATGAGAATCTAGCAGCAGCTGGCAGTAAGTCTTGCTATTTACAGATTATTTCTCAAGCTTTCAAATGAATGGCCAACTTTTTAAAATCTCCAAGTCAACAATCTGATATTCTTGCTTAAACACACTGTTTTATTTATTTATTTTATTTATTTCACTGCAATGACAAATAGACCTGACAGGAACAATTTTAGAGGTGGATAAGTTTACTCAGCTCATGGTTTCTGAGGTCTCAGTCAATAAATTGTGACTCCATAGCTCTGGGCACAAGGTGAGGCAGGACATCACTGCAGAAGCCTGTAAACTCCAAAGGCATGCTCCCAAGGACACACTTCCTTCAGTCACATCCTACCTGCCTTCATGTACCACCCAGTTAATCCTTAGCAGGGAATTAATTCACTGATTATGTTAAACTTCTCATTAACCAATCATTTCACCTCTAACTTTCTTGTGTCGCCTCACACGAGTTTTTCTGGGAACATATCTAAAGCACCACACATAAGCTTTTCTCATAGAAGACATCTTATAGAATAAGCTGCTCATAGACAAAGCTAAAAAGGTTAGTGATACCAGTCTGAAGAGGAAATTTCTAAACTCACTTGCCTCCGGGCTGGTTGGCTCTAGGAATCAATTCCTCAGGAAAAATTAAAGCTTTTAAAACATCTTCCTCCACACTCATAAATTATAAGAACAGAGTCAATGACCAATTTAGTAATAAGACAGATTTCCATCAAACATTAAAATTTTAAAAAGTAACCAAGATTATATCTATTTTAAAATAGATCTCATTTACTAGAAGACAGAATAAAATTAGCACTTGGAAACTTGAAAAAAATGTATCATAGTTCAGGTTCAACTCAATGCTTTTCATTTTAGTTAAAAAGATTCTGGAATCTCTAGGGATTCCCTAGTAGAGCATAATGTTTCCAAATCTTAGGCCATATCAGGGGGAGAGTCAAGTAGAACTCAGTAATGCTTATAATTTATTGATCTCTTCATCAGATAGTCTATTCATAAAGCACTCCCGAGTCTATTAGAATACATTACAAGTGAGCACACCACTTTGAACTTTAATGGTGTTTCATAGGGATCAGAGTAGGACATTTATAGAGCTTTAGGTTCTGAACTCAAATATTTAAAGCACATTTTTCAAAGCCAGGAGATAAGTGGGATTGGGAAAATTCGTGATATAATAGTTTAAAATTGGTGGATATAGTGAGGTAAATAGATTAAACAAATAAATGATCATTTCATAAATGAACTGTTTGTTCAGATGAACATGCTATTGTCTCTGATGAATTTATTTGTATGAAATTCATGGGAAAATTATTTAGAAAAAAAATAGTAGATAAAAGTTTAATGGAATCAATAACTATATTATGTCATGAACTTTAACCTGAATCAATATTGACTTGCCAATCAGCTCATTTCCACTATCATAATCTTCCATAAAATTAGTAAGAGTAAATACTCACATGACAGTTACTATACACTATGTGGCATCCGTTTGGGAGTAATTGTAGGTATCGGAGTAGTCCAGTTAACAAGTCTTGAAATGATTTAGTTGAAACTCTAATTGATGTGGCTTAAAGGGAAAATTCAAATGATATTTTCATCATTGCCTCTTACTGAAAATTATGTTGGCATATTTTATTTATTTTAATAATGTGTTTTATACAGTTGAACAATAATTTACAGAAATTAAACATATCTCTAATTTCTATTTGTGAGCTACAGGGCAGTTCAAATACATTTTTGAGGTCTGAAAAAAATTGTACTATATTGTGAGAAATACTAGTATTTTCTAGGTGACTGTAAATAAAGAATATTGAAAAAAGAGATTCTTAAAAATACAGATATTTTAGAAATCTGCTTAAAGTGTATACAGTAGTCAAAATGATGGTTCATTATATTTCAAAGTCAATTAGTATATGTGTATTTCTCCAAGCAGGAGAAAAGAATATGTTACTTAAAATGTTGAGATGTTGTAGTATATCAAAGAGAAAATTAAATTTTGATGTAAGATAGTTTAATATCTAGGTATTTATTTTTATTACATTTTGACCCAAAATTATTTTTTAAGTCATTTTCCAGCTGGTTAGTTTATTTGTTTTTAATATGTTTCTTTCCTGTTATAATTCATAAATGTTTATTTAATCCCATAATGCCCAAAGCACACATATATTAAAAGCAGCTGCTATAACACTTTTAATTCTAGATTAACATTCCTTTGATTTGATTTAGTGTATCTTGTGTTTGTTCAGAGGCAATACAAATGCTTTAATTCAATATGGATTCAAATTTATCCCTGCTGACTGTTTAAGTTTTTGTGCATGTAATGTTTTTTTTTTTCCAACTTTAGCATTCAGAGAATTTAGTGTTTTACTACATTTGTTGAAAAAACTTTAGTGCTGGGGTTGTGGCTCAATGGTAATGTGCTCACCTAGCATGCATGAAGCACTGAGTTCGATCCTCAGAACCACATGAATGTAAAATAAAGATATTGTGTCCACTTAAAACTAAAAATAAATATTTAAAAAAAGAGAAAAGAAAACAACTTTAGAGGACTGGTATTACAGCTCCATGATGGAATGTGTGCTTAGCATGTGAAAGCCTCTGGGTTTGATCTCCAATATCACAAAAATTTAAAATAATATAAATAAAACAATTTTGAAGATTAACATGAGCTTTACGTAAACAGATATTTTCAATTTTCTTTTATACTATGAATGTAATTATACCATCTATTAAAAAAATACAAATACCAATATCCTTTATTAAAAATCATTTATTTGAAAAATTGCTGATATTTACTGAAAGAAACTCTATGAAGATTCAGCTCTCAATTGTTTAATATAATGTCATAGGAAGTTGATGAAGCAAGCAATCTATATTACATGACTAAATTTAGTATAGTGTCTAGTTTTAGTATATACATGGCCATCTATAAGTATATCATTAAATTTCCTTAAACTCAAAATTGTAATTTTTTTTTCAGGAAAAAATAATTTCTTTTTCTTGGGGGTATGTTGCTAGTGTTATTGTGTCCCTTTGTGGGGAATGTGTTACCTTACTAAATTATCTTTATAAACCACTAATTATTTTATAATATGTCCCATATGAGTTTTTTATGTTTTTTTATGTCCCTACACTTGTATATGTACATATGGCATATCAATCGCCTGTACTAATTTTATAGAGTGGTTTTCATAGCAAAAGGGTTTCTCCTGGAGATATCTCCAAGGGTGAGGGTTATGTAGATTATGTTGGCTTTGGTTCAGGTAGGTACTTTTGTGTAGGGTCTTTGTAATTTCTAGTTTTGTGTAATGTCAATGGGAATCTATAATCCATGTTGGGGTAGTCCATGGATGTTTCAGTGTTCTGGGGTTCCATCAATATCCGGGATGTTTTTCTCCTAGATGGGGCGAGTTGGCTGGCATCTCCAAGAATATTATACGTACATGTCAGGTTGGGGACCTATCTGTTTTTATGGGTACCCCGAGAGTGGACTATTCTGGCATCCCCCCTTGCAGATCCATAGAACTCCAGGCAGGCAAGGTCTCAAGATGGTGCTGGGTTCAGGCTCAGGAAGCAAGGTTCAGGTCTCTGTAGGTGAAAGAAAATAAGAGGCACTGTTGAGATGGTAGTAATTCTTTATTTGGAAAATGCAATAGCCCCAGCCAGTTCCATTTAGCCCTCAAACCCCTTCCAGAGGCCTTTTATTATAAGCAGGCCAGACAAAGAAGGCACATTGCCAACAGATAAATCAGTGGGCTCATGCCCACAAGTAAATGTTTATGACCTTGAGTACATGTACTGAATCAGAGTGTTTATGACCTTGGCTACACAATAAAAACATAGCCCATCAGAAACTTTGCTGAAAGAGCCTAACTATAGTCATTTGGGGCCTTCCCCACTGTTGGTAAAGGTACAAAGGTGAGCTGGACTCTCACCAATTCATACTACTGGTAGCCTTGCAGCTCCCCAAATTATGCTTAGGACCTATGAGAGCCGGGGGCTTCTCTAGCTATAAGTACTCCAGGGATTTGTGGCATTAGTAGGGACCTCTGGAGGCCTCCATCTTAATCTCTCTCCAGTGAGCAGAGTCCCTCTTGGTTCAGGGTTGAGACAAGTGGGTAGATATTGTGTGCTCAATTCCCTTCTTTATAAAGACTTGTGTATCTCCATGCTCCAAGATGTCTCTACTATATTCCCATTGCATTCCAACACTGCTTCAGACATTCCAGTTTAATAGGTATTTGTTTTTCTTTGTTCCTTATCCTGTTTTTGTTTTTTTTTTGCATGAGGAGGTAACATTGTTAGGCATCTATAGTAATGAATATTGCCAATGTCCTATTTGTAAATTTATAATAGTACCTTCTAAATAATCCAGAGATAAAGGAAAAAATCATAATCAGAGGAAAATTGTGATTAAATAAAATAATAAAAATTCAAACTTTTGAGATCTGCTTCTAAACTTCTTGAAGGACAATTTATAATCCTAAATGCTTGTATTTAAAAAAAAAGAAAGCCTGAAAAATCAATTAACTATGCATCTATTTAAAATAATGGGAATGGGAATGTGCTTTTGTATGTGGGTTTGTGTATAAAGAAGAATATGTCTAAAAAAGATCAAATAAATGATGAAGAGCATAAAATACTGAAATAAGACAGCAACAAAGACAATGATTAGTTCTTTGATCAATTTGTTAAAAAAATGATCAATGAAAATAGAAATAGTAAAATAAACAATATTAAAACTCATATGGGACATATTATAAAATAATTAGTAGTTTCTAAAGATAATTTAATAATATATGAAAATTAGGTGAAAATATTGGTGAGATGACACACTTCCTGAAAAGCATTAATTTGAAATATCACGTATAACAAAATAAAAAATTCAAATTCTGGAAACATCAATTACTATTGCCCTGAACAGAAAACTTCAGGCTCAAATGATTTTATAGAAGCAATACAAGAAATATCTAAAAATTATAATGTGAGACTAACTCTAAATATCACAGGAAAATTCTGCTACCAAAGCCAGTTTGGTACTATGAAAAAGAAGAATCACAGATGAGGCTCACACAATTAGTGATATAAATTTTTCTAATACATCATTAACTGAGTGGAGCAATGAAAAGACATTAATAATGCATTATAGACCAAATTTGATTTATTTTGGGAGCAGAAGTCATTTCATTATAAAACATTCTATTACCATAATTTCTCACATTCACTTAATAAAGAAAAAAAAGACATTGTTTATATTAGTAGTTATAGTAATGTGTTTAAAGTAATTTAATCATTACTCAAAAAATACATGCACTCTTTGGGAGGGGAAAGATGTACAAGTTGGTCAATAGGTAAAATTTTACACTTAAGAGGAAAAAGTTTTGGTGCTCTGTGACTTAGTAAATATAGTTTAAAATAATAAATTGTATATCTAAAAAACAATAAAATGAGTGAATTTGAATATACTCACCATAAAGAAAAATGTTTTAAGGAGATAGCTATGCTATTTACAGTGACTTGATCATTATATGTATACATTGATCAAAAAACATCATGTTATATCTTACAAATATGTATAAATATTATGTGTCAATCAAAATAAATTTTATAAAAGCCAAAAGCACCATGATATTTAATAATAAATAAATATAATACTTATTTTCATAATCAGAAGAAAAGGATGTTATCTTTTACTTTATTGGACTCTTGACAAGTCCATTAAAGTAAAAAACAAAATCATTTGGATCTAAAAGGAAGAGTCAGTTACTGAATTGTGGACATGAGTTCCTTCTTTTATATTTCATTTTTATTAACTTATTGTTAATTGTGCAAGATAATAGGCTTCCCTTGTGACATTTCCATACGTGCATATTGCATGTCTTGACCATGTGAACTTTCCTTTCTACCACTCTTTCTCTTCCCACTTTCCTCCATGTACCAGCATAGCCCCCATCTTCTTAAGCCCCCTTCTACTTTCAGGTCATCTTTGTTGTTTTTATTTTTAGTTTCCATATATGAGAGAAAATATTATATTTGTATTTCTGTTTCTAGCTTATTTAAATTAATATAATATCTTCCAATTCCATCAATATCCCTGCAGATGACAGGATTTCAATCTTCTTTTTGGTTCAATAATAATCCAGTCTGTGGATAAACACACACACATACACACACACACACACATATACACATGCACACCATATTTTCTTTATCTGTTCATCTGTTCCCAGGTACCTATGCTGATTTCATATCTTAGATAATGTGAATAGTACCTAAGTTATCTCTTTTGTATGCTGAATATATTTCTTTTGGGTAGATACCCAGAAGTAGTGATGTTGGATCATATGGTAGTCAGGATTTTAATTTTTTGGGAAACTCCTTTACTGCTTTATATAGTAGCTACACTAATTTATAGTCCCACAAACAAATATATATTATTATAAATATAAATTCCTACACTAATTTATATTCCCTTCCTCTCCCTTCCATATCCTTGCCAGCATTTGTTATTCTTATTTTTTTAAAAATAGTCATTCTTACTGGAGAGAGATGGAATCTCAATGTGGTTTTTATTTGCTTTACCTTGACTGTTAAAGATATTAAGATTTTTCATATATTTTGGGGTATTTGCATTTCTTCTTTGAGAAGTGTCTGTTTAGATCCTTTGTCCATGTTTTGATTGGCTTGCTTGTTCTTTTGCTAAGTTTTTGAGTTCTTTGTAATTCTAGATATTAATTCTCTGTCAGATGCATTAATGAAAAAGATTAGGTTGCCTCTTTCTTCTGTAGATAGCTTTCTTTCCTGTGTGGAAGTTTTTTATTTGTTATAATCCATTTTGTCAATGTTGCTTTTGTTTTTAAACTATTAGAGTCCTATTAAAAAATTCCTGCTGTGCCAATATCTTGAAGCATTTCCTCTACATTTTCCCATTTTCCTGGCACCATTTGTCAGAGACTTTCTTTTTTTAAAATCTGTGTTTGTTGGCACTTTGGTTGATAATAAGTAGGCTCTAGATGCATGGATTTTTTTCTGTGTTGTCTATTGTGCTAAATTGGTCTAGTGTCTGTTTTTTTGCCAATGCCATGCTGTTTTGTTATTAAGGCTTTATAATATGATTTGAAATCAGATATTGTGATATCTCCAGGCTTGTTATTTTTACTCAAAATTGCACTGGATATTCAGGATTCTTTGTGCTTCCATATGAAATTCAGGATTTGTTTTTTTAGTGAAGAAAGTCCTTGGTATTTTGTTGGGGATTTCATTAAATCTGTGCATTACTTTAGGGATTATGACCATTTTAAGAATATTAGGTCTTATAATCTATGAACATAGGGAATCTTTCCATTTTTTAGTGTCTTCTTCAATTTCTTTCTTTAGTGTTTCATAATTTTCTTTGTAGAGATCTTTTACCTCCTTAGGAAAGTTTAACCACTGAGATGTACCCCAACCCCATTTTGAAAATTTTATTTTGAGACAGGTTTTCACCACATTGCTTAGGATCTAACTATGTTGCTGAGGCTGCCTTGAACTTGCTATCCTCCTGCCTCAGCCTCCAGAGTCACTTGGGATTATAGGCATGTACCACCACACCCAGTTAGTTAGTCTTTAGAGTTTTCTTCCTCCTTCTTTTGACTTCCTCCTTCCTGTTGTGTCCATTTTATTTCATTCATTTGTCTTATATCTATGGCTAAAATTTCTATCACTATTCTGAAAAAGATTGGTGAGAGTGAATATTTTTGTTTTGTTTCTATCTTAGAGGAAATGCTTTCAATTTTCCATAATTCAGTGTAATATTAGGTGTGGAATTTGTCTCATATAACTTTTATTATGTTAAGGTATGATCCTTCTTCAATTTATTCAGAAATTTAATGATGAAGAGATATTAAATTTCATCAAAGACTTTTTCTGCATCTATTGGGAAGAGTATATGATTTTAATCTTTAATTATGTGGTAAATTACATTTATTGATTACATGTATTGAATCTTTCTGAATCCCTATAACAAAACCACCTTTATCATGATGTATGATTTTTTAAATATACAGTTGAATTTGATTCACATATATTTTATTGAAAAAAAATTCATCTATGTTCACCAAGAATATTGGTCTGTAGTTTTCTTTTATGTGTTATTTTTTTTAAGGTTTTGGTAGCAGAGCAATACTGGCTTCATAGAATGAGTTTGGAAGGACTCCTTCCAATTTTATTTAATGGAATAGTTCAAGGAATACTGGCATTTGTTTTTCACTAAATTTCTGATAAAATTCAAGAGAGAATTCATCTAGTCCCAAGCCTTTTGGTTCACAGATTTTTTTTTTTTTTTTTTTTTTGTACCAGGGATGAACTCAGGGGCACTTGACCAATGAGCCACATCCCCAGTCCTATTTTGTATTTTATTTAGAGACATGGTCTCACTGAATTGCTTAACACCTTGCTTTTGCTGAGGCTGGCTTTGAACTTATTATCCTCTGGTGTGAGCTTCCTGAGCCCCCGGGATTACAGGTATGCACCACTATGCCTGGTTCACAAACTTTTTTAACTGCCTCAAGTTCAAATGCCCCCTTGGAGTCTCAAAAGAATTACAATTGGGTGGGGATGGCAAGACCATCCCAACCCACTGTTTAGGGTTTTGATGCTTCCATATTTGGTGTCCAAGTGAAATTATGCACAAAAATTCACTCCTTTGGACTCTGATGGACTACTGAACTACCAATTTTAAACTGAAATTGTCTTCTTCTCCCTTTATATTTCAGTACCATTTCCTACCTCATCTGTTTCTCTGCGAATTTGTGTTATAATCTTTTCTTTGAGTCATAGGGACTCTCTTTGTGGTTGTCCACTAAGCCAGTGCAGCTATACCTCCTCAGTGGGGCTGAGATAGGAAAATGCAAGGGTATCTGGCTCCCAGAAGAGTAATTTCAGACAATATTACACTTCTGAAAGTGGCCCTCAGATACAGTACCAAAAAAATATGCTGGGAAGTAGAGAGAACTTCTCCAGAGCCAGCTCACCATGCAAATTTTAGATTACTTATCTGTTTAAACTTTATATCTGTATGGTGCCATTTTTTTGGTATTGAACCTAACTAGATATTTCTATATTTCTTCTATAGCCCTGCCAAAGTGATACTCGTGTTCTTCCTGCCATGCAGAAGGCTATAGGTGCTGAAACAGTTTCTCTTACTCTTTTACTATACAAATTCTCTGGGTTTCTATATTTAAAATCAATGTGATTATTACTATAAATATTTTCCTCAATAAGTGAAACTCCTTTTTTTTTTTCCCAAAGCATACTATGGGACACAGCCACATCAATGTTTATAGCAGCACAATTCAAAATAGCTAAACTGTGGAGCCATCCTAGATGCCCTTCAATAGATGAATGGATAAGAAAAAGTGGCATATATACACAATGGAATATTACTCAGCAATAAAAAGAATAAAATCATGGCATTTGCAGGTAAATGGATGGAGTTAGAGAAAATAATGCCAAGTGAAGTTAGCCAATTCCCAATAACCAAATGCCAAATGTTTTTTTGATATAAGGAGGCTGACTCATAATGGGGTAGGGATAGATAAACTCTAGATAGGGAAGAGGGGTGGGAGGGGAACAGAGGAGGAAGGGGATTAGCAAGGGTGGTGGAATGTGATGGACATTATTTCCAAAGTACATGTATAAAGATATGAATTGATGTGAATATACTTTGTATACAACCAGAAATAGGAAAAATTATGCTCTATATGTGTAATATGAATTGTTATGCATTACTATCATATATAAATTTTAAAAATTAAAATGAGTGTAATTTATTTAACTTTTAATATGAAAAGTTTTACAGATAAAAACTTAAAAATAAGAATTTATATAACATGTCTAAAACTATGGAAAGCTTTTACTTAAACTTAAAATAAGTTCAGAAGCTTTAAAATTTGCTTTTTAACTTTTTTATCTCTCATTGGATTGATGAACATTGTATCAGAATTTCTTCAACATAAGTAGACATTTGTAATGGCTGATTAACTCATCATTTCATAGCACCCATGATAAAATCCAAGTGGCCTCTTTCATTTGAAGTGGATCTATTAACATGTGACAGGTGACTTAGGAGCAGGAACTGAGCTTGGAAGCTACATAGGTAAGATACAGAGAGCCAGAAAAATGCCTAACTACAATACTGAATTTTCTAGCACAAATCCCAATGATGCAACATCCCCCACTCCTCTAATAGAGTACCTGGGATACATTGGGCTAAATACTAATTTCTTTACCAGAGTTGACCCCATAGAACCACACACTTCTTTTGCTGTATCTGATTCCCCTTTGGCTCACTTGTTGATATTTTTTCTTCCAAAGGTCATGAAAATGTATTCTGCTTGGCAGATTACAAAATAAATGTCATATGCAAATGGCTCTGGGAAGTATAGTTTTATGTTTTCTTGATTTGACATTATAAAAAAATATAGACATTAGACTCTATGGTCTAATGTATGGTATCTGTTCTATTTGCAAAGTATTTCAAATTATAATGTTTAATAAAAGTATATAGTGTTGACTTTTATAAGCACTTTTTATATCAATGTATTCTTGTTTGATTATTTTATTAATGGAATAGTCCTTGTACTAAAATTTCTGAGTTAAAGGGTCCTTTCTGAAAGTATTGCTATATTTCCTTTTAAATTTATTTCTTTCTTTTAAAGATATAAATTATAACCCCACAAAAATCATCTAAAAATTGTTTTCTTATTTTCTAACAAATCCTTGATATTATTCTTTTAATCAAATGTTTGATATTTTGAAAAACAAAATATCACTGCATTTTAATTAACATTTGTTTTCATAATAAGCCTTATGGCTTATATTTTTCTAAAATATATATTCTCTATTATTCAAAGAGTTGTAATAAATTAAATATTATTTTATTAGTTAAGATTAACATAGGTTTTATTTAGTAAAGTGTTTCATAAAGCAGTATTGGAGCTATTTTAGTTAGAGAATGAAGTTTTTTTACTCCAGACAATTATGCTTTGTGAGTTCTTCTATCTAATCTAATATTTTTTACTCTTTTATTATTTCATGCATAATAAAATCTGCCTTCTTAAACCTTTTTCTCCCACACATTTTCTAATTTGGTTAGTGTTTTCTAATCTATTTTGGGTCTCTCCATAAGTGTCAAATTTATAAGCTTAGCAGTACAGACATATGGAATCTTGGGGATAATATTTATATCATTTCCTATTTTCTTCTTCTTTTATGATAATTTAAATTTTCTAAGAGACAAACTTCTGATGATAGAAATATTAACATTTATGGGGTAAAAATAATTCACAAAAAATAATTCCAGCACCATATTGAAGTAAATCCATTGAGGAAAGAAATAATAAAATGCTGTTAATGCAACAGAAATTCTGAAAAGTTTGATTTTTCACTCATTGGAATGGTGCTCACTGTTGAAAATTTTTGAGAAAATTACTGCATGCACACAGACACATAATACTAAGAATAAAAGGTTGATTTTAATAATTATAATTAGAAATCATGAAGCTTAGAAAGCTATGGAAAAAGCAATGACCAACTATAAAATGTGTGTGTGTGTGTGTGTGTGTGTGTGTGTGTTTTGGACTTACTGTTGGTTGGCAAAGGTATTATCTGAGCCAAAACAAAGAAAGAAAATGTAGAATCCTGTCCTTGAGAAGGTCTTGTAAATAGCAGCAGATCTTCAGAACTGTTGGTATCCGCATATAGAGGATTGTCAAAAATGAGTGGAAAAACCTGGCAGGAGATAAAGCTCTCTTCATATATTGTACATGTGGATAACAAACTGTTGAAAATATCCTCTCTAAATGCCATGGGTGGCAAAATACTTGTCTTCAGTATTTTCAGTTTTTAAGAACTCTAAAGAAAATTTCCAAGCCTCCAAAAAATTCAATATATCAATAATATGCTTTATTCTTATGGCCAATAGCAAAACTGTTATCCTACCACACTTTTCTTGAAGGACTTAATTTACACAATTTCATATTGCAATCTAAGGCCATAAAAGTATCTCTGTCAAACTTATCCAAAAGTTTTCTTTTTGTCAACAATAGCTGAGATCATATTACCAACTTGAGTTGGCTTAGATTTTACTCTCTGTAAGGTTTATGATGCAGAAAGAGATTATTCATTAAATAAAATATTTTTGATGCAGTTGCCACAAGCACACACTACTCTTTGTCATTTCATTTTCATTGTGAAAATGTGGTAAGAACATAGATTAATTTAGAGCTAGCCATTCTACATTCAGATTTCCTGCAGAATGACTTCTACCTGTGTGAACCTGAATTACCTGTTACTATACTAGACAGTTATAGCAAAAAAAGCTCTGAGAAAGCAAAATGAGACGGATGGAGAAAGTAACAAATGATTTTTGTTTGTTTGTTTGTTTTTCTTTAGGTTCTGCTAGTTCCATAACTTTCAGACCCAACCCCTATCTGTTCTTGCTTCAGACTTTTCCCCTTTTGTTAAATGAACCACAAACAAACTCCATGACATTAAAATATTTTAAAAAGTAGGGCACTGAAGAAACATTGCTAAATGTCTGTTTCCTGTATATATTCAAATGTATTAATTTTCTCTGCCAGACAATGATAACTCTTCCTTTTATTTTTTTTTTTCCGGGCTATGATCAAGCTCAAGGCCTCATGCTAGGCAAGGATAACCCTGTAATTTTTTCCTGCTCTCTCTAATAATTACCTTGAGTCATATGTAAGCAAAAAGTTAATTAACACGTTAAATATTAACACATACTTTCAAGATCACAGGATTGTAAACCTATATTATTTCATTTCAATAGAAAAAATTCCTTCAATGCACTGTTGCTCTAAATCTAGCAGAACTGTTTCATATTGAAGTATGTCATATAATGTACAATGTGAAATTTACATGAATATATCTTTCAAGTAAATGCTTATAAATTTTTTTCTTTTAATGAAAGCTTAGGTATACATAATTGACTTGTGGAAAATAATTCTATTTAAGTAGACAATGTAGCCTGTAAACAAAGACTTCTTAAGAATACCTCTGTTTGAAGAATGTAATTTTGAATAGTGATGTTGATGCTGCAGCTTTTATCTTTTGACCTTATTGAGTGTCCTAGTAAAAAATCAAGATTGAGAATTTTCTCTGAGCCTCTCATTAAGAATAATTAGAAAATAAAATAACAAATTAGTTTTCAGAAACAATGTAGATATAAACTCTTTAACTGCTTACATAAAGTGTTTCTTGAATAATTTTGTTTTTCTCATGAATACAAAAATATAGCCCTTTCTTACTGCCTTTTTTTTTATTATGTAACATGAAGAAAAGTTGGTTAATGTTAAAAAAAAACACAAAAACGCATTTAGGGAGATTTTAGAATAATCGAGAACAAGATCTTATGAAGAACAGTTAGTCAGTTTTGTTTTTTTTTAATCCCTATGACAAAATACCAGAGGAAAATAATTCAAAGGATGACAGATTTAATTCAGTTCATGATTTCAGTCTGTGATTGGTTTGCTCTATCCTAAAGGCTGTGGGAAGACAGAAACTCATGGTGGAAACATGTAGGAGAAAAGCTGTTCACCTCATGGTAGTCAGGAACCAAAGAGAGATTTTAAAAGAGCAGGGGACTGGGAACATAGTAAATGCTCAAAAGCCACAAAGACCTGCTTTCTCCAACTAACAGGCCTCACCTTGTAAAGATCCCACCAATTTCCAGTAGTGCCATTAGCTGGGGACCAAGCCTTCCACACATGACCCTTTGGGGATATTCTAAAACTACAGTGTTATAAGCTTTTAGAAGGGAGAAGCCATCTATTTTATATTAGATTATTTTAAAAGTTATTTATTTAGTTCAGTCATGCACATTGCTCTGATGACATAAGAAAAAAGATATTTTGCATTTTTTGGTTATCTCTACATATTCTGAAGGATCTGAGGCCATAAAATTACATGTATTAAGTTACTATTCTAGTACATTAAATGAACATAAAAATGCGAACTATTCTAAGCTTAAATTGATGAGCTAATAAAAATATGACTTTTTTAATGTAAGTATAAGAAACTGCTGCTGAGATATTCAAAAATATATGTCACTGTTTTTAAAATGAAAAGCATAAATGGGATAGTTTTGCTTACTATCATTCTCACTTATACAAATGGAGTACAATATGTTAGTAATTTGTCCAATATTATAAAACTATTAAAAGCCAATTTTAGAATTTGAACTTATACTTCCAAATTTCAAATCACTAGTTCTTAACCACTACACTACACTTAGGAATCAATTCCTTTATGAAACAGCTATGCAAAGACCCAGGATTTGATGAGTTATTTGTTTTATTCATTTGCCACAGAGGAGGAAATTCCTTAATTTGACAACTATAGAATAATTCTAAATCAAGTAATTTTCTAGGTGCTGAAACAATCCATTTTCAACTATAGGCAGCTGGTAAGAAAACAGATGAATAGAAATTACAAGGAGACAAAGAGTTTTTTGGCCACTAATATCAAACAATCTTTAGTATGTGAGGACATTGAGTTTTATTTATTTTAGTTACAATTTAATGGAATATGCTATCATTTATAATACATTGTGCTATTTTTAGGATATTTAAGCAAATTTTCTCTATAGCATTTTTTCAGCTCATGCCATAGGCTCACCAGAGTGTGAATTTCAATATAAACTATAGAAAATTGGAGGAAGTGAACATTTTCTCCCTCTTTCTCTTCTCATTACTTTTCTATTATTGTGAGTTCTTTATCATCTGTCATAACAAGTTCCAAATCATTCCACTTTCTGAAGAATTTGCCATACTTTTCTTTAATTTAAAGGAAGACTTTTCTGTTTGCTAACAAAGCACTCATGGTTCTACTTTTACACAGCAAATTGTTTCCCATTTTTCCCCCATTATTTCTACTTGAGGACATTTTAAATAATAAAAAATAAAAACAATGGAAAATTAGGTTATAGAGTATGTCAAAATTTTGATCATTATAAATTTGAGAAGTATTTTTATCACTATAAATTTGATTGAAGACGCTCATTTTTTTGGTGGGGGGGCTACTGGGTATTTAACTCAGGGGCACTCAATCACAGAGCCTTATCCCCAGCCCTATTTGTATTTTATTTAGAGACAGTCTCACTGAGTTGCTTAGCACCTTGCTGTTGTTGAGGCTGGCTTTGAACTCAGGATCCTCCTGTCTCAGCCTCCCAAATCTCTGGGATTTCAGGCACGTGTCGTTGTGGCAGGCTTCATTCACTCTTGATTTAACAAATAGTTGCTAGTAATCAATTATGTGTCATGAAATGCACTGAAAGGACATAGGCATGAGAAGGAGAAACAAAGTCTGGGTTGATACTGAGTTTTCTGTCTTTAGAAATCAGATAATCTTAAATTGGTTCCATGGGGCAGAGAGTACATATTAGGGAAACTTACCTAGTCTGGGGACTAGTATAGGTAAGTGAAAGACAGATTTGTCTTAAAGATTAGGAATGAGAAATAAATGCAATATTGGAGAATCTTGAGATGATTCAGGATGAAAAATAAAGTAATGAAAGTACAGAAGTATCTGTTGGAAATGGTGGAAGCAAAATGGAGCATGGAAGTAGGTGAGATGGTAAAGGAAGGAGAGAACCCTGTATACCACATGGAATATTTTTAACTTTTGTTCTAAAATTATATTATGCAGTGGGTGGTGGGCCATAAAATATTTTATTTTTTAACCTAAAAGAGATGGTAAATAATTAAAAAGTAAGCAAGCATGTACTTGTCAAAAATCACTCTGGTTATATAGAAACTTAAAACAAAACATTGGGACAAGATTTCTTTTAAGACAATTAGTTAGGAAAACCTAGTAGGTGATCTAAGAGATTAGGTGATATTGGTGCTACTGGAGATTGAAGGCGGTAGTATCCATGAGCAGTTTTTCTTCAGGAATTAAATTCAAGACTTAGTCACGAATGTGATATAGAAAAAAATAGGAAATGGTCAGGGTCAAAGGTAACTTTCTATTTCCTTGGAGTGAGAAGTGCTGAAGTTTTTTGCAAAAACATTGCTTGATCAAAAAATGCAGTTTTGAGATTAGGATTATAATTCCTGAATGCACCCTCTTTTGGTAAGAAGAACATTTGACAGTTGTGGATTATTGTTTTTATCTAATCTACACTACAATGGTCTTAGGCTTCAGTCTACAATAAGGATAGAATATCATAGGTTTGGTATCTTTAAAACCAGTCTTTACATATGTTCTTAGTATAACTTTTTGGGTTTTAAATCCATCCTGTTGTGTAAGATTTTTTTAAAATATATAGGTTATTTTTAGCTTGATGACACATTTGCATAAATCAGTCACACTGAGCATTCAGGTATTACTAGTCATATCCTAGGCTTCTTGACAAATTGGATATTAGAAACAGATAGAGGCCTAAGAGGTTAGAAATTTTAGGCATGAAAAACAATGATTTTGTGACTTAACCAGAACAGTCAAGGGTGAAATTAAATAGATTACAAAAGACCATTTCCAAGATACAGGGTCAGCAGCTAAACTGTCTCCCTGAGGCAGACAGATTATTCATAGACCAGAAAGAACAGGATTCCGTCCTCCAAATTGCTTTCTAGTCCTCACTCTGATCTTGATTATGATGTTTTACATTTATGATACATTTTAGCTATTCCATCCAAAATTATTTTCTGTTCAAGATAATTCTCAATATGCTTATTGTTATTAAAATGTTTGGTACATATCAAAACTAACTAATTATTCTTTCATTAATGCAACATTTAAAAACAAACACTTTGGCTGTTATGAATAAGCTTATTAACAGATTAGGTTCATGTGCCTAATCAATCTCTCTTCATTAGTGTTGTGAGTCTAAAAAAGGTAAATATATGTACATTAATATATGTATAAATATATGCTTATATATTATATGTATTTTTATACATCAATATATATTATATATTGATATTTTGTATATTTATATATTTATTTTAATATATTTCTATCTATTTATATATGAAGATGTATACATATCTGTATAGATACATATACATACATACATATACACACACACACACACACACACACACACACACACACACACACATATACATATACACACACTGATCCGGAAGCCAGCAAAATCTAAAGTATGTGTTGACCTTCTATACATGATAACATCTTACTGGGGGCATCTGGAAATTGCAGGAATCAAACTTAGTGGGAGTTATCTAAAAGGATCTGACTTTGAGGAAATATAGTAGAGTCTTACTTCTGGGGAGTTTCTGCTAGCAAGAGAAAATGAAGATAGAGACTTATGGACTGCTCTCATTGAAAGAGGTTCAATGGGCAGGGCAGACCACAGTTCAGAAAAATTCAGCAAATATTCTTTCAGGATGAACCCTTATCAGATTTTTAGAGTTACTGGATGTATATGACACGTAATTGGTTTTAATGAACCTATGTGAGAGAGACTGTTGTAATTTATCTGGTGAAAAACAACATGTACTTCAGGAATATGGAGAAGAAGCATTTTATTCAGAATAGCAGCATAGAAAGTTTTCTACTAGTAGTGATGCCTTGACTGTTTCTTGAGAGAGGAGTAAAATTATCTAGGGAAAAATGAGGAGAAAAATATACTTTGGCAGATGTAAAATATTAATTTGTGTTGGTAAGATGGAGAGTGAACTATGAGAATGGAAAGAGTGGGAGAGTTAGGCAGAGCTGGGATTTGCACAGTATCATTTTGCTTATCCATATAAAGAAAGTTTACCCTTAAAGATAATAGTTATAAATTGGTGAAAAACTTGTAAATATTCCACTCAGCTCACCAGTTTTTCCCTTTCCCCTTCAGGCTACCTACATATAAAGTATTGTTTTTTGTTTAAATATCTATTCCTCTACTGATATCTACTAAAATATATTCTTTTCTACTCTCTGTAGCTATAATGACCTTAACTAAGGCAGGGACTATGTATATATGGGGGAATGATCTTGAAAAATACCTATTGTCCACCATGCAATAGATGAGAGAGTTGGTAGTTGAATATCTTCTTTTAGAACTGATCGGGTATTATCTTTTATATCCTTCACAAATTGCTTCCACCTTCTTGCTCTCCTATTCCTTCTCTCTACATTCATTATCTATTTTTTCAGTCATATGTTATTAGAAAATTTATTAAAGAACTGACTTCACATATACAACATTTACATACCCGTGTGGGTGTTTATGTGTTTCTTCTGGTCTCTACCACTCCCACCTAAAATCCTTGAAGAAAAGCGCTCTTGATTACTTTTTTCTTTTAATTTCCATGCAATATATGGTAATAATCTATATACTAGTACATAGCAATTAACTGATAAGTTTGATTAAATTTTGAATATATAAAGGAAGGAAAATGAAACAAATATAACTTATGAGAACATGGGAATAAAAGATAATTATGAGTCAGAGATATGGAATAGGTGAAATTTGTAATTCTAAAGGGAAGGAAACATCTGTTAAGCAGAGATACAGGCAAAATACAGGCAAAAACAAAACTAAGTAACAAAATGTTCCTATAATTAAAAGATATGATGAAACTAGAGTGATAGAAAGGCAAGCTGTTTAATTCTAAGTAAAAGATGTTTGGGCTTGTATATGTCTTTTTATGTTGCTATAACAAAATTATTGAAATTGGAAATGAATCAAATAAAGAGGTTTTTGTAACTCACAGATTAAGGCTTAAACTCAAGATTGGATAACTGCATCTATTTGGCTCAAATAAGGGCCTCCTGGTAACAGATAACATTTGCATGACGGATTTGTGTGTGTGTGTGTGTGTGTGTGTGTGTGTGGTGTGTGTGTGTGAGAGAGAGAGAGAGAGAGAGAGAGAGAGAGAGAGAGAGAGAGAGAGAGAGAGAGAGAGAGATACACTGTTGCATACAACACCAGAGAGATTTAGGGGTTTTAGGACTAGACTTTGATCTTTTATATTAATTTTATTTTATGGGAATGAACCAGGGTCCCAAGAGAACCACATTAATCCCTTCTGAGGGAAACACCCCCTGTGACCCAAAACCTCCCTCTAGGCTCCACCTTTTAACAGTTGTACTGCCTCCCAACATTGCCACACCAAGGACCAAGCTTTCATCCTATGAACCCTTGATGGATATTTTCTTATATTGTTCAAAGAAGTGTTCTCCTTATTCCAAAGGAAGCATATAAGATGTTTTGTGTCATAATTTAGCTTTGATTTGGGATGAGAATAAAGCTTCTGGGAGAGTAGTGATAAAAACCTTGCAAGAGTACAGGTGACAAACATGAGGAGCTGAATGTTAGGACACCTGAGGAAGACAGGAGGAAGTGGGATGAGCATGGGTTATCATAGGTCTAAAAGCACTGTGACTTCAAACTCCCAGAACACTGACAAGGATGACAAGAGCAAAATCATACACCTCTCAGCTTCTTTGATTCATGTGAGAGAATTCACACCTTACAATGCAGAACAGTGCTTGCTAAAGACCTTGTTATTTCATACACATATTCATAAAAATGGAAAAAAATTAGTAAATAAATCTCGAAATCATATTTCAAAAACATAAAGTTGGAAGTCTTTATGCAAAGTTAATCTGATATTTGTACAGGAGTATGTCAAATACTTACACATACATATGTCAGTATGTCAAATATATATGACACAGCTCTATCACCCTGACTTTGTATCTCCTAAAAGAATGTTTTTTGTCTCAGATATGTACATTTGACATCTTTCAGGTATCTTTCACATTGTAACTGCCATCTATATTATAGCACATGATACTATTTTTATGTTCATACCATGTGATACCCAGCAAGGTATTAGCAGTGTTTGAAATTATGAATTAGTTACCACTACTGATTGATATGCAATTCACAGAAAGTTTTTTCAACATTGCAAGTAATAGACTGTGCACAAGTAATTTGTATTTTTGTAAAAAATTACAATGTTTTATGATATTTTATTGTCTATAATAGTTTCTACAATGCTAATTATGTATATTATCACATTAATGTGTTAATATTATTAGAATTATAACACCTGATAGATTTTATATCTTCCATTTCCATGAATCATTAGGCAATGTATCTGTTATTATATAGTGGTTTTTATATCGTGAATCTCTTGCTAAATATATACATATATTCTTTCTTCCTTTCTTTCTTCCATTTTTCTGATCTGCTTCCATTGATGACTCTATACTTTTGACTGCAGACTGGCAATATGAGGGTAAGATGACAAAAATAAAAACCCCAAACAACCTCATGAGCATTGCTTGTCTGTCTTTGTTTTATTCTTTTTAGAACATTATTAAAATTCTATTCACTCTCTTTAATTAGACCCTTTATCACAATTAAAGTCCAATTATGTTTGTTTCTGTTGTGAAGCTTTAATTACCATTTATCCTTGTTAATCATTCCTTTATGTTATTTCTTTGGGTTAAATTATCATCTCATTATCTCTGTCCTGAAGGACTTCTTCTCTCCAGTGATCTCTGCTGGTGTTTTCTCAGTAAGATTTGAATAGTTTTTTGGTGTACAAAGTGACTATGTCGTGATGTGGTAAGGAATCTGTGGTTCTTAGGAAATATTTTTTAAATAATAAAATATTTTAAATAATGATACATGTTAATTTGATTGTATGATTTGTCTTTGTAAGCATCAATGTATATCTCAATGTATTTGATCTTGGAGTGAGTTCTCCTAGAGTTGTTATTCTTACCTTTGATCATTCTCTCTCTTTAGATTGCAAACTAGCTAGGGGAGGACCACCAGCCACCATAGTTGCTATTGATGAAGAGAGTCGGAATGGTGAGTGAGTTGTTTTATCATTGTCTTATCTAAGAAGGGTTTATCAAAATTAAACTCCTGATTTGATATCCTATGAGATGTTAAATCCAAATCCAAATTTATAAATAATTCCCTTCTAATTTGTCTATAGTATGCATTTAAATTATGCCATTTCTGAAAGTGCTTTATTTGAGAGCTTCTTTCAGTGAACTCAAGTGTTCAGTTCTGATTGAGAGGAGGTGATTCTGAGTCAGCACAAGAATGCACATACCTATGGGCTGGGATATTTCTTTGTCAATATGTAGAGTTGACAATCATGCATATACTTCTCTAACTGAAACACAATATATTCCTTAAAAGTGATCCACAGGTAAGGCTTATACTGCAAGCTTAAATTGTCTGAAATCTGTTGAAGACTAAGATTCAAACCTAATTAGACATAGTGATATAATCAGTGAAGGGGTGACTTGAACTTGCTTGAAGGAGTGAACATGACAAAAGTTGAAACCTGAGAAAGTCCCAATTTTCATGTGTAGTCTATAGTAATTAACAACTAAGATTGAACATATCTAAAGCTTCAAGGATAATTTTTCTTATGAAAATAAAAATAAATATTCAAGATTTTGTTCTGTAGCATTCTCATTGCATCTTTGAACTGTAATGTATGAATAAAGTTGTCTCCTTTATTAGGTAGAAGTAAAATGGATATTTGTGGGGCTCTGCTATTTCAAACTATTCTCTGTGTGAATGATGTCTGCTCATTTTGTCTGCTGATTCTGTGGTAGACTTTCCATTGGGTTTGTTTGACTTCTACTTCTTCTCTACTTTAAAAAGTGTTCTTCCAGATTAACATTTTTAAAAGGAAATTAAATTAAAGTGGTTTATTAGAAAGTGAGATTTTTCTGTAACTTAGCCTATACACACTTAGAAAAATTTTATAATATATACATATAATACCTTCAATAGTTCACTTTATCACAGATTTATTTTACTTATTTGAAAAATTGGTACAATTTTAGGTTTTTGAACATTCTTTGTAATCATTCAAAATGTCTTCAGTATTTCTATCTTCCATTTAAGTGAATTTATGTATCTACCCTAAATTTTTCTTGTATTAAACAATCACATAAAGACAATATTCTGACTATTTTTAAAAAACCATATTGATAATGAAAGCATATGCACTTATAGTTATCATAACTCATTTAAGTAAGTTGGAAATGAATTCTAAAAGCATTTGCCCAAAATATAAGAAAATACTATGGTTGGAAAATATTCTTTCTCACATGTTTAATTACATTTATTTATGATTACCTACTTTTATTCCGAAGTAACCTATATTTTCTAAATGTTCTACAATGAAAGTTTAAATTTGCAACCAAAGAATAAAAAGCCTATAAATATGACAAATGATCTATGTACATTTTTAATAGATTAACTAATTCCCGCAAACATAAAAGCTGAGCTGAAATAAGACATTTATTTTACTACATAAATTTTGTTTTAATATGTGATTCTGTACAGAATTTTGCCAACCAGGTAATTATAGCCACAGTAATGATGATGTTTTACCTTCTTCTGCACTGATTATATTACTACTTTTCAAAGGAGCTTGAGAATTCTACAAAGATGTTGCCATAGCAGTTCTGTGCAAGAACATGTGGCGAAAGTTCAATATTTGTGTTTTGGAAAAATGTGACATGATACAGCGTAGTAATGTTGTGCTCCTTACTTGGCATATTTGTAGAAACTGCCAACTACTCAGAATGCTGCCAAAGTTGTTGGAGTGCTATCACAAGTAATATAAATATCGACCTACAGAATAAATGTTTTGCTTTTTTCTTTTGCATTGTTTTTAAAAATAAATATGGTCAAACTCCTGCCAGAAAATTCAATGTAGTGTGTAATCATTCTTGTCTTAAAAGTCTAAGGAAACAATTCATGAAAAAGTTTTCATATTTTTTTCTTTAGGCAATCCAAAAAACTTCTCAATAATAAGATTATTTAAAACTGTGCTCTTAAACTTTCTTAATTTTCTCCTTTCCTGCATCTTTTAATTGGTAAGAATAAAATACTTGTGTATCCTATTTTGCCAGTAAGATGAACTCTCATTTTTAAGGATCTGGGGCTTCTTAAAAGAAAGTCAGCTAGGCGCAGTGGCATACACCTATAATCCCCCAGCAGCTCTGGAGGCTGAGACAGGACAATTGTGAGTTCAAAGCCAACTCTAGCAACTGCGAGGGTACTAAGCAACTCAGGGAGACCGTGTCTCTAAATAAAATACAAAATAGGGCTGGGGTTGTGGCTCAGTGATTGAGTACTCCTGAGTTC
Source organism: Ictidomys tridecemlineatus (assembly GCF_052094955.1). Lineage (NCBI taxonomy): Eukaryota > Metazoa > Chordata > Mammalia > Rodentia > Sciuridae > Ictidomys > Ictidomys tridecemlineatus. Next base: position 65,365,602 of record NC_135477.1, read on the forward strand.
AATCCCTGATACAAAAAAAAAATGGTATATAGAAAATGCTATATTAAGCAAAACTGGTAAATTCATTGTGAATCAACTTGTCATTGGCTAACTTTATTGCTGTCTAATGCTAAACAGCCTGTGTCATTTTATGTACATTTGGGAAATAAAAGATGATACTGAGGTGTCTCTATAATTTTGAAGCAACATCTCCAAAGGAAAGGGTGTCACAGCTGACTAATGAAGTTATGATTAACCGTTAGGACACATATTCCACAGTTGGAGTATGATTGATTTATAGCTTCAAAGACACACTTGCCTGAGAAAGATGGAGGAAGTCCTATTAAGGAACACTAAATGTATCCAGTCACTCTGTTCCTGGAGTTTCTCTTGCCTAAGTATGTGGTTAGAAGAGAAGGGACCTGGGCATGAAGGTTGTTCATCTATTTGAAACAATTATGTTGTTAGGGAAAATTTAGGTGTTGCCCTATAGGATCTTTTCCTTCCATTGTCAAAATCAGTAGGCCTAGATAAAATTTTTAAAATGTTTTGTTGGTATTTTTCTCTATTTTGTGGTTGTCAATTTTAAGACCATTAGATTAACAAGAAGTTAGACAAACCTTGCCATGTGCACATCCAAAGATGCAGTGGAAATTTCACATGCATCTCGTACAAGAGGCTTTGGACTTATGAACAGAATAATAAAACAAGTCTTTGTAAAAATTCCCAAATATTAAGTAAAGTGTATATAGGAAAAATAGTTTTTGGCACTAGGTATTTATAAGCCTCCATTTTTGATGGGTTCATCTTTATTCTTCTCCTAAGTTCTCCAGAAAGATTAAAACTACCAGAAATTTTTGGAAGAAAAGCATAGTGAAAGAAGTATGGATTCTTTATTCACAGCTCAAAAGTCAGAGATACGACACAACTAAAACCCCAATGAGAAACAGCATAATATTAAGAAGAAAAGGAACTGAGAAACCAAGATTCAGAGAGCAGGCAGCCTGGGCGACAGTGTTGAGGAAAGCAAAATGTTACCAAGAAGTTGTAAGTCTAGGAATTCATAGGGGATTAAAAGATGCTTCAGTAGGTTTTGGAAAGATATTACTAAATATTAAAATCCTTACCTGGACCTCGCCTTTGTTCTTCTTTCTTTCAATGTGTGACAATGAAGATACTTGTATGAGACATTTCTGACTTCCATTATCATCCCTTCTCTGTTTCTCTCTTAGTTCTGTGATAGTTACTTTGGTTATTTCAAAAAGGTACATAATGTCAGTTTTGCTATATAATTTCCACATTTAAATAAAATAAGAATAGTATACTGATTATAGAAATCAAGCTTTTAAAGATGCATAAACTTTTTGCTGAGAAAAAAAGGGTTGAAGTGCAAATGTCCTTGTAAGGGATAGTTCTGTTTTTAAGCAGTTTCTCTTGTATGTATTTTTGTCTCACTGCTGTTTTGCATGATTGCATTATAGTGAAGGTAAACAGACTTTATTTGATAGTATTCATTATCAAATCCCAGAATTATCTTTGAGCAAAAGATCATTACCTCCAGAATACAGCAAAAGTAGAAGGCAAGTTTAAATGAATAGAAGAAAATATAATTTTGTATAACAAACTATTGACTAATGAAACTGAATGATTTTCATGAGAAAAGTAGTTCTATAAAGATTTCAGCTAATTAGCAATGACTGCATCATCTTATAAGATATTAAAACAAGTCTAATATATTTACGGGGTTACATGGAATTGTAAATGTTGACATCAAGCCAAAGACCTTTAGCAAAATATGGTAGTTCTATTTTTCTGGATAAATAGGAAAAATATTTCCTTTTGTTATATAATTTTTAGTATACTAATTTAATTTTAACTGCAGAAAAATTAAATACTTTTATAAAACATTAGTTATCCTCTGGCTAAATTGCTTGTAGAGGTTGCATAACACCAAGGTTATTATTTCAAACTCATTTATTATCATTACTGCATTTCCTTTTCCAACTCATTAAGTCATTCTGAGTTATTGACAGTAAAAGCTGTACACAGTGATGAAGAAATAGGGGTTTTTCATAAATCATGAAGAAGTATTCATGTCCATTTTCTTGAGTATTTTAATCTTCTTATAACTGTTTTAATAGAAAACAATTTGACTCTGGTCATTTTTGGTGAAGCTACATCTGCAATAATGCATTCTGCTTTTTTTATTTGTGCCAATGGATCATTTCCTAAAATGTCAGCAGCTACAAACCTTCTGAATGTGTAGCAGAAATAAATAAACAGAAAACTTTATAAGAATTAAGAAAATAGGTTGATATTTATCTCCTCAAATTATGTAAAATTTTATAGACTTTTCATCATGTCATATGCCTTTTCTTGCTCATTAACTAAATAACACTAAGTATGGGGTGGGATAGCTGGAGCTAAGGGAAGGACAATAAAACAAGGAACAGAAGTATGCGAAGCAGACAGAAGTCAGAAAGACCAGCAAACTAGGGAAAACTAACCAGCAAACTAACTGTAGAATTAGTGACACCTCAATCACTGTTTAAACTTCAGGATGCTAATGTTATTAAATATGATGAAATATGTGGCAAGGAATTCTTGGTTTCTCAGAAAATAAACATCACATTTAAGGAAAAAGATTCTAATTTTATTTTTTTCCTTTTCATTTCAAACACTTATTTTAATCTATGTTTAAAAGGAATAAGCTTGATTCTGTAAAATTAAATCATGTCACACAAACATAAACTTTATCCCAAATGATGCTATTATAATGGGCAATTTTTCTATAAATGCAGATTTTAAATAGCAGGTCCTTAAGGCAAATGACTAAAGCTATTATTGATTTTAGTTACATAAGTAGCTGAAACGTGGGTCATAGCAAGCAAAAAAAAAATGGACTTTGTTGTGTAAGGAAGGAAGTTTCTATCCACTTTTAAAATGGTAGGAAGGCAAATTTTCTAAGGTTTTTTTCCCCACTACAATAGTAAATTCTTCATTTTAAAAATATGTCATCCTAATGTAATTTTTTCTTTTCTTTTCTTTTCTTTTTTAAGCTAAAGAAAACATATCTGTGTGCCTCAGGTAGCCCACAGTCACCAGTTTTGGGGAAATAATCCAGGCAACAGAGATGGAAGAAGTGAATTAGAACAGTATAAATAAAAGGCAGAGATTATTGTAGAGGGAGAAAGGAGCATCCGCAGAGTTGCATTTTTATGAGAAGGGAGTGAGGAGAATTCCCTTTTAGCTTTTGCACATCCAGCTCAATGTTTATATTTAGATTATGTGATTTTTGGAGGCTGTGTAAGGAGTGAATCTCTGATGGAAATCACCAAGGAACTTGGTGGTGCAGAAAGCACTGAAAGTCAACTTCAGGCTTTAGAACGGGGGTTTTCTCTTTACACAAACATTCTAAGTGTTGTGTTTCCATCTGGTCTTCCTCAAGTACACTCTCTGGAAGCTTTACATTGCACCTTTCCCTGCCCCGTAAGACTTATCTTTTCAAAATTTTCCTTAGCCATATACAGTTCTATCACTACTTCTGTCCCTCACAATCAAATATTGGCTACAAGATTACTGATGGGTATTGCTCAGGCAGTTGGTCTGCGAGCTTTGTTCTTTATTAGGAAACAGAAACTCTGAAATTGGTCATGACCCTCACCTTTCGAGTGCAGTAATCAACAGTGTAAAGGTTCTCGCAATCATAGGAAGAAAATAAAAATTCCAAAATGATTTGAAACACTTTGTTGATTTAAAACATCTTCTATTTTTTTAAACACCTTCAATTTTCAAAACAGATGTTTAAGTGCCAAATATTCCTAAGTGGAACTGCTAAGGTAATTCAATTAAATTTAAGTATACTATTTGGAATAAGGAATATAAAAGTACATCATATCATTTCATCTGTAACTACTTCATAAAACTTTGGATTATGTATTAAAGCTAGTATTTATTTTAGATTCCTATTAGATGGTGCAGTTTAAGCATATAGTGCATAATTATTTCTTAGAAGAAATAAAAATGAACCTCTTAATTATATTTAAGGAAAATTTTTGGAATTGTAGACTGTAACATGGCAGTACTCTCTGCGAATGGGTTTATTAAATAGAATGTAGAAATACATTAATATGTTACTTTATTTTTATGGTATATTTTAATCCACCAAAATTACATGTTATTCGTGACCAGAAGCAAGGTTTTTTAGTTATTGTTTACTATTTTAGAATCAGTCTTTGGTTTTATTTTTCATATCCTGCATTTTGCTATTAGAGTACTTTTTTTTTTCCCCCTCAGTCTTGAGTGCTGGGCTTCTTAGCACTAAACTTTCCTTATTTAACTCAAGACATTTTGGAAATATCTCTTTCTACCACAAGAGCATTCAAAATCTTTTTGCTGCTCTTCTTGGCATTTTTCTTTTTTTATTATTTTCTTTGGAAAATTCACAAATATACTGGAACAATGATTTGAACTCTCAAATCAGTGTGCAGTTGAAAAGGTTACTTCTCAAGATGGTTTTGGATAAGAAAGGAATAGCTACCATTCAAAAGATATTGTTAAAATTACCCACCCCCAAGTTTCTCTGTCTTCAACTTTACAAGAAAGTGACTGCAATAGAAAGTAAGTGAAGCAGACCACTTGCTTGCAATTTTCTCTTCCCTATTATAATAGAACAACTTCTACCAAATGTCAAGAGAATAACTATTGTTTTTATTTCAATTGCTCACTCATTTGTTGAAACATTCATTTATTTAGCCATTTCCTCAAGATACAGTTACTGGTATTTCCTAACTCTGAGTTCTGTGAGGCTTTATTGGAGATGGTTCAGCGAAGAAAATAGGCAAAATCACCTCCCACATCCAGACTGAGATCAGTAACCACAGAGAAAATGTAAAGCAGAGCAGGAGACAACAGGGAGCATTGGACAGGTAGGGAGGCAGTGGGTGCTATTTTAGTTAATTTTTTTCTTTGAAAAGATCAGATTTAAGTAAATCCCTGTACAAAGACTGAAGATATGAGGGACATATTTAACTATGAAATTTGTATTATAGGCGGGAATAACAAATTCAAAGGCTCCAAGGATGAATAAGACTGGTAAAGTTAAGAAGTAGTAAAAAGTCAGCTGGAAAAGATGAAAATTAACCAATATGTCAAGAAGTGGAGATGAACATTGATAGAAGTAGATCAGCCACAAATGCTTTGAACACATTTATGAATTTGCCAACAAATCAGATGATGTTGCATTTATCTAGCAACCTATAGTTTACAAGGGATAATTCTTGTTTCCATTTGTTGTTCTGTGTCTTTGTGTAATTCAAAAATCAGATACAAAACCATGGGTGTATGTATATTTGTAAATAATCTCATAACATTTTTTTCCTTTGTGAAAATATGATCCACTAAAAACAAAAGTCATAAAATATATTAAGTCATTTTATTTGGCGTGGTGGTATCACTGCCTCATTTAATACATAATGGAGGATTACTTCAGTCATCCCAAAGGTCAATGGGAACATGATCATTTTCAATCATAAATTAATACTGAATGCTGAAAATTAAATGGTGTGGTGCCATCAAAATTAATCACTTTTTGTTGTTATATTGTTCTTGAAGTATCATTAGTAAAGAGGGAAGATTCAATACTAATAATGTCACACTTCAGAAGAATCCTTAGACACATTCACTCTTCTTGATAAAATGAACATTTTTATAGAAGCATGTTTTGGGGAAAATGTTGATTAATGGACTTAGTTTTATTTTAATATTTTAGGATATATAAGGTGAAGGGATTATTAGTTAAGAAACAGTACCCTATCAATAATCACTACTGGGTTCATTTACTACCCTTGAAAGTATTTCTTTAGATATATGAAGACCCTTATTGACAAAAGTCAGACTAAAGGTTACCAATGAAACAATTAAATAGATTCTCAAAATCTATCCTGAATCTTACATACATTAAGTTTAAATTTTCTTTGCAGTGCATAGGCTTCATAGAACACCGTTAAAAGCAATTTTTTCTCTAATTTTGTACTACTGATCATCAATTAATACCTTTATTAGAAATTCCATCATGTAATGTGTAACAGATATGAAAGTTAATGTTTTCTTTGTGTTATTTAAACATTCCTTTTTAAAATTTAAATTTTGATCTCTTTAAAATGATGTTCCACAGAGAATAGTTTCTTGTCTGTTGATAGAGTTTGTTTTTTGAATCTATTATGCATCCCAGGAGAAAAGCAACAATTTTATTTTTTATTTCAGCTTGTTTCAATATGCCCACTAAGCTTACAAATATCATTCTCCTTCATTTTTTTATTCAAACTTTAATAACCATAGTTATTTTTCGCTTATTTCTTTTTTTATTTAAAATTAACTAAAATTTATGATTGATTTTGAAGAGACTAAATGGCCAGAAATTTGAAATTAAATAAGAAATAATTATCATCTTTCACACAAGACTAATTAACCTGTCAACCTTACATGTTTCTCTGATTAGAAAAAGCTGTTATGTATAGAAATTTCTGTTATAGTTGGCAGATGAAACACGGATGGAAACTGTGCAAGCATTCTTGTGACTTAACAGACTTCAGAGATCATCCTTTGAGTTTAGTTTCATGAAAGCATGCTGTTTAAATTAACAGTGATGAGGTATTATGTTCTATTTCACATAGTAATGTGGATTTAGCATTCTCCTTCATGATATGTCTGTCTTGACTTAAATTTTAATTTTTAAAATGAATAACTATTAGTTAAAACAAAGGATAGAGGAGGATGTGCTTTCTTCATTTGGTGACACAGATTTTAGAGAGGGCCCAGCTAATGTATATAAGAAAGAAGGGTATTTTGTGAATCTCATATGAATAAAGCATATAATTGTACTTATTTTAACAATGGTTGACAAACAAGGAGAAACACTTTTTTAATATTGGAAACATAAAGAATTTAGTTAGCATATAAATGTAAAGCCATGCTCTCTAGGAAAGCCAGAATTGAAGGCACACAGTAGAACAAGTAGCTGTACTTGCCTTTAACCTTAAATGGAGAATATTGGGAACTTATATTTATTAGATTACAGTTTCTATTAGAACAAAATCTGAATCTGCTTCCACTTATAATCACAGAATATTCCTGGTACATAGAAAGCATTTTAAAACTTTTGTTTTTTTTTTCTGAATCATTAACATTGACATGAATTCCACACTCACTAGCTATCTTTATAATTAAATGACACGTAACCTATTTAGGCTAGTTTGAAGTGTTATTAAGAATTTCAACATAATCAACCCTTAATCAAAATTCACTGTGCAAATATAAATATATATATTGTATCCCTTTTTAATGATTTTGTTTGCAAGACCACATCTACAATGCTCAGATACATTTTGTTTGTTTCAGATTTTTATCTGCAATAATAGGAAAGAGTTATGATAATATCAAACACAAAGAGATGCTATTATGTATGTGTGTGCATATATGTTTATATAGTTATATTAAATATTATCTAAATCTAAAGACTATATAATTTAGAAATTTTTAAAAGTCAATTATTTTCTTGCCATCTGAAAGTGTGAAAGATACACAGATCCATACTTTCCTACTTTATGCATATTGAAAAGTGTTTCATAAAATAGAACATCTAATTATTTAAATAATCAGCTATATTCACAAAATAATAATTTTATTTGTCTTTGGGGTGTTAAATTTTTTAAGGTGAAACTTATCAACATAGTGATTTTATAAATTATTAAAGTGTCTAAAATATGGTCTGCTTATATAACAAGTTATGTTTGATTTTTAATAAGTAATGATCTAAAAAAAACTTCACTTAGATTTATTAGCCCATAAGGGATCAATTTAATGTGTTTGCCATACGTGACATTTTTAAAAAGTATAACTAGGTAAAACATAATGTTTTTTAATTAGAAAATGATGAAAAGTTAACTGATGATAATTTTGTTGGTGATTTGCTATGTACTCTCCCTATGTTAGTAATTTAAAAGTATAGCTATTCTGAATAAGTGAGTATTTATTGACTAACTCTTTAAGAAACTGCAAAATGTTTGAAACACACTGAACATGTGAATTTTAATTTCATAAATGAAAAAATTCTTTTGCAATTTGACATTTCTTTTTTAAAATTAAATTTAAAACTTCAGAAACAGTAACTGATTTTTGATAATCCTTTCTTCAATAAAATGAAATAAAATAAAATTTGTTATATTTTTGTAGAATAGAAATATCTGGTATGTACAGGAATAGTATGTATACACACAACCTACAAATAATATATTATATGTACATGCACATAGACAAATGCATGATGCCAGAAATATATGTACCACATTAAAGATAAACAAAGTTTAAAATTACTTAGCAAACTGATTCATAACAAATGTACGAAAAATATATATTGGAGAAGAGACTGCCTCTTCAATAAAAGGTGCTGGGAAAACTAGATATCCTCATGGAAAAGATTAAAACTTGAGCTCAATCTCTTAGCCTGTACAAATATCAACTCAAAATTGAATGAAGACAGAAATGTAAGATCTAAAAGTGACACTACTCAAGGAAAACACTTCAAAAATTGGTATAGGCAATGATTTTCCGGGGCAGGATTCCAGAAGCACAGAAAGCAAAAACAAAAATTTACAAATGAGCTTATTTTATACCATAGTACTTCTGCCCAGCAAAGGAAACATTCAACAGAGTAAAGAGACAACTTCTGGAATGGGAGAAAATATTTGCTAACTATTGATCTTACAAAAGATTAATACCCATAATACATATAAAACATAAAAATTTAATAACAAAAAACCAAGTAACCTAATTTTAAAAATAGACAAATAATCAGAGTAGATAATCCTTCAAAGAAAAATTCAAATGACCCACAAATTTATGAAAAAATGTTCAACTTCAATAGATGTCAGGTAATTGCAAGTCAAAACTATGATGGGAAACCATATAACCCCAGTTAGATGTGAATATTTTAAAAACTAAAAATAAAAAAATTCTGATGAGGATGTGGATAAAAGAAACTATTTGTGTTATTGGTAGAAATGTAAATCAGTACAGTCATTAAAGAGAACATTATGAAGCTTTCTCTAAATTCTAACAAATAGATTTACTTTATGATTCAGCTCTACCATTTCTGAGTATATATCCAAAGGAAAATAAATCAGCACACCAAAGTGAAACCTGAATAGTCATATTCATTGTGGCATGACTTCACAATATCTTAGATACGGAATCAATCTCATTGGCTATTGACAGATAGGTGGATAAAGAAATAAAAGTTGGAATCCACATTTGTCACCACCTTTAACCTTTAAATTGTCAACTACCTTATGGCAATAGGTAAATTAGTAGATCAGCCAGAGGAAGCATAAGTTGCATCAAGATATGGTACATAAACATTTAGGTTCACTAACTTCATATAATTTTTAACAGCAAAAGTAATTCTTAAAAATATTCCATAGGTAATGTAAGCCTGAAATTCTAGTTACTCAGGAGGTTGAGGCAAAAGGAGTTCAGTTTCTATACCAACCACAGTAACTTAATGGGACCCTGCCTCAATTTTAAAAAATATAAAATATAATGACCTGTTTAATGTTCTCAGCTAAAGTACTCAGCCTGGGTTCAATCCCCAGTACAAAAAGAAAAAAAAAAGTTTTCCACTTTCCTTCCTACCCCTCAAAACATCAATATGTTGATTTTATTTAAGTTTTATGTTCAAAAAAAAAAAAACACAGCTGCAAAACCATGATTGTTCCTAATATATCTGTCTCTCTAACAAATGAAATCATTCACTCTCTCTCCCCTAATTGGACATGTACTATCATAAGTCACTTATTCCTGTTTTAGCGACATTTATTATATTACTTTTCTGAGGCACCTTCTTAAGGTAACATAATTTAATTGCAGAGATATAAGATTAACTAGTATTAGCACATCTCAGATGATAGGAAAATACAAAAAGTGAAACACTGATCTTTCACAAATGTATTCATAGCCATACCAGAAAAAAAATTCCTCATTATTATTGCTATCCTTATTTCTGCAACCAGGCTTATGGTCATATCTGATTTATAGCTTCTTTCTTCCACTACTCATTCCATTTTTAATCTTCAACAAGGACATTAGGAACCTTGCCTGATAGAGTGACCTAAGACTTCATTTCTGGAGAAGCTGGGCATTAAGAGTCCTACTTCTGTTAGATTTGGGAGCTTTCTTTAATATCAGTCACAGAACAAAGGAGTATTAAAAAGACCCCAGGGGATCACCTACAATTTGAGAAAATAGTGCATGAGGAAATAGATTGACCAATATCTCCAAGATGGGTTGTATTATTAGGTTAGCATCTGTAGGAGACACAAATATTCAAACTCCATATCTGATTGGAGAAAATTAACCACAACCATCTTTTTTGGAGGTCCTTATTACAAATGCTTCTGTTCATTTTAAGTACTGTTCAGCCAAACCATTTGCTATGCCCCACATATCTGGATTGATATATAATTTGGCTGTCTCTTCTTTCAGCAAAATTTATAAACCAGATATACTGCTCAAAGTTCTGTTGACATCAAGGATTTCACCTTCACTACTCTCCTGGGGGTAACGGATCTATTGTGTTACACTTGCCCACTACTAGGTGGTGCAAGAATACCACTCAGAATTATCTCAAAAAAAAAAAAAAAAAGAAGAAGAAGAAAGAAGTTCTTTTCTTCCTCTGTCAATTGTTCAAAAGGAATTCCCCATGAGGCCACAGAAGCCAATAGAAACAGAAAAGGAAATATAGCAGGAACAGAGTTCAATGTCATCAGTCACTAACTCATGAAACGTATTTCTGCCCTAAGAAATTGCTTGAGTGTTATGAAATTTCATTTATATCACTTCTATTTGTTGATAAAGACCTTATGTATACACCTAACTTTATGGTTGGTAGGGAGACAATACCTAGCTTATAATGGGCAAAGTGGTTTCCATAGGAATTTGATGGCATGTGGTCTAGTATATTCCTTCCACTAGGATCCAAAATCAAGATAGAAGCTCTGGCTCAAAATGAGATTAGTTTTCTTAAGAGGATGGTAAAAACTGATTGCAAATTTCTAAAATACAAGTTGTGATTTACCTGTAGGGATCTTCCAGGTACTTATTAGGAATAACAATGTTGAATATGCTGGTATAAATGCCCCCCATAGGAACATTTTTTAGCAAAACGGAGATCTACCAATTGAATTATGCCAGGAATATACACATAAACCTGAGTGATCCTTAGAAAACCAGAATATTTAACAAACCTAATTAAATATTACATTTGAAATGAATTTCCAGACACTCAGAACTAGATTTTGTAATATTTATTGAGAGATTTCTTATGGAGCACCACAACCACTTTCATAGTTTTAATAATCACAAAGGATCTACACTACATAAAATCATGCAGAAAAGTGAGCAAACACAGTAAAAACAAGTTTCTTTGAATCAGAGATAGTCAAAGTTTAACCCCAGATTGTTTACTTCTTAGTTTCATGATCTTGGAAAAAATACTTGAATGCTCTGGTCTTTAATTTTCCCTGCTATAAAGTGGGAAATATGATGAATGTCTTAGAGATTTGTTATGAGAATTAGAGGAAAAATGTTCAAATTGCTCTTGGTACACGGTAGGCACTTATAGAATATTATTATCACCACTTTTCTTACTACTAGGACTACTGTTCATTTAGACAGAATGTTTTTATTATCAGTGTCCTAAAAGTTACAATACTCCTTAGTTGTCATATAAAGAATATGAGATTCAGAGAGAGGAAGTGACTTTTGAAGGTCAAAATGACAATTTATTACCAAACTAGTACTGTAAGATAATTAACCTAGTGCTTAAAAAAACAGACTCTAGAAGCATATTGTTACATTTTAAATCTTGGCTCTTCTATTTAACTTCTTTATTTTATTGGTTATTCAAAACATTACAAAGCTCTTGACATATCATATTTCATACATTAGATTGAAGTGGGTTATGAACTCCCAATTTTACCCCAAATGCAGATTGCAGAATCACGTCAGTTACACATCCACAATTTTACATAATGCCCTATTAGTTATTGTTGTATTCTGCTACCTTTCCTATCCCCTACTATCCCCCCCCCTCCCCTCACATCTTCTCTATTTAACTTCTTGGTACCTCTGTGTCCTCATCTGTAAAATAGGAACAATAATATACCTACTTTAAGATGTTGATTAAAGGGTTCATATGAGTAAAATGCATGTAAATTTGTAATATACTTTGTGAAACCAAAAGAACAAAATAGATAATAGCAAGATTTTCATTTTCTATTCCATGTACCTTATCATATTCTGACTAGCTGAAGGAACCATAGCTTTCAAAGTATCTTTTGATGAAGCAGTGATTTTATATAAAGTTTTATTAAGAAAAAATAGAGGTATTAAATTACATACATATGATATGCAGATATATCCTACATGTATGTATATATATATATTCTTATATATATATATATTCTTATATATATTCTAATATATATTAATAAGAACAAAAAAAAGTTTTTTTTGTTCTTATTAAAATGGAAACCTGTTAAGTGAGAAATCAAGGAGACTTACCTCAAAAGCACACTGAAATTTGAAACATAAGATCATTAAAGTATACATGTGATGTGCAAAACAAATGCTTCCAATAATACACTGAAATGATCTCATAAGAAACAACTCAATATTTTTATATGTATATAAGGAAAGACAATAGTTTATTAGTCATGTAATTATTAAAGGAATCCTAAAGGCATACATTAGAATTATATCCTTGTTAAGAAAAAGCCTATGTGTATTCCAAAATAACCATGGTTTTGCTTTACTTTTTTTTAGGTCAGATAATAAAAAACATGTTTTAACTTTAAAAATTCTGCCTACTAAATTTAGGACCACATAGTCATTTCTTTGTCAATGTCCAGGCATTTATAGACAAGTATTAGAATGAAAGAGAAACTTCTATATCTTCTTTATTTCATCTTTTGTCTTCTATTCTTTGAAAATAATGCTACAGAACACTGATAAGGTACTAATTGGCTGTATATCTTATATTCACTTTGCTCACATGCAAAAATTGCTTTTCTAGTACAGCTTTTGTAGGTGATTCACTGTCAACTTGCTGTTAGTCAATTGAAAAAAGTGTTGTAGGAGTGTTTCTACTTTGTTAATCTAGTAGATCCAAAGGTAATGGCATTCAAATTTTAATCTTTAGGGCAGAGGAATAGTCATTTATTACTGTATTAAAACTCTGTGTTAAAGATTACTTGCTAGTTGTAAGGTCAAGCATTCTTTATATTTTATGATACATTGCTCAATTTTTTAAAAAATCACCCAAGCACATAAATTGTCATGAAACCTGTAAATGTTTTAATATCTATTTAATATTTCAAAGAACAACTCCTTTCAAAAATGATCAAGTTGAGATAACACTGACGATCAGGGGAGAAAATATGATAAATGTATAAGGTGAGGTTTGTTTCAATTACCCAACAGTATGATGACTTTATAGAAATTCATTAAACAAATGATATTTAGTCTGGTCTGTATATTTCTAAAACTCTTTATTTGGATTCAGGGAATAATCAATATGTTGAAGTATTTTTTCAACTTTCTGAGTTGCTTGCATATAATTCTTCAATGCAAATGTCTCAGATTTAATGAATGATAAGTTATTGGTTATTTAAAAGGGCTTATTTTAGCCATGAGTTCTACATTTGACATACTAAATAGTGTGATAGACATTGTAAGGTGTAAAATGTCTGACAGTTTACAATATGTTAAGAGTGTCAGAAAAATCCTGCCAAGTGGCAATCCAAATGTTCTTATAAATAATTGTAACTATCACAAAATAATGATCATGTTAAATAATAATACCACTGCTCTACATGGAGGGCAACTCTTACATCATTGGAAGATCTGGGAATTCTATTTTTTTTATAGCTGTGTCAGATCAAGTTTTATGGTTTAATTTGTAACGCCTTAAAATAATAATTTAAACACACAGAATATGTTCCCTTTTTATTATGCATAGAAATTGGTGAAAATTATTTAAATTACATTTCCACAACCAAATCAAACAGAACTAAGAAGGGAAATATATTTGCAAATGATGAAAATCTGTCTAGATAGTATGTCAAGATTTGCATATCACTCATAGGGCAAATGAGGTTTTGTATTTAGAAACAAGTGATGTAATACCTCTTCTTCCCTTTCATTATTTTCCTAAATATGCTTTTACGCATATATAGTAACCTGGCTATAAACTGACATGCATTAGAGAAACTGAAAGGAACTTTGGAGTAAAGGTATAGTTCCCTTGATAAAGGGTATATGATGGGGGAAAGGAAGAAAGAAGGGATTTTTTTTTAACATTTCATGTTAGAATGTGGCTAAAAATCTCAACCTGAAGCTATTGGCTGTCATTCATAATCTTATTGTTTTAAGCAAATGACAAAAAGGAGGTATGGAGATTTACAAAAACCAAGAGGCAAAATTAGATTTTATTTTATTTTAAAGGCATGTTTATTTCTATAATTCCATAACTCACCATATAGCCTGAATTTTTTTAACTCCCAAGTCAACTTTCTAATTTGAAATACTCCATAGTATAAGTTAATAATTTACTATAAATTATGAATCAGTCAGTCTTCTTTTTTCTTGTGGTTCTAGTGACAGAATTCAGGCCTCATGCATACTTGGCACACACTCTTATCACTGAACTCCATAGCAGCCCCTATAAATCAGTCTATCTTAAGTTCTTATGGTTTGTGAATATAACAATAAAGATATAATATGAAATAAGCATTAAGTATATACAAGTCACCTAATTAATACAGAGAAAAAATTGAATAACTATTTGGTAGAGAAAAGAGAGAATAAAGAGGGCTTGGAGAAGGAATTGACACCTGAGCCATATCTGAGCAGGGTTTTAAAGAATTTAGAGCAACTTTCCCATACAAAAAAAATTGAGTGGAAAGAAAAAAAATGTTTTAGGTAAATAGTCATGATATAGAATGTTGTTTGGAGGAACTGAGTAGTTCTGCATAGCTATTTAGTAATTTATAACACATCCTGGGCATGTGTTAAAAATTAAATTGCCTAGTCCTATCCTAGAACTATGGAATTGGAATCTTAATATTTAAAATCCAAATATGTACATTTTAACAATTCACTAAGTGGTCATATGCATTGTTATCATTTCCATATTAAGTGTTCCCCCAAAACTCATATGTCAGACAATACAAGGTTTAACATTGAAATAATTGTGTTGTGAGAGTCAATGTAATCAGTCATCTCCTGATAGGAATTAACAGGCTGATAAATGAAGGCAGATAGGGTGTGCCTGGAGGTATGTCACTGGGGGCATGTCTTTGGTATACATGTTTTGTGTCTCGCAAATAGAATCTCTCTTCTTCCTGGGTGCCATGACTCTGGCTGCTTTCCATCACACTTTTCCACCATGATGTCCTGCCACATCTTCAGCCCCAAGGAATGGAAATGATTATTTATGGACTGGTACCTCTGAAACCCTGAGCACCAAATACAATTTTCTTCCTCTAATTGTTCTTGCCAGGACCTTTGGTCACAGCAGAAAAAAAAAAAAAAGCTGACTAAAACATGCATGTTAAGGTTAGAAGACAACTACGAATTTGTGAACTAGATAAGAAATTTGATGGGAACAAGGACCTAACTCCATTTCATTGGAAGCATGTGCTGAGATTATAGTGGATCACCTTTGTCATTTCTTACTTAACAGAATAATTTTACAGACTGTAGAATGACTTCTAGAGTCAGAAAATTTATCAGGATGCTGTTTTGATTGAAAGTATAAATGATGAAGAGTTGGTTCAAATGGAGAGATGGGGCCAGATATGCCAATCCTTTATTTATTGAAAGATATGTACAAAGAAACTCTTATTGTCTCACATTCTGCACGGTACTCATTGAATTTTCTTTAGCTTTAAAAATACAGAGTTAACTTTAAATGTCAAATATTACACAAATCACAGCTCTACCAGTCTGATGATTTAAATGTTGCATGCTCTGAATAACTAACCATATTCCTGTGGGTCTCAGAAGAAAAGTTGCAGGGAAGGTTTGGTTTAATTCATTTCAACACAGCTATCAGTGTCAACCTGATTGTAAGAACAACTTTATGGGGGGGGGGTTGTTTGCTTTTGTCTTTAATATTCTCTCTACTCTGTTTCATTCCTTGTCTATTTCTGGCTAAAATACCACACTTCAGCTTACTTGGTCTTCATAGCGCAAGACAGCAGCTGCCCTACTTTCCCTTAATTCAAAAGCAACAACTGTTTCGTGCTCTAGAATTGCTGTAGTACCAATCATGATTTCTTCCTGTTGTGTTTGTCTTGCATTTTTTGCCTGAGATTCACGTTTGATCTGCTATGCGAACTGAGGTTCAAATGCCATCAATGTCTCCCAAGAGTGTTATAGACATGTTTGCATGCCTGTTCCAAATTAACTTTAATAACCAACATCTACCTAAGTAAGAATTTTTATAATAAGCTAGAAAAGTCATTCTACATATATTATAGGAGGCAAAAGCTTAAATCTGCAACAGAGAGAGAATTGTTTGCAACAAGGACTACTTACAGGGTACTTAGTGTATGTTTAGCATAGTTATATAAACTAATGACACTAAAGTGCATTATTTGAGGGGATTTATAGTCTCATTGAAAAAACTCTTTATATTAAAAAGACAAATAACATTTAGAAATCATGGGAAAAAAACAACATACAGAAAGAAAACCGAACCCAAGCCTAATTCAACAGCTTATTACACCTTTCAAGAAAGCATTTAGCTTCAATTACATTACTTATAGAGCCTGATAAAAATAATACCTGGCTTTTAGGTACTCTGAGGTTAAACATCACAGGAAGTTATTCAATCATTTAACAACTACATAGTAAACCAGAAATGCTGTTCTATATATAATATTAGCTTGTAGAAACAGTGTAGCAACAAACCATACAGGGCTTGATATTCTAGAGGACAAACTGGGAGGGAAAGGTAAACAAATAAATTGAGAGTAAAATACCAAAATGTGAAACAAGGGCAAATGCCCTAAAGTAAGTATACCTTGGCTTGTTTAAGGAGTGGAGAGAAGGCCATTGAGGCTGGAACACTACATTAGGTGAAAATTGACATGAAGTCTGGAAAGACAAGCAGAGAACATTTAAAAATGTTCCCATGGCTTCAATTCTTTTTATGTGCTAGATATTACATGAAATACCTTCCATCTATGAAAATTTTCTCTTAATAGGATAACCCAATGGATGTGCAAACTGCTATTATTATCTGCATTTTACATGTGATGAACTGATATCTTGATCTAGGCTACATATCCAGTGCACAAAATATTTCAATTTAAGCATTTATATTCTAAAATTGATATCATTTGCCAGAAGGAGGAGTAGTCCAATTAAAGAAGAAGAAAAAATAAGGGGAAAATAAAACATGAGAAAATATAATGGGAGTAGGAAAAGGGAAGAAAAAGATTTCAGGAAGAAAAAACAAATTTAGCATGCAATATATACTCTGATTCTTGCAAAATTATATATTGATATTCGCATGTGGACACATTGGAAAATGTAAGTATTTGCTTACCCTTGGGCATGATCCAATGTGAAAAAGTCATACAGTAATATGTATAACTATTTTGTGTATTTAAAAATAAAACCAATTACTTTTTAATGTTATGATAAATATATATTAAGTTTTAATAAAATTGGATACCTCTAGAGAGGGAGTTGAAGAAAAAATGTTTCAGAGCAGCAGAGTGCTTGCCTAGGACACATCACCAGCAATGACTAATTAGAAACAAAAGAAAAGAAATAAAGAAATTAAAAATAGGAAAAAATAGTGAAAGGGAGAAAGAAAAGCAAACAGTGACTTCTGTCAATGGATATCCTTACAAAATTGTTGCTGATTGGAAAGTGGAAAGAAGCAAAAGGATAATGGACTTAAAGTAAACTATGAGACCCTTCAAGGCTATGAGTTAAACACTGTGGAAATCAGTTGTCACTTTAGATAGAAAAATGTGATATTTGTCTTATTAGTTGTGAATTGCTAGCAAAACACTCTTACTTTGAAGACCACTTAAGGTACATAGAGAGATGTTTCAAATCTATTGTGAATATCACTCCTTTTGTAATTTCCCACTAGTATCAAGTATTTTTCATGTTAATCCCTTAAAAACCCAACATGTAATTCTTCCGTTAAAACTATTCTTGCTTTAATTTTTGTCTATGCCCCTAGATATTTTTTGAAGAGTCATCTTATGCTAGATTTCTATAGTCTCCTAAGGAGAATAAATTATTTTGGGGTTGATTGTTTTAAGGGTCCCTTGCTAATGTGTTCATATGTGCATGACCCTCTCAAAGTACAATAATGGATAAAATAATAAAGAGTGGATAAAATTATGAACAAAACAAGTAACGTCATAAGTTGATAATCAGGAGGATTGGTAATGGATAAATCCAGTGTATTTTAGTATTTTCTACTGTTTTATCTGCTTGAAATATTTCTTTGAATTAAAAGGGGAAAGAGCTGTAAGTATTGAAAAACTGAGATAAGCCCTTTCAAATTTAAATTTCCACCACCACAGTTTCAGAGTTAAGTTTAGTATAAATGCTGGAGTAAGGCTGAAATGATTTCTTTGGATATCCCTCTCTATTTGGATAAATGGATAAATCAGAAAACCTCCAGCAACTGTAGCTTGATCAAGTAAGTGTTTCTTTATCATAGGTGAAAGAAGTCTAGAAGTCTACTGCTCAAGGGGGTGCAGTAGGCAGATGCTATCACAAATGCCCTTTAACCACTCCTTCTACTCTGCTGTCCTTAACATGTGACCTTTGTTTTTCTGGGCACAAGATTGTTCCTGTATCTGAAACCCTAGAACCTGATTGCAAGCATTAAGCAGAAGGAAACATTACAAAAGAGCAGTGACCACAGAGGGAAGGCAAAACTCTCTTTCTTTTCAAGCTTCTTGTGTAGCACTGAGACATGAAGGAACCATTAGCTAGAAAGGAATCTAGGAAATAAAATTTCAAGTTAGAAAAATAATACTAGTAAGACTAGTGAGGAAGGAAATAAAAAAATGTACACAGGACAGGTTGCTAACAGTACCTATTGGGGTCTACTGGCTTTTAAAACGTTTTTAGTCAAACCTCCTCAAAAACATAAAGCACAAGCATCCCCACCTGCCTCCTTATGAGGAACAAAGGTCTGAAATAAAATCTAGTTTTTACCTGGTTCCCCAGTATACCTTTGTCTAGAACAGACTCTGGTTGAGATTTCTGCAATATTTTTTTGTTAAAGTAGTAGGAATTCCTGCAGAATTTTTTTTAAGAGGAAACACATTAAATGGTGTATGTGGAAAAAATATGACTTGAAAAGTATCAAGTAAGTGGATATTGGTAGATCCATTTGAGATACAGTTGGGTAGTCAAGAAAATTAAAGAAAAATTTGGACATAGACCTCAGTAGATGGTTGCATTGATGGGAGAAGATTAGATAGAGATGGGTGAGCAAGAGAGAGATCAAAGATAATACCAAAACTTAAACCTGTGATGTACATAGAAAGGAAAGCTCTATATATGTTCTCTCCAAAATTTATATTTTCTCTATGGAAGGAGTAGATATTATAATATTACAAATATTAAAATATAATCCTTTTCAGTGAAAAAACAATACAATCTCTTACTTCTGAATGTGACACTTTACAAAGAATATCATTGGAAAATAGCAAATATTTTCATTAGTCACTGCTTAGTATGAGTCAAATTCCATGCAAAATTTTCCAATGTTATTTTACTTAATAATTATGACAATCTAATAATAAAAGAGATCTATTTCCTTTCACAGATGTAGAAGTTATTTAGGAAAGATCACACAACTGGGCTTTATACTCAATTTTGCCTTGCTACAAAAGATGAGATATCCTTCTTTCTTTATTATACTGATTTCCACAGATTATTACTCATATTTTCATATAATTGCATTTTTGTAGATGAGCTATTAAACAAAAAAGCATTTCTATATTTTAATATGGATGTAGGGATTACATTGGGAGGGAAATTCCTTAATAGGGATCTTAGACATCTAATAACACTTTGTCCCACTGTTGAACTCTCTGTACTGGAAAGAAAGGAGTTTCAATTTATGACATTTGAATTCTGAAAAGTTTCAGATCTCAAATACAAGATATTGTCAATATTCCTAGAGAGAGTAGAGATCTGGCAATAGGACAGTATGACTGTTAGGAATGAATGCTATAGGAGCACAGACTTTCTACAGAGGGCTTCAGAAATTAGGTCTTCAGGAGTGCAACCACCAGTCAGTGCCACCAAAACTTCCTTTCCTTTTACTTCTCTCTTCACCTCTACTTTTCCTTGATGTTTATACCACCCACCCCCAAACAAAAACAAAAACACTTTTTTGGACTTAATAGTTTTTTTTTCAAAAGGATTATTTCAAGAAGAATAGGACTGCTACAATGCAGAGAGAGCTCTGAACACACATATGCAAGCCTTACAAGGATTAGGTAAAAAGATTTTTCTTTCAGGGAGAATTAAGCAAGGTTAGAAGTAGGACAAAGAGCCAGAATGATTGGGTAGAGGATAATAGAAAAAGTTTTGTTCTGAGCTCTGCCATTTTTCTGCATTATGCTGAAAATGGGTCAAAGTTCAGGGATACAAGGGAAAGGAGATAAAGTTGACCAAGTATTTTCTCCAAATTTGTCAGTAGTAATAAAACAGCCCAGTTTACCATTTATAGAACAAAGAATGCACATTTGGCGTATCTGTGTAAGGATGGGAGAATTTCTTGACTGCTGTTTTCCCAAGATTACAAGACTTGGGTAAATCAACATTGTCATCTCCTACTAAATGGGATGTTTTATTTTTGTGGTGGTTCTCCCCTATGTATACACTTTTAACGTTAGCAACTAAAAAGCAAGAGATATCTATCCATCCTTAACTTTTGGAAAGTTCTATACTGTGAGACTGAGATTCCCTATGCCAACATCTGTATTGAGTTAAAATAAGAAACAGTGATAAACAATGTTATTCCACATGGTTCAGTGGGGAGGCACTAAAATCCATCCTTTGTTCGATTTCTTTTCCCAAAGAGAAAACACAGTTACTAGAACTAGAAAATAAATAAATTATGTTGGCCAGTAAAAGACAATAGCCACTCTATTATACCACACCTTGTTTCTTTATGATTGTCCTAGGTATTTCACTTTTAATCATGCATAGGTAGACAATACTTTACTAAGACCTGAAGACTCTTAACAGTACATGCCTCAAACAGCTTAATACTTCTGGCACTTGAATGCCTCAGCATATTTCTCTACTATGAGTGGTAGTTAGCGCTCTCTTCAGTGCATAGAGATAAATGTATGTTCATGTTGACACATTTTTTCTTCTATTTTTCAAGGGGCTCTGTGTGGTGGTGACTTTTTTTTTTACAATTTTTTTCTTTTTTAGTTGTAAATGGACACAATACTCTTATTTTATTTATTTATTTATTTATTTATTTATTTATTTATTTATTTTTTAAATGTGGTGCTGGGGAATCAAACCCAGTACCTCATGCATGCTAGGCAAGTGCTCTACCACTGAGCCACAACCCCAGCCTGGTATTGTCATTTTAAGCTACTGCTTGAATTGGGGTTCAACTTGAAGTCTTATATTGCATTTAACATGTATAGCTTTGCTGTTATTGCAACTACCCTACTGGTGGGAAATAAAAAAGTAGTTATTAAAGAGTTGTAAGATAAGCTACCAGAAAGTAACAAATGGCATAATTATTTAAATTTGAAAATCAGGACATACTTAATGTAGATTTGGATTATAACATGTACTTTATAACTAAACTTTTCAAACATGTAATATTAGATTTTCAATTGTTTACCTGGATTTTTCAAGACTATTTTTAGTCACCATTTAAAAAATAAGTTAGTAATGAGCAAACTTTTAAAGGTAATAACAAAAGTAATAACAAAAACTAAAATTTTGACTTTTTAGAAAATATCACAGAAACTGTTACTCTCATTTTGATTTTCAAGATGAATTTAATCACATTCTAAATCACTTCTAAAATAATCACTTCTAAATTAATAATTGGAGAATTGAAAGTTTTAACAAAGGGCCCTTTATTTCGTTCACTTCCTCCCACTTACCTGCTTCTCTCTCTCTCTCTCTCTCTCTCTCTCTCTCTCTCTCTCTCTCTCTCTTTCTTTTTAAATTTTTAAAATTTTAGATAATGGGTTTAAAAGTGGTAAAAAGTAACCATGACCAAAATTTTGATTGTTAAATTTTCTCTGTATTGTTTTTGATAAAGATGAAAGAAAAATATTGTGGCTCATTACAACTACAAGAAATTATCATCACCGCTTCCTTATGTTTTCCCCTGGCAGTAAAAAATGAATGTGATAGGTTTCTTTTCCTCACCTCTTAAAAACTTACTGTTTGGTAAGAATCAACTTTATGTGTGAATTCTTGGGAAGATTACCTGTTAATAGTTTAGAATTCTTGAGGTCAGGTGGATTGTTAAGGAAAAAATTAGGAACAACAACAACAACAAAAAGAGCTAAATTTAAGTCTGTAATTTTTCTATGGCCAACTATATGAGCAAAATATCTTAGTTATATTTCCCCCACCATAGGGATAATATTGTGCCAGTGAATTTTTAAAAGAAGTTTAAGATACACAGAGAACCTGACACTAAATACAAAATAATTTTTGAAATTCAATCTTCAGTTTTGTACTTGTCCTACTGATGCCTTTTTTTTCCCCTGGTGACTTTTAAGTGATGGATGTGGACATCTATGATAGAGTTCTATAACCTCTCGCTTAATTTCCTACACTTTCTTGTAATGCCTACTTCTAGAAAAATCTGATTGATGAAAGCTACCGTCCTTTTACATGTATATGTGCTTCTTAAAGTTTACACTTTGCTGAAGACCATACTGTTGTCACTGAGGAAATATGTGCTGACCCTGGGGGAGCTAAAGTAAAACCCAATGTGGCTGAAGGCAAACCATCTGGAGTCTCATATAACTCTCAGGTTTTGGGCCATTACCTCACTGTCTGTCTTTGGGAAAAGTTCCACTCTTCAGAATCTAGGTAAAATATTCTCTCTTGATTTTATGTCTCACAAACTCATTTGTTCAGTAATTCTAGAAAATAAGTAAATTGGCAAAGAGCTTTTCATACAAGATCTTCATTAAATGTGTCAGTCTTTCAACTTTATTACCCACTGAATTCTTCAGGAAAGATTTTGAAAATACATCAGACATTCTCATTCAGCAGACTTGAATGGTGTAGTGCGTGCCTGCTTTTGAAATTTCACAGCTGATTCTAGTATATGTCAGAGTTTTAAAAACTTCTAAGTTTATAGCTTTAACATAAGATTGAGAACATGTTATACAATGACTTTTGAACTTCTTGCATGAGGAATTATAAAATAAAAACTTGTAGATACTAATTCTTTGATTTTTTAACAGTCAGGTTTGTTTCTCTTGCTTTAAATCACTCAATGTTTCTGTGTCATTAAGTGTAAAGAAAAGTAGACATGTTGGAGAGGCTGAGATACAATTTTATGCTCTCCAATTTTGATGTTGTAATTAAGGACCAGAAATATAATTTTTTAAATCATCATCACATCCTAGTTATTGAACATAATATTTCACCAAGATTATCTGGTAAATATTATTTTCCTCATCTGATACTCATGGAAAATGAATCTAGGAGAGCTGAGGATCCTTGATTGATGCCCAAGATCATATTCCTACGAGGAGGCAGAAGGAGAATATTGGCCTTAGAGATTTCAGCTGACTCCAGACTCTCCTTCTGAATTTCTCAACCTTCTTTAGAAGTAAAATGGAAATTATAATCTAATATTTACCTCTGAATTCTTCCTCTTTAACTTCTTTACAGTGAAATTTGGAAACTGTCATCTTTGTTTAAGGTATATATCTAGACTGTCACAAGCACACACACATAAAACATACACACACACAGACACACACACAAAATCTAACTGAAAGATATCACTCATGTATACTTAAGTTAATCCTTATAAAACTAATAAAGTCAAAGTTGTCATTGTGGTGATTTTTTAAGACCTTTGGAATATTTCAATTACAAACTAATTTAACATATGACTTAGCTTCATGGAACAGAAAAACCCAAATAATAATGACTTCAGTAAGAATGACAGTTTACTTCCTATTATGAAGTCTAGATTTAAAATGCCAGAAGCTCATACTAACCCAGGTTCTTCCATGCTGCCATTCTTCCTGTTTAGTAAATTTTCACCTTTATCCTCATGATCTACAATGGAGACAATTCAAGTTCCAAAGGAAAAAAATGGAGAAAAGGAGGTATACAAACCTCCCATTCCCCCAAAGATGTTTTCTGAAAGTTTACACAACATGATTCTTACTAAGCAGCCAAAAGGGGTAGGGAGGGGGAGCATGAGAGGAATAGATTAACTAGAGTTATGGCAGAGGGGTGGGAGGGCAAGAGAGGGGACGGGGGTCAGCAATGATGTTGGAATATGATGGACATCATTATCATACATGTATGAAGACATGAATTGGTGTCAACATACTTTACATACAACCAGAGATATGAAAAATTGTGCTCTATATGTGTAATAAGAATTGAAATACATTCTGCTGTCATTTTTTTAAAAAATAAAATTAATTTAAAAATTAAGCCACTGGGGGGGGGAATCTAGTTCCTACATTAAAGTAAGTGAGTGGAGAGTTTTATAGTCTTTTAAACTTACAACTGAAAACCAAGATTTCTACTGTTAAAGAAAAAGAAAAAAATGGACATTTGGTAGTAACTAGTACCTTCTACTACCTGAGATTAGTATATCTTAATTTAACATAAGTATAAATCAATTAGTCATCACAAAGTTGAGATTTGACTTAAAAAGGCCAAAATATCTTAATATTTTAAGAAGATAAAATAAATATGGAGAGAGTCTTATACAGTTCACACTAATATGTTTCCCTGAACATCCCTTAAAAGTACATTATTTTGAATCTTTCCAGGGTAAATGAATGCGTATATGTATTAAGGAAACCGTTTTGCCTTATGCAAAGAGTTTCCTCATTACCTCCTTGGGTAATGTTTGCAGTTGCCTTCTAAGTGTGATACAGTTCCTAAGAACCAGTCAGGCAGTGACCATGGTGCCAACTGGACTGTTCTTTGTGAAAAGGGTGGGACTCACTGGGCCCCATTCATTGTTACTAAGTCAGTGGGTATTCACAGTCTATACTGCCTAGATTCAAATTATTAAGCCTCCCTGATTTGTCTGAGTACTCATAGAGTACTCAATAGACTCCACTCTCAATACTACATCACTGAATAGATTTTACAATGGATAAATCAAGATATTTAAATATTTTCCCATACAACTATTAAACACCTGTACCTCTCATGGTTTTCATCTTTGTCCTAATCTCTAGATCTCTTATGTTATTCTAGTTTAATTAAGCTTTAAAGAAATTTTTCAAACTCTTGGATACCATAGCATGCCTCAATATTTTTTTTTTGCCAAATTTATGGACAAACAAGCAGGCATATTTCAGAGCTAAATTTGAACTACACACATTGTTATGGATGCTCCCTGCTGAGGAGTGGGTTTTTGAAAACTAAATGACTAAAAACTCATGGTCTGTTAAAGGTAAAAAGCAACTCCATCTGTTTTATTTACTTGAGGCTGAAATTCTCCATCTTGTTTATCTCATGAATATATATCAGTAGAAATCTAGCAACTAACATATATATTCTTGAAAAATAGAAAAAAAATGGCCTACAGTTTTTATTTTTTAAGGAGCAGGGACAAAATATTTCTAGGAGGAGACAAATATGAAACATAGCAAGAAGTATGCAGTTGTCATAGTTTTATTTTCCTTAACATTGGACATAATTGATTCTATTCCTTTCTCAATATCCAAATTTGGCCTTACTTCAATATTCTGTTTACAGAAGGAAAAAGGTTTCAATTGCTTGGCCATAAAGCTAGACTTCCACAGGATATTTTGGAAACCCATTCTAGGAATCCATTTTTAGTTAATGGATTCTTTTGATTTCTTAGGCCAAAGAGAAAATTTCTGCCATACAAAAATTTAGAAGAACTTTGTTACTCAAAAATTCTAACATATTGTGAGTGCTATTGGAAGGAATTACTTCTGCTTGATTCCAGAAATGGATATTGTGAATGAAATTTAAGAGAAAAATAAAAACTGTTCTATTGTGGAAACTCAGGATCCCTGCCTAGTTTGAACATGGTGTAATTACTGTTACAATTAGGAATCTCTTCCTAGAGAAGAATCTCACTTTCACAGCTGCCTTGATGTAATTATTTATACAACTTTTTTTTTACTATCACCAAATACAATTGGAGGGTCCACATGCAACCTATGCAGTGCTAGATGGGATATTTTTAAAATCTTCATGGACATGCTTAGTGTGGGTGTAGAGAACACTATCAAATAAGGCTTTGTGGTACTCAAAGATGGTTTAAGTAATGAAGTAAGCATCTTCTTGTCTTTTATTGTTTTCTAACTCCCCAAATTACCATATGATTCCTGTTTATGTGTATATTACCCACTTTTATTGATTTTAAATTCATGCCTATATTTAAAGAATCTCCGCTTTTCTTCTGAGGAGTTAGTGTTGATTTTACCTCACACTTCCTATCTCTATTCATTAATGTGACTTGTATATGATTTATAGCTATCATCTACTCTCCTGCTTCCTATCCTGCTACTTGTGAATTTCCCATTTGAGGTATTTCAGCTTTTCTTTGAAGATTCTTGCAATTTATATGAAAAATGTGTTTTTTAAAAAAAAGTATTTATAGAGGCTGCAGCTGGAGTCTCTACCCAGGCAAGTGAAAACACTCTAACTGGGGAAATCCATTAAAGGTTGAAAAGCACTATTAGGTGTTTGAGTGAGTCCCTTGAGAGTGTAAGAAGAAAAAGCAATCTCCTTGCTTCATGAACAAAAAAAAAGGATTCTTTCGTACTTCATGGACATACTGTCAAGCATCAAATTTGCAAAATGCCACTAGTTATGCTCTGTTCACATAATACAGGAAGGTAAATTTTGCTCTTTAAAAAATCATCACTGCCTTTCTGTTTTGTTCAAAGGAATAACATCACTTGTTGGGTTCCATTACAACAGAAAAATCACAATTTTGGGTTATATAGGGCATTTTTTTCCCTTTCTTAAAGGACCAAAGAAACATTTCTGAAGATTATGGAGGACATAAAAAAAATACCAGATTGTGGACAGTAGTTGAAAGCATTTATAACCTAACATATCATGTAAGAAATTGCATATGTTTTATAAATGTGTCAGACTGAAACTTGGGTACTAGCTCTTTCCCTTAAAAACTATATCACTGAACTTTATTGATATGCTATTTCTTTTCTATGTTGAAAATAATTTGTAATATTAATTTCATAAAGTAGGTGTAGGATCAAAATAGAAAATGTCTTTCAAGGACTTTGCCTAAAACTGAAACCAAATTTACAGTATATGATCTTTTTGGAATTAGAAAGTCATGTTTCAAAAGAAAAACTGGGGAAAATAATGGAAAGAAGCAAAGTGCAGCATTGACTCCATTTTGGATTTGTTTTTTTTTTTTTTTTTTGTTCCTATCAACTTCAATCTGATGATCTTCTGGGAAACACACTGTAATTTTCTTATGGAAAAATTCTGTCTCCACTACATTATGACTTAGTGAGAACCCCAGTTGTGGTGTCATTTGTGAATTTTTTTTTATTAATGTCTTAAAAGTTTTTTTCTCAGTCATGCAAAGGCTAATACAGAACTCTTGGCCTTCCTCATTTTTCTACTCACCAAAGAATTCAATTAAAAAATAATCTCACCAAAGAATGGAGGTTATTAAGAGCTGATAGGACCTGATGTAAGCTGCTTAAAATGAAACCCATAAATTCCTGGAAAAGTTAAAAAAAATTCAACTCAACTAAATTTTGATATAGGCATTTTTATTTAGTAAAATTAGTGTAATTTTACTAAAAATCCCACACCAATCTAACCTGTTCTTTGTTCATGATCATCTCTAGGCATTTCACACCTTCCACGTATTCCAGGTCCAAATTCCCTTGAATCTTTTTTTTTTTTTTTTTTTTGCAGTACTGGGGGATTGAACACAGTGGTTCTCTACCACTGAGCTATATTGCCAGCCTTTTAAATTTTATATTTTGAGACACAGTCTTGCTAGATTGCTGATGCTGGCCTCAAATTTGCCATCTTCTAATTCCCAAGTAGCTGGAATTATAGGACCACACCACCATGCCTGGCTCCCTTGACTCTGGATTCTGTGGATGGTGCCCTATAATTCTTGTCCATACCTTATATTCCTGTTAACTATATTTTAGAGTTAGAATCAATTTTGGTTATAATTCCCATATTATTTTCTTTCCTTTAAGATATTGTATTAACAGGTTGGAAATTAAAAGATGATTAAAAAAAAGCAACATTCAGAAATTTGTTATTATTTTGTTATTAATCTCCCTCTATTTGATTTTTTATGTCTTTTATTAATCTACCTGTCTTTCTACTTTGAATATCTGCCATGCATATTCCTTCCAGCTGGTAAACATATATCTGCTGATCATCATTGCTATTCTGGTATGCTCCTCACCATTCATATCACACTTTCATGCAGTCTCCCTGCCAGCCAGCAAGCAGGCTTTATTTTCTGGTCCACTTCCTGTATTTCTGATGCAGGGCCACAAATGTTTGAAGAACTAAATGAGTACATGTGAAGTTATTTTGTTCTATAAAAATTCTTACTGTCCCATGGAAACTGAGCTCTTCTGCTTCAAATGAATCTTTGTGTTCACTCCTTTTAAATTTTTCAATGAACTCACCATTTTGTTTCCACTTAATTAACAAATGGGGAGCCATATATTTCAGTACATAGATGGCAAGCATATTAGAAAATATTGTAATTTTGCAGAATCACAGGTTGAGGGTCCACTGCACATTATCTATCTGATCTCATTATTTAACCTACCTGATATTTCATCTGTTAATCATGGATTGCAGTGCACCTTTTTTTAAATTTATGACACATAAGTAGATATTTAACAATTACCTTTTGCCTAGGTCTATTTTCACCTCATTATTTCAATATCTATATCTCTCTCCTCAAGCATTTAAACAGGTTTCTAGTCTTTGTGTGTTAAGGGCAATATGTGAGCAGTTAGGAAAGATGGATGTAACAGTATTTAAGCTACCCTCACTTTTTTTTATTCCAACTTTATGCACATTATTAGCTGAAATACCTGGTACCTTCTGTCTCTGAGACCTTTCACAGAAATTAAGCTGTGAATAGTGTAGCTTCTTGATGACTCCATCCCTTTCCTGTCAGTTCTACTCTATATTGTTTAAACCGTCTTTATTATCTCTCTGTCTTCCTGAATTGTGTTGACATCTCTCAAATTCTACTATCTCTTCCCAAGCCTCTTTCTTTTAATTAAATTATATCTTTTTTATTATTTTAAATAAGCTTTTGGATGGAGTAGTGATAAGTTCACATCAGTGCTTTATAACATCTGGAATTCCATGGACATTGTACTGTATGTATTCTGTGTCTGAAACAATTATGCATTGCATTCTGTGATCTTAATATTAGTATAGTTTGCCTATGTATTCATAATCTCTATTCACATTTAATTTACTTATTAGATATTATCTAATCTGCTATATAGAATATATCATCATGTTATCTGATGCCTGGTCTATAACTGGCTAGAAAAAAAATACTGCACTTTATAAACAATTTATGGACTTGTCATCTTACAGCTGACTTTTTTTCTTTTCTTTTTTTTTGAACCCATATCCTGGTGAATACTATATACATACTTTAACACAAACTCACCCCTCATCCCATAGAGATGATTTTAATAATGAATTTTATTTCACTGTTATGTTCTGAGTAAAAAAAAGTCACATTATATGTAAAACAAATCATTAAAGACAGACACCCAAGAGAGTGTTTGTGGAGACAATTGTATTGGTTATGCCGGCACTAAGAGCTGAGGGAGCAGATTATGGACAGCAAGCATAGTAGGATATCATTTATAACCACAGTTGTAAGAAATGTGTTTTGCCTGGAAAGGGTTTGTTTAAACAGGGCAATGGTGACCTTTCTGATAATGCAGGAGACTTGGAGTCCTAAATAGAATGTTTCATTTTTTTTCCTCCATAGTAGCATTTACCTGTGCATTAACATTCTATGTTTAAATAATTTAATAATTTTTTTTCAAATTTATCCTTTCTGTTAATGAGAAATAAGGTCTTTTATGTTGTTCAGGAAGAGAAGTAGAGGGAAATTTTTGTGAAGGAAACTTCAAACTTACATGGCAAAAGGCATTAGTTTTAGGATGAATAAATGGGTCCAGTAACTCTGCCAAGAAAAAAAATGTGCGGGTAGTATATTTTCTTTTTCAGTTTTTTGTTTTCTTCTCTAGAGAAAAGAGATCTTTTATTTTGGTGTAAATATTTTCTTTATAGAAATAAAAAATGTTTCTTTTGCAGTATAATTCAAACCTAACCCAGGCAAATACTGTATTATATGATGTGTCACATATATATTAGATAATAAATTAACTGCAGTATTAGCTATATTACATGGAATAATTTATTCAATTTCTTGTATATATGCATTTAAATTTTAACCACAAATGTAATGCATTGTCTTAGGTTGTTCCTCAAACCAGACAGGTAACACCACTAGGGGACTAATAAAATCAGGAAGTACATGTGTGAATAGCTTTAGGGTAGAATATAATTAGGCCTATTCAAACTAGTAAAATTACTGAATTAAAAAGGAATGTTAGAAATCTCATGATCCAAAAAACATTTTGTATGCCCATATTAATATAGAAGAATTTTCTCTTTGACTGAAATTTTAATAAGAAATCCAATTAGTGTACAATTTCCTTGCAAAATTTATTACTGAACCAAGGTTAAAATATTCCTGTGTCTTCATTTATCTTGCTGGCACAATATTCCTCTTCTCTCTCCCTCTCTTATCTTTTCCTCAGGTAGAGCATATTGTGATAATTTTGCGAGACTGGATTCCACTATGACACACACGATAACTCTGCATTTATATTGCATCTGTTATTTCTATTTTGCCTCTAGTCTTGACTGTGATCCCAGGCAACACAATATGTTACCATTTAATTTTATAATAAGCTATTTGCACAGCAGTTTCTTTTCTTTTTCTTTTTTTTAAAACAACAGTTATAAATAAAGGAACTGCTAGAATAAGTCTGTTGAAGAGAGGCAAAAAAGGAACATGATGCCATCAATGAGGAATTAATTCTTCAGTTATTTTAAAATGGCTTGTTAGATTTCCTCTTAGATATGAAGAGACAAAATACAAGAAAAAGAGTCACCTATACTAGTGACTTAACTACTTATTTCTGTGTTAATTTTGCTTTCATTACTGTTTTTTTTTTCTGAAGCTAAAATTCCTTTTTCTTTTAAAGCTTTGGCTTCAAGCAAAAAGATTTGATTATTATATTTCGCACATGGCAATGTATACTTGTAACATTTTTCCTTCATTGAAAAAGTAAAATGAAAACTACTGAAACATAAATAGAATGAATTTTAGTACAACAGGCTATAATTATAATTTTAGGATATTTAACTTTTGCGACTTAGCTATGCTACTAGTTTCAAACTCTTTTTTTCTTAGGAAATACTTTAATTAGTTTTTTATTTGTAAACCCTATACTTAAAATATTTTATTTTCTTTCAAAAACAAATTGAAAACTACAAATTCCACGTCAATCAGAATTTCTCATGGAAAAAAGACAAGTCTTACTACTAGCAGAGATACTGGATGATCTCTGATACAGACTAACAAAAGTTTGGTGAGCAGTGTACAGTGTACAGTGGTCATAGATGGTAAATAGGGATAGGCTACAGTAGTGATGTACTAGAAATAGTATCTGGGTGACTGTTTGGGCTCTTTGAACTTAATTGTCTCTCAGAGCCCATAAAAAAATGCAAAGAAAGAACTATATAAAAATAAAATTGGATAGCCAAAATTAAGAAGGTTATAAGGAGAGTGGATTCAACCAAAGCATGTTATATGCATGTATGGAAATATCACAATGAAACCCATTAATTTGTACAGTCAGTATACACTCAAAACTAATTTGTTTAAAACAAAAATATTCTTTGGTTTTGAGGAAGAGATCAAGATTGTACAGTAATAAGTTGTCCCTGTCAAGTGAATATTTCATTTGCTTTCATCTGTTCATTTAATACAGGTATTTTATGTGCATCTTGTGTACAACAGGCTCTGTGCTATACTCTGGTATAATGACTGGTCTCTGGTCTCTGTAGTCACTGATCTCATAGAACTTACAATTTGGTGATGCACACAGATATGTAGAGGTGATGTTAACACATTGTAATGAGTGCCATTATAGAGACAATTATAAAAATGGACACTAAAGGGGTATTCAGTGCACATTTGAACAAACCAGGAAGGCTTCTAGAGAAAGGTGATTCCTCTGCTTGAGAATAAAGAACATGGAGGAGTTAGCAATGAATGTTTTTAAAGGGTTGAAAAAAGATGAGTGTTTTCAATAAAAGGATACAGAAAGTGCTTTGAGAAAAACGTAGGGTGTTCAGTAAACTCCCTTGTAGTAGAATTCACCTTCTATATTTATAGGTTCCAAATCCTTGAATTCAATCAACCACAAATAAACAATCATTTTAAAGAGAGAGTGTCAGTTCTGAACATATAGACTTTCAATTTTATTCCCTGAACAATACAGTGTTATAACTTCTTGCATAGCATTGACATTGCATTGAAAATTATAAGTAATCTAGTGATGATATAATGTATATGGGAAATGTGCATACATTTTATGCAAATACTATATAATTTTATATGAAAGTCTTGTGCTTATGTACATTTTGCTATCTGCTGGGTCCTGGAGCCAGCCCTTTATTACATGAGGGTTTCTTTATTTAAGTATAATGTGTGAGAGATGAGGCTACAGAGATAAGTGAGAATTGAGCCAAGAAGAGCCTAACTTCATTATAAAAGGATAAGGTCCTCAAAAGAGTTTATCAAATGTACAAAATGATTCTATTTGTGAATTATAAGGCTCACTTAACATTAAAGAGATTCAACAAGATAGACTGGAGGCAAGGAAGCAAGTCAGCCTACCACAGAAGCTAGAAAAGCAAGGGAAAGAGAACTGTTATCTGATTTAAAATAATGACAGTTAAAGGGTAGAAAGGAGTAGGCAAACTCAATATGTATATAGTCATTTATAGTAAAGTGAAGATGGTAGACATCAAGACTGTCAGTCATGGTTACAGTTTGGGCACCATTATGGATCTGCGGGCTTGTTCATTCATAGATGACCACAGAACTACAGACAAGTGTACAGAACTGTGGAATGAATACAGAGTGCACAAAATCTTTGAAGTCTAACCAGGAAAGAAATCTATGTTCTCTTGATCCCTTAGACAATTTATTGATTTCAAAATACAGAGAAAAAAGAACAAGAGACACAGTCCAACTCCATGGAGGTTTCTATTTACCTGTTTCCTTTCTATGTCAGCTGCAGGAGGCAGCATGAGGGGTAGTCAAGTGAATATACTATTGAATCAGAATGCCAATGCCTGAAATACGCTATGGGTTATTTTGAACCAGGTACTTAACTTCTTTACTTATAAAGTAGGTAAAATAGCTTTCTTCCTAGTGTTATAAAAGAAGCCATATAACACGTATGAGTGAAAGTGTTAAAGCATTTAGCACAGGTTCTAGAAGTGTGCTATAAATGCTATCACCATGTTATAAATGTTAGCACCATATATACTGTGCTAAAGCCTGGCCTTGAGGGAATTTGTTGAAAGTTTACATGCACACAGATCCATGCAAGTTTATTACCACTTTGGAAATGATTCCCATAGCATTCTTTGATGATAACACATTACAGTCTTTACCTGTAGCTCGACATACAAATATTTCAGAAACCAGTTGTTTATGAGAAGACTCTTCTCCTCTGAGGCAAAGAAGGAATTATAATAAATTATACTAATTTTTGTCCTTGCTAATTGACTTTAATTTTGCCTATCTGAGAAAGTATTTGTAAATAAGATACATTTCAGAATAAATATTTTATAATTATAATTGGTATGATTTTTAAATACCACCATAGGGACAGCATAATGAAAGGCAAGTAAAACAAGATTTGAGTACTAACCACCTTGCTTGTGCTGCACATGCATCATCTGTATTGCATGGCAGGAGATTGTAAGATAAGACAGTTATCAGAATTTTATAAATAAATATATTGAGGCTTAAAATGTTATGTTAGTTGTCCAAACATATACAGTTAAAACAATGATGAAATTAGATGATCTGTCATGCTTCTAAATGAAGTTTAGGTTACAATTATAATTAATTTTTTCAACTTTTGTGCAGAATTGTAATTGTTGGCATTAAATGTTAATGAAATATTAATTAAATAAGTAACATAAATAGTTCAGTGATGACTTAATTGCTACAAAACAGCTTGAATTCTGCATAATAAACTTACTCTTATACCAAATAATTGAAAAACAAGTATCATAAGACATTCTGTTCTTTTAGTAGCCCAATCCCAAATGTGCCTAATATTTTTTAAAAACTTTTCCAAGATAATAATTTGTAGATTTTTTTAAAGTTACAGAAGCATTAGAATAAGTTAATTTTATATTGTTTTACATATGAAAAGGTTAGACATATTGTATAAACCATTCAAAGAAACTCAGCTGCATTTTCAATTTTTTAAGAATTTGTTTCATCAACAAAAAGCTAGAAACTATCAACATTCAATATTTAGTTGACTGTTCTGTGATCTATTAGAATATTACAGGACTTAGTATTCTGATATTTGTATCTTTAGAAATATTTATATATTGTTTTCTGGTTTGCTTATAAATGATATATTTCCAAGGTATCAAAGAAATACCTATAGATTATATTTGGTTCATCAATATCTAAATGTACAATGTTCTTTTTATATGCTTTAAGGTCTTACTGTGTTCATCATGACCTGTCCGGAGAATCTGCAGTGTGCTCACTGCTGCCTTGGGGATTTTTATTAGTTGGTTAGATTTTAAATGTGTGATCATCACATGAACAACTGGGCAAAATACCTTCATATAGGTGATTCAATGATCTGAAAGACACTGAATTGGTGATATTAACACAGGATTTCACACAGGAAACACCAGTTTTTGTTCTGACCCTGATATTCCTGAGTCTCCTCAGGCAAATCACTCAATCTTTTTGGAGCCAATTTTTCCTTTCTGTGAAAAAGGGATTGATTTCAGTCTACTATTTTCTTCACTTCTAAGAATACAAGCTTTGGTGTCTGTTTAGACCTTTATTCCTAAGATTTCTTCTATTTGAAAAATCAGGATATCATTGTAAAGAGATATGTTTAGTAGGTATTTTTTTACCATACTATTCCATGAGCAGTACAAATAGCATATTTGTTATTGCCAAATTTTTTTCAATCTGAATAAATTTCCATTTCTTTGTATTTCTGATAACAATATGTTTTCTTTGTCAAAAATCTCTGCTCAGATTAGTTGTTTGAAAGCAGTTTATAATTAAATATATTTTCTTGCTAGCTTTCAAATTATCATAACTGCTTAATTATTTGATCAAAGCAACTCTACAGTTACATTTAAAATAGCTAAATACATAATACCTTATAAAATCAATTGTGACATCTGATAATCATATATATACATATATATATACAAATTTATTACTTAGATTTCTATGTTTGTAGATTTCCTGTAAATTTATAGTCATATTTTCATATATGACAATATTTATGTGTTTCTTGTTTACTTGGAGATAATAAAATGATAATATAATGACAAACTATTTAAAGATATCCTTTCAATAACTTGTGATATTATTTTCTATATTATCTTGAGAATTTGAGAGACTTCTAATGAACTGAAGACAGGATGGTAGTCTAGTATTAAATGTGCAGGCAAATAATGAAAACACTTATTTTACCAAGTACATTAGGGAGAACTGAAGTGTTAACAATAAAAGAAAGTAAAATTTTGAAATTTAGTTGGAGAACTTGCATCTAATTGTTATTGTTGAGAGAGAGAGAGAGAGAGAGAGAGAGAGAGAGAGAGAGAGAGAGAGAGAAAACAAATGCAAAAGAACAGAAAGAGAATCCCAGGAATCTTTCCATTTTCTCTCCAATTCTTTCTTCATTGTTTAACCAAATGTTTTTCAGTCCTCTAACACAGTTTTTGAAGCTTTTCTCTTCTCAGGCATAGGGTGTTTGGTTTGTTTTTGTTTGGCAATATTTTGTTTGATATGATTCTAAATATCCCCTTAAAAAGAAATTTCCACTATTATGATTTTATTTACTTAGCACTCTCCAGTTAAAGGTATGCTTGACATCTATCTGAGCACATCTCAAAAAGCATTTTCCTTTGCACTTTATGTCAGTCCTTTCTTTACTTATCATTTGCTGTCTTTTAATCACTTCATGACCATTACCTAAAACTCATGCATACAAATTCTGCATAATGCAAAGAAAGCCACTTCACTTGGTCTACCTGTTCCCAGCATTCCAGTAAAACTCAGTTCTGCACAATTATGCAGTAGTCTTATTTCCCATATCTCTTAATCAATAATTTTATTCATTCTAAAACAGTTCAAGAGAGGTTTATGCAGTTTATTTTAGAACTTAGTCTTTAAAGTGTACAAAGAATTTATACACTTATTTATACTACGATGAATTTACCATCTGGCCATTCTTTTCCTCCTCTGCCTCTACCTATGTGCTCCTCTGCATGAACACCTGTCCACTCCTCTCCAGCCTCCCACTCATCCTCTAAAATTGTGTCTAGGTCTCCCCTCTTCCTGGAAGATTCTCTTGAACTGTGTCTTCCTGATTATAACACACTGTGATTATTGCTATCACTGATATGTATGTTTTGTTTTTTATTTTTCTGGGTTTGTGTAGATCTTATATATTATGAAATTCTTGAGAGTTTGTATTCCTGTGGCACTGGCTGATACATATTACAATTACTTTTTGTTTCTTGCACAGACTTTTTTTTTTTTTTTTTACATAGTGGCTTTTTTGGCTAGTGCTTGAGGGTACATGAGTTGAAAGAATATATAACCTTTGATATCTTGGCAAATTTTCTTCACAGCTAAAATTACAACTATTAAACATAATAAAAATTAAGTGAAAAATTTTAATAGACCTAACATCAGGTAAGTGAAGTAACCAATTTCCCTGGTTTCCCATCAAATTGATTTTTTTACATGATTTTTTTAATAACAGCAACCAAATGCCATTTTTTTTTTTTTAGTTTCAGGTTATATAGCTCAGGAAACACATGTTAATGTAAAACATTTTTTAGAATCTGACCTAAATATATTCTGGGTTTTTAAAAAATAGTTCACATTTTTTTTTAATTCCATTTGGTATCAGTGCTTAAGCAGGGAACAACATCTCCAGCGCTTTTTGTTTTATATTTTGGGACAAGGTATCACCAAGTTGCAGAGTCTGGCTTTGAACTGGCAATCCTCCTGCCTCAGCCTCCAGAATCATTGTGATTACAGGGGTGTGCCTTCATGCCTGAGAATTTTATGACATTTTTCAAGAGATAAATATAACTTCATACTTTTGTGAGTGATTCTTCTTTTTCTCTCTGTCATTAAATTTGGAAAGTTATATGCATGATTTCACTGGCTTAATACTGAAAAATAATTTGGGATATTATGAATTTGGTTGTTTTGTAAAAATTGTGTTTTATTTTCTGTGCTGCAGTTGAATGATTTTTTTTTAGTAAGAAACAAAATGAGTGTCTCTTTGAAAACAAATGTTTAGAAATACATGCCATCTTACTTAAAAAGAAATATTTTGCAAATTTTCCATAACACATCTTATTGATTTATAAAATTAAATATTTTAAATTTATGAATCTAGGAAATCTTCAATCGAATTTGATTTATTGATTCCAACGTGAATTATAAATATAACTGTCCATTATTTTATTGTACCTCATTTTTTCTCATTAACATGTGGCATACATATTTTATAGCCAACAAATTTATTTCTAAAAGAAAAATAAACTTTAAAATAATAGTTTTAGCTCTTACTTTAATAAATCAGCCACTTGTTAAATGCCAAAAGTATAAAATCTTTCATCAAATGTTTCAAATTTTTAAAAAAGTAGATTTGAATAGCTGCTCACATAAAGAAAAATGTCATATGGCATTGCATAATTGCTCAATAAATATATGGGAAATGATTGCCATATTAGTTGAACAAAAGAACTATTTAAATTGGAATACACTGGGGGTTCTTTGTAGGAGAAATGTAATATGTGATAAATAAATAAAGAGGTAAGCAAAGACTATTATGGAAAAATACATTTTCATCAGCTCTAGGGGTACAGAGGCAACAAAAGAAAAAGTAGGCTTTTGTGGCCTAAATCAGAGCATATTAACCCATAAACCTTGTATGGTAACTCAGTAGCCCCCCTCCAAAATAAATGTAGGGCCACCTCTCTACTTAAAATAGTAAAACCTTTCTTTTAACCATTTTTTTGTCTGTCTTTTTGTGACAAATATAATCCTGTCTAAGCAAAAGTGAATTAGGTTACTTCCCTTTAAAATAGATAGATAGATAGATAGATAGATAGATAGATATTTAACCTTGAAAATAAGGTCAAGCTAGAAAGATGACATGATCTTTTGATATACTAGGGCATGACTTAAGAGGCTTGTAAAAGGATTATTGAACATATGGGATAATGTACCTGTGTGTAGCCACTTACTATTTGATTAGAGCCCAGGTACTAAATGTATATGTAAATTAATGTTTACTTATAGGTTTCTGTCCAATTGAGACAATAATCCAATAGGTTGTTGTAATTACTATTCATAAAATTTTATATGAAATTGTGTTTTATTCAGATATCTTGATATGTTTACTTCAAAAGTACACATTAAGATCCAGTTCTTCTAAATGATTTTGAAGTAAAATAACCAGATACATCATCTTACTACTTAATTTTATTAATTAGTTAACAAATCAGTGTTCAATCTCAAGGCTGAAACCCCCCAATATACTGTTTTCTGATCCCAAAGAAAGAACTTGGAGAACTCACCAGAGAGGTTTAGATATTTTATTCCTCACTGCACAATGGAGGGAAACAAAGGGAATAGATAGGAAAAGTTGCATTCCCACTGTGCAAGTGGACTTCTTCAGGTATTTTAAGACTACATTCTTTTACTTTAAAACCATCCTCATCCTGGTTTGAGTCTCACCTAAAGATAGAGATAAAGGAGTGGCCAGTTCCCCCCTAACCCTCCATTTCCTCTCTTATCACATTGTTTTGATTCTCCTTTTCTTATTAGGTATAACTACAGGTTTCCCAGGCACGGAACCCAACAATCAGTCACATAGATTCATTTTATATTTACATAAGCACCTGTTTGGAACTCCTTGAAAATGTAATTTGGCACTCTTCACTGTTAAAATCTCCCTTTTATGGCAGTCATTTCCATCTCCACCCAGCTGTGCCTTTATTGCACTTCATTCAGTTTGCAAGTAAGAAAGAGAGTAAATTTCAGTAATATTCAGATACAACTGAGATAGACTTCTGGTTGTACTCAGATCTCAGAGAACTTTGCAAAAGCTTTCACAGACTTGCTGTACTCTGAACCCAGTGCGATCAGTACCTGTGGATACTAGGCAGGGCACATGGGGATATCACCTGGCAAAAGGCTACGTTTTCTACTCTGTCATCATTCCTTGCCCAGAATCTCCTCCCACACTGTCTATAGTTTCCCTTACATCCAAATACCCATTACCTAGGTATGTCAAGGGCTCTCTTGACACATTCTGGTATCACTTACCGTTATTTTCTGCCTTAAATATTCTTCACCCAGAATCTGGTCCTTCCATAACTGCAAGACAGAGTTTGAATGTCTCTTCATTTATAAAGGCTTCCTTCTCCAGTTCAGTGTTTTCTCAGCACTTTGCCATAAAACAGCAAAGCCCATTAGGTAAGCGATAGTTTGGGAGGTGCTTGGAATAAAAAGTCAAATAAGATATAGTCCTTGACCTTGACATTCTCCCAGTATGGCAAAAAGCTTATTATCTGGTGGAAGTGTTTATGCCTCCCTTACAATAGTCAGTTTTATTGAAAGACTGTGTTTACTTGGTTCTCCACTAGAATATAGCGAGACTTTCCTGGCAAGAATTTGGCATGTAGTTTGTAAACAAATTCAGAGGCTTTTTAAAGCAAAGATTCTGTGGTCAGACCAGCCCGGTTCAACTCCAGACTTTCTAACCTACCTATCATCCCTGTGTCTCAGGTTTCTCACTAATAGGTAGTAGCTATTCTTTTCCTGTCTTACTATTAAAATTGGTACAAGGTGAATATTATTAATATGAGTTTGAATTGTAAACGACATTTAGTGTTAGATTATAGGGTTTAAAATTTGCCCTAGTAGTAAATGGAAGTCATTATAAAATGTAAAATGAAATTAGTAACATCAAATCAATATTTCAATACATTTCTGCATGAACATTTATGATTTATATTCAATGTAGTAAACTTTCATCTGTAAATCCTTTCTTTGCAATATGTTTGTGTAATTCTCTTTAGTGGATGAATAGAGTTGAACATGTGTCTCTTCCTGTTTATTGAACATACACCCAGTAAGCATTTGATGTGCAGTTTCAGCTTCGATAAAATAGGATCTCATTCTATGTATGTTCTGATATGGCTAGCTGATCTTTTAACAATTTTAGTTGATTTTCTATTAATACTCAGTACATTTGGAAGATATTTAGGATTATTTTATGTTTGATATGAGTTTTAAAATGATCTAAGATCATTTGAATGCTTTATGAGAAAGATAAAAATTCAACATGCACTGAAGTATAAGAAGATGAAGAGCATGAGTTAATATAAGCATCCAATATTTAGCACTACCAGGATTTACAAATAGGAGCTGAGTAACATAGGTGCAAAGAGGTTTCTAAAAGACATGTATTCAGATGGAGGGAAATGGGCATTACCAAAGCTCAATAAACATATACCTAATATTCAGCCAATGTGCAGATTCAATTTGGATTAGATAGGATCTCATTATGTATGTTTATGTTTTCTTCCAGAGAGTAGGATGTAAATTCTAACTGCAGTAGTTTAGCTCATTAAAAACCAACTTCATAGAAAGTTCTGACGCTGGCCAACTTTGCTACGAAATGTTAGACATACTGAGATTTCTCAGATTCTGAAAATTAACTACTAGGTATATATGACAAAATCTAACTGCAGTAGTTTAGCTCGTTAAAAACCAATTTATATCGAGTTGTCTCATATTAAGAGACATCTAGATAAGATTATTCTACTCAATTTATGTTCCATGTTTATCTATTAAGCAATCTACTGTGTAACAGAATAGTTACCATTTTTCTGAGGGGGGGGAGGAGTTCCAGGAATTGAACTCAGGTTCACTCAACCTCTGAGCCACATCCTCAACCCTATTTTGTATTTTATTTAGAGACAGGGTCTCACTGAATTGCTTAGAACCTCGCTTTTGCTGAAACTGGCTTTGAACTTGCAATCCTCCTGCCCCAGCCTCCAGAGCCACTGGGATTACATGTGTGTGCCACCACACAAGACTGCTGCCATTTTTTAAAGTTATTATACATCAGTCAGTAGACTATGAATTTTATATTGGCTAAATTGATTAATTCTTACCATAGTCCTCTGAGGAAGGTTCTGAGTTTTTATTGGTTTTATTTTACCATGAAGACATAAATTCACAGAGTTTGAAAATCTTGCTCAACTCTTAACCAGTATCTAACATTGCATAAGGGTAGGATAATCACACAGTCCCCCATCTATTCAATATGTTTCTTTGACTTTTGTTCCTATGTATGTTTATAAAGCCATCAGACGGTTTGAATAGTCTAGCTTTAATATCATAAACCCAAGAGATGGTCAGATCACAATTTAAATTAAAACCTGGAACTTAAACCTCACATGGAGAAAGCCATATGGATGTGATTAGTAGTGGTGCTATGAACTTCCACTCCCTTTTTTGCTAATAAATCCTCAAAAAGATAGAGAAAAAATAGATGTGATCTGGTATCCCCAAAATATAGGCTATCACATACAAATTCTTTCCTGAGTTAATTAGGTAGCATTTAGTGTTAAAGTAGCCTAAATATGTACTAGTTCTCTGTAGAAGAATAATTGCTAGAAGATACTGCCAGGCATTACATTTTATCTTTTTATTTATTCATTTCGCAGTTTATGAATAGAATTGAAATGTTTTTTCAATATTGCTTCTGAAATGCATAGCTGAGCATGAATGCCACTGGCTATTATTTTGTCATTCTTACAACAGGTGATGTTAAGTAGCAATTTCATGTTATAACATCATGTAAGTAATGAATTAATAATTTATAAAAGAAGTCATTTAGGCATTTTGTATCTGTTATTCAGGTACTGCTGTACCTGGTATTGATTCAAAATATGTTCCTCTATGATTTAAGTATACATTTTCTCTTAGAAATGTGTTTTCCAGTAAATGTTGATGATTATATTTGGCTAGAAATGTGTGTGAAACCTATTTAGTAGGCCCCCCCTTGGCTTTCTCAAGTGCACTTAAAGCTCAGTTGTTCAAAATTCACATCATTTTTCAACCTATTCCCTAAGTAAAAAATTGATTTTCCTCCGGTTTCCTTATTTCATTAAATGTCACTATCATCTACCTAGTTCCTCAAGTCAGACAGATGGCAGTCATTTCTGATATCTCCCATTTCCTCATTCCCTACATTAAAAGCATAACAACATATTGTTTATTATTACCACTATGTGTATCCCTGTGCTTCTTTGTTAATCCTCTGCCACAACAAGGATTCAAGCACTATGCTTTCATTTGCTTCTTTCCGGGACTTTTGTATTCTCTTGTATTAGCATCTTCACCTGTCTCCTTGC
The DNA here is from genome assembly GCF_052094955.1 of Ictidomys tridecemlineatus. Taxonomy (NCBI): domain Eukaryota; kingdom Metazoa; phylum Chordata; class Mammalia; order Rodentia; family Sciuridae; genus Ictidomys; species Ictidomys tridecemlineatus. The sequence continues at coordinate 65,408,751 of NC_135477.1, forward strand.
ATATATATAAGGAGTGCTGTTATTTTAACTGTTGGTTCTTCATCTGCAGATTCAACCAACCACAGATTGAAAATATGTACAACTTGCCTTGGCACTAAAGAAGTACAGACTTTTTCTTGTCATTGTTCTCTAACCAATACATTAAAACAATTATTTAGGGACTAGAAGGGGGAAGTGCTGGCGAGTGATATTGCCCAAATTATATTATTATATTGTTTGCATGTATGAATATGTAACAACCAATCCCATCATTATGTACAACTAAAATGCACCAATTTAAAATGTGCAAAGAAAAACTAAAACAATTATTTACATAACATATCTTATTAGGTATTTTAAGAACCTAGAGAAGATTTAAAGTATACAAGAGAATGTGTATAAGTTTCCTTAAAATATTACACTATTTTTAGTGAAAGACTTCAGCATTGCAGGGCATGATGTAACGTGGGGCATGTTGCATCAGAAAAGAGGAAACTTAATTTGATGGCTGCTACCTGCTTCCCAGTCCTGGGGCCACACGTGGCTAAGAGAGCACCTAGCGATTAGCCAGAAGGCATTGCTGTGGGTTGTGATGAAGAATCAGACCACCTCTAGGATAGGCTCAGAACCCTTCTGCCCTCACGGACAGCTGGACAGCTCGCGTCTCCCATTACTGCCTGTAGGATAGGTATAGATGTAAATTCTCCCCATCCTGCTGACCTTTACCCTGATTGGTTCCTGTACATTATATTAGCTGTGTGTGTTCTCTCATTAAAGGAGATCCTGCTTTGACTGTTCTCCCTGGCACATCTGATTGTCCTCCTTCGAGGGAGGGCTGGGTGTGGGCGGCCAGTCGACCTTTACCTTTCTTGGTTCGTCCTAGTCGGGGCCTGTTCCCCCAATCTCTCCTGCAGGTCAGGAGGGAACCAGGGGCCAAAAACCCGGACACAGCATCGTCTTGGAAACAAAATCCATGAATACCAAGGAAAGATAGTATTCTACTTTCCTCCTAACTCTCCTAAAACTGTTTCTAGAGTGATGTTTAAAACCTGAAATATAATATTTTAATTACTTTTCATACTCATATCAAATAAAATAGACTTCAAGCCAAAGTTAATCAAAAGGGATAAAGAAGGACACAACATACTGCTCAAGGGAACCATATACCAACAAGACATGGCAATCTTTAATATATATGCCCCAAACAATGGTACAACTATGTTTATCAAACGAACTCTTCTCAAGTTCAAGTTAAATAGACCACAATACAATAATTATGGGTGACTTTAATACACCTATCTCACCACTGGACAGATCTTCCAAACAAAAGTTGAATAAAGAAACTTTAGAACTCAATAATACAATTAATAACTTAGACTTGATTGACATATATAGAATATACCACCCAACATAAGTGGTTACACTTTTTTCTCAACAGCACATGGATCCTTCTCAAAAATTGACCATATATTGTGTCACAGGGCAACTCTTAGAAATTATAAAGGAGTAGAGATAATACCATGCATCTTATCTGATCATAATGGAATAAAACTGGAAATCAACGATAAAAGAAGGAAGGAAAAATCCTATATCACTTGGAGAATGAACAATATGTGACTGAATGATCAATGGGTTACAGAAGACATCAAGGAGGAAATTTAAAAATTCTTAGAGATAAATAAAAACACAGACAGAACATATTGGAATCTATGGGACACAATGAAAGCAGTTCTAAGAGGAAAATTCATTGCTTGGAGTTCATTCCTTTAAAAAAAAAGAAAAAAAACAATAAATAAATGATCTCACACTTCATCTCAAAACCCTAGAAAAAGAAGAGCAAAACAACAACAAAAGTAGTAGAAGGCAAGAAATAATTAAAATCTTACAGGTGTTTTTATAGATGGTCCCCTACTTGTGATTTGACATTATCTTTTTTTTTCTTGACTTTACAATGTCGTGAAAGCCATGTAATGTTCCATAAAAACTATACCTTGAATTTTGATCTTTGTCTGGGCTATACAATGATATGTGGTAAGATACTCTCTTGTGATGCTAGGCAGAGGCAGCAAACTGCAGCTCCCATTCAGCCATATCATCAAGAAGGTAAACAACTGATACTTTCTAGTACTATGTTGCTAAACTATGATGTTGAGCAGGTAAGGGTATTATACTTACTATTGGTTTATCAGGATGTAACCACCTTATAAATTGAGAAATATATATATATATATATATATATATATATATATATATAGAGAGAGAGAGAGAGAGAGAGAGAGAGAGAGAGAGAGAGAAGATTCACTCTGTAAACATTAGAGAGGATGTTATAAAAAAGATTATGCCATTTGAACAAACTGTCTGAAGCTAAGTAGAAGTTAGAGAGCCTAACAGGTGGAGGAAAAGACAAAAAGAGCCATAAATGGATATTAAATGGATCTTAAGTATTAGGTTTTGAGACTGAGTGAACTAAATGAAGAGGAGAACTTGTGTTAGGCTACATTGTGAATGGCTCTTTATATCAAGCCAGATATTTAATATTAATGCTAAAGGCAGAATGGTATTATTTAAGTTTTCTAAGCACTACATTTGCATGTTTAGAATTTTTAAAGAAGATAATTCTTATGGTAGCATGAAAGGAAGGAATTCTCCATGAACTAAGCACTGCTGTTGGACCTAACCTCATGTCTGTCATTAATTATAAGGAAACAAATGGAGAGAATCTAGAGAGTAAACATCAAGATTAGGTATCTAAAAGTAAAAGGGAACAGAGTCTGCAACTCCAATAAAAGAAAAACATATGGGAAGACAGATCCTTTAAATAACAGAAGTACATATTAACACATATAAGAAGTGCACATGGTATTCTCAAACTAAAGTGTCATTTGGCAGTAACTACCATATGCATGCTTTCATGAAAGCAGAATGTGAGTTTCATTGTTATTCAGTGGCCATTGATATATGGTAACAACATCCTGTATACAGCCCAGACTATGTGCCTTGGGACAGGAAAATTGTATTATGTTTGTGCATAAAACAGTGCTGAATGCATTGTAGAAACACGATACATAGGTTTTATAGACTTTGTTGGGTATTTGAGAACTTTTATATTGCTTTTTTCCCTGTAGCATATACTTTCATGTTTATAATTATCATTTTGATACTACTTCATTTTATGTGCTTACAACTATGATTTATCATTAAATTTTAAGTATATTTTTAAAATGCTGTTTAGCATTCTTAGATTCGGTTATATAATTTCCATGCCTAGAATTTTTCCATGGAAACACATTGCAAATTAGTTTACATTTAGCAGAAGAAAAAATAAAATTTTAGATAAACCATTTTTCTTTAAACTGAAGCTGCTAGCAATAGCAGGTGGTCCAAACACTGGGGAATATCTGATAACATTCTAACTGTGAGACAGGAAATTCTGAAATGGTGCAGCAGGAAGAATGGTACTTGAAGGATTAGGAGAACTATGATTTTCAACTTTCAAGTTCATCTGTTTCTGAAAAGAAAAGAAGACACAAAGTTAGCTGAAGAATAAAATATCCAAAGGTATGAGAAAGGACAGGACAGCATTAAGTCCTCGGCCAACACCCATTACACTATATTATGGGTTTCAATCTTCCTAATATTACTGATTGTTTAGTTGTTACTGTTTGTCAATAAAATAGCGCATGTATTTGTGAGGAAGGCTGACTTTGATAGCTTGTTTTCTTGTCACATTGACAGCTGGAGTTGAAATTAGTCATCTGTAATAGATTGTTTTGTACTGTGCACAATGTCATGGTCTGAATTAGCTGCTAGATTCATGATTTATATAAGTCTTTGCCAGGCTGATTTACACTTTATTATTCTTACCTTGACTTGAATTGCATCACTATGAAATAAAAGCTGAAAAAGATATGAACAAAAATTGTCAAAACATACTAAAATGTTTCAAAATAATGAAATGCAGCCTAGATATCCTTGCAAAGTATTACTTGAAAGGGTCAGAAGACAAAAGAAAAGCAAATGGATTGTAAATGGCTCGATGTTCAGTTAGAATTATGCTTGAGTGCTTTCTGTGTAAAAAGCAAGAAGGTATAGTTTTGACATAAATATGTATTTTTTTTACTGTGAAAGGATAGGCTAGTAATAGAACACAACATTTAACCATATATGTCCAAGTATGTCTATGAATGTACACACTTAAAAAGTTACTTCAAGCAATAATTTATAGAAATATCTTAACCTTAGTGAATAAGATTCTGAATATATTAAATAAGAAAGACTGCTTTTAAACACTTTAAAATATGATTATGTGCTGTTGTCTTTTCTGTGTTTCATGCTTTATAATTTGAGATTCTATATCTCTAATATGAATTTTTATTTTTCACCTACAGATGAAAATATCTATTTAAATAAAAAGCTATATTTACCTAATGAAGAGTACAGAGACTAAATGTTGAGCGTATTGAAGTGTTACAATAAAATCTTACATTTTATATAAATTATAAGATGAATACATTCAAACAAGAAATATCACATATTAATATATTTGATGTTATACATGTAGTACATGCCATTTAAAAATATGTTTAATTACCCACAGATCCTCTTTATAAGATATAAATGAAAATCAATAATATTATTTCACAATACTAAAAAATAAGTATTGTTTTGTTTGGATGATGTTTGCTTATTTTTTATCTATTTTTAATTATATATGACAGCAGAATGCATCACAATTATTATTACACATATAGAGCACAATTTTTTATAGATCTAGTTGTATACAAAGTATATCCACACCAATTCGTGTCTTCATACCTGTACTTTGGATAATAATGATCCTCACATTCCACCATCATTAATAATCCCATTCCCCCTCTCTTTCCCTCCCACCCTTCTGCCCTATCTAAAGTTCATCTATTCCTTCCATGTTCCCTCTCCCTCTCCCACTATGAGTCAGCCTTCTTATATCTAAGAAAACATTCAGCATTTGGTTTTTTGGCATTGGCTAACTTCACTTAGCATTATCTTCTCTAACTCCATCCATTTACTTGAAAATGCCATGATTCAATTCTCTTTTATTGCTGAGTAATATTCCATTGTGTATATATGCCACATTTTTTGTATCCATTCATCTATTGAAGAACATCTAGGTTGTTTCCACAGTATAGCTATTGTGAATTGTGTTGCTATTAATGTTGATGTGGCTGTGTCCTTGTAGTATGCTGTTTTTAAGTCCTTTGGGTATAGACTGAGGAGAGGGATAGCTGGGTCAAATTCCCAATATTCCAAGAAATCTGTATACAGCTTTCCATATTGGCTCCACCAATTTGCTGTTCCACCACCAGTGTATGAGTATACCTTTTTCCCCACATCCTTGCCAGTATTTATTGTTGTTTGTATGCATAATAGCTGTCACTCTGACTGGAGTGATATGAAATCTTAAGAGTGGTTTTGATTTGCATTTCTCTAATTGCTAGTGATGATCAACATTTTTTCATATATTTGTTAACTGATTGTACATCATCTTCTGAGTAATGTCTGTTCAGGTCCTTGGCCCATTTATTGGTTGGGTTATTTGTTTTTTCTTTTTCCTTTTCTTTTCTTTCCTTTTCTCTCTCTCTCTCTCTTTCTTTCTTTCTTTCTTTCTTTCTCCTTCCTTCCTTCCTTCCTTCCTTCCTTCCTTCCTTCCTTCCTTCCTTCCTTCCTTCCTTCCTTCCTTCCTTCCTTCCTTCCTTCCTTTCTTTCTTTCTTTCTTTCTTTCTTTCTTTCTTTCTTTCTTTCTTTTGGTGCTTAGCATTTTGAGTTCTTTATGTGCCCTAGAGTTTAGTGCTCTATCTGATGTTTGAGGAGGAAAGATTTGCTCCCAAGATATAGGCTCTGTATTCACCTCACAGATTGTTTCTTTTGCTGAAAAGAAAGTATTTAGTTTTAGTCCATTCCATTTATTGATTATTGATTTCAATTTTTGCACTACAGGAGTCTTATTAAGGAAGTTGGGGCCTAAATCCCACATGATAGAAATTAGGGCCTATTTTTTCTTCTATTAGATGCAGAGTCTCTGGTTCTATTCCTAATTCCTTGGTCCATTTTAAGTTGAGCTTTGTGCATGGTGAGATATAGGGGTTTAATCTCCTTTTGTTGCATATGGATTTCCAGTTTTCCCAGCACCATTTGTTGAAGAGGCTATCTTTATTCTACTTTGTCTAATATAAGATAATTGTAATTTTGTGGGTTAGTCTCTGTGTCTCTATTCTGCATCATTGGTATACCTGTCTGTTTTGGTGCCAATACCATGCTGCTTTTGTTACTATTGCTCTGTAGTATAGTTTAACTTCTGATATAGTGATGCCACCTGCTTCACTCTTCCTGCTAAGGATTGCTTTAGCTATTCTGGGTCACTTATTTTTCCAGACGAATTTCATGATTGCTTTTTCTTTTTCTATGAGAAATGTCATTGGAATTTTGATTGGAATTGCATTAAATCTGTATAGTGCTTTTAGTAATATGGTCATTTTGATAATAATAATTCTGCCTATCCAAGAGCAAGGTAGATCTTTCCATCTTCTAAGGTCTTCTTTGATTTCTTTCTTTAGGGTTCTGTAATTTTCATTATATAGATCTTTCAACTCTTTCATTAAGTAGATTCCCACATATTTTTGAGGCTATTAAAAATTGTGCAGTTTTCCTCATTTTCCTTTCTGAGGGTTTGTCACTGATATACATAAATGTCTTTGACATATAGGTGTTGATTTTATATCCTGCAACTTTGATGAATTCACTTACTAGTTCTAGAACTTTTCTGGTGGAATATTTAGAGTCTTCTAGGTATACAATCATATCATCAGCAAATAGTGCTGATTTGAGTTCTTCTATTCCTACGTATATCCTTTTAATTTCTTTTGTTTGTCTAATTGCTCTGGCCAGTGTTTCAAGAACTATGTTAAATATGCCTTTAATTTTTCTCCATTTAGAATGATTTTGGCCTGGGGCTTAGCATAGATAGTCTTTATGATATTGAGATATGTTCTTATTATCCCTGGTTTTTTAGTGTTTTGAACATAAAGGGGTACTGTATTTTGTCAAATGCTTTTTCTGCATCTATTGAGATGATCATATGATTCTTATCTTTAAGTGTTTTGATTTTATGAATTACACTTATTGATTTTCATATATTGAACAAATCTTGCATCCCTGGGATGAATCCCACTTGATTATGATGCACAATCTTTTTGATATGTTTTCGTATTTGATTTGCCAGATTTATTGAGAATTTTTGCATCTATATTCATTAGAGATATTGGTGTGAAGTTTTCTTTTTCTTTTTTCTTTCTTTCTTTCTTTCTTTCTTTCTTTTTTTTTTTTTTTGATGTTTCTTTGCCTGGTTTTGGAATAAGAGTGATATTGGCCTCATAGAATGAGTTTGGAAGTGCTGCCTCTTTTTCTGTTTCCTGAAATAAATTGAAGAGTATTGGTATTAGTTCTTTAAAGGTCTTGTAGAACTCAGCTGTTTATGTGCTTGCTCCTGGGATTTTCTTGGTTTGTAGACTTTTGATGGTGTCTGCTATATCGTCATTTGATATAGGTCTGTTTAAATTGTGTATATCATCCTGATTCAAATTGAGCAAATTATATGACTCTAGAAATTTATAGATGCCTTCAGTATTTTCTATTTTATTGGAGTACAGGTTTTCAAAATAATTTTTAGTTACCTTTTATATTTCTATAGTGTTTGTTGTGATACTTCCTTTTTCATCATGTATGTTGGTGATTTGATTTTCTCTCTTCTTCTCCTTGTTAGCAAGGCTAAGGGTCTGTCGATTTTATTTATTTTTTTTTCAAAGAACCAAATTTTTGTTTTGTCAATATTTCAATTATTTCTTTTGTTTCAATTTCATTGATTTCAGCTCTGATTTTAATTATTTCCTGTCTTCTGCTGCTTTTGGTGTTGATTTGTTCTTCCTTTTCTAGGGCTTTGAGATGTAATGTTAAGTCATTGATTTGTTGACATTTTCTTCTTTAAGGAATGAACTCCATGCAATGAACTTTCCTCTTAGAACAACTTTCATAGTTTCTCAGAGATTTTAGTATGTTGTATCTGTGTTCTCACTCACCTCTAAAACCTTTTTTAATCTTCTCCTTGATGTCTTTTGTAACCCATTCTTCATTCAGTAGCACATTATTTAGTCTCCATGTGTTGGAGTGGAGTTTATTTCTTATTTTATCATTGATTTCTAATTTCATTCCATTATGATATGATAGAATGCAGAGTAGTATCTCTACTTTTTTATATTTGTTAAGAGTTGCTTTGTGCATAGTATATGGTTTATTTTAGAGAAGGATCCATGTTCTGCTGAAAAGAAAGTATATTCTCTCATTGAAACATGAAATATTCTATATATATCACTCAAGTCTAAGTTATTGATTGCATTTTTGAGTTCAATTGTTTCTTCACCTTTTGTTTGGGATCTATCTAGTGATGAAAAAGGTGTGTTAAAGTCACCCCAAATTATTGTGTTGTGGTCTATTTGACTCTTGAACTTGAGAAGAGTTTGTTTGATGAACATAAATGCTCCATTGTTTGAGCATATATATTTATAATTGTTAAGTCTTGTACAGTTCCCTTGAACAGCATGTAGTGTCCTTCTTTATCCTTTTTGATTGACTTTGGTTTGAAGTCTGATTTATTTGCTGTGAGGATGGAAACCCTGCTTGCTTCCCCAGTCCATTTGAGTGGTATGGTTTTTTCCAACCCTTCACCTTCAATTTGTGGATGTCTTTTCCTATAAGATGAGTGAGTCTCTTGGAGGGATCATATTGTTGGGTCATTTTCTTTCTTTCTTTCTTTTTTTTTTTTTTGATCCAATCTGCTAGTCTATGTCTTTTGATTGGTGAGTTTAGGCCATTAACATTCAGGGTTATTATGGAGACATGATTTTTATTCCCAGACATTTTTTGTTTATTTTTAATATTTAACGTGACTTGGTTTCTTCTCTGATTAGATTTTTCTTTAGTGTAATTCCTCCCTCTGCTGTTTTTCATCATTTTTTTTATTTCCTCTTCTTGGAATATTTTGCTGAGGATATTCTGTAGTGCAGGATTTCTAGTTGTAAATTCTTTAACTTTTGTTTATCATGGGAGATTTTTATTTCGTCATCAAATCTAAAGCTAGTTTTACTGGATATAAGATTTTTGGTTGGCATCCATTTTCTTTCAGAGTTTAGTATATGTTGTTTCATGATCTCCTCGCTTTGAGGGTATGGGTTGAAAAATCTGGTGAGATCCAAATTGGTCTCCCCTTACAAGTGAACTGATTTCTCTCTCTTATGGCTTTTAAGATTCTATGTTTATTCTGTATGCTAAAAATTTTCATTATAATGTGCCTTGGTGTACATCTGTTGTAATTTTGTACATTTGGCGTCCTGTAAGCCTCTTGTATTTGGTTTTCTAATTCATTTTTCATGCTTGGGAAATTTTCTGATATTAACTCATTGAAAAGATTGTGCATTCCTTTGGTTTGAAACTCTGTGCCTTCCTCTATGCTAATAACTCTTAGATTTGGTCTTTTGATGTTGTTACATAATTCTTAGATGTTCTGTTCATGGTTTCTAACTATCTTCACTGGGTGATTAACTTTATTTTCCAGATTGTATACTTTGTCTTCATTATCTGACGTTCTTTCTTCCAAGTGATCTAGTCTGTTGATTATACGTTGTATTGAGTTTTTCATTTGATTTATTTTATCCTTCATATCAAGGGTTTCTGACTGTTTTTTCAGAGTCTTCATCTCTCTCTTAAAGTAATCTTTTGCTACCTGTATTTGTTCTCTTATTTCATTGTTGGAGTGATCAATTTTTGCCTTTATTTGCTCATTTATGTCATTCTTTAGTGCACAGATCATTTTACTTATTAACCTTCTGGATTTCTTCTCTGACATTTCATCAACTTCACTGTTGGTGGGTTCTATCATTATAGTGTCCTGGTTTGCTCGGGGCATTTTCCTTCCTTGTTTTTTTTATGTTGTCTATGTATCTCTTTTCTTGCAGAGTGAATCTGAGATATTACAGTTTCTTCCCTATATTCTTACAATACCCTTGCAGATTGTCTGTACTTCACCTTGATGTTGAGCTTCCAGACCCTGCTGGTGTCCCTCAGTGAATGCTCTTGCATCCTGGATCTGGGTTCTGCACAAGGTGGTGCGAGTGGATGTGGGCCTTTGGGCTTGACCTCCCTAGGTGGTCTGCTGGCTGGAAGCGGCGGTCCTTCACCAGAGGCTAGGCTCTGTGGTGTCTTCCCTATCTGGGGAACAGTGGATCAAGCCTCCTGTGCATCTGGGACCCGTACAAGCTGGTGAGGGTGGATCTGATCTATAGGGCTTGACCTCCTGCTGTAGATTGCTGGTTAGAAGGGACAGTCCTGCACCAAGAGGGTAGGCTCTGGTAGGTGTCTGCCCTGCCTGGGGAGGGGTGGGCTGAGCCTGCTGTGCCCCTGGGACCCATGCAGGTTTGTGTGGATGGATCTGGACTGTTGTTTGCTCATTAATTGCAAATCTATCTGAAACCTTTAGATAATTTAAAAATTAAAGTTGTTTGTACAGTCATGTACTGCATAAGAACATTTCGGAAGGACCAAATGGAAGGACCACGTATACAGTGGGTCCCCTAAGATTATAACACACTATGATGTTGTAACCTTTTTAGTTTAAGTACCTGCTGTGATGTTTGCACAACAGTGAAATTCCCTAATGCATTTCTGAGAATGTATTCCTGTTGTTATGTGGTGTATGAATACATATATTTATACTTATAAAACGTATTTTATAGGTCTATTACTCTCTAATTTTACATATTATACATCATATAAGTGTATATACTACACAAACACACACACACACACACACACACACATGCAAATACTTCTCCTTAACATAAAATCTTTGAAAAGTACAGAACAATTATGAATAGTTTCCTAGGGCTGCTATTATAACATATTACCAAATACTTATTGGCTTAAAATAATAGAAACCATATCTCAAAGTTTCTATTATTACTTTTATTATTAACTCTTTAGACAGGAAGTCTGAAAGTCTAAGTGTTTTCAGGGATTTAGGGGTAGGAATCTTCTTACCTCTTCTAAGCTTCATCTTATGACTCTTAGAAATCCTTGGCATTCCTTATCTTGTGACTACATCACTCCATTCTCACCTTATAAAATGCCTATTTCTGAACAATATCACAAGGTAGACTTGAATTTGGGGAAGACAATATTTGACCAATGGCACTGTCTGAAAGTATTCATGTGGTCCAAATCATTACTCAATCATGACTCAAAATTGAACCTAGTCATTTTATTTCTTCAACATGCTCTGGACATATAAGTTGCAGAATCAGTGTTCAGCTGAGAATGGGCGTATGCTTATTATAGTCACTTCCGAAACATATCGAAAAGTTTTATGCAGCATAAAGATAACATCTAAATGATATATTTGTATCACAGAGCTTTAGAGTTGGAATAGCTTTATAATTTCTATTAAAATTAGTTCATAACTTTTAAGCATTTGTAAGGACAGGTTAAAAGTCAACCTGTAGGAAAAAAACTATCCAATCTTATTTTGAATATAATTAGTATCCTAAACAGTTCTATTGAAAGTCAATTGAATATAGTTACCTTCTTCTTGAGCTATTGGGAAGGGGAATGGCAAAATAATTTCTCCTTTAGCTTTCCAAAACACATATACTAATTGTATAAATAAGAGTCTATCCAAATAATTTTACCAGAATCCATAAAACAGAAACATCTGTTGTTCAGACTCATCCAAGCTATACCTTATTCTACATTCCATTTTTATAAACCACAAAAGATAATGCTCACTAGCTGATGAAGTCTATAGACTTTCATGCATTATTTATAAAGTCACTAAAATTTTCAAGTATTTGCATAATAATTGATGTTAGCAATAAGAATATGAGGTTATAAATAGTTTCAAAGTGCCAATAAATGCCAATGGTGGAGATAAACAGAAAAAAGTGATCTTTATCACACCTGATTTAATGCTGTTTTTCTTTTATATATCAACAAAAGCAGTGGGGTATTGGCAATGAAAAAGATAGATGGGAACAAATTTTACATCATTAAAAATAAAATTTAAATTATGTGTTTGTATGTGAACATATGCAGATAAGGAATGTAAGAATTCTAGGTTTTCTAGTTACTAGATGACTTTAGGTGTCTTTGGCATATAAATTTGATAAGCCTTTATGGACTTGCTGAAGGCAAGCATCATGTTTGATTGCTTATCTTTCATTATTCTTCAGAAAATCCAGGTGATAAGTTTGGAATATACCTTTTGGCAGACCTGAATTCCTATTTTTTAATGGTATAATATTGAACATAATATCTGAAAACTATTTTGCTCACAGAGAATTAGTAAATGAAAACATATGATTAAATATGTGGATGATTTGAATTTATTTTGTTTTCTTTTTTATATGGAGGAGAATTTTTTTCATTGAAGTTAGTAAGATTCCTTCATTTATGAATATCTGTATCTATCTGAGCAAAGTTTTTATTTATAACTTCCTATGAGTTGTGATTACCCATGTGTGTCTTAGCAACTATGATTCTTAAAGAGGCATGATTAGTTCAAGAATGCCTAAGATCAGTCTGCTTCTGAGATTTCATTATTTTCTTAAATTCAGGAAGCCATAGAATGATATGTTGGGCTACAAACAAAGTTTATCTTAATGACAAACTTGCAGTGGAAGACATCTCATGTAAGTTAAAAACAAAAAAAAAAAATAGAAAAAAAAGCAAGAACCCATAAATAAATTTACAAATAATAGTCTTATTTTATGGTGCTATATCACTATTTCATCTACTCTTCAGTTCCTCACTTCAACTCACATTACCTGACAGGAAGCCAAGAAAATATTTTGAGTAGAGTAAAGAATAGTCATCTATCATTTCCAACTTGCTTCTAAAAATAAGGTTTTATCCCTAGACATTTCCTACTATTTTTTATTGGAGTTCTTGCATCTTTTTATTTTTTTTAAATTTTTTTCTAGTTGTAGATAGTCGCAATACCTTTATTTTATTTTATTTTATTATTATATTTTTATTTGTATTTTTAATGTGGTGCTGAGAATAGAACCCTGTGCCTCACAAATGCTAAGCAAGTGCTCTACCACTGAGCTACAAAAGCAGCCCCCAGTCTATCTATTTTAACACCTATTCAGACTTTGGAAAGACCACAGTTTTCAAGACTCTCCATACCAAGTTTATAGTGTATAATCTTCCTTAAGTCAAATAATTTTTTAAGCAAGTAATGCACTTTTCTAGACTCTACACATTTACCATGAGAAAAGCAAGAAAAAGCATGTGGCAATAGGGGAATATTTATCTAAGTTTCTCTTTCAACATTTGTGTGTTATATTCACTTTATTTGCTAGATATTGGACAACGCCATCCTATGCTATGCCTAGGAATTCATGGATAGCATAAAACAATTAAGTGAAATGAAGTTATTACTTACATGGCACTATTACATAGCAAGCAGCAAAAGGATTTCCAATGACAAAGGGCTCAGGTTCAATAAGAAGTGGATGTAAAGGAAAGCTGTATAGTTCTTGGTTTTGGTCATCTGTTACTTCCAACTTGCTTCTAAAAAGTGTGGAAAAGGACTGGTTCTAGGTGAGTCTCCATAACCATCCTCAAAGGATTTGCATGAATTGATCTCTGCTTGCTTAGGTGTGTGGGGGGCTGAAGTTGTCAGCAGTTAGCATCAATGATGAGGGAAGAATATTACAATTTGAGAAAAAAATCCAAAAAGTAGAAATAAAAGGTATAAGAGGTATAGTCTAGACCTTAAGAATTTCACATGGAGCCAGAAAGACTAAACATTCATTCATTGAGAACTTAAAGAAAAGTGGAAATTGGATTTGGTTAAATGATAATATCAATGCCACACATAAGACATTTTATAGTGATTCAGAACAGAGATTTGGAGTGCATTAAAAAAAAAAAAAGATTCTTACTATCCCTGTTTGCCTTTGTAGATTACAGAGGATTACAGTCAGCATGCAGAGATAATGTTGTTGTAACTTCCAGTTTTAAGCAATGAATTCTGTTACTAAAATTTACTTTCTTTTTTTTTTCAGGTAAGAGAGTTTCTAAGGTTCTTATTATTTTTTTCCTTCTAAAACCTTAAAATTGGATGTTTTCCACTAAGTTATTATTTATAGACATTAGGGGCAGATGGGGCTGTTTCCATTAATCTATTCTAATACATGTCTCTCCCCACCCCCAAATTTAAAAATTAAATGTTTGAATACTGGCGTGTTAATCAACTTTTAATATTGGCAACCCTCAATTTGCTTAAGAAAAAAAATGATGAAGCTTCAAAATATGATTAATAGATGCTTCAGAATTTGGCTTCTTCTATTCCCTCCTCTGATTACCTTATTCTGAACATGTTGCAGTTTATGCTCAACAGAGATTATAGGTAAGACCATTAATTATAATAATGTTTTGAAATATTTTATTATTTCCATCCATAGGCTAATGTTAATTTAGCTAGGCATATGCCATTCTTTGGAAAAATAATAAATTTTATATTTCAATTATTCTTGCTTTGCATGTGGCCCAATTATCATGAAAAATGGACAAGACAATGCTCTTTGAAGGTTAGATAAATTCTGTCTGGGCAAAGAGGTACTTTAACTTTGCAAAACTGAATAAAACTCTGTATTTCCAAGGAGATTTGGTAATCAAGTTAATGTGATAATTAGTTATATATGGGATATCTACTGACAAAAATGAATAATGGATGTTTTCAAGATTTTATTAGAAAATATGTCTTTCCACACCATGTGGTTCACAGATACTGGTGGTTTTGTCTTTATAGTGCTGGTAAATAAAATTTCATTTCAATAGTCATGTAAAATATTTATTTACTAAATTTACTTGATGAAATCCAAGTAACCAAGGGGTTAATCCTGATTGACTGGGTAATATCATCTGTATCCTTAATGCTAAGACACATTTAATTTTTATGTTCCAAATATGATTTCCAGCTGTTATATACTACATTTGACCCTTTATGCCATGTCCTGTTTAATTTCTTCAAATAGTGTATAATTTGTTCAATGAGTTTGGATTCAGTAACAGATCTGTAAAAGTTGATAGGTCATGTAAATGAAGAAAATCTAGTCATTTCCAAACTATAGATGAATCTGGAGGATATTATGTCAAGTGGTGTAAAATAGGCACATGATCTTACTTAAATGTGGAGCATAAAAAGTCAAACTCATGGGAACAGAGAGTAAAATGATAGTTAACCAGGGCTGAGGAGGAGGCATGAGATTGGGCAGATATTGATCAAATGGTATATTTTGGTTATGAGGAATATCAGGCGATCTATTGAACATCATAGTGATTATAACTAATAATATATTATTTTTTGAAAATTTCCATAAGGTAGATTCTACCACAAAATAATGATATGTGAGGAAATACTTATGTAAAAAGCTTGGTTTAGTCATTCCATACTATAAGTAATTTATATACTTATAAACATTGTGATATACACAAAGTTTTTACTTAACAATTTAATAAATAGTTTTAAAATATAATGAAGGTGAATGGGGAGAATTACAAAAATATCAGAAATAGTGAAAAAAAGAAAAATGTCAATGTGGTTTCAAATAATTAAACAATAATTGAATAAACAATGAAACCTTTTTGATAGAATCTTAAAAGTAGGCATAGAAAAATTATGAAAACAAATGGATAATTCAGCTTTGCAAATATTAATTTGGAGACGAAACAGAAAACTTTTCAGGATATATTTGAACCTTAATATCAGTTTAGAAAATTGACTTGGAAAGTATTAACTTGTAGTAAATAATCAAACCTGTAACAATTGACAAGTTTTCAAAAAAAATAGTAAATAAAATTTGTATTTGAACCTTGTGAAGTATCACCATGATACTTTGTGAACTAGTTTATGTATTGAAATTCTGGGACTGAGAGAGTCAGAGAAGAAATAAATAAAGGCTCTTTGGCAAAACCAGTTAAAAGATATGGTCTTTGGCTTCCTTGAGGGTCCCAAGGAAGCAGAATTCTAGAAAATGAGAGATATATGATTACCTCCTTATTTAAAATGTGAAGGAATAAGTAGTAGGTGATATTATCTAGTAAAACACTGAAGAAACTGCAATAAAACCTGTTATTTAAGGTAGAAAACAGGGGAGAGTTGAAGAAGTTATGAGTGTTTTAACGAAAAGTATAAGAAAACAAATAAAGTAAGATAAAATCAACCCAGAATTTAAATAATGGACACTGGCTTCATGGGTTTTAAGACTTGGGTGAAAGAAAAGCATAAGGAAATAATTAAGAATGAGATCCTAGAAAGATAAGAAATATACATGTAGATAACCCAAAATATTTTATGGTTATATTTCACAAGAAAAATATTAGGGCTTTCATTTGTGAGTGTTTTATTAGAAAAACCATAAAATGGAAAGAAGCCTTCTCCTGACCAACTTTAATAACTAAGGCACATTAGATTTCAAATGGGATGCTGTGGTGGCAGAGTGATGACAATATATTTCTATAAGTCATTTAGTGCACCAGCCACCACTGCCTTTAGGTCCCTGTGTTGTAACAGCAAGTTTATAAATAGAAGAAACTTGGAGCTTACCTTCAACACTTTGAACATTCAGGAGCAAACTGGTGATATTGACTCTAATTTGATTCACTCTTCCTATTTTCATTCTAAACAAAAGTTTCCTATTAAGTGAAACTGGGTTTTATTCATTTTCTGGTTTAGTATCTGAATAAAGCATGAAAGTAAATATGAAATAATAGGTGGCCTGTTTTCTCTTAGACTCTCAAAACTTGTATGAGGTACGAAAAATAAAGAAAAGGAAAAAAAACACAAAAAAACAAAAACAGAAAACCTATAAACAAAATAATTGGTAAGGAAAAGGCCAAGGCTTGAGTCAGAAAAGGCCAATGCTGGAATGAGAATCCTCCTGAAGTATGAAAAGATGGAACCCAGGGCACAGAGTAGATAAATGATGGTTGGAAAAAGAAAAAAAAAAACATTTCTATGGAAATGAAAGAGGAAGATTTTTTTCCTTGACCTCACAGAAAGCTATTTACATTTTGGCAGACCAAGTATAAATATCTATGGTCATATGAAGACATATAATGTTGTATGAGAGAGAATTTCATTTTTAATGTTGCTCAACATGGAAGTTTTACCTATTAAAAATATGTCAGAAGCTAACCTGGCTGTATACATTTAAGAAAGCAAATGGTCATATGATATGCTATGCAGAAGTCCAACCAGGGTGCTCAGGCTGTCACCAGCACTTAGTAAGCTCAGTCATCTCAAATAAATATGGGATTAAGAGATGTTCATGGAAACAACAGATATATGATTTGGAGAAGTAGCTGACAATTTTATAAGATTCTGTGTTTGTTTAACAGTACTTTAGCCTAGAGAGATATCATTCTGTCAGAGGCTTTCAAAGATGATATTGTATGAAATTAAAATAAACAGATATCACAAAAATATGTATATTCTAAATTCAGTTATAAAATTAAAATCCTTTTATCTGAAATAATACACAGTGAAAATATCTAGAAAATGGCCTGGGGAAAAGATATTAACTTAATACTACTTATTTATTTGGCTACTCTCGATAAGGAGGCAGGGACCATTGGTGCATATGTTCACAGAAAGGACGGCTAAGAGGACTAAGGGAACTCGCATATGTTGTGCACACATACCACAGTCTATGTGAATGATGCTCACAGGAATAATGCCCTGTCCAACAACCCTTTCAGCAGTGTGATGGGTAATGGTTATGAAGTTGAGGCAAATTTTTTCTTTGCATTCTCTCTATTTTTTTCTTTTTATTTCTACAGTAAGTATTTATTCAGGTATAGCTTTTAGCATGAGGGAGAATAATATTGAGAGAATTATTCAAATAGATGCTACCCTACTTCCAGCTTTTTTTGCAAGTTGTAATGAACTTTTTAGACAGACTGAATATATGAAATTCGTTTTTCCTTTCCCCCCCCCTCAGAATGCTATTATTTCAGGAAGGAAGACACAGAAAGACTTTGTGTATAGGCTCAATGAGAAGGTTTTAACATGAGTGTGTTCTTGGCAGATATGAGTCACTCTTATGTAAAGAGGCTATAACAGAGCCTAGTGCTCTGGAAAAGAAAACTCTGAGCTGGGGACAGAGACATGATGAGCTAATGGAAAACAGAGGAACCAGGATAATTGGAACTCTTTAAAATACACTTGAATCAAAATAAATAAGAAGGTAATCCAAGGAATTATTAAAACAGAAGCCATAGAACCAATAACATTAGAGGAAAAATTTTGATCAAAAAATAAAAGCAGGAAAGAATTTAGCCTCTTATTGAAAGAGCTTTGTAGTCAAACAGATGGAGGTTCCATTCTTGGGTCCTCTATTTACAAGGGCTATTTCATCCTCTTCTCTGAATCTATTTCCTCTTCCATAAAAGGGTATGATAATTATTTCATTGGATTTTGCTGTGTTGTTGAGATGCATTTGTGTGGATTATATGAATAATGTATGCCAATACCTAGTACATTTCCCAGCACACAGATGTACATTAAATGTAGTTCTGTATCTGATCCAAAGTTAAATCTGAATTTTTTTTTAAAAAAAGCCATTTCCCAAAGGACTTTGGAAGATGAGTATGAACTCACACTTGGATAATATATCATCCAGAAAGAGGTCAGAAAAACAACCCCGTCTATGGATTTCAATTAAAAAGGTATTTAACATAAGGACTAGGACATACATCAGATAATAATGTATGTGGGTAAAGAAGAAAAAATGCTACTATTTCCATAAAACCAGAAAATTCAGGAATTGTGAGGAAGTCGCTATCATTATCTTCATGTGCCTGCCAAAACTAAACAAGAGATTACTGGAAAAGTTTTCTATATCTTTTCTCTAATCTGTCCTCATGTCACTAAGGGGCCCCTCTTTAGTATAGATTCACCTGGAATTCTGTTATCAAGGGATCCTAGAAAAAGTAGTACACAGGTTTATCCTTTGTAATTTAAGGAATATTTCAGAAGTTTAAAGAGAGAGGTATATAATAGGAAACTCCATGCAGGATGAAACTTTATTAATTTAACCATAATAAAAAATAGTATTTCTTTACCAGAAGTTTTTTATTTTTAACCACAGTAAATCAACAAATTGTACTTCTGGGTATCTACAACAGCTACAATTAAGTCACTAATTGTTTATTTTTTGCTCAACACCCAAATCTCTTACCACACCTTGAAACTCTTGAAGACAGAGACCAAGTCTGTATTTTTCATCAGTTTTAAGCATTTGACACTTAATTAGGGGGGAAAAAAAAGAAAAATATTTTGTTTTCCTAAAAACTACAATCTGCAGATTGAAAGAATATGAAGGAATACAACTATTTACATAATTATGTAAAAATTTTATGATTCTACAATTAGAATTTACTTTTTGTAATTCTCTTCCACATAGAAAATATCATTAAAGTATTTTTATATTTAAAAAAAAATTACAGAAGACCATCCCTGTAAACCCATGTTTTGGCTTCTACCTATTGTACAATCAAGCTTTTCTAAAGTGTAGAGTATATTGTTTCCCCAAGATTTCTAAGATTCCAAGTCAATATGGTCAAGGCCCAGACCAAAGTACTTGTACTTTCTTTTACTCCTTTCTTTTCCTACCACATCCTACCAAAAACCATGCCCTAGATGCTTCTATCAGAAGAACAATCACCTGAGTATGCAGTCATGAAATGGGATTCCTCCTGAAGAGACATGCAAAAAAACGTAATGCCAAAACTTATGGAAAAACATCCTACTTGTTTTTATTTTGAATAATTTTGATGTCCCCTGTGAAAGAGTTAATTTAATAGATTTTCAAATGATAGACTATTTTTTTCCTCAGAAATTCATCACAGATCATGCTATCAGTTCCCTTGATGGTCAGAACAGATGGAGAAGAATGTGTTGAATGTCTTATGTGTACTCTGTTGAATGTCTCATGTGTACTCTTTCAATCTTTATTCCTTCTTTGCCTTATGTTTATTTTATCAGTTTATTTCTTCACCAGTTAATCTGCTGCTGTTTCTGTGTTTCTAGGTCTCCTTGCCTTTCCCTGCCTCTTAGTAACTATTACTTTTCTTACCACTATAATACTGGAAGCCTGCACTGATGTTTCCTCACTAAAATTTAACCTAGAATTTCTTAATAAATGTATCATGAGGAAAGAAGTTTTTTTTTTCATTTTTTAGATATTAGAATTGTTTAATAATTCTAATTTAGCAAACATATATTGATACAAGGCCTTTTTTAACCTAAGAGTTTTAGTCCATCTCCTATTACTATAACAAAATGACCCAGGTTTGGGAATTTTGTAAAGAAAAGAGGTTTTATTGGCTCACAATTTGGGCCGATCTGGGACATCATGCTATCATAAACTCAGCTCTAGTGAGGATACCCTTGGTTATGTCATATTGGTGATGGCATCATGGTAGGAATACATGCAAGAGGAAAAGAATTTCACAAGACAGGAAGACAGAAAAAATAGGAGGGAACACTGATGTTCTTTTCTCTCTAGAAAACTATCTGGGCTTCCCCTAGGGTTACATGAATCTCTCTTCCTAAAACACAGCACCCCAAAAGACCTCCCACTAGACTCTACCTCTCCAAGGTTTCACTACCTCTCAACACCCCAATACTGGTGACCAAGCTTCTGAACCCCCAGGAGACACACTACATCCAAACCTGAAGACTTAGTTTCTCTTACTGAATTATGTGGCCACAATTCTGTGTGTTAATAACATGTTGTCAGTGTCATAATCTGACATTATGTATCATAATCTAGTGTATCATAATCCTGCTGGCAAGACTTAAACTGTACTCCCGTGGCTCACCCCAGCTGGAGTCCATCAGAAAGTATGGAATCAGAGACTCCAGGAGAGTGGACAGGAAGTGACAAGAGCTGACTCATATATATTCTCCTTGTAGATTCTTCCTTGATTTTAACAATAGGTCTTCTGTGTTTACTTAACTAAAATACATTAGTGTTAGTATTGTCATGATTTAGATGGTTTTATTGTTAATTGAGTAGTGTTGTGATTTATATATGAGATATCCCCCCTCAAAGCTTGTGTGTGAGACAGTGCATGAAAGTTTAGAAGTGGAATGATTAGGTTATGAGAAATTCAACCCAACCAGTGAATGAATCCACTTAAACTGATTAACTGAGTGGTAACTGGGCAGGTAGGATGTGGCTGAAGGAGGAAGGTCGCTCAGGGTATGTCTTTGGGGTTTGTATTTTGTCCCTTGTGAGCAAGAGTTCTCTGCTTCCTGATTGCAAATTCCTGAGCTACTTTCCTCTGCCACAAGCTTCCACCGTGCTGTTCTGCCTCACCTCAGGCCAGAGCTGTCTATTGACTGAGACTTCTGAAACTGTGAGAGGCGAATAAACATTCGCTCTCAAATTGTTCTTGTTTGATATTTTAGTAACAGTGATGAGAAACGTAGAATGGAAGAATTTATTGCCATACAATTCCCATTTTGTTGCAATGTTCTTTGCCTTACTGATGTGATTAATCAAAAAGCAAACCTGAAAAACTATACATTAATATCCTTTGCTTATCCCCTCACCTCTGTGAGTCTTGGAAAAGACAGATAAGTGATTGCAGACGAAGAATGCAGCACTCTCAGCAAAAGATTAGACGGTCATATATTGCTAAAAGATTAATTCATGTTTCACTGTTTCCAGTCAAACTGAAACACATTTCCTGAATCATACACTTATAGTGACTAGAGCTAGAAGTCTCCTTAGTAACAAATTGTTTTTACAGGTAATGAAAGAGTTTAAATCAAAGCACTAAGATACCTAGGGCGACAATGGAGGATAAATGTCATAGCTGGAAATTCAATGATGGTTTTGTGATTCTTGTCATTGTGTGTTTTGTTTCTTTATTAAAATATAGACATCTCTTAATTCATTTGTTTGATCCTTACATAGAAGAATATTAGACTAGGTAATTTTTACCCTCAAAGTGTACTCTTTTATTGTTTTTTAATAGGCTAATCAAAAAATGTATGGGCTCAAAATGATCTTAACTAATCTTGACTCCCAATTATAAAAATGTGAGGATTTAAAAAAAATAGACAAGATAGATAAAAGAAATTTCAGCAAAACAAAGCATGGTTCAAGAAAGGTATTTTCAATGGACTATTCAGTGTCATTTTATTATTTGATTCTCTAAGTAAATAAAGGAATGTACATAAATTTGAGATAACATTAAATAAATAGATGCTAAAGAAATATATCTAGAATCCTATAGAATGTGCTAAATTATTGATCCAGCAATAAAAGGAAGAATTTTCATATGAAATTGAACTATAAAAGGATGTGACTTGGTATTCAATTTTCTTTGGAAATAGCATAATAAACTTTAAGGAGTTTTTTTTTTTTTGAAGCTGCTAAATTTAAGCATAAAAAACCTGACCCAGATTTTTAATGATATTTTACCTCCTGTCTAAAAGCCACCTGCAAATAGCTTATTTGCATGTGGATAAAGCACAAGGGCCTTCATCTCCCTTTTACTTATACTGATATAACAAACCTCTGTTCATGAAGCACAGCATCCTTCTTGTTGTAAGTGTAGAACCAGCCAACTTTTTGCTACATCTGGCTGTTGATCTATAAGCTTTGAATAAACAGTAGACATTCAATTGCCAACATCCATTATTTTTAAAAAATGAGGAAAATTTCCCCCAATCAAATTTCCATTTACTATAATTGCATTTCATCTTTTAGAACAAAGAATTTAAAAACAGATCAGGTTTTATAGTGCAGAATGGAAAACATTTATTAGATACTCTAAAGATAAATCTATTGGTAGTTTGTATACTAAATCTTCTCACAATATCTAATTATACACTAAAGTTTCAAATAGTTACTACAGCCATAGAAATTTTACAATATCATAAAGTAACACGTATATTGAAAAGCAATTTCTATTACATTTTCAGAAACTTACTGCAAAATTATTAGATTTATAAAGAATCTAAAATCTACCTGAGGAGAAATCTTAATACTTTTTTTGCTGGACAATAAGAATGAAGGCAGTTTAAACACAATAGGTACATAGTATGGCATTTTAAAAGTTTATTTAATTGAAAAGTGAATAAGAGCTACAGCATTCATAAAATTTGAAAGCTAACATCACCTTCCACTTTTTTCCCCCTACTTTTAGGTGGAACTCACTCTCCTTATCCTAAATCTTTAAAGCATTTTTCTATAGTCACAGACTTTTGGAACTTCCACCTTAACTATGTTATCTGACAATTCACTAGAGCACACACTTGTTTTATAATGGAACATATAGCCACACCTCATTGAAATAACCTCACCAACTAGGCACAACTGTTAACTATAATAAGCCTAATTCTTATTGGGTTTTAATAGCCTTTATCAATAATGCCACACAACATCATGGACACCTTTTTATTATTAGCAGCCACATCAAACTGCTGATCACCTGTGCACTTATAACCCAACAGAAAACATGTAAGAATTATACCAAACTTTCTTTTTGTTCTTCACTTATCATTCTTAAACTTTAAGTTTTTTAATACCTTTGTTTTGAGTTGAGATTACATCAAATTCCTAGACACATTACAGTTATTGTCTCTCATTCCCAGCTCAGTGTTATCTCAAAATTGATATTAACAGAAAAATTGTCAGATGACCTGTCCACATTTTTAATTAGCAAGTAAAGTAAAGACCAATTAGATGTGTTAGAGTATGACTAGAGCATCCAAAAAATTCAAAAGCTGACATAACAATTTTCCTCATTGTTTCCAAATGGCCCTCTTTTAACCCTAGATCTTCAAAATAGCAGTAGTCACAGATTTTTATAACTCCCACCATATTATGGTATATGAAAATTCAGAAGAGCACACAAAAGCAAACACATTTATAATAGAACACATACCCTGCCTCATTGAAATACCTCACCAACTGGGTGAAACCTGAAAAATATAACAAGCTTGATTGTTCTTGCAGTGTGATTACCTTTATTAATTATCCTCATGATATTATTCCCTCCCTAATTTTTTCTTCGCAGTTGCATCAAACTGGTTCTGGCTTCTTGAAACTCAGGAAACTTCAAGAAGTTAGGAGGAGAATAAATTACCCAGTTCAAAGAATTTGTAAGGGAAGAGTTACAAGAACTTGCAAATCCATTTTGTGATTGGAACAAGCCTATGAGTGCCTGTCTCTCCAGAGAAAGTTCATATTATACATTTTTTTTCCTGCTTCTATTTAAGAAAATTATTTTCCTCCTATAATTTTTCTGCTTTCTCTATTATAATTCTGATGGATCTATAAACAACAATGGATAGATAGAGCTAGATAAGCAAGAAAAACTGGTAAAACTGAACACAGTTCTTTCCGTTACCTGTTTTGAGCTACAGATGAGGAACAGACAGTGAGATTATTTGAATTTGGTTGCAAGATTATAATTTTGATTAATATTTAACTGGACTTTTTAAAATATGAAAATAAATCAGAGCTACAAAAATTAAATTTATGGCATAATATTCAATTTTGTTGAAAATCTGAGAGCAAGTTTGAAGGTTTTGCTGCTATGGTAGTATTATGGTTATAGAACTAACTTGTGCTTTGGGAATTAAGTCCTCCTAAAGATATGTATAAAATTTAGTTATCCTATTGAATAAAGGAGATAAATAAAGAAACTGCTGATTATTGTTTTAAATTAATTATAGAGAAGACAGTAATTTAAAAAATAAATTAAACTTGCTTCTGTGTTAGATGTGGAAATATGTTAATTACAAGTAGGTCCCAATTATATTAATGAAGGTCGAGCTATAAATCTCTATAACTTTATTAATCTTTCTTTCCTCTTTTGCCTCTTCATTGACTAACTATCCTAGGATTTGCCCCAAAAGGATTATAAAATAGATATATAGAATCATAATGAAACTTGAGGTGTGTAGAGCAGAAGGCTAATTGATGGGAAAATGAAAATTGTCACTGGAAAGCAGCAGTTGAGTTTTTAAGGCAAGAGAAAAAAACAAGTCAGAGTAGACTTTTTAATTTTCAGTAGGACAAAATTAATACAGCCCCCCACACCCAATAAGGACAATAAAGTTATATCTTTTCAATGCTCATTAGTTGTTCCCAGAAGTTGACAAAGAAAAAAGAACAAACACTAATCTATAAAATAGTATTTCTCACTCCATCTTCTACACTCAGTGACTTAAAGGTAATCTACTTGTTTTATCTAAAAAAAAAAATGATTTCTTGGAGCTCCAAAATCATTGAAAAATTTATTTGACCTAATGAATGTATGATTTTGTGATTTTAAAATTCTTCTAAAATGTAAATTGTTTTCCCCTTCACTTTTCACTCATACCGCAGCCTCTCCTTGTCAAGTTCCTCTCTTTATAATCTTTATTGCAGACCCATTTTAGTATGTCTATTAGAGGCAAAATCGTATAGGTAATATACACAGAAACCAGAGCAGTAAATTATAATTGAAAAGGCATGCTGGGGCAGATCACTTGAGAAATCAAGCAGAAAGAAAGAAAGAAAGAAAGAAAGAAAGAAAGAAAGAAAGAAAGAAAGAAAGAAAGAAAGAAAGAAAGAAAGAAAGAAAGAAAGAGAGAGGGGGGGGAGGGAGGGAGGGAGGGAGGGAGGAAGGAAGGAAGAAATATCTTTACATAATGCTTTCCACAACCACAGTAACTTAGACAATGAAAAAAGTAATAGTAAAATTTGCTTTATATTAGATCTTAGAATTTATGTTATGGTTCAGTTCTGAATAACTATGTGGTCTTTATTTTTCCTTGAATGGGCTGTTTTATAGAACAAGCAGACAATTTTAACTGTCTTGTAATCTATTAGCTACTAATATCTCTATGATCCACAAAGCTGAGATGACCCGCATCACCACACAATAGAAGATGAGAGTCAGTCCTTCAGTCAGTGTATTTCCAGATAATAAATGCTTAAGTATTTTTGAAGAGGGAATTTTTTTTTATTTACTAGTCAATGTATTCATTTTGGGGATTGCTTTCATAGTGAAATGGCAAATTTACTGCTTGAAGTTATTATCGAATAAATTGTTAAAGAATGCATTATAATCATCTTTTGTATCCATGGGAGGTTGATTCACGGACACACTCAACCCCTTCACACACAAAGAGACCAAACTTTGCATGCGCACGTCTCTTATATTGCCACAACATTTTCATATAATCCACTCCATCCCCTCATATATTTTTAAAAATTTATTATGGTCCCTCTTTATTAAGCACCCTGACAGTTTTACCACTGGTATTTGTATTTACACTATAGAGATATTTCTTCATTTGTAATTGGAGCCAACATGATATTTCCTAGAAGAGGGGCAAAAAAATAAGTGGACCCACACACGTTCTTCAATC
Organism: Ictidomys tridecemlineatus; assembly: GCF_052094955.1. Classification (NCBI taxonomy): domain Eukaryota; kingdom Metazoa; phylum Chordata; class Mammalia; order Rodentia; family Sciuridae; genus Ictidomys; species Ictidomys tridecemlineatus. The sequence continues at coordinate 65,435,263 of NC_135477.1, forward strand.
AAGAGCTTGGCATTTCACATTGCCTTGGTGTGACTGATATCATAATTTCTCACTCTGTATTTTGTTAAGTGTTACCAGTAAATTATTTCTTCATGTTCTCAGTAAAAAAAAAAATCATTAAAACATGTTGAAGTTTTAATCGTTAAGTTAAGATACATAGTATGAAGAATCTCTCCCTTTTCAACATCTGCCCTCAACACTTACCATTCTTCGTTAGAAAATGTGCATTCTCCCTAAAGCATTAAGCAGCTTCTCTGTAGACTGTAGTAAAAACTTTCAAATAGTTTCAGTTTCAGTCTATGATTGGCTGGTTCCATTGCTCTAGGACCCTGGTTAGGGGAAAAAAAAAAAAAAACGTGACAGAAGGATATGGAGGAGGAACGTTGCTCAGCAGGATATATGTAATAATGTTCAGTGTCCTGCTGTAAGAGTAGGAATGTTTTGAAATGAAGATTGTGAGTGTTTGTGATTGCTGGTAAAGGACATCGATTTATACAGTTGAAACAAAATTTCTTTTTAGGACTTCCCACTTCAGTTTGGGATCCATGCTGTCTAACTGGGAAAACAAATGTAGTCTCTTTTAAATTTCTCCTAACACAAATCAAGACTTCATTGAGTTGTGTCATAATTGTATTGGGGGTGCATTTGTAATAACCATTCTCTGTGGTTATGGTAGTGCCAATCAGGTTTTGAGATAGGTAAAGCAGAGATTGAAGGGTACATTTCCTTTTTTATCTTAAGTGATTAGACTATTATGCTTTCTAAAATATGATGAAAGATATTTAATTAGGCTTGAAAAGGGTTATCTATTTAATCATAATGACATGTGTCAAGTGCCACAAATGCAGTTGGCCTTGATAGTATGGCACTTAATAAATACATTTTGGGTGTATTTATGGAGGGCAATGCATGCACTTGCCCATCTTTATTGTAGCATGTTTGGTGTGAAAGTTAAGAAAAGTCAGAACTAGCCTAAAAGATGAAAATCATACGTATAAATCAATTAATTGATTTACTTTATGTGCTTGAAATATTAATCAATCTTTTAAGAATTTCCAAAGTTATAATGGCCCTTGGAGTAAAACTTTTCAATCACTTTATATTGGCTTATATTTCTTTTTTTTAATGGTTACTTTCTTTTTTTTATTGGTTGTTCACAACATTACAAAGCTCTTGACATATCATATTTCATATATTTCTTAACTTATGAATATTTCAGAGAACCATGCTGTTAAGCTATAAGCTTTTCTATATGCTACTTTACATTTAGATTTCTATTTTGTTCATTAATAAAATATTTTATCTGAGTAGTAAACCAAAACACATTGCACATAAAGGTCACTGCTTTGGCTTTATTTGTAATAGTTTTATGATAATTCACAGTGACTTTACTTTCTTCAATTAAATTTGATTTTTTAAAGAAGAAAACAAAATCATCATTAAATCAGGATGTTTGCTCTTTTTGAGATTGCATTCTAATTCATTTTTATGACTTACTTTCTTTTCCATCACTGGACCTAATTCCCGTATTCCCTTTCTATTTTGTGTCTATTTGTTGCTTCTTATTTGCCTCGGGTTGAAGAATCAAATTAATAAACCTAAAAAAATTGCATGTAACTCAGGGTTAATGAGACACACAGCAGAGCTCCACAATAAAGAGTCCTTTATTCCTTCAGCATATATTTGTTGGAAAGTTACATTTGGAAACTTGTGGACAAGGCAGTTCAGGAAACAGACCAGAGACTCATGGTCAGTCACAATGCTGGGAGATCACAGAGGTGTTGGAGACCCAGCTTGTGTAGATCACAGAGTGCAGCTACCTTCAAGAAGGGATACTATACTGAAATATAAAAACGAAGAGCATCAAGGGGTGAAAATAAAAGAAAAGTGGGGGGAGCACATTCTAGGAGATCATAAGCCTAGGAGTAACGACTTTGTGATGGATAAGACCCCTAAGAAAAGCTGGTGTGGGACTTAACATGCTGTTGAGATGAGCTGAAGAGGTGGTAAGAGAGAAACTACATAAATTAATCAATGATTTGTGATCCATGGTCAAGAGTTTATACTTAATCCTGAAGTCACTGAGAAATCTTATTTTGACTTTCACAAAGAGAAATAAACTCATGCATACTTTTAAGAGTAGAAGGAAAGCAAATCAATACACATGCTCTATTTCCTGAATCCCTTTCCTATTTCCAATGCTTTTGCTGCAAGTATTTTCAATTATTCACATCATTTTTTCCATGAAACAGAGAGACATCCAGACTCTTGGCTTTATACATCAAGTAATACCAATTCATTGTTGTGGTCAGTGAGAAAAACATGTGTTCTCTACATGTGAAAAGAAGTTGTGATGTGCTTTTTGTGTTGTCTTTTCACCCTCTGACTTTGTTCTAGAGGGTGAAATTCTCAGAGGACTGACCTTGAGTAAGTAAGGTGGTCTGATATATTTGTGTTAGGGGTAGGTGTGTTGCAACCAAATTCAGCATTGTTTTTATTAGTCTATTCTTACTCCACTTTTAAGAAGACATACAATATGATAAGTAAACCTGGGACATTCACATTTGTGCTACAGTTTAATATTATTTTAATGTGTAATGATGTTATTTAAATGTAAGCATAAGAACTGATTTTAGCTCAATGAAAATAAATATATAAAATTGTCTTCACCGAAGATGTACTGGAAAACATTCCTGTCTTCTATTGTGTCCCCTTGAAATAGATTCTGGGATGGAACTGAGGAAGGACAGATCGGGGCAGAAAGAGATGTTTACGTTTGATGTAGTTTTAATCAAGATAATGTCAGCTTTAGCAAATAAAAACACAGAATGTCTAGTTGAATTAAAAATTTTAGTTAATGAATGACTTTAAATGCATTAGTACGTAGTTCACGGAACATACATAAACTAAGAGAACCAGCTAGAAATGTTATGTGTTACTGAGACTTCAAAATATTCCACTGGGAGGCCTTCAGGGTTATCTCAAATTGTTGCCAAGGGATGTATCTTTATAAGTCCACATGAGTCAGCCAGTGACTGCCCTCTGAAGGGTTTAACTACCTTGTTGGAATAGTTCCTTTTAGTTTCCTTCAGGGTAAATTTAAACAAAGAACACAGATGTTGATGTTCTCCATGATTGTGTGGTGGATGTATTCTCATTCATGAAGGGAGAATGTGTAGTGAACCAAAGTGTCTTCTCTTGTATGTTTCCAAAGGAATATTTAGTTGAATGTATACTTTTATACAATTTGTTGAGTTTTGTTGTGTGTGTGTGAAAGTTAACGGTGTTTTAGCTATCACCTTTCTTCTATGAAAGAGAAAATAAATAAAATTCAATATTTCTATGCATAGAAATATTTGTTATAAAATAATTACATAAGTGATCTGACTGTATTTGCATTAAAGGATTAATTGCACATACCCCTACAAATGACAGAACTTGAAGAAATAAAGAATGAGGGTTAGCTCATTGGAGAGAGAAAAAAGAATACTAGGTAGCTATGGGATGTTCTAAACAATACAGAATGTGAGGCCTCAGTTTTGATACGATTATCTATAACAACAAAAGCTTATTTTCATAAAAATTCTAATTTGATATAAAATCCAAATATGTCTTTACATGATTATCAACTGTAAAGAGTGGAACTTTTAAAAATATATCTTTTATTTTATTAAACATTTGTTTAAGCAAAAAGCATATTTCTCAGTGCCTAGTGCTTTTAAAGATTTTAGTAAGTTGTTTTTAAATTATTTCAGTAAGTTTTAAGTATTTCAGTAAATTGTTTTTGTTGTTCTAATATTTTTATTATACTCATATGGAAAAACTGCTGATTCAAATATTCTCTAATTGCTAACTGTTGTATCAGGTTACCTAAAAGTAAAAATGTTTTGATAAATGAAAATGAAACTATTGTTTTAACCTAGGAGGAGTAAATACAAAGTCAATATTCTCCAGAGCTAGACAGATACAACAGAAGACAATAGGGATAACCATGAAGTAAAAGCTATATGCTTCACAAAAAGATATTCCAATTCATTTTTTTAAAAAAATAATAATCTCCTTCTCAAATAGCTATACTTGGAAACAAAGCAATAGGTCTGAAAGCCAATATCATGACCAGTGTGGAAATGTTATAATGTAATATTACAGTCAGAGCCACATTGAGATACGATGATATCTGAGATGACATCTTCATGTAAGAGATGGAAATTATTTAAAATTGCTTTAGTAAAACAGAGCTTAAACTGGGATGATGAAATAATTCCTTATATGCCTAGGAAATGGAAAAATCATTAGATAGCTGTTTGCTTTATTGCTATTTCTTGGTCTACATGGTTTCTAGTCTCCATTTATCTTTTCTATCATCTTTTGAGACCAGATTCATGGGCAAGGCTTCGTATTTACTCATCTTATGTTTACTCCTGCCTTAGGGTTGCTGTGGCAACACTTGTGGCCTGATGTTGCTGGACCATCCAGTTGAAATGCCAATAACACACTAAAAAAATCAATCCAGTCTTCTAAATCAAAATTTTGAGAAAAGCTCTTGTCTACCATTTTCTCCTCCTTGAATCAAGCATCATTTCCTATTTTAGTGAGCTATAACCAGAAAGTATGATCACATGGCATGAATAGGACTTTAAACTCTTAGAACTCTGCCTTATCACAATTTCAGAATAAGACATTTAGACATTACACAAGCTGAAAAATTCATTATAAAATTCAAAACAAAATCATTTTGAAACAATGTACATATATGCTACGGCTAAACGGATAAACATAGTTAACAAAGAATATAAATCTGGAACTTTCATCTTTTTTAAAATTTGATATCCTGAGTGCTATTGGATATTTTCAGCCTGTCTGAGGATAAACCAGCTCATCACTCACTCAAGCCTTCTCATTCTGTCTCTCAACTTGCATCAACACTACCAAACCTGAATCATCTAAGGTTTGATTGAGAATGTTTGCTTTGGGCAAAAATCAATGTATAAACTGATGGAGTACTGTATTGCATTTACTTCTGATTGGGGTTCCAATAACTTCAGATTCACTGTGTCCAAATCATTATGAATGATTAATTTCTGTAGTATGATTGCACACCTACCTACCCTAATGCAACTCCTCTTCTGCCTCTTCTCCACACAGTTTCTTACATCATTTCAAATATATTCATGTCCAATCCATAGTTCATGAAACGGGTAAAGAATAAGGGAATTATATTAGGTATATAATAAGATATGCCATCCTGATCTCTTCTCTACCTGAGAATCCTTGTTTACTTAGTAACCAAGAAAAATGAAGGACACATCTCTTATTGGTCTGGTTATACCTGGTATGGGTGAATCAAACTTTAAATTTGTAAATATCACCTGATAAGTAAGACAACATCAATAAAGGTCAACCTTCTGTTGGTTGAGAAAGCTTTAGAGAAATGTGAAAGCCACCATAAATTTGAGAAGAAACCTTGGGCTTAGAGGAAAAAATGACTAACTAGCTGTAAAGTCAAAGACAGAAGACAGTGCAATAAGACTGCAAAAGAAAAAAAAATAGGCAATGTGATCTGTACTATAAAATCTCTGTGACTATTCTTCCATGTTGTTGCTTAATAAATTTTTCAGTATTTTAGAAGTATGATACACAAGGTAAGTGTCTTAAGCATACTGTTGACTGTCAGCACACGTGCAGGACTGCAGAATTTAGAATCCACATCCCTAAATGGAAGTGCAAAATCAGGTGCAGAAGCTTAAGCTTATGCTTATTTAATAGTGCTAGCTAAATTCAAAGAAAATGTTTGATGTAATATTTGAATGGTTTGTCTATATCTTAGGCAATTTTACCTTGTAGGAGATATTTGGCAACATTCCTACTCATTTTTGATTGCCACAAGTTGATGACAAGGGGTAAACTACTGGCCTCTAGTGGGTAAGAGACCAGAGGTGCTATTAAATATCCTGCAATAAATAAGACAGTTCCTCCTGCATTGAAGAAATCTGGCTTCAAAATATCAGCAGTGGTCATCTTGAGTAGCTGTGCTTTAAACTCTTCTTACTTCTTTAATTATTCATTATTATTTGTGAAATACTATCGCACAACTAATAGTAAACCATACTTTATGGAGTATTGTGTCAAATCCTATTCTAAGAGTTTTACATGCATGCGTTGATTCAGTTCATCCTCACTATACTATAAAAACTGCCTTGCTGGAATTCCCATTTTGCAGATAAGGAAATTGAATTACAGAATAGGTAATTGGCCCGTAGTCATATAGTTCATATATGATGGTCCCAGAATTCCCAGTCATGCAATGTGGCTTCAGAATCCCAGCACTATGGGAAAGGAAATTTTCCCTTCATTTCCTCCCATGGTCTTACAACTCTGAGAAAAGCACCTCTGAAATTTTCAAGCTGTAGAGTATTTCCTGCTTTGAGAGTTCCTCAGAAAAAAAGATTTTATACTTTATGCAATGTTCCACCATACGTATAGTAATTTTTCTGCAAAATTAATACTTAATTTAACCTAAAAAGATTAAATTCTTCCCCCATTCCAATTCTGGATCAATACAGATTGATAAAGAATAAAATTAAAAGAGAAAATAAAATTCATAGCCCAAGTCATTAAAATTCAAAGTTCAACAGTCAAAATTTTAGGCTGGTGTGTTTGTTGACATTTTACATTAATAATCTTATATTTTTATCTCTTTTATTTTTTGTAAAGTTTTCTTACCTATTTTTAAATATCATAATATAAAATCAGATACTAAATTGTATTTTATTTTATTTTTATAATAATATATATATTATATATATATATATATAATAGTGCAGTATTTAGTGTATATTAATGAGTTTCTTTGTTTTTATAATTTTTAGCTGCAAACTCCAGCCAGGATCATAATATTGATTTCACATTGTAATAATGGAAAACTACAAAGTCAGAAATTTTTTTCTAAATATATTGCATTTTTTCATACAATTTAAATCATTTAATTATAGTTTTAGCTGTTTTTTATAATAGTGATTTCATTTTTTAAAGGACAAAAAGCAAGCAAGAATTTTGTTTGCATGTAAAATTAACATTCAAAACATCAATAATATTTGCTTCAAATATTTTTCATTCTCTGAAATAAAGCAATATGGGAATCATATTAGGGTAATAAAATACAAAGGGAAAACTACACATCTCAATTTTACTCCTTTCTATAATTATTTTCTATGTACCTACCAACTGCTGTCTTCTGAAAGCTCCTTAAGATTTCCATTTAATCAATATACATATTAAATGAGTCTATTTCTCTGTAATGAATTGTATTTAATATCTTTTATACTCCTAAGTGGTTGACCTGTGCCTCTTTCTCTTAAAGTTCTAGACAAATAATGGCAAAGAGTCAGACATGTAGCAGAATCTATGGGCACCTCTTCTTCCTCTCTCTAAATTGGCCCAGAAGGGCTTTTCTACATTTATTCTACCCAAGATCCTCTTTTTCTTCTAAACTTTGTGGGGAAAAAAATCTGTACTCCTGTTCTGCCATCTACTTTCAAATTGTTTTTATTTTTATTTATTTTTAATTAATTCTCATACTGCCACTTTTGCTGATAATTCCCAGCAGAATGGAACTCTTTTGAGTAAAATTCTGCTTAAGGATTTGATGGTTCATTTCTTAATATTTCTTAATATGTTGTCTCAGTCTAATCTGTAAAATAACTTTATTATTCAAGTCTTTTTTCTCATCATGAGAAATAGTAAGCATTACTAAATTTCATTGTATCATATAAAAAAGGAATTATTATTTGGTGACAACAGAATCTATAATCAGCATGTATGACAAAGTGAAAGATCCAGGTAATTATTTCTTTTAAATATATGTATAAATACACACACACAAACACACACACACACACACACACACACACATATATATATATAAATACATATACACATTCATATATCTATGTATGTGTTTGTATATATATTTCCTATTCTATCATTATCTTTTCCCTTTCTGTTGTATGATCAATATTTTTATATTTTTCTACTGATTTTAATCTCTAATAAGGATAATAACCTTTGTCAGTATCTAGAGTGACCAAATAATTTATTTATTGTACAGATTAGGACATTTTTGTGAACAAATTAAATTATATTTATAATTATGCAGGTGCAATAGACGTAAACAAAGCATTATTATACCTCATAAAAAAGTAAAATCCATTTTTGTTTTACTTTAGAATTTTTCATAGATATTTTGTTATGTATAACTTTTAAAATTTCTATCTAGAAAATATTTTCTTTTTCTCTATAGATTTTTTATATCATGCTTCATGGTTTTCTACCTCATGTAATGTACATATTTATTCTTTTTTGGGGGGGTGGGTATCAGGGATTGGGATTGAACTCAGGGGCACTCAACCACTGAGCCAAATCCTCAGCCCTATTTTTTTTGTATTTTGTTTAGAGACAAGGTCTCACAGAGTTGCTTAGTGCCTTGCTATTTTGCTGAGGCTGGCTTTAAACTCATAGTTTTCCTGACTCAGCCTCCCAAGCTGCTGAGATTACAGGTGTATACCACAACTGGCCTACATATTTATTCTTTTTCCTAATGTTTTTATTAGTGAAATGAAATTCCATTTGGAATCTACTTTTGGAATAATTGTTCTAGTGATATTTTGATTATTTTTTTTCTTAGTTGGCTAGATGAAATCCTATACAGAGTAATGAAGAACACAGATAACCTGCCACATTACCTACTATTGAAGTTTATATACCTGTGTGTTTCAGTTTTCTGCTTTCTATACAATGTTATCTAGCAGGATTGATAAAGAGTCTGAAGTAAGTCAATATTTTTATATAGCCTGGGATGTGTTAACACTTTGCCAAAATGTTTTAAATAAAGAAATATCAAGTATCTTGTGATTTAAAATGTTAACTGTACCAAAAGATAATTTCAAATTATAATGTAAACTATATGTCAAGATTCTTTATTTGTTTCCATACGAAATATCTACTTCGGTTCTATAGCCCACTCTTATAATATGTTCATAATTCATTACAGGAAAAGTCTATCTTAATACTTCTTATTTTGCAGAATTGCTTGGTTTCTTTACACGTTTATTCTGATATATGAACATAAGAAATGCTTTATCAATTCCAAAATGTCCTAAAAGTGTTTTGATCTGAATCATGTTAAATTTGTAGATTACAGTTAAGTTTATTGATTAAACTTACCTCTGACAATATTCAATCTAATTGAAAATTATCATGTGTCTCAGTGTATTCAAGCTATCTTTTATAATGGATAATTTTATGCATAGGTTTGGGTGAGATTTGTTATTATCACTATTATGAGTGGGTTCTTTTCCAATTTTATTTTCTAATTAAAATTTTTTGAGATATTAGAAAGTGCACATTTTTCAGGATTTGCTTTTCAACTGGCTACATAACATATTAATTCTAAAAAAACTTTTTAAAGTAAAAACAGAACACATTGATTACTTCAATATCTCAAAGAGAAAATCTTGGCATGTGTAAATATGATCAATTGTTCCCTTCTTTTTTGATCATATTTATACCACTTAAGTGCATAGATTAGCACAACGATATTATAGTTGTCATTTGCAATTCTATCAATTTCTAATTATGTGCTTATAAAGTGTTGCTACATATTTTGGAAACCAGTGTTTAAAACCTGAACACATAAAATGGGTTCTCTATATAACCAGAAGAGAAGCATGCAGATTGTCAAATATTTTATCATTAATGCCCCCCTACTCCCACAAACAGCATGCCTCAAATTATAATGCACTTCGTGATAAGACCAGGTGCTTTTCCTTTGAACTTTCCATAATTCCTGTGCATGCGTGCATGTGCTCGCGTGTGCGTGCACACATGCCCTCACTATATAACATTTCTTTGCAAGTTTTACCAGTAATTTTGTAGAGCAATACTGTCCCCGCTTTTCTATAATTGAAGCCTGCAGAGTCAACTGTTGAGCAGCAAATCAGAGCCCTGTTTCAACAATGTCAGCTCAGTCAGTCTCATTATCTTCTCTCCATTGCTCACAGTGGGTCTGTCATTTTTGAAAGTGACTGTTGCCTTTGCATTTCAAATAGGACTCTTGATAAAATTTACATTTTAGCCTAACTTCAGGAGCCTACCTTCAAGGTTGAAAGTAAAAGTAATCACTTTATTGTATCTTCAGGGAGCTTCCTGTTTTCATTTCCCTCAAAACTTGTATATTGCAAGTTTCATCAAAAAAGTGAAAGAGATTATTTGGAAATAGATAAAAAAAGAATTCTGAGTAATTTATTTCACAAGAAGGGCATTTCTTTCCAATTATTTACATAAATGCTAACATTTCAAAAGCTTTTGTAGGTACAATAATTATTAAGCCCATTGGTTTCTGAGAAATATTCCCAGCTAAGAGTTTTCTTTGAACACATGATTGCTTTTGAACTCTAGCTTCCAAAACTTCACAGTCAAGCAAAGGCTAAAAGAAATAATTGAAAAGTTATGACTTAATTCAAAAACATAATCATTCTGCATCCTGAGTTATTTTGTTAAGTAATATATGTCAGAGGGATGTGCTATGTTTTTAAATACTTTTAAAAAGCAGAAGAACCCAAGTTTTTCTCCTCAAGTTTGTGTGTAAATGAACAATATCTAGACAGGCAAACAAACAAAAAACATTTCCAAACCCACTTCTTTCCATCCTCTCAGAGGCAGCAAAGATCATGGCCTTATTATGAATATAGTTCTGTTCTCATGACTGGAATGGCTAAAATTTTGTCTAGATTTTATTTTAGTAGATAGGTTGTGCAGAAGGATTACCATTGTGAGATTCTCACAAAGTATAGATAAAATTATTTGTGCAATGAGAAGATAACTTACCTAAGACTATAAAAAATTGTTGCATATATTTTAAGTGGTTACAGAAATAAATACTGCTATGATATTTTGGGTAAGTAGTTGATAATGAATTCAGTTTGGCAGACTACTCTTGGACATCAAATTATTTACAAAATTGCTGACTTTATTTCAGTTATATGTAAATGGCAGAAATTTACTTCTACTTCTAGGTATTTCTTCAGTGGAATGTTTTTGTGTGTCTTATTCAATATAATATAATATACCAGGAATGTTAGTTACCAAAAAAAACAAAATCCTATCTAACTTCTTTAAGCAAAAAGTGTTTATTAAGTGGTACAAACATCTCATATATTGTTAAAAGGACTGAAGAGATGGATTCTATTTTGACCTCTTAAGTTGCAAAACTGCAGCATAAGATACCTGTCATATGTCACAGGAAATGCTGCCTTGGTCATAATCCAGAAGTCAGAAGTTAGGTAGCCCCTGCCAAAGGCCCCAGCTCCAGAATCACATCACTTCTAACCATGATTCATGCTTGCAAGAAATGAATATCACTGGCTTTTACCCTTGCAGTGCATTCTGAACAATGTCTCATGTAAAAGCTTTCTGTTTATGGTAATCTAAATCACACATAGAAACTGAGCTGCACTCAAAATTTTTAAATATAGTTTTAGCTTCCCTGGTTCTGCAGTTTAGGAACCTATGCAAAGTAGGTAGTTGAAATAAATATTGTCTAAACTGATCCACAGCATCTGCTATGCCTGTCACATGTTGACATGTTGTGATCTGACTCATCCATGGTAACTGAAATAGAGTCTCAGTGATACCCAGTGGAGTGCTAAAATTCATGGTAACAAACAGATTTCCTTTTCTACATAATTGTAGCCTGTGAAATATAGGAAATTATTGACATTTACTTTAAAAAATTTGTTTTTACAAAAATTGAAAACTGTTTTTTTAGGGAAACAAAAAAAACATTAGTATTTGTAGTGAGATATGCATTTATCACTATATATTTACATATTATTTGATGATCATCTTTGTGATAGTACTTTTAATAGAGGAAAGGGTATGATAAAGTATATTATAATATTATCATCTTGTAAAATTTATTAAAACTTTTACATGATGCACTTCCATATGTAAAGGGAAAAAGCACGTGTGAGTTATTTTTAAACAGAGCTAGTTTTATTCCTAAATACATTGAAAGAATAATAGGAAATTAAAGTACAGAAAACAATAGTGAGAGTTACCCTCCAAAAAGTCAGTTTTCTATTTTCTTTGTCTCCTTTCTCCTTCTTCTTCTTAGCAAAAGAATATAGAAGCTATTGTAGTCAGACTTTCTATCTTAAGAAAGGTAGACACCAGTTACTACCTAAAACAGTGATTGGAACATAATGAAACTCCAAATTGTTCTACAAAAATAATGGATTTTAGGGGTTTAGTTTCAACTTGCTACATATGGATTTCCAGTTTTCTTAGCACCATCTCTTTAAGAAGCTATCTTTTTCCAATGTTAAGTTGTGGCAACTTTGTCTAGTATGCCATAACTGTATTTTTGTAGATGTGACTCTGTGTCTTCTAAAATGTTCCATTGGTCTCCATGACTGTTTTTGAGCCAATACCATGCCATATTTGTTACTATAGCTCTGTAGTATAACTTAAGGTCTGGTATTGCGACGCCTTCTATGTCACTTTTCTTGTTATGTATTGCTTTGGCTATTTGGGGCCTCTTATTTTTGCAAATGAATTTCATGACTGCTTTTTCTATTTTTATGAAGACCACCGTTGGAATTTTGAAAAGAATTGAATTAAATCTCTATACTACTTTTAGTAATAAGGGTATGTTGACAATTTTAATTCTGCATATACAAGAACCTGGGAGATCCTTCCATCTTCTAAGGTCTTCTTCAATTTCTTTCTTTAGTGTTTTTTAATTTTTAATTTTCATTGTAGACATTTTTCAATTCGTTTGTTAGATTGATTCCCAAATATTTTTTTGAGGCTATTATGAATGGGATAGTTTACCTAATTTCTCTTTCAGTTGATTCATCACTGATGTACAGGAGTGCACTGATGTACAGGATTGATGGGTGTTAATTTTATAACCTGCAACTTTCCTGAATTCATTAATGAATTCTAGAAGCTTTCTGGTAGGTTTTATGTGAGAGTCTTCTAAAAATAGGGAGAGTTTGAGCTCTTTTTTCCCTATTCATATCCCTTTAATTTCTTTCTTTTTCTTAATGGCTCTGGCTAGCTTTTAAAGACTATGTTTAATGTAAGTAGTTAAAGAGGGCATCCTTGTCTTGTTCCAGTTTTTAGGGGGGGAATGCTTTCAATTTTCCTCCATTCAGAATGATGTTGGCCTTTGGTTTAGCATATATAACTTTTACAATGTTCCTACTATCCCTAGTTTTCCTAATGTTTTGAATATGGATGGATGCTGAATTTTGGCAATGGCTTTTTCTGTATCTTCTTAGATAATCATGTGGCTCTTGTGTTTAAGTTTATTGATTTAAGAATTATATTTATTGATTTATATATGTTGAACTAACCTTGCATCCCTGGGATAAACCCATTTGATCCTGGTGCACTATCTTTTTAACATCTTTTTGTATGCTACTTGGCAATATTTTATTGAGAACATTTGTATCTATGTTTATCAAGGATACTGGTCTGAATTTTTATTCCCTTGATGTGTATTTGTCTGGTTTTGTTTTAAGGTTGATACTAGCATCATAGAATGAATTTAGAAAGGTTCTCTCCTTTTTTATTTCAAGAAATAATTTGAGGAGTGCTAGTGTTAGTTTTTCTTTGAAGGTCTGGTAGAACTTAGCTGAGAGTATGCCTTGTCCTGGGCTTTTCTTTCTTAGGAGGTTTTTGATGGTGTCTTCAATTTTATCATTTGAAATTCAACTGTTTAAATTTTCTATGTTCTTCTGATTCAATTTGGGTAGGGCACCTGTCTCTAGAAATTTGTCAATGTCATTAAGATTTTCTATTTTATTAGAGTATTAACTTTCAAAATAATTTCTGATTATCATCTGTATCCATCATATTTCCTTTTTTATCACAAATTTTAGTAAATGAGCTTTCTCTCTTTTTCTCCTTGTTAGCATGGCTAAGTGTTTATCAGTTTTATTTATTTTTTCAGAGAACCAACTTTTTGTTTCACTGATTTTTGAATAGTTTGCTTTTGGTATTGTTTCAATTAAACTGATTTCAGCTCTATTTTAAGTATTTTCTGTCTTCAACTTTTGGTGCTAATTTGTTCTCCTTTTTCTTGGGCTTTGAGATGTAATATTAGATTATCTTCTATTTAATGAATGAGCTCAATGTAATGAACTTTCCTCATAAGACTGCCTTCATAGTGTCCCAGAGATTTTCATGTGTTGTGTCACTATCCTCATTTACTTCTACATAATTTTTTTATTTTATCCCTGATTTCTTCTACTATCTATTCATCATTCAATAGTATATTATTTAGTTTCAGGGTGTGAAAGTAGCTTCTGTGTTTTATTTTATCATTGATTTCTAACTTCATTCCAGTATGATCTAATAGAATACAAGGAATTATCTCTTTTTTTTTAATTTGCTAAGAGTTGCTTTGTGGCATAATATATGGTCTATTTTATAGAAGGATCATGTGCTGTGGAGAGAAAAGGTATATTCAAACATACTTTTAGTAAGCTTTTTTTACTGCTGTGAGTAAAAGAACCAAACAGAACATGTTTATTTGATGGCTCACAGTTTCAAAGGTCCCAGTCTATTGACAGCTGGCTTTATTCCTCAAGTCTCCAGGTAAGACAGAAAAACATGGTGGAAGAATGTGACAGAGGAAACAGCTCACATGATGATAAGAAAGCAGAGAGAGAGAGGCTATACTCAACAGATACAAATATATACTTCAAACCACATTCCCAATGCCCCACCTCCTCCATTTACCTCTCAGATGATCCCCTTAGGGGATTATTTCAATTATTGGGTTAAAGCTCTCAAAACCCAATCATTTCTTCTCTGAAACTTCCTGCATTGTCTCACATGTGAGCCTTTGGGAAACAACTCACATCCAAACTTAATGGATAAAATACTTTATGTATGTCTGTTATGTCTAAATTATTAATTGTGTTATATAGTTTTATAGTTTCTTTGTTTAGTTTTTGGAGGATCTATCCCACAGTGAGAGAGGTGTAATAAAGTCACCCAGTGTTATTGTGTTGTGTTCCATTTGATTCCTGAAATTGAGAAGGGTTTGTTTGATATATGTAGATGCTCAATTTTGGGGGGACATAAATATTTATGATTATTATGTCTTGTTGATGTATAATTCCCTTAAGCAGTATGAAATCTCCTTCTTTGTCCCTTCTGATTAACTTTGGCTTGAGGTCCACTTTATGTGATATGAGGATAGAAACCCTTACTTATTGACAACATCCATGTGAATGATATATTTTTTCCGATCCTTTTACTTTCAGTCTGTAGAATGTCTTTGCCTACAAAGTGAGTCTATTGAAGATGGAATATTGTTGGGTCTTTTTTTAAATCTAATATTCCAGTCTATGAATTTAGATTGGTTAGTTTAGGCCATTTACATTCAATGTTATTATTGAGAAATCATTTTTATTCCCTTTTTATTTATTTCTGTTTTTTAATTTAAATTAGTTTCTTCTTTGATTGTCTATTCTTCTAGTATAGTTTCATCCCTTGCTAGTTTTCAATTTTATTTTTCATTTCTTCTTTACAAAATATTTTGTTGAGTATGTTCTGTGGTGCAGGCTTTCTAGTTTTGAATTCTTTTAACTTTTATCATGGAAGGTTTTTATTTCATCATCAATTCTGAAATTTAATTTTGCTGAGTATAATATAACATTCTTGGCTGGCATCCATTTTTTTCAGAGCTTGATATGTTTTATTTCAGGACCTCCTAGCTTTGAAGTTCTATGTTGAAAAAATAGCTGTAATTCAGATTGATTTCCCTCTAAATGTGACCTGTCTTTTATTTTTTTTTCTGGAAGCCTTTAAAATTATATCCTTATTTTGTATGTTAAGCATTTTCATAATAATGTGACTTGGTATGGGTATTTTGTATACTTGGGGTTCTGTAAGTTTCCAGTATTTGATTTTTTTCTTTTCAATTTTTTTTTAGGTTTCAGAAATTTTCTAATATTATTTCATTGAAAAGATTGTGCATGTCTTTGGTTTGTATCTCTGAGCCTTTATCTATCCCAATATATCTTCAATTTTGTCTTTTTAGATTATGCCATATTTTTTGGAAGCTCTGTTCTTGGTCAACTTTATTTTCAAGATTATATATTTTGTTCTCATTGTCTGAAACTCTTTCTTCCAAGTGGTCTAGTCTGTTGCTGATACTTTGTATTGAATTTTCAATTTGGTTTATTGATTCCTTCATTTTGAGGATTTCTGCTTGATTTTTTTCAGAATATCTATCATCTTCTGGATGTGATCTTTCACTTCCTGTGTTGTCTCTCTGATATACCTTCTTATATTATCCTTTACATTGCAGATGAGTTTAACTATGTACATTCTAAACTTCTTCTCTAACATTTCTTTCACTGTGGTGGCAATGAATTCTGTTATTGAAGTATGTTGGTTTGTTTGGGCTGATAGTTGTCCTTAACTTTTCATGTTGTTTGTGGGTCTATCCATATAACAGTATGGATCTGAAACAGCAGAGTTTCTATCTTATAGATATATAATATCCCTGAAGGTCTGCAGTATCTCACCATTTAGGGGGAGACAAATAATAACAATAACTGAAGCAAACAATATAAACCATTAAACTAAATAATACCTGTTATGATATCTACATTGTTAATTATCACAATATACAGAAATAATATGTTCAATTATTGTCTACAATAAAAACTTTACGTTTGCAAAAGGGTTTATAATTTCAAATGGTGGACAGGGGGAGCACAAATGTGACAGGTTGTGTTATGCAGAGTGAGATGGTTTCTTCATTCTCAGGGTGGGATGTTTGCTTCACTCTCAGGGTGGGTTTGTTCAAGTGAGAGAGCTAATCATGTAGGCAGTTACCCTAGAGTTGAGATTTAGCATTAGGTATGCTCCAAGTTCTTTGCTGAATGCCAATTGGTTTGCACTTGCAGGGCACTTAAATTGACAGTCTATGTTGAAAAACTCTGCCCCGGGGATTTCCACTGGTATCCACTTGCATGGTCAATGAGACAATTCTTAGTCTACTCTGTCATCTGCAGACCCCACGTTTCTTGGTCTCAGGTTCAGTCTCCAAACTCAATTTCTCTGGACCTCAACCTTTTGAATTTGCAGCCAGGCATGTGTCTTCCAGCCAGTTGTTTAAGTAGTCAAATTGGAAAGGAAAGGGAGATCTGGGTAGGTTTCCATAACCAGTAGTCCCCTGGGTAAATTTCTTTATCTGTTTGAATTTCTCCTGGTCACTTAAGAGAAATATCTTTCAGTGTGGGTATGCCAGGAATCAGTTTCCCTAGTTGCTAGCCTCCATACCATGGCTACAAAATAGTTCCTATTCTGCCCTCCCTATGTAGCATATTGTGTGCCATGCCTTTCAGATTAGTTGGTCTCCAAACTCTCTATACCAAAACGTACCTTAGGCCTCCTAAAAGTGTCAATTCCTTTAATTCTCTTATCCTTTCACTTTTCTTCTTAAAGGAATGCTCTGGCTAGTGCCTCTGGCCACTGAAGCAACTGTCATGTGGGGAATTTCTTTGTTATTTTATTATATTCATCTGCCTGAGTCTCTGATCTGCTTTGACTGTCCAGTGTTAAGTTCCAGTAAAATGTCCCACTTTTTATTTTTTTCACACACCTTGCTAAGAAGCTGACTCTCTTCTTTCTCCATTTTATGTCAGGAGGCAACCAAAAAAGTGACCCTTTCTATTCCACCATCTTGAAAATCACTTTTGTACTCTTTTAATAAAAGTCTACCATGTATCTGAGCATTTTTAAAAATCTATTTAAAAGTTTAGTAATTTACATATATATGCACTTATATATAAATTGCATATATTAATCTGTATATATGTATAATATATGTATATATTTATATAAATCTCTCTGTGTGTATATATATATGATTATATATATATATATATATATATATATTTTTTTTTTCAGATTCTCCTGGATTACTTGTTTCTTGTACTTTCATAGCAAAGCAGAGTAGTCATGTTTTTCTTGGAGAAAAAATAATCACTTTTACAAGTGTTTTTTTTTTTTTTTAATTAAGTAAGAAGATTACAGGAGCTAGGGTTGTAGCTCAGTGGCAGAATGCTTGCCTCATATATGTGAGGCCTTGGGTTACATTCTCAGCATCACATAAAAATAAATAACTAAAAATAAAGATATATATAAATATATATATATATATATTTTAAAGAAGATTACAAAGAATCAATATTTCAGCAAAATTATGGACAAATTCGTTTTTGGTTGAGGAGTCTTATTTTTAAATATGTATTATATAAATTAATAAAAATAAATCACCATCTATATATTACCAGATTAAAAATGATCAATTTTATTCTATTTTTTAACTAAACTTTCACTTATTGGGAATAAGATGATTCTTATTTTAATTAGTATTTCAGAATAACTTCACTTTAATTGAAACACCAACATCAACTATGTAATTTTTACAAATGAACACATACATGGAACTACTACCTTAATGAAGATGTAAAACATTTAATCTATTCTAAAGAGTTTCTATGTATCCTTTTTCAGTCAGTCTTTTCCCCAAGTAACTAGTTTTTATCATCATAGATTAACTTTGCCTCTTTAAAAATTTTATAACATGGCTGAAATTGTAGCTCAGTTGTAGAGCACTTGCCTAGCATGTGATTCCCTGGGTTCAAGCTTCAGTACTGAAAAGCAAAATTTGGTTTTCAATGAATGTTGAGATGTTGAGCACTTCATGTGGCTCTTCATGATTTATACATCTTTCTTCATGAAGTTTCTTTCTAATCTTTTGCCCATTTTAACAGTTTTCTCACAGTACTGAGTTGCAGGATAGTTCAATGTTGTCTAGATTCACATTTGTTTTTAGATCTATTTGTAAGTATTTCTCTCTTTTGAAGAACAAAAATTTTAAATTTTGATGAAAGTCCAATTTATCACATACATTTCCCTTTATTGTTTTGTCTTATTGTGCCTGGACAGAAAATTGTTATCTCTTGTCAATCTGCCAAGTTTCTCTTCTGTTTTCCTCTAAATTCTTTGGAGTTTTGGCATTTAAAACATATGCCTCCTTGAATACTTTTGGATTTAATTTTTTGTGTTTGTTATGTGGTAGGGGTTTAAATTAAATTTTATATTTTTTATGGACACCCAGTAATACAAGCATCATTTGTTGAAAATATTTCCATTGATTCATTGAATTCCTTTGACATTTTGTGAAAGAGACATTCCTACTTCTTTAGTCTCTTCTATAAAATGCCAAATTATGATTTATGGTTTGTTTATACAAATTAATAATATTTTTTAAAGCAGTACTTGGAACTGAACCCAGAGGCACTCTACCACTGACCTATATCCCCAGAATTTTCTTTCTTTTATTTTGTTTTTTTCAATTTTGAGACCAGGTCTCTATAAATTTCCCTGGCTGGCCTCAAACTTGCTTTAAAATCTTTCTGACTCAGGCTCCCAATTTGTTGGAATTACAAGCATGTGCCATTGTGACTGGCATAATAATGATTTTTGTATGTTTAAAGTATTATCAGAAATAAGAGCAAGAAGAGGGAAAATATCAGACACTTATATGTGCCCCATAAATCATAAAATAATCAATATCTGTTTCTTTACAGATAAAGTTGCCCTATCCCTAATCAATTGTATTTCATTGATTAGTCTTTTCCTTTGCCAATATTTCCTTCTTTCTTTTTTACATAGACCAGGAATATAATCATCTATTATTATTATGAAGCATTATCTATGTACATGATTGTGTATGATTTTTATACTATAGATATCACAATATATTTTCACCGGCATCACTAAAAAATGTGAGTCATGAGTTAAGCAATGACATTAAGACAGTTATGGTTTCATCAGGAGATACAAATTTTCCAGTTTTATTATAAGCATTGCTTTTAAAACAAAAGCAGCAAGTTTTTTTTCTTAGCACAGTTTTATTTTACTTTTATGTGAAATTAATTTATATTTTGTATTTTGAAACTGATACATAAAAGTCTTCATATTAATGGATGGTATTCTTCCTTCAATACATCTATATGTTGTTCACTGTTTAAATCAAGTTAAATGCATTTATCTTCTCAAGTACTTATGATTTATGGTAAAATCTTCAAAAACCTTTCTTCTAGCTTTTGAGTGTGCAGTACATTACTGTTAATCTATATTTATGTTTGTAGTTTTGTGTTACATTTTAAAATCAGATAGTGTAAGTCCTTCTACTTTCCATCTATTTTTTTAAGAATATTTTGTGTATTCTAGGTCATTTGCATACTTATATAAATTTTGCATCAGTTTACTTACTGCCATAAATATCTTAGGATTATAATTGATATTCCATTAAATGTAAAAATGAATAGGTACAATTGTCCTCTTTACAGTATGGAATTTCCTAATCCATAAACATGAGATGTTGCTCTACATGTTTTTTACTTTATACTAACAGTATTTTATAGTTTTTAGTGTTCTAGTTCTGCACAACCTTTGTTAAACACATTTCTAACTATTATGTATTTTGGTGCTATTATTAACAAAATTTTTAAGTATTTTATATTTCAATGTTTTCCACTTATAACCTGTTGCTCATTTTTTAAATATATTTACCTTTGTGTTTTGGCATTGGTAAATTTACTGATTCATCTACTTATCACTTTGGTAGTTATTTAAGATTTTATAAACTGTCATGATTTGTATAAATAAGAGCATTTCCTTCTTTGTTGTTCATGTATATGTCTTTTATATCTTCCCTTGGAGTGACTAGGATTTTTAGTAACCATGCTGAATAGAAATTATAAATCTGATACTCTTACCTTTTACTAAATGCTAGCTTTGGGGTTTTGTTTTGTTTAATTTCATATATTTAATATAGAGTTGTTGCTTAAGAGATGGAGAAATTTATATTCTATTACTATCATGCTGAAAGTTTTGATCATAAATGGGTATTTAATTTTGGCGAACAAATTTTTATGATAATGAAGTTATGTTTTTTCTTAATTTTGTTAATAGAGTTTGTTAAAGCTTGCTTCTTAATGTTTGATAGAATTATCCAGTCACCAAAGTAGCCTTGGAGTTTTCTTTGTGGAATAGTTTTAGCTTAAAAAAATAATTATTATAGATATAGAACCATTCAGATTTTCTATTTTACCTTTGTCTCTTTTAATAATATTTTTGTCTAAGCTAAATGTATTGGAGGATGTTGTTCATGAGAGTATTTTATTATTTTATTATTTCTTCAAATATTCCCATCATCTCCATAAAATTTCCTCTTTCTTTTAGGATGTTGGTAATTTGGATTTTGTTTATGTTATTTCTTATTTGCCTTACCAAGGGCTTGTCAAAAGTAGCATTCTTTTAATGATAATATACTATTATGTTTTGTCTCTTGTTCATTTTCTATATTACTGATTTCCATTTTTAGGCAAAGATATTTCTGAGTCCTCTAATGTATTTCTTCTCTTCAAACTTATCTTAAATGTACCTAGGATTTTGAATTCTATGTATTTTTTACAATCCACTCCTAAATGTCTTCAAAATTGCTAATACTTTCATTAGTATTGCATTGTCAAATTGATCAATTTATGATGATTTTAACGTTTTAATGATATTGAGTCTCAGAGCCATAAGAAAAGCAAGAAAGAAAGGAAGAAAAAGAGAGAGAAAGAAAGAAGAAAGAGAAAGAAAATGAGAAATAAGAAAAATAAAAATGATAGTTTTCCAATCCATAAATAAGATTATTGAACCATTTTTTAGATTATGTTAATTTCTCTTATTCATGTTTTATTCAATATTTTTCCTCTTTGTTCAGAGTTATTGAAGGTAAATTTTAGACTTATATCTGGCACTAGTGACTTTGATACTATTATGAAAAGTATAAGTTTCAGTATTACCTTTTTTCCTGTTTGCTATTAGGATGTGGAGTTAATTTGATTAGGCTTATTTTATCTTTATTTGTGATTATGTGATTTTTATGAATTTTTTAAATCTACAACATCTTACTTTGTTTTCCATAAATCTCTCATTTCCCCCAAAAGTTCATATGTAGTGCTTCCAACTACAGATATAACAAGGATTTAGCATGGTATAGATTTGAAAGGAATCTATAAAAGCCAGGCAGTATCTGTGAGAATTAAAGGCACTCTAGTATTTGCTGTTCATTTTTCACAAACGTGAACAAAATATTTTTAATCTCTGATTATTGTTTAAGGAGTACATGTCCTGTATTGAAAGTAATTGAATACTTTTAATCACCAAATTCTCATTAATGGAAGCTCCCTATGTATAGCCATGTTCCTTTCACTACAAATTAAATAAATAAGACACAATTGCTATAAAATAAACTAAAGAATTCAGCTCTCCTTTAGGGTTGTAGAATATTCACTCTCATTTTTATTTATTTATTTATTTAGTTGATTAGTTGTGATCTTTCTGATGACAGATATCTGGAAGAAATGAACTCAGAGACAATTTGTTTTCCTCTATTCTTTGTCATGGAAATAATAATTTAATGATGAATAAATAATTTTGATTAAATTTTGCTATGTAAAAATAGGAATTTATTCCAGACACCTACTGCAGACTTATTGAGGGAACTGGAAGAGTACATATTAATCCAAAATTAATATCTGATGCATATTTATAGCCTAATACAATTGTATATTAAAAAATTTAATAACAATTTTTATAATTATCTTTTACAATACATATGATGCACATGTTGGAAATTTATGCATTTTATAAGTAGTAATTGATGGTGAATTTAGAATGAAATGATTAGAGATAGTATACCAAAAAATAAACTAAATGAAAAACACAGGAAAAAAGGCCTTTCCCATGTACTTGTTATTGAAAAATAATGTATTTGTCCATGGTGAGAATTAATGTTCGTTTTATCTGATGGATTGGAGAATTAATTACAGGCTTTTGTTGGCCATTGCATATGGATTCCTCCCTCTAGATTTACTTCATAATACTTTGATTCAATAAATAATTTATCTCTTACATTGAAATACATTAAACATGTGCACTTTGCAAGGTTTGATGGAAATCAATTTTATTTTCCCCCATGAATGTCAATCCTCATGTGCATTCTTCTTTGATTGCCTTGGATTTTTTTTGGGGGGTGATATCTTTCTTTTCTCACTGCCTTATTCTTGTCTGCTCCTTCCACTTGCTGAGTACAATTTTCCAGACTTTCCAAATTTGATACTGGGACAGGCGAGAGAGGCAAAAAGGAGAAAAGGTCTATCTGCCATCCTGTTTTGGGCTGGTTTGGGCAACTAAGTTGGTGGACCACTTGGGACATTCCTTGGAGATTGCCAACTTTTGGTAGCTTTTACATGAGTTTTTCTGGACTGGCAGAGCACTCTCCATCTAAACAAGTATTTTTACTATTGCTGTGGATGTGACTGTACAGCTTAACATCGCACTGCTGAGATCTCCTAACTCTTCGGGTGATTCTCTTAATCTAAATTCTGATTCTTTCTTTCTTTCTTACTTTCTCGTATGGACCACATCTGGTGCCATAAAATATTCACTGCAGACCTGTCTCTAGTTGGAAGAGCATTACGTACTGACTACAGTTTTTTTATGTCCTACAAAAGTCCTTTATCTAGACTTTCATCTTTTAATATTGTTATGTACCAGACACCAGTTAACTAATATCGCTAAACTTTCATAAACTTAGTTTTTTTTTTCCCCCCGGATAACCTTGAAGTTTTTCTCATTAAGCTTATGGAGAAATGCAAATAATCTGATGCCTCTTTCATGGCAGGCTGCTCTCATCACATTTTAATATCCCTTTCCTCTCAAATCCTCAGTTTCTGAGCTCTTTGCATCTTCCCTTAATAATCTTTTTATCCTGTTAACTAGTTGAGGGCTTTAACATTACACACTGAATTCCAGTCACTTTTTTTCTTGGTGTCCTACAAAAATTGGCACTCCTTCACTGTGAAAGTAAATAACACAGTTTCAATGAAAACAGTGTTTTTCCTTTTCTTTTTCTTTTTTTCCCTCTTATTTATATGTTGAGAAAATAGATGTGGTTATGCAAACATAATGCCTATTTTAAAGAAAATGCTTTCCTTCTGAGAGAATTGCTAAAAATTTCAGAAAGAAAAGAATATGTGTGTATACCAAATACATATGACAAAATAATTTGAAGTCTAAAATAAATCACTAGCAATATTTTAGAAAGGTAGAAACATAATACTATATCCAAATACACTGGTATAAAATTCTGCAGTTTAAGAAATGTTTTCAAGGTATGTAATTTAAAATCCTTTAATTATAGGCTTTGTATAACAAAATTTAAAAATTATCCACTTATTCTAGCAGAATCAGTTTAATTCTATCTTCTGTTCAGTTCATACTGTAACACTGATTCTTGATTCATTACAAATCTAGGCTATAAGAAGACTTGTTGTTTTCTAATTTAAAACAAACAATCAAATGAATCACCAGCAAATAAAGTAAGGCCATTTCCAGCATCAGGTTTCTTGTGCATGTGTGTGTGTGTGTGTGTGTGTGTGTGTGTGTGTGTGTGTGTGTGTGTTCAAGCTACATAGGAAGGATAAGTTTCTATGGAGAAAAAAAACAAAAAACTTTTTGGAGGGTAAACTTTCACATGTACCTTTTGCTTGGTTTAAAATTAAAACTACTATCACCTAAGTGTTCTCTTTTCTCAAACTCACCTGTACAATAGATTTTATTATATTTTTATTTTGCAACTTAAACCATAATATATTGGCTATCCCTATTGACTAATTTGTTGGTTGTGTGCACAATTCCCAGAGACCAATAGCCATTGTTCTTTGCATTATTGGTTGTATATTTTGACCCCTGTAAGTTTTTAATAGAGTGTCATGGTACTATTTTTCTCTAATTTTGGGTTAATTTATGTGTCTTAACTTCATCAAGATAATAAAAAAAAAATACCTTGAAGACTTATTCTCATTAATAGTGTTTCTTTGTTGAGATTGTAATAAAAATAATTTTTATAAATTATGAGCAGCCTTTTTTCCTATCTTGAGAACAAATAAAGCCTAGATTTGATTACTTTCTGTATAAAATCTAGTTAAATAGTGGCCAAAATAAAGGAGAGGCATACAGTACTATATTTATGCAATTATTTTTAAGCCTTAACTATATAATTTCTTCCTGGGATAAAACATGAAAAATATTTCTAGTAAACATTGAGTAAGATATTTTCAATAATATCAAAACTCATATTTACAACCAACTGGTTTATTAAACCAAATACACTAACACCTGACTCAGCTGAGGGATTAAATAGAAGGAGCAACAGACCACAGTCACATGAAAGCCCCTGAATAACTTATACATTAGCACTCAAACTGAGCATATTAATTTTGAAAAATCTACAATCTTTCTAATAATGATCAGAACTTATCTCTTGCAGATATAGCTTCAGGACAATCTATAATTTTTTTTAATTTTAGGAATATTATATATTTCACAACACTTCCAGAAAAAAACTCTATGAATGCAAAAAAAATGTTATTGTTCTTGCTAATATATCTTTATATTAAGTTTCTGGTTTGATTATATAATTTTGGTAATAATATTTATTTTGAATGTAAGTGTATTTTTGTGCAATAATTAAACTAATTTTATAAAATGGAAACAGTTTCCAAAGTGAATCCCAATTCCAAAACTAGACTTGACTAAGCAAGTTTCTTTCAAAGAACAATTTCAAGGAATGATTAAATAGTCAAGGAAGATTTTATTCAAAGTTATTGCAATAGTGGAAAGAAACTGAACTCTACTCTTTGGAACTAAAAGGCAAAGGGGCATTTAGAGGCTGGAGTGAAGAAGTGGAAACTTACCTGAGGATGTTAGGGGCCAGATGGTCCTTGTGATTACAGAGCATCTATGTTTGCTAGTTGTTTCTTTTGGAAGTTAGGTTCTTATCCTTCCATACCAACTGGGAAACAGAGGAACTATCTGTCATTATCATTACGTTTCAAAGTGATGGTGCCGATATCCCTAAGACAGACATTCCTGTGTTTTAAACCTGGCAAGAAGCTGAGAAAATATTTATATATGAAAGTATCAGAGAAAAAATACAGTGTAAAAAAGCATTTCTAAGGTAAATGCTCTAAGAAAAGGGAAATTAGAGGTCTTCAATCAGGATGTAACCTGTCTGAAGTTTAGTCCAGCTGAGAGAGTATTAAAGCATCTTGCTCTGCATGACTTTTCTCTGTAATTCACAAGCATTTACTGAGAAAGACAAAGATAAACCCAATATTGCAGAATAAACATTAAACTACATAAGAAAAGTAAGGAGACAAAATATAATAAGGCATAAGTTCTCCTTTAACTTTTATCTGGCTATTTTCTATTATGAGAATATTTGAAAAGAACATACTGGAATAGAGGCTTATTATATCATACTGTATTTCACATACTCTTCTATTTGAAAGCATACTTTGAATGCTGCATACTATTATTATGCCAGTTAATGACTCCTTCATGCTTACGTTTTATTCAGTTATGTCTATATTCAACTGAAATGAATTCAATGTGTATCCTCGCTTTTTCCTAATTTCCATTAGCTCATTTAATTCAAAAATTAAAGAATGAATCTTTTCCTATATATGTCATAACACCTTGTAACAGGAATACTTATTCTTAAGACCTATAATTAAAATATATATAAAAACTTGTGAAGCCGGGTGAGGTGGTCCATGCCTATAATCCCAGTGACTCAGGAGGCTGAGGTAGGAGGAGCACAAGTTCCAAGCCAGCCTCAGCAAAAGCAAGGTGCTAAGCAATTCAGTGAGACCCTGTCTTTAAATAAAATACAAAATAGGGCTGGGTATGTGATTCAGTGATCGAGTGCCCCTGAGTTCAATCCCTGGAACCACCAACCCCCCCACCAAAAAAAAAAAAAAAAAGAAAGAAAAGAAAAGAAAAAGAAGTGCAGGAAAATACTAAACAGACATGCTGGGGAGAGATTTTTTTGTCCTTCACAATCTTTATAAGTTCTTAGTTAGAATGGACTCATGTAGCAAAAGACAGGAAAGTAGATGATTAGAAATCAATTAGCCACAGTATTTTATTTAGAAGAGAAGAGAAAGATGTCAGAAGCAAGCTAGGCAGAAGACCAGATCTCCTCACAACACAGAAAGGAGACAGCAAAGAAAAAGCAGAATTGAGAAGCGGCTGACAAAATAAATGCTCTAAGTCTCATAGTACATTGTTTGAGACTTGAAGAGACTAGAAGATAGGTTGCCAGAGTAGAAAGCAAACTCAGAGTGCCCTAACCCTATACCTGACCCTGTGGATGAGAAGAGGTGAAGGAAACAAAGAGATAAAGGGAGTGGCAGACATTTTCTTAAGATAAACCACATAAAAACTGTTGGAAAGACAGATAAAATTTAAAGTGCTATGGTAACAAAAGGGATTTTTTATTTAAAAAAAATTGTTCTAATTAGTTATACATGACAGTAGAATACATTTTGACACATCACACATAAATGGGTTATACGTTTTCATTCTTAAGGTTGTACATGATGTAGAATCACAGGAGTCATGTAGTCATATGTGCACATAGGGTAATAATGTCTGATTCATTCTACTGTCCTTCCTATGCCCATGCCACTTCCCCTCCTTTTACTCTCCTCTATCCAATCTGAATACTTGTACCTTCTCTAGCTTCCTCCATTATGAATTAGCATCCACATCTCAGAGAAAACATTTGGCTTATTTCTCTTAGGATGATATTCTCCAGCCCCAACAATTTAAAAGCAAATGCAATAATTTTATTCTTCTTTAAAACTCGGTGATATTTTATAGTGTACATAGACCAAATTTTCTTTATTCATTCATCTGTTGGAAAGCAGTTGGGTTGGTTCCATAATTTAACTATTGTGAGTTTAGTTGCTGTAACATTGATATGACTGTGTCACTGTAGGATGCTGATTTTAAGTCTTTTAGGTGCAAACCAAGGAGTGGGATAGCTGGATCAAATGGTAATTCTCTTCCAAGTTTTCTGAGGAATAGTCATACTGCTTTCCATAATGGTTTCACCAATTGCAGTCCCACAAACAATGTGTACATATTTTACCACATACTCTCCAACATTTATTGTTGCTTATATTCTTGATTATATAAATTTTGATTTACATTTTTTCATATGTGTTTGTTGACTGTATTTCTTCTCCTGTGAAGTGTCTGTTCAGTTTCTTATCCCATTTATTAAATATGTTATTTGTGCATTTTATTTTGGTGTAAAGTTTTTTGAGTTCTTTATATATTCTGGAAATTAATGCTCTTTTTGAATCCTATGTGGTAAAGATTTTCTCCCATTTTGTAGCTCTCTCTTTATATTATTATTTCCTTTGCTGAAAGGAATCTTTTTAGTGTGAATCCATCCCATTTATTGATTCTTAATTTGTCTTGTGTTTTAGGAGTCTTGTTGAGGAAGTCAATGCCTAAGCTGACATGGTAAACTTTTGAATCTAATTTTCCTTCTAATACATGCAGGGTCTCTGTTTTAGTGCGTAAGTCCTTGATCCACTTTGAGTTGAATTTAATGCAGGGTGAGAGATTGATGCTTCATTTCAGTTTTCTACATATTGATTTCCAGTTTTCCCAGCACCCTTTGTTAAAGAGGGTATCTTTTCTCCAATGTATGTTTTTGGCGCCTTTGTATAGTATGATATAATTTATTAATATGTTTTTTTTCCTGTGTCTTCTATTCTGCACCTTTAGTCTGCATGTGTCTTTTGATGCCAATACCATGCTGTTTGGTTACTATTGCTCTGTAGTATAGTTTAGGGTCTAGTATGGTAATTTGTCCTGCTTCACTCTTCTTGCTAAGAATTATTTTGGCTATTCTGAATCTCTTATCTCCAAATGAATTTCATAATTGCTTTTTCTAATATCATTGAAAATTTAATAGAAATTACATTAAATCTATATAGCATTTTTGGTAGTATGGCTACCAAATATTAATTTTCTCTATCCAAGAGCATGGGAGATCTTTCCATCTTCTAAGGTCTTCTTAAATTTCTTTCTTTAATGTTCTTAGTTTTTATTTTTGAGGTCTTTCATCTCTTTTGTTAGATTGATTCCCAAGTATTTTATTTATTTACTTTTTTTTGACGCTGTTGTGAATGAAGTGGTTTTCCAAATATCTTTTTCAGTGGATTCATCACTGATGTATAGGAATGTCTTTCATGTATGGGTGTTAATTTTATATACTGTTACTTTGCTGAATTTATTTATTACGTCTAGAAATTTTCTGGTAGGATTTTTTGGATCTTCTAAATGTAGAATCAGGTCACTAGCAAATATGGATAATTTGAGTTCTTTTTCTATTTTTGTACCTTTAATAACTTTCTTTTGTCTAATTATTCTGGCTAGAGTTCAAGGATGATGTTGAATGGAAGCGTGAAAGAGGGCATCCCTTTTCTGAGAAGAAATGCTTTCAATATTGCTCCATTTACAAAGGATTCTAAGCCTTAGACTTAGCATATATAGCTTTTAAAATGTTGAGGTATGTTCCTACTATCCCATTTTTCTGGTGTTTTGAGCAGAAATGGATGCTGTATTTTGTCAAAAGCTTTTTCTGGATCTATTCAAATCATCATGATTCTCTCTTTAAGTCTATTTGTTTATGTCCATTGATTTCCATATATTAAACCAACCTGTCATCCCTGGGATGAACCCCACTTGATTGTGGTGCACTATATTTTCAACATGTTTTTGTATGGTATTTGATAGAATTTCATTAAGAATTGTTTTCATCTATGTTCATTAGGAATAGTGGTCTGAAGTTTTCTTTCCTTTGTCTGTCTTTGTCTGGTTTTGGTATAGGGTGATACTAGTATCTTTTAATGAATTTGGAAAGGTTCTCTCCCTTTCTATTTCATGGAATAATTTGAGAAGTATTAGTGTTAATTCTTCTTTGAAGGTCTTGTAGAACTCAGCTGAGTATCTGTCTGGTTCTGAGCTTTTCTTGATTGTTAGGCTTTTGATGGTATCTTTTATTTCATTGCTTGAATTAAATTTGTTTAAATTGTGTATACCTCCCTGATTCAGTCTGAGTAGGTCATATATCTCTAGAGTTGTTTACGTCATCAAGATTTTCTATTTCATTTAAGTGTATATTTTAAAAATAGTTTCAAAATAGTATCTGATTATCTTCTGTATTTATTATCTTTCAAAATAGTTTCTGATTATCTTCTGTATTTCAGTGGTGTCCATCATAATATTTCCTTTTTCAGCAAGAATCTTAGTAATTTGAGTTTTCTCTCTCATTTTCTTTGTTAGCATGGGTAAGGGTTTGTCAATTTTATTCATTTTTTAAATGAACCAACTTTTTGTTTTCTCAATTATTTGAATTTTTTCTTTTGTTTAAATTTTACTTATTTCAGCTCTGATTTTAATTATTTCTTCTCTTTATTGCTTTTGGTGTTGATCTGTTCTTCTTTTTCTAAGGATTTGAGATGATATGTTATGTCATTTATTCCTTGACCTTCTATTCCTTCATCGAATGAGCTCAATGCAGTGAACCTTCCTTTTAGTACTGCCTTCATAATGTACCACAGATTTTGATATTTTTTTTAAGAATTTTTAAAATTTCATCCCTGATTTCTTCTGCTATCCATTGGTAATATAATACAATAGTATATTGTTTAGTGTCCAGGTGTAAGAGTAGTTTTTATTTTTTATATTATCATTGATTTCTAATTTTATTCCATTATGATCTGACAGAATATAGGGTATTATATCTATTTTTTTTTGTTAAAGAGTTGATTTGTGACATAAGATTTGGTCTATTTTAGAAAAGGAATCATATGCTGCTGAGAAGAAAGTATTTTCACTCATTGATGGATAAAATATTCTATATATGTCTGTTAATTCTAAATTATTGATTGTATTATATAGTTTTATAATTTATTTGTTTGGAAAATCTATCCAGTAGGAAACAGGTGGGTTTAAGTCAGCCACTATTATTCTGTTATGGTCTATTTGATTCTTGGAAATTGAGAAGTGATTTTTTGATGTGCGTAAATGCTTCATTATTGGGTCACAAATATTTATGATTGTTATGTCTTGCTGATGTATAACATCTTTAAGCAGGATAAAATATCCTTCTTTGTCCCTTCTGATTAATTTTGTCTTGAAGTCCACTTTATCTGATATGAGGATGGAAACTTCTGCTTGTTTATGTGATCCATGTGAGTGAAAATTATATCAATTTTTTTCCATCTTTTCACCTTCAGTCTGTGGGTCTCTTTATAAGGTTAGTCTATTGGAGACAGCATATCGTTTGGTCTTTTTTTTTTTTAATCCAATTTGCCAGTCTATGCCTTTTGATTTATTAGTTTAAGCCATTAGCCTTCATAGTTATTATTGAGATATGATTTGTATTCCTGGTCATTTGGCTTATTTTTGGTTTTTAATTTGACTTAGTTTCTCTTTTGATTAACTATTTCTTCAGTTATACCTCCTCCTTTGCTGGTTTTCACTATTTTTTTCCATTTAATCCTCACAGAATATTTTGTTCAGAATATTCTGTAGTGTGGCTTTCTAGTTGTGAATTATTTTAACTTTTGTTTATCATGATGTTTGTTATTTCGTATTTAAATCTGAAGCCTAATTTTGCTGGATATAGAATTCTGAGTTGGCATCCATTTTCTTTAAGAGCTTAATATTATCATCCCAGGACCTCCTAGCTTTGAGGGTCTGGGTTGAGAAATCAGCTGAAACCCAAATTAGTTTCTCCCTATATGAAATCTCATGTTTTTCTTGTACATTCTTTAAATTCTATTCTTATTCTCTAGGTTAGGCATTTTTATTATAAATTTCCTTGGTTTGGATCTATTACAATATTGTATATTTGGGTTCCTGTATGCCTCTTGAATTTGATTTTCCATTTCATTCGTTAGGTTAGGAAGTTTTTTATATTATTTTATTGAAAAAATTGTGAATTCCTTTTAATTTTTTTATCTGCTTCTTCATCTATTCCAATAAATATGAATCTTGTCTTTTCACTTTATCCTGTAATTCTTAGAAGTTCTGTTTATGGTTTCTTACCATCTTATCTTCATACTCGACTTTATTTTCAAGATTATATATTTTTCTTCTTTGCTTGAGGTTCTCTATTCTAAGTGGTCTAGTTGATTGGTGATATGTTCCATTGAATCTTTAATTTAGTTCATTGTTTCCTTTATTTTTAGGATTGCTGTTTGACTTCTTTGATCTTTCACCTCCTGAAATTTATCTCTGATTTCACTTCTTACATCATCCTTTACATTGAATATTATTTAACTATGTACATTCTAAACTCCTTCTATGATATTTCTTCTCCTATGTTATCAGTGGATTCTATTATTGGATCATCTTAATTTGTTTGAGGTGCTTTGTTACCTTGTTTTTTCATGTTGTTTGTGTGTACTCTGATCAAGCAGTTTGGGTCTGAAGCAATAATGTTTCTACCCTGTAGATTTATAGTGTCTGAAGGTTTCCAGTACCTCATCTTTAAGGGGGAAACTTATATTAATATCATGCAATACAAACAATAATAGCTGTAAAACAAATAACTCCTATTAAGATGTCTATATTAGGGCTGGAGATGTTGCTCAAGTGGTAGCGCACTCCCCTGGCATGCTTGCGACCCAGGTTCAATCCTCAGCACCACATACAAAAACAAAGATATTGTGTCCGCCAAAAGCTAAAAAATAAATATTGGGCTAGGGATGTAGCTCAAGCGGTAGCACACTCACCTGGCATGCATGCGTCCCGGGTTCAATCCTCAGCACCACATATAAACAAAGATGTTGTGTCCACCGAAAACTAAAAAATAAATATTAAAAAATTCTCTCTCTCTCTCTCTCTCTCTCTCTCTCTCTCTCTCTTTCTCTCTCTCTTTTAAAAAAGGTGTCTATAGTTTTGTTACTATGAACAGAAATGGTGTGTTCAATTATTGTCTATAATATAAAAGTATGTTAGCAAAATGGTGGACAAAGAGAGAACACATGTGGTGTAAGACATGTTGTTTATGAGAAAGGAATAGGGAAGGTAAAAGTAAAGAATTATAGAAAAAGTGAAAAAGAAATTAATAGAGGTCCACTGTGAGCAGGAGAAAGGGAGAAAGAGAATCCAGGGAACCAGATAAGTGAGAGGAAACATATACACATATATGTTTATATTAAAAATAAATATATAATATACACTTATTAAATATATTTTATTATATAAAAGTAATATATATATATTAAAAATTAAAATTTAAAATTTAAAAAATAAAAATAAAAGAATACACAACAAAATTGTAATGTACTATTTAGACATCAATAAACTGGTTCATGAAAAATACTTGATTTTCTCTTGCTCTTGCTCTCTCTCTCTTGCTCTTGCTTCCACTCTCTCTTGCTCTTTCTTCTCTCGCCCCTGCCCCTCTTTTTTCTCCTCTGTGTACTGCTGCAATAAAGATCTCTTGGTCAAAAAAAAAAAAAAATACTTGATTTCAAAAATGGTAGAGATGTGAGAGAAGAACAAAGGAAAGAAAAAAATTCTTGATGGCAAATTGAACAATTATTCTCTTTGGAGTTCAAAGGTTTCTCAAATGCTCTTCTCAGCTGATAAGTGGGGTGGTCTGGAGTCTCAGGATGGTGAGGATTGCTAGGGAGGGTTAGTCATTGAGGCAGAACTCCTGGAGGCAATATATAGGGTAAGTATGGTCTAGTTTCTTGCTGTTTGCCAATAGGCCTGGAGATTTTATGATAGTGCATCTCTAGAGCCCAGAAAATTCCAGTCCACATTAGAAGAATGCACCCTAGAAATCTTCTTTGCATTCCACTCATGTGATGTAGCAGCTATTCTTAGCCTGTTACATCGCCTGCTGGCCTCACAATTGCTGGTCTCTGGCTTATTATCTAAACTTGATCTGTCTTGTTCCCATCCATTCAAATTCCCTGCCAGGCACTTCTCTCCAAGGTGACCCTGAGGGCTGGGCACTAGAAACCTTATGCTGGTGGTGGAGAGTCCTTCTGTATCAGGCAGATCAAGACCAGAAGCTAAAACCTGTGGGCTGGCCAAGTATCTGTGAAAGATGAGCCAGGTTTAGGGCTAGGAGGGGTTGGGAGATTGGGTATTTGGAAGTTGGAGGGAACTGTTGGGTGCTAAACTGACCAGGTGAGTTCAGAGGACTGGTGAATACTGTACTATTGAGTAAGTCAGGGACCAGTCTGTGGTCGGATCTGACTTATGCCACCCTGGGTGGGCCCCAAAAATATTGTGGGTGCAAAATGAGCTTATGGGTGAACCACGAGCAAGATGCCCTCATACTTTCTTCCAGCCTTCCAACCCACTGTAGCCAGCCCTGCTAGTCCTCACATGCTTCAGGACTTGCAAAGCCGGGAAAAGTTCAGCTCTCTCCAGCCTCACTATCCTGTGTTCCCTGGGGTATATGCTCCCAGTTTCTGACTCTTCATAGGGTTGTTAGGCTCAAACATGCCTATGAAGACCAAGCTGCAAACTCACAGATCTCAGTTTCAGTTTTTATGGCTCCACCATGCTTGCAGTCCCAGGATGCCTCCTGGATTGTGGACAGTTGATAAAGTCTAGTGGAGAGGTATTTTATTCTTGGTATGTTTTGTGTTTTATATCCAATTAATGAATCAGGCACACTGTGGTATAGCTAGGGCAGACTGACCCTCCAGTCTCAGGATTTTTCATTCTGAGCCTCAAGGAGACATGGTATTTCAGCTGTTTGAGTTCTGTGTAGCTGAGCAAAGAGAAATGCTACCTCACACTATTCTGCTCTTTTTTTTTTTTTTTTGCCTGTGTTATTTCAATCCACATGTGTCTATATCTTTAATACTACTGACAAAAGTTCAGAACATCTTAAAGGTCTGGAGGGGAAAGCTACCATGAAGATCACCAAGCTGCTAACAACTTGTCTAGCCTCCTTAGGATGATCATAAAAGAGACTTTAAAATGGTGCAAAATCTTAAAACCAAATTTTAATAAGAAAACTTTATGGGGATCTGCAGCCATCTTGGGGAACCCTCAATGCATCAGTTACCCACTTAAATTAACAATGTATCTCTCCACACCAGACAGTTGCAATTTACATCAGATAGAAGTCCTCTGCAGTGAGACTTCTTATGAATCCAGCCAGAAAGGACTTCTAGAAAAACAACTTGTAGCCACAAATCACCAAAATCTCTTCTCCCTCCCCTTCACCATGTACAAAGTGAATGAATGGGATGGTGGGAACCTGTGCCAGGTGTAAACCTAGCTCTGTGACTCAGGCAAGGGCATGAAACTCTGTGAAGAATCTGTTTGCTTGACTCATAGACACCAAAGCTATTTTGTCCCCCATCAAAAGAAAATGGATTCACTATGCTGAGACCACCATCACTGACACTAGGAGAACTCACCTTGGAAAGCCTAGGGTTAGTCTCTGAGATTGCAGCGTCCTACGTGAGAAAAAATTGGAATTTCAATACAGGAGCATATAGGACTCCAAATATACAAAATCACAACAGATCCAACCCAAGACATATTATTATAAAGATTCCTAATATATAGAATAAAAATTAAATTTTAATTTTTATCAGGAAAAGTGACTGATCACATTTAGAAGCAAACCAATTCGTATTTCAATTTATTTCTCCACCCAGAACCTAAAAGTTGAGAGGTCTTGGAATAATATTTTCTAAGCTCTGAAATGAAATAAATGCCAACAAAGAATACTATACAAAGAAAAATTAAACATCAGACTTGAAGATGAAATGAATAATCAACAAAGCTAAAAGAATTCATAACTAGAAGCCCTACATTATAAAACATACTCAATAAAATATTTCATGAGGGATTCCCAAGATGGCCACGAATAGAGTGCATCACACCCCGTGTACCGTGCCACTGCGCGGGTGAATAATGAGTTAGAATGACAAAAAGCTATCTTGTTAGGAACTTACAGCAAAATGGGGGTGCACCAAAACCTAGAGGAAGGATTTCCAGCACCGAGGTCCAGTAAGTGAGTCTCATACACAAGCCAACTCTGTGACCGGTGATCCAGGCTGAATGATCCGCATGGCCCGCCCTGTGGCTACAGACGGCGGGGAGCCGCCGAGAAGCCACCAGCAAGCAGGGAGATTGTTGCTGCAGATTCTGTGGAATCCTGCCGCCTGAGCACTCACAGAGCCCTGGGCTGAGTTTGGGGTTTCAGATGGGAAAGGAAGCGGGACAGTTCTATCCTCCACAATGGAAACTCCAACAAGGAAACCAGCAGCCACCATCTTGGAGAGCTGAAGTAACCACTGCCACTCTCCGACAGATTGCAACAATAAAATAGGAGAAATCAGGACTAGCAGGAGAAACCAGGGGACTAGAGGCCAGGCCTGCACAACTGGGCAGCTGCCTGTGCGACTAGGAGGCTGAATACCACACGCCCACCCCCACACCCACCGGCGACCAATCATCCGCCCGCTGCCTTTGCGACTGGGCGGCTGGAAACCGCCCGCCCGCTGACAACCGACCCCGCGACTGGGCAGCTCGAGATCACCCGCCCGCCAGCAACAGCCCACCTGCTGTCTGTGCAACTGGGCGGCTAGAGACCACCTGCCAGCTGACGACCAATCACCCACCGGCTGCCCACGTGACTGGGTGGCTGGAGTCCGCCCGCCCGCTGGCGACCGATTACCCACCGGCTGCCAGCGCGACTGGGCGACTGGAGACTGCCTGGCCACCGGCGTCCAGGAGCTGAAACCAACCAGAGACAGTCCAGTCCCACCCCTCAATTCGGACACCCCAGTAAGGAGCCTGGGGCCCGCCATAGCAGAGAGGTGACCTCACTGGAGCTCAGCCATCGGAATTCCTTCACAGTGGAATCCACTTTAGCAAGCATAGTCTACCAACACAAAGGAGAGACAACAGAGATATAAAAAACCAAAACAAATTTATAGAAGAGAGCAGAAACACAGCAATCAAATAGAGCTGGAAAGTAGCATGAACATCATGAAAAAACAAGGGAAAAAGGAGTACAAACAATGCAGGACAACTTAAATTTACAGGAGGACCTAGAAGCAACAGAAACAGGGATAGGGAAAGAACTCAAGGCATACCTAACTCAGATGGAAAGGAATATTAGAGAAGAGATGAGACAGCAAATCCAAGCAATAAAAGTATATTTTGAAAATGAATTAAACAAACAAATTCAAATGGCAAAGAACGAGCTTTACCAGGAGATAGAGATCTTAAAAAAAATCAAACAGTAATCCTAGAAATGCAGGAAACTATAAACCAAATTAAAACTCAAATGAGAATATTACAAATGGACTAGATCAAATAGAAGTCAGAACACCAGATAATGAACACAAAGTTTATCAACTTGAAAAGAATATAGAAAACACAGAAAAGATGCTTAAATCCCACCAGCAATCTATTCAAGAGATATGGGATGTCATAAAAAAAAACAAATTGGGGAGTCATCGGGGTAGAAGAAGGCATTGAGAATCAAACCAAAGGAATGGACAACCTATTAAATGGAATAGTTCTAGAAAACTTCCCAGAGATGAAAGATGGAATGGATTGCCAAATCCTGGAAGCCTACAGGACCCCAAACATTCAAAACTGTAATAGACCAACTCCAAGACATATAATTATGAAGATAGCCAACATACAGAACAAGGAGAGAATATTAAAAGCTATGAGAGAAAAGAGGCAGATTACATTCAGGGGTAAACCAATTAGTTTAATGACTGATTTTTCATCACAGACATTGAAAGTGAGAAGATCCTGGAACAATGTATTTCAAATGCTGAAAAATAATGGATTCCAACCAAGAATACTGTATCCAGCAAAATTAAGCCTCAGATTTGACAATGAAATTAAAATCTTTCACGGTAAACAAAAGCTAAAAGAATTCGCAGCCAGAAAACCAGCACTGTAAAGCATTTTGAGCAAAACACTACAAGAAGAGAAATTTAAAAATAGTGCCCAAAACTAACAGCAGGAGATATCTCAGTAGAGGGGGAGGAAAATAACCAAAAAGTAAAAACTAGCCAAACTAAAATAAATAAATAAATAAACATGACAGGAAGTACAAATCATATTTCAATTGTAACCTTAATTGTTAATGGCCTAAACTCACCAATCAAGAGACATAGGCTAGAAACCAGGATCAAAAAAACAAATCCAACAATATTCTGCCTTCAGGAGACTCATATGATAGAAAAAGCCATACACAGGCTGAAGGTAAAAGGTTGGGAAAAATCACATCACTCACATGGCCCTCGGAAGCAAGCAGGAGTGACCATACTCATATAGAATAAAATTAACTTCAAACCTAAGTTAATCAAAAGGGATGAAGAAGGACACTATATTGTGTTAAAAGGAACCATCCACCAACAAAACATAACAATTATCAATTTGTATGCACCAAACAATGGAGCTACAACGTTCATAAAACAAACTCTCCTCAAGTTCAAGAGTCAAATTGACTACAACACAATAATTATGGGTGACTTCAACACACCGCTCTCACCATTAGACAAATCCTCTAGACAAAAGCTGAATAAAGAAACTATTAAACTCAATAGCACAATCAATAACCTAGACTTAACCAACATATATAGAATATGTCAACTATCATCAAGTGGATACACGTTCTTCTCAGCAGCACATGGATCCTACTCAAAGATAGACCATATATTTTGCCATAGGGCAACTCTTAGTAAATATAAAGGCGTGGAGATAATACCATGCACCATATCTGATCATAATGAAATGAAACTGGAAATCAGTGATAAAAGGAGGAAGGAAAAATCCTACATCACATGGAAAATGAACAATATGTTACTGAATGATCAATGGGTTTCAGAAGACATAAAGGAGGAGATAAAAAAATTCATAGAGACAAATGACAATACAGATACAACTTACCAGGTTCTATGGGACACAATGAAAGCAGTTTTAAGAGGGAAATTCATTTCTTGGAGTTCTTTCCTCAAAAAAAAAAAAAAAAAAACAACAAATAAATGAACTCATACTACACCTCAGAAACCTAGAAAAGAAAGAGCAAAACAACAGCAAATGTAGTAGAAGACAAGGAATAATTAAAATTAGAGCAGAAATCAACAAAATTGAAAGAGAAAAAAAAACATTAAAAAAATTGAAAAAACTAAAAGTTGGTTCTTTGAAAAAATAAATAAGATCGACAGGCCCTTAGCCATGCTAATGAAGAGAAGAAGAGAGAGAACTCAAATTACTAACCTACGGGATGAAAAAGGCAATATCACAACAGACACTACAGAAATACAGAAGATAATTAGAAAGTATTTTGAAACCCTATATTCCAATAAAATAAAAGATAGTAAAGATATCAATAAATTTCTTAAGTCATATGATCTGCCCAGATTGAGTCAGGAAGACACACACAATTTAAACAGACCAATAACAAAGGAAGAAATTGAAGAAGCCATCAAAAGACTACCAACCAAAAAAAGTCCTGGACCGGATGGGTATACAGCGGAGTTTTACAAAACCTTCAAAGAAGAATTAAACCAATACTTTTCAAGCTATTTCAAGAAATAGAAAAAGAAGGAGCTCTTCCAAATTCATTCTATGAGGCCAACATCTCCCTGATCCCGAAACCAGACAAAGACACTTCAAAGAAAGAAAACTACAGACCAATATCTCTAATGAAATTGGATGCAAAAAATCTCAATAAAATCCTGGCAAATCGAATACAAAAGCATATCCAAAAAATTGTGCACTATGATCAAGTAGGATTCATCCATGGATGCAAGGCTGATTCAATATACAGAAATCAATAAATGCTATTCACCACATCAATAGACTTAAAGACAAGAACCATATGATCATCTCAATAGATGCAGAAAAAGCATTTGACAAAGTACAGCATCCCTTTATTTTCAAAACACTAGAAAAACTAGGGATAACAGGAACTTACCTCAACATTGTAAAAGGTATATATGCTAAACCTCAGGCTAGCATCATCCTAAATGGAGAAAAACTGAAGGCATTCCCTCTAAAATCTGGAACAAGACAGGGATGCCCTCTATCACCACTTCTATTCAATTTAGTTCTTGAAACACTATCCAGAGCAATTAGACAGACAAAAGAAATTAAAGGCATAAAAATAGGAAAAGAAGAACTTAAATTATCGCTATTTGCGGATGACATGATAATATATCTAACAGACCAAAAAGGGTCTACAAAGAAACTGCTAGAGTTAATAAATGAATTCAGCAAAGTGGCAGGATATAAAATCAACACGCATAAATCAAAGGCATTCCTGTATATCAGCAACAAAACTTCTGAAATGGAAATGAGGAAAACCACTCCATTCACAATATCCTCAAAGAAAATTTAAAAAATGGGAATCAACCTAACAAAAGAGGTGAAAGATTTATACAATGAAAACTACAGAACCCTAAAGAGAGAGATAGAAGAAGATCTTAGAAGATGGAAAAATGTACCCTGTTCATGGATAGGCAGAACTAACATCATCAAAATGACTATATTACCCAAAGTTCTCTACAGGTTTAATGCGATGCCAATCAAAATCCCAACAGCATTTCTTGTAGAAATAGATAAAGCAATCATGAAATTCATATGGAAAAACAAAAGACCCAGAATAGCAAAAGCAATTCTAAGCAGGAAGTGTGAATCTGGAGGTATAGCGATACCAGAGTTCCAACTGTACTATAAAGCAATAGTAACAAAAACAGCTTGATACTGGTACCAAAACAGGCAGGTGGACCAATGGTACAGAATAGAGGACACAGAAACCATTCCACAAAATTGCAACTTTCTTATATTTGATAAAGGGGCTAAAAGCATGCAATGGAGGAAGGATAGCATCTTCAACAAATGGTGCTGGAAAAATTGGAAATCCATATGCAACAAAATGAAACTGAATCCCTTTCTCTCGCCAGCCACAAAAGTTAACTGAAAATGGATCAAGGAGCTAGATATCAAATCAGAGACACTGTGTCTGATAGAAGAAAAAGTTGGCTCCGTTCTACATACTGTGGGGTCCAGCTCCAAATTTCTTAATAGGACACCCTTAGCCCAAGAGTTAATAACAAGAATAAATAAATGAGACTTACTTAAACTAAAAAGTTTTTTCTCAGCAAGAGAAACAATAAAAGAGGTAAATAGAGAGCCTACATCCTGGGAACAAATTTTTACTCCTCACACTTCAGATAGAGCCCTAATATCCAAAATATACAAAGAACTAAAAAAATTAAACAATAAGATAACAAATAACCCAATCAATAAATGGGCCAAGGACCTGAACAGACACTTCACAGAGGAGGACATACAATCAATCAACAAGACATGAAAAAATGCTCACCATCTCTAGCAGTCAGAGAAAAGCAAATCAAAACCACCCTAAGATACCATCTCACTCCAGTAAGATTGGCAGCCATTATGAAGTCAAACAACAATAAGTGTTGGCGAGGATGTAGGGAAAAGGGTACTCTTGTACACTGCTGGTGGGACTGCAAATTGGTAAGGCCAATTTGGAAAGGTGTATGGAGATACCTGGAACGCTGGGAATGGATCCACCATTTGAATGGATCCACCCAGCTATCGCCCTTCTCGGACTATTCCCTGAGGATCTTAAAAGAGCG
Source organism: Ictidomys tridecemlineatus (assembly GCF_052094955.1). Taxonomy (NCBI): domain Eukaryota; kingdom Metazoa; phylum Chordata; class Mammalia; order Rodentia; family Sciuridae; genus Ictidomys; species Ictidomys tridecemlineatus. Next base: position 65,476,977 of record NC_135477.1, read on the forward strand.
TACTATAGGGATACTGCCACATCAATGATCATAGTGGCACAATTCACAATAACTAGACTGTTGAACCAACCTAGATGTTCTTCAATAGATGAATGGATAAAAAAAAAAATGTGGCATCTATACACAATGGAGTCCTACGCAGCAATAACAAATGACAAAATCATAGAATTTGCAGGGAAATGGATGGCATTAGAGCAGATTATGCTAAGCGAAGCCAGCCAATCCTTAAAAAACAAATGCTAAATGTCTTCTTTGATATAAAGAGAGCAACTAAGTACAGAACAGGGAGAAAGAGCATGAGGAAAAGATTAACATTAAACAAAGACGAGTGGGGGAAGAGAAAGGGAGAGAGAAGGGAAAGCATATGGAAATGGTAGGAGACCCTCAATGTTATACAAAATTACATAGAAGAGTATGTGAGGGGAAAGGGGGGAAACAAGGGAGAGAATTGAACAACAGCAGATGAGGTAGAGAGGGATGATGGGAGGGGAGGGGAGGGGGGATAGTAGGGGATAGGAAAGGTAGCAGAATACAACAGTCACTAATATGCCATTATGTAAAAATGTGAGTGTGTAACCAATGTGATTCTGCAATTTGTATTTGGGGTAAAAATGGGAGTTCAAAACCCAATTGAGTCAAATGTATGAAAGATGATATATCATGAGCTCTGTAATGTTTTGAACAACCAATAAAAAAAATGTTTAAAAAAAGACAAGCATTAATTACTCCTAAGGATTTAATCACCTTTTAGGCCTTAAGCCACCACACTGAGGATCAAGTCTCAACAAGAGTTTTGGTGAGGACAAAGTGTATTCAAACCCTAGCAACTACAGGAATCTTTAAATGTCATCTTATTTGAAAAAATTGTTTTTGCAGATATAATCAAGATTAGGTGACTGGGGGGAGCTCTAATATAGTATAATCAGTACACTTATAAGAAGAGGAAAAATACAAATAGATGGAAAAAGAATTCTTATGGTTTAGGTATGAGGTGTCCCCCAAAAGCTCATGTGTGAGACAATAAAGAAAGTTCAGAGGGGAAATAATAATAATAAAAAAAATTTCATGAGGAAAAATAAAAAATAAAAATTAAAACCAGCATAGAAAGGAATTACAGTAGGAGAACAATCAATCAAAGGAGAATAAAATCCAATTTAAACAATAGAAATAAATCAAAATAGCAGATATTAAAAATCATCATTCAATAATAATATTGAATATAAATGGTTTAAACTCTTCAATCAAAAGACATAGGTTGGCAGATTGAATTAAAAAAAAAAAACATGGTCTAACAATACGCTGTCTACAAGAGATACCTTACAGGCAAAGGCATCCACAGACTGAAGGTGAAAGGATAGGAAAAAGTAGATTTACAACAGATCTTGTAAACAAGCAGGGGTTCCTAATCTTTCATCAGGAAAAAAAAGTGAATTTCAAGCCAAAATCAATCAGAAGAGACACAGAATGTCATTTTATACTGCTTAGGGGAATCATACATCAACAATATATAATGATCATAAATAAGTATTTTCCAAACAATGAAGCATCTATGCACATTAAAAACCTACTCAATATTAAGAATCAAATAGACTACAATACCACAGTACTGGGTGACTTTAACTTGTCACTCTTACCATTGGATAGATAATCCAAACCAAAAGTAAGAAAAGATTCTACAGAATGAAAAAATATAGTTAACAATATGAACCTAAGAGACATCAATAGAATATTTCACTTATCAATGACTGAATTCACTTTCTTCTCACCAGCACATGGAGAATTTCCTAAAATAGACAATATTTTAGGTCACAAAGCAACTCTTAGCAAATACATGAAAAACAAAAATAATACCTTGTATTCTATCAGGTCATAATGGAATGTAATGAGAAATCAACAATAAATAAAAAACAGAAACCACTCTAACACTCTATAGATTAAATACTATACATTTGAATGATGAGTGGATTGTAAAAGAAATCAGGGGAGAAATTTTAAAAAAACTTACAAGTTAATAAGAATACTCATACAACATATCAAAATCTCTCAGACAGTATGAAGAAAATTCTAAGAGGAAAGTTCACAGCACTGAGCTCATACATTAAAAGAAGGGAAAGATACCAAGTAAATCACCTAATATTATTATATCTCAAGACTCTAAGAAAAGAGAAGAAACAACACCAAAATCAGTAGAAGACAGAAATAATTAAAATGAGAGCTAAGAAACAATAAGTTTAGATTAGAAATACAAAAGATCAATAAAACAAAGAGTTGTTTTTAAAAGATAATAATAAAAAACTATGATTAAACACTTAGCCAAATTAACTTTGAAAAAGGAAAAAAAACTTCAATTATCAAAATCCAAGATGAAAAATAAAAGAGCACCAGACACAGTAATGAAAATCAGAGGATCATCAGAATTTATTTTGAAAATGTATACCCCATAAACTAGAAAGTCTTGTAGATATAGAAAATTCCTAAAGACATATGACCTACCCAAATTGAATCAGGAGTATATAAGAAACTTAAATCAATTTCCAGAAATAAAATTGAAGCAACCATCAAAAACTTACAACAAAGAAAATTCTAAGACCAGGTGGATTCTCAGCTGAGTTTTAGCAGAACTTTAATGAATAACTAATCCTAATAATCCTCAAATTATTCCATGAAAAGGAAAAGGAGGGAACTCTGCTAAACTCATTTTATGATGACAGTATCACCCTGACACCAAAACCAGACAAAGACAAATCAAGGAAAGAAAACTTGAGACTAATATCCTTGATGAACATAGATGCAAACATTCTTAACATAATATTGGCAAATAACACATGAATCTCATTAAAAAGATAATGCACCATGATCAAATGGATTTCATCTCAGGTATGCAAGCTTGGTACAACATATAGAAATCAATAAATATAATCCACCACAAAAAGACAAGAATCCCATGATTATCTCAATAGATGCTGAAAAAGCATTTGACAAAGTACAGCACCAATTCATGTTTAATATACAAGAAAACCCAGGAATAGAAGTAATTCACTTCAAAAATTGTAAAGACTTTATATTATAAACCCAAGACCAACATTATTCTCAATGGCAAAAAACTGAAAGTTTTTACCACTTTTTTTTAACCACTCCTATTCAACATAGCCCTTGAAACTCTAGCCAAAACAATCAAGCAAGAGAAGGGAATTAAAGGGATATAAATGTGAAAAGAATCTCTGTTGGCTGATGATATGATGTTATATGTAGAAGACCCAAAAATACTCTACCAGAAGACTTCTAAAGGTCATAAATGAGTTCAGTAAAGTAGCAGGATACAAAAATCAATACCCATAAATTAATTGCATTTCTATACTTTAATAATTTATCTGCTGAAAAAGAAATTAGGAAAACTATTCCATTCACAATAGCCTCAAAAAAATTAAAATGCTTGGGTATCAATCTAACAAAAAAGGTAAAAGACCTCTACAATGAAAACTGAAGAAATAAATTGAAGAAGACCTTAGACGATGGAAAGATCTTCTATATTCTTGGATAGATAGAATTAATATTGCCAAAAAAGTGCTATATAGATTCAATGAAATTCTTATCAAATGTCCAATGGCATTTTTTACAGAAACAGAAAAAGCTGTCATGAAATTTATTTGGAAAAATAAGATGCCCAGAATGGCCAAAACAGTCCTTCGTGAGAAAATCAAAGTAGGAGATATCACAATACCAGACCTTAAATTATACTATGGAGTGATAATAACAAAAACAGCATGGTAGGGCCACCAAAACAGGTAGCAAGACCAATGGAATAGAATAGAAGACACAAAGACAATCTCACAGAAATATAATTATCTCATATAAGATAAAGGTGCCAAAAACATACATTTGAGAAAAGATAGCCTTTTAATAAATAGTGCAGGGAAAATTGAAAATCCATATGCAGGATAATGAAATTTAACCCTCATCTCTCATTCTGCACAAAACTCTGATTCACAAAAGTGGATCAAAGACTTAGGAATTAGACCACATACCCTACTAGAAGAAAATGCATTGGAAAATATACTTGTGTTTGATGATTTTAAAATCATTTGAGTTTAAATAATGATAGCTAAGCTATGGAGCCAGTCTAGGTGCCTCTTAACAGATGAATAAATAAAGAAAATGTAGTACATATGAACAATGGAATAGTACTCACCCATAAAAAATAATAAAATAATGGTATTTGCTAATAAATGATTGGAACTTGAGAATATAATCTAGTCTCAAAAATTTGAAGTAGAATCTTTTCTTTGATATTTGGACGCCATTCCAAATAAATGTGTCTGGGGGCCCATGGTTAAAAAAAAAAAAAAAAGAAAGATTAGTAGAGTAGACAAAGGGAACTAAGGGAAAAGGAAGAGAGATATGGGATAGGGAAAGACAGTAAAATGAATTTGACCTAACTTTTCCATGTATATATATGGATATAACACAGTGAATCTCACCATCATGTACATTCACAAGATACTAAATAAAAAAATAAGAAAACAATAAGTAAATAGCAGAAAGATCAGTAGAGTCAAAGAAAGGGAACAGGGGTTGGGAGGAAATGAGGGAAAGTGGAAGTATTAGTATCTGAATTAGAACAAATTATATTTTATGCTTTTATAATGATGTCAAAATGAATTCTATTGTCATTTATAACTGAAAAACAACCAATTAAAAAAGAATATTTTGTTTATATATGGGGAACACCAAGGGAATGAGATTTTCTCTAAGAGGAATGTTTTAAATCCAGCATAGTTAGTGTCTTCAACAAGAACAAGACAATTTCAGAGAAGTTACAAAAAAAAAAAAAAAAAGAGGGGTCAGCAATTAGAGGAAAAACAAATAAATGGCAGGTGATGACTCATTAATATATCTTGATAATGAGGAATCCCCCAGTGCTAACTCCAGGCCCATAAAATCAGTTGTTTTTAGAGGAAAGCTCATGACCAAACATGTGAATACACCTTATCAGGTGATGATCAACAACCTGATTTGGACAGGAGTGAGCATGATCTCATAGGGTCTCAGTCTGATTGGATGTAGAAAACTTCTACCTAAAAGTCATTAGCAAACAGCTTTAAAGGTCATCTCCAGCAATACCATATCAATCCTTGACAGAACCAGCTCTAAATTATCAGTTAAAATGCTTTCAAAACTTGAAGAAAATTTAGAATTTTCAGTCACATATTGAAGATTAAAAACTATTATGTGCTTGCCTTAACCATACTCCTATAAGAGTTACTAGCTTTTCCATTTTGCAGCACTGTAAATTTTTATGAGAAACTCTTTATATTTCATAAAGACCCAGGAACAAGATAATTGTCTTCACATGTCGTGTGCCATCATTTTTCTGGGGGGTTGGGTGGTTAAAAAGTGTCAATTTGGTGAACATGTGAGATTATAGAACTAGAGAAGAGTAAGATTTTTGTTGAGTGGTTAAGTCTTGCAGACTATTTGCCCCCTGCAGCTGTTCTGCTTACTCAAAACTTTGGGTAATGTGAGATTGGTAAAATGTCCATGAATATCCACTATTATTTTAAGAAAATGAGAACTTCAGTCAGGTCTTTTCATGGACTTAGCCACATTGCCATCCACACTGACACTTACATTTCATAATATTTCTTTGCTATGAAAAGAGGGTTTTTTCCCTCCATTTGTCAGCATGCTCCTTCTCCCTGTCTTGAAATATGTATTTATGCACTTGTCTGGATGTCAAGTGTAGCACCCAAGTCCTGTTAATGTGGTACACTTAAAACATTCAATACATAAATTTATAGCTTAGATTGAAGGAACTTAATATTTTTGACATTGCCTTTTTATGTTATTGGATAAGTTTTTTAACTTAAAAGTAAAAGAATTGAGGTGAAAGTATGGAATGGAATGAAAGAATCAGGGTGCCGAGATCTAGTGATGAACTCTAAATTGCAAGAGTACCATGGTGTTCATGTAAGCCTCAAATGTTAAGACAGGAGGTAAGGGAAATATGTAAAATTCAGTAAAAATATGGGTATGATTATCATTGACTAGAGCCAAAGTTAATGAGAGAATAGCAGTTGTCATGTAGAAGTAATTCTCAACATCTGCTCTACAGTTTTCTAGTCTTCTGTTATATTGAAATTACTGTTCAATCATGACCTCCATAGTCTGAGGGTAAGGAACATAATCTAGATATAGTGTGAATAGCATTTAGTAGAAGCTTTGCCTTTCTTCTTTTTGAATCATTTCTAATCCTCCTATAAATAAAGCTAATAAAGAAAAGTCACTTAGATGAATGTCCTTCTCTCAGTCACGTTAATGACTTTTCTCCCTTGTCTAATCATTACTGGACATACTGCATTATATAAATGAACTTGCAAAGAGATTTACCAAGCATGCTTACAAATAGACAACCACCACCTTAATACACATTATAAAAGTAGTACCTTAGTAATCATTTCATAATTCTTAAAACACTTTCTTTGGAATATACAAACACAGAGATACCTAAGTTAAAATAAGACTCTTCTTGGACAGGTACAGAAATATCAGATGGATATGCCCAGCTCAAAAGAACTACAAAACTTATAATCTGAAACCTCCTCCTTCTTATCTTCACTACCTAATGCTATCACATCTCTACACTTATAAATTGCTGTGATTGTTGGATTTTATTTCCTTTCTTTAAGGATAAGTTTCTTCAAGAGAAGGAAATATGAACTTTATATTTAAACTGCAGCCATATGGAAATGAGCTAGCCCTTCTGGGGCTCAAGTTCAAAATTTTATGATAGAACTCTGCTACATGCTGGGCTATGTGCCCAGATGATTCCATAATTATTGAAACAGGCTGGATAAAATGGCAGCTGCTTGACAACTGTGAAAACGTGGGATACAACCATTACTCATTAGTAAACTTAGACCATTGTGAATTCTGCATTTTATACAAGAAAAACTATTTGTGCATTGTAGTGGTCATTTTTGCATCTCTGTGACCAAATAACTGAGGGAAACTACTTAAAAGAGGAAAATTTTATTGTGGCTTAGTTTCAGAGGCTTTAGCCTATGGTCATCCAAATTCATTGCTTTGGAATTGAGATGAGACGAAACATCATGGCAGAAGGGCAATACATAGGAAAGCTACTCAGCCAAGGAAGCTGGGAAGCTGAGAAAGAAGTAAGGACGGGGATGGAGGAAGAGAGAGAGAGAGAGAGAGAGAGAGAGAGAGAGAGAGAGAGAGAGAGAGAGAGAGAGAGAGAGAGAGAGAGAAATGCAAGTGATTGGTTAAAATGTAAAATTCCCTGAGGAACCATTCCCTTCAGCTAGGCTTGTTCTCCCATTCAGATGTCTGGATCAATCTACTGATGAGGACAGAGACTTCATAATCCAGTCACTTCCCAAAAGCCCATTTCTGAATACTGCTGTATCAGATATTGAGCTCTCAAGAATGAGCCTTCAGAGACAATTCAGATCCAAAACATAACATGCATATGAATGTGTTTCTAATAATATGTGAATATAGAATATTTATTTGCACATTAATTTCTTCAAAACTCAGAATGGTTTCCCCATATATGTGTGCACATATATACACACACACACATACACACACACACATACACACACACTCATATTTATGACTTCTGATACACAAGTTCAAGAATTTTTCTTCAGTCTGAGCCTAGGAATAAGATTGTCTCAGCTGGTCGGGAAAATTGTTGAACAGCTCTTTTCATTTTTTTGTAGTTCTGCTTCTTTTTTTTCCTTGGTACTTGGGCTTCAATCTGGGGCTTCACACATACTAGTAGGTGCTCTACTGCTAAGCTATATTCCCAGGCTCATGATTTTGATTTTCTGTCAAGTCTACTTACATATCTAATGTCAAAATCACAAGAACAACAACAAAACAACAGCAAGAAATGCATGTCTAATTGTACTCATGTATTCATATCATAACTAATCTTCTGGATAATATTTTTATGTATAAAATGTTTTATAATAAAATACATAAAAGCTGTGATATAAAAAAAAACTAAGTATGGACTCACATGGGTAGTACCTGAGGTTTACATTCATACTATGGTAACTGTTCTCTCAGTAGCAATGAGATATGTTCCAAAATCTGTTTTATATTAGCCAGTAAAAAGAAAAAGGCATTTTCAGCCAAAAATATCAAAATTTTTATGAATTCAAAATAAATCTCTCACTTAAGAGAACCATAGTTTTTTCATGGATCTTATGGTTTGGATGTGGGAAGCCCCCATAAAGGCTCATGTGTTCAAGGCTTGGTTCACCCATGCAACAGTGTTCAAAGGTGAGGCTCTAATGAAGGGTTTGGATCATGTGGATTCTGACCTCATCAGTGGATTAATCCACTTTTAGTTAAATGGAACACTGGAAGGTGTCAGAAGTTGTGGAAATTGGGAACTGGTGAAAATGATTGTGTCCCTTGGGCATGCCTTTGGGAAATATATCTTGTTGATAGCTCCTTTCCCTTCCTCTCTCTCTACCCATTTCTCTAAGTATGTCTGTGTGTATCCTGGCAGCCATGTGGTAAGTTTTCCTCTGCCATATGCTTCTATCATGATGTTTCTGCCTTAGAACCAGCTGACCATGGACTGAAACCTCTGAAGCTGTGAATCAAAATAAATATTTCTTCCTCTAAATTGTAAGGTATTTTAGTATTTAGTTACGGCAATTTTAAAAAATAACCTAACAAAATGGATCATAAAGGAATTTATCACAGGTATCTATTGTGGAGGTGGCTTACCTGTTGGAGTAAGTGAAACAAAATCAAGATGTTTTATATAGCATGGTAGATAATTAAATTATGGTTAGAGAAGTCTTCATCAAGAAAATCACATTAGGGTACAAACCAGAAGGCACTAAGGGGAGGGAAGTTTTATCATATAAGACACAAGATGTAGGGGCAAAATAGGCAAAGTGGTTCATGTGTTCAAGTCATAACTGTTGGCTAGTGACTAAAAGAGTCAAATCAAAATGCTAGGCAAATTGAATCAAACACTAGGCATTTTGAAACAATATTAGGATTTGTCAATTTTTTTTTTAAGATTGGGAGGCATTTGAGAATTTTGAGCTGATTTTGATTTCAGAAGAATAATAAACTGTTGTGTTGAAAATGGACCAGGTCAGAGTAAGTTCTTAAACAGGAAGACCATTTAGAAATTTATTGAAATACAGCAGGCAAAATATAATGTTTGCAAAGACCAACTTGTTAACAATAAAAATAGTGGAGAAATATAATTCAGAATACATTCTGTATATGATTATCTCTCAGTTTATATATGACTTTAGAGAAAATGAGTCAATTATGAATAGAAATATTTCTACCTGTAAAATTGGAAACATGGAAATTAATTTAATTGTTATGAACATAAAACAAAAGGAATAGATATAGAAATATACAGAGAAATCTAGAAATTCAGGTAATTTTAATCAAATCTCAATTTAATTTGTTTACTAGATAAATGAGCGAAGATGTGGAGGAGACAGGATGTGAGGTTTCTGTCCAAGATAAGTACTGGATGGGAGATTTAAATTTGAGAATCATAACTCAAGAGCATAAATGAGACTGAATAAGAAAATCAAAAGGAAAGATAATATACAAAAAAAGTAAATCATGATACAAGGATTTTTTTTTTCACTTGGGATACATAAAGGAAGTGTACCATAAAGTAGAAGTAAGGCCAAAGTGTATGGTTTTCTGCAAAGTGAGCAGAGATTTATGAAGAAGAGAGTGATTAATGAAATGTGGCTGATGGATCAAGTTGTAAATGAAGAACTAGCTGCAGAGTTTCTCAACACAGAGATCATTTGTAACCCAGACAAGAGATTTATTGGTGGGCTGTTGATGTGAAGCCTCACCAGGATGTGTCCAATAGCACATATTGGACAGGAAGTTGAGGAAGTGGAGAACAGTATGAGCAATTATTTTGATGAGTTTTCTCTGTGAAGGGAGTTTTGTCCCAATGACTAATATAGTCATGGCAGCTAATGAACATTCTGTTTTAAATGTGTTTTCATTGGATTCATGTCCTTCCTCATCATCTCTATAGAGCAAGAGACCTTTACACGCAAAGATGTGCCACACAAAGACGTGTAGGGATTTAAGAGCTGAGAGAAAAGTTTTCCTAAGTTGAGGAGCATCCTACAAGTAATAGGCTAATCTAATTTGGTCCAAAGTAGGCTATAATTAACTTATTCTTTAAAAAGATCAGTTTATAGACTTCTGAGGCCATTGTCATCTGGAATAGTTCTAATTGTTAGTCAGTTTAAGATGCTCAATATTATTCACAGGGGAACAAACAGGTTATTTTAACAGTAGCCCATGAGGAATTTGTAAATATTTAAATATTGAACAGCAGTGCAATTTGATTCACTGTTGTATATTTTTATGAAATAATCTAGGTATATGATGTTTAAGGCATGTTAGAATATAAGATTGCATCTTCCAAATACTTTCAATAACCCAGACATGTAAGTCTAGCCTTTTGTAGCTCAATGTGTTGACTTTTTATTTATAGAAACTAATTATTTTTCTTAAACTAGGTTTAAATATGTTTGCAGATATGATAAAGAGGATAAAGAGAGATAGAAATCAAGTACCTACATTATATTGCAAATTAGATAATAATCTTACTTTACACAGACCAAAGAACTAAATGATATCAAATAGCACATTACATGCCTCATCCTCTATGACTCTCATTGTCCTAAGCCAATCACTCAAATTTTTTTCCTAAATTTCTCCTCCTTCACACCTGAACTCATGTTCCATAATTTATTACCAAGACCAAGTCACTAGGGAATATGTCGATATGAGGTAGATCAGTGTGTAGATGCAGTCTGTTTGTCCTGAGTATCATATCTCTATCTGCCCTGTGTTGTATTAGTAAGCTCTTGACATTTCTGTCTTTTTGTTGACTTCCACCAAAGGGCAAAGTAAGAATAAGATGAAGAGAGAAAGGAGAGTTCGAACTAGACCTGTAGGGCCTTGGCCCTTCTCCATAGGTTCTCTTCAAGATGGCCACCTTGTTCTATAAATGTGGCTGTTATTATGTGATGTCCTTTAGTATTCTGTTTTGTTTTTCCCAAAGACCATTTTCTTATGTATTCCTTGTTTTTTTCATTGTGGTTACATTACTACACATCATTTTTCTACCCTACCCACATCTCTGTTAAGCATTGATTTGCTGAAACTATATAAGATTACCCTAATTTGAGGTTGATACTTTCTTGCTCACACAACATTACTACTATAATTGGTGCTTGACTTGTCTCCAAAAGTGGGGAAAAAAGAAAGAAAAATTCACAATGAGATTCTTGGATTGTATTGTGAATATATTTGAGAAGCCAGAGACAACCTTCTTTCCTGAGGGTAGGTAATCCAAATGGCATACAGCTAATCTGTGCCAAGCAGAGCTCACAATTACTCAAATTAGTGCCTGTGGTAACATGAGATGAAGTGCAGGTGTAGAGTATTGGACGATCAAATGGGTGAAGTATTTAATCACTATGACAACTGTAGTAATTATGATTATATTTGGTTTCCCCTGACAACCCTAGAAAATGTACATAAGGAAATTCTGAAATTAGCAGCTGCAAAATACAATAAGAATGCACATGGAGAGTCCAAAGTTTCCATGGTAGCATTGAAGGAATACTGCATCTTTCTGTAATTGTAGTTTCAGAGATGCAGGGCCATGTGAATTCTCAACATTTTCAGGTCTCTTAAGCCAAATAAATGGCATTGAAAAATAGTATTGGGAAAGAGGGAGACATTGAGATAGGAGATAGAAAAAGAACATTGTGAACCTCTCTGGCCACTAAAGGTAGACTTCCCTCTTTCTCTAGGCTGTAAATAATACACCTCTGCTTAAGAATCTTAAACTAACTGAACTTAGACAATTTACTCACAAGCTTATGGTGCCTCCTTTTTACCATCCCTTATTGCCATATAGTCCCATAACAAATTTTAGCTCCCAGCCCAGGTGGAAATATAAGCTGCTTCAAAACATGATAGCCTACATACCAATATAAATATAAGATGTTAAACTCTGTTGGAACTGAGCTTGAGAATAGGTACAGAAATGAATTATAGTAGAAAATGAAATACAAAACTTGCTTAGGCTGAATTTCTTTTCATGAGTGCATTTACCCTGGATTCAGAGTGTAATGTGTTGATAACACACTGAACAATGGTATTCATAGACAGCTAGATTAGCTAATTGAACCTAGGTCTTCATAGTAGCTTATGGTTAATGAGGTCAAGACTGCCTGAGCTTTCCCAGCATGTTACAAAATAAGGTTCTCAAACTTTAGCAAGCATCAGAATCACATAGATGACTTGTTAAACCAGGTTTCTGGACCCCACCCTATGAGTTTCTAATTCAGTATTATAAGGTAAACAAAACCAAAAAATATGAATTTCTAACAAGCTCCCAAATGAAGCTGTTTCTTCTGTCTAGGGACCACATTTATTAGAGATATTGCTATAAAGCCTAATTGCATAAAGTGTGCAGAGAAGCAGTGTCAACTAGAAGCAATGTCAATGTCATCAACAAGAAGGCTCCATCTATATTTACCAAAGCAGAATTTGTAATTCTAAAAAGACCCCTAGGTGATTCATATGTTAAAGTGTAGAAGCACTACTTTACAGAAGTTTGAAGGCTCAGGGTGATGGAAATGTGGAATGGGTTTCTTTTTATGTATAACCTGATAAACCATTTCCTATCATACCTTCAAGGGTGGCCAGAGGACACATACTGCAACAAGATTTAGCAAGTATTTTGGTAACGGAAGCATCCCATTTTCATGCAGAGTTCTTCAAATTTATGCTGTTCTCTGTAGATTAGGCATGGTAGTGAGGGATACTATAATGGAAGTTCCTTATAATGGAATTTCCTTACTCCCAATAGGAATAAGGAAATGACATTATATATAAAGTGATTGTAGTGACAGGGATGGGCATAATTTTTAGGCTGAACAAGAATGCCTTACTAACATGGGCCTTACTACCTGTTTCTGACTACTCACTATGTCAGCAACAGAGACCAAATTTGAATCACTAAGATTGTATTGTTCCCATGGGAACCAGCTGGCTGCCCAGTGGTTTTAGACTGTCCTTTATCATGGAGGAAAAGTACATTGTCCTCATAGGGATAGATATGTTTCCGTATGGAAGCTATCTTCACAGCTTCTATCTTATTCAACATTCATGTGCTGAGAGTGTCTTTTCTGGTGCTTCTTAGCATTATATGGATGACAATATTATTTCCAATGCAAGGACTTATTTTAAGGCAAAACAATGATAAAATATACATAGCATACAGTTTATTATCATAAATATTGTGGGTGTGACATTCAGAGCCTTCATGTATATTCGTATTGTTGAGCAACCATTACCACTATCCATATCCATAACTTTCTCCACCTTGAAAAACAGTCTACCTGATAAACAGTCATTTCCCATTATTCCTTTGCTGAGACATTGGAAACCACTGTTTTACTTTGTTTCTCTCTGATTCTGACTACAGTAGGTACCTCACATAAGAGGAACAGCATAGTATTTGGGTTTTTTTTTTTTTTGTGTGTGTGTGTGTGTGACAAGATTATTTAACTCAGCATAACTTCATCCATGTTGGTCAGGGTTTCATTACTTCTATATATGTATATATTACATTTTGCTTATCCACTTATCCTTGAGGGGATGCTTCAGTTGTTTCTTCATTTTAGCTATTGTGAATGATGCTTCTTCAAAGATGAGTGTATAAATATCTCTTTAAGATTCTGATCTCAAGTATTTTGTGTGTGTGTGTGTATGTGTGAGTGTGTGTGTATATTTGTACAGAAATGAAATTGTATGTAATTCTATTTTTAATTATTAAAGGAAATGGCATACAATTTTCCAGAGTGATTCACACTTTTACTTAATTTTAGTTTTTATTTTTAAATGCCACTTGATAAAAATCGTGTAATTCATGGTGTACAACATGATTTTTTATTGAATATAAATGGTAATAGCTAAATCAAGCTAATTAACAATTGAATTACATTGGATACTTTTTGTGTGTGGTAAAAACACTTAAAATCCATTCTCTTGGTAAGTTTCAAGTGTGTCATATGTAATTGTTGCTGTTATTGTAATGCTAAGGATGGAACCCAGTGCCTCAAAAAAACCAGACAAGCGCTCTACCACTGAGCTTCAGCCCCAGCCCCCTCATATATTGTTATTAACAATATTCACCATATTGTACAACAGATCTCTTGATTTTATACTTCACATCTAACTATAATTTTAGGTCACATCATTTTGTGTTCCCACTGACAGTATAAAAATTTCCAACTTTTCCACATCCTCATCCACACTTGGCATTTTCTATTTTATTTTCTCTTGTAATATTCATTCTAATGGGTGTGAGATGGTATCTAATTGCAATTTTTATTGATTTTTTTTTCTAATGAGTAGTAACATTCAATATCTTTTCTTGTGTTTATTGGCCATTTGTGTATCTCTTTTGGAGAATGTCTATTCAAGTGCTTTATTCATTTTTGAATCAGATTATGTTCCTTATTATTGAGTTTTAGGAATTCTCTGTATGTTTTAGATATCGATGTCAAAATCATAGTGGTAATAACCCATACGTAGAAAGTAGACAATTATTTTCTGGTAGTTTTCTAATATTGAATTATATTATTCTATAAAGTTGATAAGAATACTCACTAAATTATCTATCAATATTGGATAAATTTGAATAACCTCTCTCTCCCTTAAATGCAATATATTTAGAAAACCATAAAGATTCTGCACACACACACACACACACACACACACACACACACACAAATCTCTTAGAACTAATAACTGAGTTCAGCACAGTGAAAGCATACAAAGCCAATTCTTATGGTTTAGATATGAGGTATCCCCCAAAATCTCATGTGTGAAACAATACAAGAAAGTAGAGAGGTGACATTATTAGGTTATGAGAGTTTTAACTTAATCAGTTTATTAATCCCCTGATAAGAATTAACTAGGTGGTAATTGTAGACAGGTAGGAGGTGGCTGGAGGAGGTGGGTCCCTGGAGCATGCCTTTGAGATATATCTGTTTTGTTGAGTGCAGCTTTTCTTTGCTTCCTGGTTCAAAGTTCCCAGGTGTTTTCCTCTGCCACAACTTTCTAACATGATGTTCTGCCTCAACTCAGGCTCTGGGGAATGGTGTGAGCTATCTATAGACTGAGATCCCTGAAACCAAAATCTTTTCTTCATTTAATTGTTCTTATCAAGTCTTTTGGTCACAGAGACAAAAAAAAAAGCAGATTATAGCATCAAAATATAAAAATAAGATGAAATTCTATACACTAATAATGAACAATTGAAAAAAATATGTAAACAACTCAATTTGCAAAAACATCAAAACAAATAAAATACTTACCAATTAATTTAACCAGGGAAATGAAAGACTTGCACAGTGAAGATAATAAAACATTTCTGAAAAAGTGCTTTGTGTTAGGTCCTTAAATTAGATTCTTCAATGTATAAAAACTTTTCACTTTCATCACTTTAGAAATCAAGTGAATAAAATAATTTCTAAAAAATATCTTGGATAAGCTTATTTAATTTGATTTTTTAAAAGGAATTACCTGTACTATGGAAAAGGAATAAGATTTAGAAAGTTTATTTCATTTGTAAACTTCAATTAGTGAAATTCAGTTAGGTGTTTCAACTTCTATGATGAGCCTATTAGAAAACTTATCATTTGTGTTTATTATGGTTCTTAATGATCACATTTAAGCCTATCTATTTTTCTATTACAGACACTGTGAGAGAAAAATGACAAAATTTGCTTTCTTAATACTTATCCATTTTATATAAAGAAGCAAACACTGTTTAAGCACAAAATAGTTATTCAGAATGTCCTTCAGTTAATTATTTCCAGAGGCAAATTAGCTATTGCAATAAAATATTTTTTACAATGTATTTCCAGATGACATTTATGATAGTCACAAGTCTTTCATACTTTACCATTGACCTAATTTTTTTTATTGAAGAACATTATCTTATTGCTTAGAGTATTTGTTTCTTTGACTAATTTTAGAGGTGAGAAATTAGATTTAATTTTAGATTTATGACCAATAAGATTCTAAAGGTACTGAAAAAAGTACATTGCTTCAGTATACTGTAGAGAATAAAATGTTTTAAGAACCTTATATACAAATTAAACATGAAATTAAAGAAAAATTGATAGGACTACATTATGTCCTATCCTGCTTCCTAGAATATAAACTTTGTGTTAGTTCAAGGAGAAACTCAAAAATCTTGAGTGTTGCAAGATATGCTCATAGATCTAATGCTAAAAAATAAATCCATCCCAATTTTTTATGAAGTTAGTAAATAGTATATGATTTACTTACTTTCCCAACATTTGAGAGTCCACTATGAATCAGGGATTTCCAAGGCCCCTAGAGATAGAGCAATATGGAGGAAGATTATTTCCTGCCATGAATCACATCTTGTAGCTGTAGGTTCTATGAAGGCAACAGTGAAGGAGCATCTGAGTTGTGGACTATGAGAGATGCAACTTTATCTCAGTGGCAGACAAAGTGCAGGATGAAATAGAAGGATCAGGCTCCCTGGGCCAGAGAAGTGTGCAGCTCCAGCAGAGATAACCTGGGGATAGATGAGTGACAGCAACCAGTCCCTGAAACTCTCTTCCCTCTGAGTAGATAACTTACCAGTCCCCTAACACCCTGAAACTAATGGAGATTTCTTGGACTCTTTCATAGGTGTAAAATAAATAAATAAATAAACAAACAAACAAACAAATAAATAAGTAAATAAATAAATAAATGCCTTCTACTGTTACATACTGGAAAATACAGTGTGATAAACAATACTGTGAGAACTCAAATTTTGTTTTTTCTTTTCCTTTTCAAGCTCAAATGCTCACTCATGTCATATAGTATCATATAGCACATACTTCAAGAAGTACCAAGTATTTTCTCCAAACATAAAACAACAGGGTCTGGGGATATAGCTCAGTTGATAGAGTACTTGCCTCACATGCAAGGCACTGGGTTCAATCCCCAGAACACATTAAAAAAAACACCATCACCAACAAAAAGCTCTGACATGACATGTAAAAGTTGCTTATAGTTACTTTATAGGAACCACCATTTTTAATTCCAGATTTGGATTTGCTTGTTAATCATCAGAAAATGATTTCAGAAAACAAAATATTTATATAACTTTTTTAAAATTTCAGAATACAAAAGCTGAATTGTCAGTTTCACTACTTAACAATCTAACTTTGGTAGAATTAAACAGGTTAAAAATACACTTTTATGTTTTATAATGTCAACCAACAAGATAAAGACTAAGTCACAAGAGAGGTTTTTAGAATATAAAGTTTCAAATCAGTCATTTAATCAAATATTTTGTAGTCTTTTTTTTTTCTTTCTCCTGTCTTTTTAATCCTTCTAACTTTTTAAAATATATAGTATATTATTTTTAGGTATCTCTAGTTACTCTACTGTGAAATAGCACACCAAAAAATTCTTGCTTCTCTCTAACCATAAATTAGTACTCATTGATCAGCTTTTTCCCATCTTTCTATCTATCTCCACACCTTCACACCTCTCCCCAGCCTCTGGTTACTTCCATTCTGCTCTCAATTTCTATAAGATCAACTCCTTTAGATTTCACATATGAATGAGATCATAGATACTCGCCATTCTGCACCTGGCTTATTCTCTTAACATAGTAGTCTCTAGTTTCATGCATGTTGTTGCAAGTGACAGAACTCTATTCGGTTTTTATGGCTGAGTAGTATCCCCTGGTGAATAAATAACATCTCTTCCTGAACCATTCATCATATGATGAGAACTAAGTTTGTTTCTGTTTCTTTGTTATTGTGACTAGGACTGAAATAACACAGGATTCAAATGTCTCTTCAACTGCTTTCATTTTTACATTCCTTCTCTGATTTCATTCTTTAGTGATCCTAAAGTAAAGTGAGGTGCTTTTATTTATTTTCTTAACATGTGGATGTCTGTGCTTGCAATGTTCTTTGTATTTTAAATAATATTAAAAATATTTAATACAATTAAAATCAAAATTATGATTGACAGGAAGTTCAAGTTATAAATCTTGTCATTCTTGTTGAAAATGTAGGAAATTTGAAAAATAAAGAAAAGGTCCTTAAGACCCCTAAAGCTCAAGAAGTAAAATCAAGAATTAATAAATGGGATTAATTCAAATTAAAAAGCTTTTTCTGAGCAAAGGAATCAATAAAGTGAGGTGATAGCCTACAGATTAGGAGAAAATCTTTACCACATGCACTTCTGATAAAGCACTAATCTCTAGGATATGTAAAGAACTCAAAAAACTTAACACCAAAAAAGAAAATGACCCAATCAATAAATGGGCTAAAGAACTGAACAGACACTTCACAGAAGAAGAAATGCAATTGATCCACAAATATATGAAAAGCAGTTCAACATCTCTAGCAATTAGAGAAAAGCAAATCAAAACTACTCTAAAATTTCATCTCACTCCTGTCAGAATGGCAATCATCTTGTTCGAATTCAGGCAACAATAAATGTGGTGAGGATGTGGTGAAAAAGATACATTCATACATTGCTGGTGGGACTGCAAGTTGGTGCAACCAGTACAGAAAGTGGTATGTAGATTCCTCAGAAAATTGGGAATCGAACCACCATTTGACCCACACCAGCTATCCCACTTCTTGGTTTATACCGCAAAGAACTTAAAATCAGCGTACTATACAACAATGTTTATAGCAGCTCAATTCACAATAGTTAGACTATGGAACCAACCTAGATATTCCTCTATAGATGAATGGATAAAGAAAATGTGGTGTATATACTCAGTGGAATACTACTCAGCTTTAAAGAAAAATGAAATTATGGCATTTTCCATAATTGGTTGGAGTTTAAGAATATCATGCTAAGCGAAATAAGCCAATCCCACAAAATCAAAGGCCAAATGTTTTCTCTAATATTCAGATGTTAATTCACAATAAAGCAGCAGGCAAGGGGGTGTAATAGGGATGAATAGAACTACCATAGATTAGGAAGTGGGAAGTGATGGGAGGGGAGGAGATGGGATGTGGGAATAGGAAAGACAGTAGAATGAAACAGACATTATTACTGTATGTATATATGAGACTGCATGACCAATATGACCCTGCAACATGTATACTCAGAAAAATGAGAAATTATATCCCATCTATGTATATCAATGTGCATAAATGCATTCTATTGTCATGTCTAGCTAATTAAAACAAATAAAAAATTTTAAAATAAGAAAAAACACTTATATTTGTTCTGTGATTAATGTTCTATTAACTCATAAATTAAACAAATTTAATTCTTTTACTCTGTTTACTCTATGTACAATTTTTAATAATTAGACTCCTGTAAACAGTTTAAATTACAAACTCTTCAAAATTCTGAAAAGGTAAACTAACATACTTAACAGACTTATTTCACTATCCTTTTTTTTTTTTTTGGTTAAAGTTATATGGAAAAGAAATTTATTTTGGCTTAGCTCTGATCCAAAGTTTGTAATATTTGACTACCACTTTCAATTTAATCAATCACATTTATCAACTTGCTAAATTAAATTTTTTAAACTTTGAAATAGTCTGTTGTTTGTCAGTTTACTTTTTTTTTTCATTATTTCAATATTAGGGATTAAACCTAGGGCTTTGTGCATTCTAGGTATCATAATAGGCATGTGTTCTACCTCTGAGCTACCCAGTCCTTTTTAGTTTGAGACAAGTGTCTCACTGTGTTGCCCAGGTTGGCTTCAAATTTATGATCCTCCTACAAGTTCCCAAAAAGCTGGGAATATAGGCTAGCCATTACCATGCCCAAATGAAATACTGTCTAGAAGTTAAATCAAATCTCATATTTTAAATCACATTTCTAACAACAACAACAACAACTTCCTTCAGGTGATTTTTCACTAAAGAATGTGAATTCACACTTACAAGTGAAGTTTTTCAGTGAACAGATTTTCAGTGAAAAAAAGTTGGGATCTTGCTAGAGATTTTAGTTTATTGATTCCAGAACTAAAGTAGCCAGCATTTGAAGTTTCTAATTAATTCTAATGGAGACAAAGATTAAGAGGTTGAGCCTCTTCATCCAGTAGGGTTTTTGACTTCCATATTTTGGAATCAATCAATATCATATACACATCTTAAAATAGTTCCTTCAACAATGTTTTCTTTTATTTCATCCTGAGATTTGTTTTTTGTTTGTTCATTTGTTTTGTTTTGTTACATAACTGACCTATTTCCAATGATGGAGGAGAATTGAGGGTCAGAATCCTTCTTAAACCACCTTTCTATAGCCATCAAGTAGAAAAAAAATGGTGAGGTCATTTTAAAATTTTTCCTCTGCATCAATTTGATGGTATGAAAATAATAAAATCTTGTGATCCTCTGAGGACATGAACGTTTGTCATTTTCATGTGTCTATGAATTGGATATGTTGTTGTTCACTTAATTGTCTAACACTATTGGTTGGTCCAGCTGATACAGTAAGCAAATACTAATAAGAATTTAGACCTCTATAATATGACTATCTTTGATATTAGGCTGTTCACTTTTGCTTTGTCTGGAAAAAAATGGGCTTTTGCTTCATGGCAAATTTTCAGTGATAGCTAAGAATAACCAGTTGTCCCTTTCTGTTTAGTGTTTTTCAGGTGCACAGTCATATTTTTGTCAGATTTTATTTATGTTTTTAATTTATTTTTAGTTGTAAAGAAAGTCATATTACATATAAAATACTGTGTATGATGTTTATAATTTAATGAAACATAATTAATAATTCCTATATATGCGTTAATCTATATAAATGACCAGTGGCAGTAGGATGGAAAGTATTATTCATTGAGTAACTATGTGACTCTACTTAACATACATTATTTATTCCTCATAATAGCCCACATTGCTGGCTATAAGAATTTGGGAAACTTGCCCAAGATTATGTTGTGGCGCCAAGATTTTGAACATAGATCTTTGACTTTAAAGCCTGTACTAATTCTCTACTGCTACATAGCAATATTATGAAAACTTAGTGCCTTCAGTCAACATACATTTATTATCTCATAGTTTCTTCTGGTCAAGAGTTCAGGTAAAAATCTCCTGGTCTTTGGCTGAGCCTCACAAGATTATTAGGTGTTGACAGGGTTGTAGCCTAATGTGAAACATGACTAAATATCCAGTTTTAAGTCATTTAGGTTGTAGGAATAGATCTGTTCCTTATGGTTATAAGACCAAAGACTTTGATGTTTTGTTGTCTATGCGTTGAAGATTAGTTATCCTGAACCCCTGAAGGCAGCTCACAGTTCCTTGACATATGTGCCTCCCAATTTCATTGATTGCTTTGTCAAAGTCATCAAGGAAGAGAGACAGACAGACAGACAGAGACAGAGAGACAGACTCAACAACAGAGCTAAGAGCATCTCATGTAATGTAACTATGTAATCACTTAAAAAGAAACACAGACTTCCCATCATCTGTGCCATATGCTTTTGAGAAAAGAAAGCCATAAGTTCTATCATTGTCAAGGGAAGAAAATCACACATGGCATAAAGCCAGGAGTTGGGCATCATATGTATATCTTAAGAGGTTGTTCACCATAAACACTTTTTGAGTTTTTTAAACTCATGACCCAGGTTCTGTGTTTAGCATTCTTTTCTCTGCACAGTGGAAGAAGGTAGTGTGGTTTTTCCATGAGACATCAGCTCAGTGTATTCACATTTTTAATTGATGATTTTCTAAGAGATGATCATCTCCCTAAGATGATCTCCATTATTATAGAGGACTTATTATGTAGCATGTCTGTCTTTAGTACTCACTATCCTCTTTTATGAGTGGGAAACTATAATGTCAGAGGTTATATCTTTATCTATATCTCTATTTATTTATTTTATGGGGATATTAGTTCTAGGGTTAGGTCACTTGTAATTACATTGTATTATTCTCCCATATTTTACTTTAGAATCATTTCCATGTGAATCCATTTGACTTTTGTTCAGAAAAATTATATGGGATAGTATTCTAAACAGTCAATTTGCGTATCTACAGGATTTTTGTATAAGTTTCCAAAGAAATGCATAACTAATAAGGTTTTTGTTTTTAAGAATATGTTTGCACCTTTCCAATGAAATAGCAAGATGTGAAGAAAGAAGATCTAAATAGTGAAGAAAGTAGAACACAATTTTATTTATGTATCTTCTTTTACTAACTAGAAAATCTTGGTCAGGTCATTTTAACTTTAGGGATGGAAAGAAGTGAAGGATTAGTTTTATATTTCTCTCTTTCTTTCTCTCTCTCTCTCTCTCTCTCTCTCTCTCTCTCTCTCACACACACACACACACACACACACACACATACACATACACAAACACACACAATAATGTTGTACAGAGATTCTAATTCTATCCTCCTAACTCTATGCTTTTGATTTAGTTTTCATTGGATACATTACATATAAGCAAAGAAATATAACCTCTTTACCAATATGCATAGTGTACACATTTTGCTTAATTCACAGTATGAAATAGATATTAGGAACTGACTAAACATCAAGGTATTTATATCAGTTCCTAAAGGAAAAAATAAAAAAACAAAGGTAGAAGAAAATCCTCTATTTCTGAAGCTTTATACTTGGAAATTTATGAAATGCTTTATATATATATGATCAATTTTATCATTACGAAAAAATAAATCTAAAAATATTGTTGAGTGGGTTAGGGGCATGTGATAGAGGACTCATTATGTAGCATGTATGAGGCTCTGGGTTTCACCCCCAGCCCATAAAAATAAATAAATAAATAAATAAATAAATAAATTTTTAAAAAGAATATTTCACCTAAGAAATATGAGTGAAGTTCACATTAACAAAGCTTCTCATTTTAATTTTAATTTTAAGGAAAACCATAATTTTGCAAAGCAGCATATTTGTGAACTTTCATTTAAGCTATTGACTTGATGATTTATAATTTTTTAAAAATATTTGTAAACTTTCATTTAAGCTATTGACTTGATGATTTATAATTTTTCACCTTTAGCAAGAATTACATGTTATTAGTATATTTCTAGCATTCAAATTATAATCCAACCAAAATGTGTATTTATTTCCTCCATGAAAGAGGCATGATAAATCCCCTGACAAAAGTTTTCTAAGAAATCTATTTATAATAAGTGCATGTGCATAACCACACTACACAATTCCAGAATGATCCTGAGAAGTTTCAATAGAAACAAGGATCTAAGCATGAGAATATTCTTGTTTAAGCCTGATGACCTTTGAATCTAAATATCAGTCAATACCAACTACATAATGTTCTTCTCAGATTAATCTCACTGAAAAACTGCATATTACCTACATTTTCACTTTTTAAAATTTTCTTTTGTTTTGATCAAATAAGTACTTTTGGAAACTTTTTGTTGGCAGGGAGTAAGAAAAAGCAGTAGATGCTTTTTGTTATGTAATGTAAGTTACCTTCTTCCATGTGGCTATAAATGGAGAAACAGTTGACAATTAACGGAATCCATATTGGCTATACACTTTTGAATAATTAATTGTTTAGAGGATCAACTAGTGGGCTCTAGGCAGAGAAAAAAATTAAGAATTTGGAATGAATCCAATCAGTCAATTACTTGCTCTCTCCATAGAACAGACTATTTCAGCTTCATTGAATTAGGTTAATTAGAAAGGCAATGGACCTTCCTCCCCAAAGCCACTTTCACAATATTTTTAGAGATTAAAGTGCCTGTTATTTAAAGAAGCAAATAATTTCTGCAGGAAAATACTGAGTATGAAATTATCATTTATACCACACACACATATATTTTGTTTTATAATATACATCATATGTATATTGTGTGTTATGTGTGTATATATGTGTGTACTTGTGTATGGCAAATATACATACACACATACATGTATCCTAACAGAATCAAATACTCCTGGGATGAGTAAAAAGTATTCAGTATAAAGTTATCTTCTAGTATCAATGTGTAGTTGTTGACTATGATCCTTTCTAGCTAAAACTTAAATCTAGTTTGAGATTTGATGAAAAAATTCAAAGTTGCCTGAGATTGGAATTGAAAGAATGAAGTCACTCTCTGGTATCTGCAATCCTGGATGAACTGCATGGCCATGGGCGTATAATGCAGGAAGACCTTGACAGAGGGTTCTCTTTACAAGTATATCTAAAGGGAGTAATCCTTCCCTCCCTCCTAACTTCCAATAATAATTATTTTGGATTCAAATATTTTAAGTCCATATAAATTTTTCCTGTTTGCCACACCTAAGTGGTGACCAAACATGTTAACCATAGCTTTGTGACAGGAACAGTAGATTTGGTGTGTAAAGACTTCTGTGACTTATTTTGCTTTAGCTTTTGATATTTTTTGTTTCCCAAAGGGAGTTATGACATCAACAACAATAACCATTACTCACATTTTTAAAGTTCTTTTCTGTATCAGAGACTACAATCAGCACTTTGTATGAGTTATCACTTTTAGTATTCAGCAAAATCTCACCAATTCTTTTTTGATACAAATTACCTTATATATAATTGGTAAGTAGGAAAAGGAAGTTGGAATTATGAGGAAGCTGTATTGATTCTTAACCTATTTTCCATTAAATTTATGTTTTGACACAATCTGGAAAAGCTGTTTTTTCCTAATTAAAAAGAAAAATTTTTCTATGTGAGAAGATCTTAAAGGGAAAAATGTGAAAATCTATTGGTGCACCTTTGTTTAGTGAAAGTAAAGTCTTCCTGAATGGCTACATGAACAAGTATCATTGATGATAGGTTAAACTCTCTAGAGAGTCTGGAGTACAGATCACTGAGCTGCAGCTTTATTTGTCCTAAATAAAATAACAGACTAATAAAGATTAATGACATATGAAGTTTTCATTTTTTTCTTTTTCTTTTTATTTTTTAAATTTAAATTAACTTTTAAATGACTCATAAAAATATAAAAATATACATGTTAGTGGTAATTGCATTACCATGTAATGTTTAGTACATGTATGTATTCTATAAAGTTTAAATCGGATTAAACATATCTAATTAATAGCAAGTTATTCTCCGTTATTTGAAATAGAAACACACATTTCAATAACTGTGATACATGCCTAAAATACCACTAAAACATATAACAGTGATAACATTTTTATTGCAATTATGATTATTTTAGTTTTTGTTACTATTCTAGATATAAGAATACAGGTCCTTCCCAGGAATGTATATATGCTATTATAGTAGGGATACCTTTTCAGTTATGGTACTGATTTCATATAACGAGAGAATTGTGGATAATCTATCCTTTTTCACATAGCTGGAAGTGAACAGCAAGGATGGATTCTAAGCATATCAATTCTAGAGTCATCTGTCTTAACTCATGTGATATAAATATAAGTTAATTCAATTTCTTTGTCCTAATAACCAACACTTCTGTTATGATGAAAGAAAATCTCCACGTAAAGAAAGTCCAGTCTTTGGTATCACCTATTCTTCAAGGCAGGTTTCTTCAAGGTCAGCACTAATTGCTTCTATTATTTATTTATTTATCTATTTCTGAGAATGTATTTATCAAATGAAAGAAAAAATTAAATAATTGGGTGATAAGGAAGTTAATACTAAGGTAATAAGAAGGTTAGATGAATTCAGAGTTAATCTGTTTGCAAGTTATATAGATATAACTGAGGAGAAAGGAAGAGGATCCCATTAGATTTATTTTAATCCCCTTTCTATGTGGAAGGCAGGCCACAAGGCCTAGCCATTACATAGCTGTTACTATTTGACAAATTGTCCCTTTACTGAGTGTGGAAAGCCTATTTGGGAGATTCTGGGCAAATGAATGACACCTGAAGGAGCATCTGTGGCTGTTCTGGTTCAAGTCCAGTATTTCCTTCTATGTACTAATTGAAGCTTTTCTCTTTATTCCAGTTCTCCAAGAATTTTTTTTTTATTACAGAAGTCCTACACTATCAAATTAATTATTGTCCGAGTCCTGTTTTTCCTCATTTCAACTCTCGTTTCAGTGGATTGCCTTATGGTCACAGAATATGCCATTTTATCCCTATAATATTAGAAACACTCAGCTGTCTTATTTGTGTTGCACTGTGTATCCTATCTGTCTTCATATTTAGATTGAAGTTAAGGCTGGGAATGTAATTTAAATATCACATGTGAGGGAATAAAAAAGAGGTTTTGTATAGAGGGAAGCTTGCAAGCAAGAGAGGAATTAAAGTATAACTTAGGCATATTGGCATATTGTCCCAATATGCCTAAGTTATACTGCTGGTCAGCTACTCACCTGCACTGGGTTATAACATGAGCTGCCCAAATCTAGACATTTAGAAACCTCTGGGAAGAAACATTCCCCATCCTAGGGTGGAAAAGGGTGACAAATTTCTGGTTTAAGATTAAGTTCAGCTTGGATGCTACCTGTTTTTCTAATCACAGGGGTAAATAGGCAGAAGAACAGTGTTGTCTAGGCCAGAGGGTGGACACCTAGGTTAATCTTAAAAAAGAAACATTGATCCTTGCATTAAGCGTGAATGATCCTTGTGTTTCTTCTTTTCTTCGACTATTGATCTAGGGCAGTATGGCATATGAAAGTCTCGAGAGATTTTTGTCAGTATGAATGGTGAGAATAAAAACAAAAATCGAATAATGCTTTTCTTTTCAGCTTAGTAGCAGCAGAAACACTGCTGAGTTTCAATCATTGAAGGACATAGTGGAGTTTGGAGAGCAAGATAAATATTTAAATCTCCCTGAAATTTTCAAACATAATTAAATAAATTGTAAGTCCAGATAGAATGTTTTTGTTTCGTTGCTTTAGTAGAAGTGAAGATTGGTATTACAATCTTTTCTATCTTTGTTTACAAAGGAGAGCTCAATGCCTCTGCCTTGGCGTTCCCATTTGGTATAAGTGTACATTACAGAGAAGCTTGCTGTTGCTATTCTTACTCACTGAGTCAAGGCATAAAAATTAACATTAGTTGTTTTGCCTACTATGTGTTTCTTTTTTTAAAATCAGAAAATAGAGTTCCTTTTCTTAATTACATCTGGAAGTTGACTGAATAATTTTTGAAAGATGAGTTGTATAAAATATTTGCAAATATGTGTGTACTGGGGCCCTGAGCATATATTTGGACAGACTTACAGTAGGTCAGAAAATGACATCAACATCTGACTTGTACTTTGGGGTGTATTGTGTGAAGGTTATTCATTTACAAGGTAAGTCATAAGCTAGTAAGACAGGTTTCACTCAATATTTATATTTTTCCATGCCAGCAAATAAAAACTAAAAGGAAAATTTCTGTTATTTAGAAAGGTATATGTGTATATGTGTGTGTGTGAGAGAGAGTTAGAGTTTAAATATTATTGATGTTGGTTGATCCATTAAAAAAAAAAGAATGTCTTCTTATCAACTTTCTTAGAAAATTTCCTGGAAGTATAATAGACAGTTATTTTTATTTAATTACTTGGAATATCTTACAAAGAAATTCCCTTTCTTTTTGGTAGCTATGTAACCAAATAACATTTGAACACATTTTTGCCTAAAGAAAACAAGGCTCTTAGATTTTCTATCATATTCTTTAAGCCAGATTCATATTTATGGATTATCTATATATCCTTGTTTGCTATTCTAAGGCAAGGAATTTTATAGATATTTGCGATTTATCCTACTGTCTTTAGGAGAGTACATTTTTATTTGCATAGCCACATCCTTTCTATAGCCATAAGTTTAATAAAATGGATCAGTTGAAAATGATTGCCATAAGCCATAGTACATTATTGTTTGGGAAAGAGATCATTGCTGGGGGTGGGGTTGTGGGTGAGGGGGATGAGATTTTAGTTACATCAATGCCATTTACATTCAACTTGTAAAATGCTTGGAATCTTTAACAAGTAGGAAAGATCAGAGACTTACTCTCTTTTCAACTCTTATTCAAGAAGTGTCTACAATTCAGCCTGCTGAAAATATAATAAGGAAGCAAGTATCAAAATGTTACATTGGAATAGCCTGTTGTTCTAGTCGAGTAACCCAGACATCTCTTCAAGAAGAATGGCTTCTATTGTGTGTCTGAACACTAGTTTTGTCTTTCACATTAAGATTTATGTTTTATGGATTTGCTTTAAGATAAAAGAAAAAGATGCCATTCTCACCCTGGGAGACACTGCTGCTGCTTTATCTCTTCCGTTCTCTTCCTCTATCTTATTTTCACGATATCTCTTTTCATATCAGAAGTCTTACTGAGTGAATTGAAGTATCAGACTGGTATTACAGGCATTTCCTTTTGTTCAGGATAAAATTTAATGATAACTCCCGTGAGAAGTGATGGACAGAGAAGAGATGAGATTCCTGTTAAAAGGAAACAAGAAGTAGATGATGAGACTCACCAAGTGTTTGAATCTCTTCCTCCCATCTTCATCTCCCCACAAAATCATTTATAAATAGTATAATGAAGGTATTTTTTGCCTTTTTGACAGTAGAAAGTTTTCTATGTTAGATGTACAGTTGAATATTTTATGCTTTAAAAAGTCAGCTGTGGTTTAAGAACATAATCTTTGCTAAAGAATGCATATGCATAGAATGTAGTTTCAAATAACTTTCTTTGGTTTGCAGGTACGATTCTGGTGGACAACATGCTGATAAAAGGGACTGCTGGAGGACCAGACCCCACCATAGAACTCTCTTTAAAGGACAACGTGGATTACTGGGTGTTATTGGATCCTGTTAAACAAATGCTTTTCCTGAACAGCACAGGCAGAGTTCTGGACAGAGATGTTAGTGTCTGTTTGTTTATTTGTTTTTTTTAAAATTTTGCCCCTGTGTTATAACTTTATTATCATTTAACTGTCTACATATGTTTGTTAATACAATTTTGATTTTCTTTATATAAATTAAATTTATTTCCTGCATATTTGAACAAAAAAAATTAACTACTTGAAAGAACCATGAGAAAGGAAAGGAGCATCTGTGTCTGAGAGAACCATTAAATTTCCCTTTTAATATCCTGGAAGCTTGTCAGATTTCTGAACAAGAAGAGAATAGAGTGCATGTCATATGGAGGTGGTAATGGCAGACTAGGACAGGCATGGCTATAATCCATCTCTCTAACAATGGCAAAATATAAGAATGCCACACAGCTGTGGCACTGAGGACAGAAGTTTGGAGGGTGCCCTCATAGTTACTTGTCTTGCAAGTTCTAAGCCTTGGTAAAAGGATTTGACAATGTGCTTACGTGGCTGTCAGAAGAGCAAAAGAAAGTGAACAAATTTCCTGTGCTGTCCTAGTCAAGTAGGTCTCTAGCAGCATGACTTAAGTATTTTGTTCTTAAGAACAGCTAAATTATCAAAGTTGCTCAATGATTCGCTTTTGAAGAAGATGGAAAAAACTTGAGTAGATTTAAGTAGCTCCTATATGTTACTCTGTTTTCATATGCATGCCCAGATTTCTTGTGGGCAGAGAAGGGAAGTGAGGGTGAGTGGATCATGACCAGTAATTAATGGATAGGGATCTAGACATTTCAAGAGTATTTCTAAACATGCCTATCCCCAAATTCCCAGTTTATGGAACCTAAACATCAGGTTTTCAGTTTAATGAGCCTGAATTACCTCACAGCATTGGTCAAGATTTACAATCCACTTTACAGAAGGTTTGAAGAAGATGATTCCTTAATCTTCATGTCTAAAATGTGGACTCTTTAATAAACGTCAATTTACCCCTTATTTTAATGTGGATTAATATGTTCTTTACTACTCTGAATTTTTGTGAATTTTGATTCTGTAGCCACAGTGCTGTCAGCACATCAATCATCAAAGTGCAAGACCTTTTATTCAGAAAATCCTTAACCCAATGCACATGTATTTCCTGAAAATTTGGTTCAAATTTAGACCACTGCTGCTAGACAGTTAGTGAGGTAAATTAGTGCTTTTATTGCAAATCTAATTGCAACTGGAAATTTTTATTTTATACAATTTTAAAATAATATAAGCATATGGAAAACATACGAGAAAATAAAAAGCTTATGTGTGATTTTTTTTTTTTTTGCCAACTAGGGACAATAACATTTAGTATTTATCCTACCACATGTTATTTTAAGCATACATGCACATATATTTAATACTAACTAATTATAATTGGATCATACGCTTTCAGCCTGATTTTCATGTAACTCATGATACACATACTTCCATGTGAATGAATGTATATTTCCATCAACATTTTAATAGCTAGATAGTTTTTGTGGAGAGAAAAATTAGGTATAGTGTGTGTGTGTGTGTGTGTGTGTGTGTGTGTGTGTATGTGTGTGTGCGTGTGTGTATGTGTGGGTGCGTGCATGCGCGTGCTAGAGATTAAACCAAGTACCTTTCATGTGATAGAAATATGCTGTACCAGGAAGCCAGATCTACCACCTGGCTATATTTCTTAAACCAATCTTTTATTTTAACATCAAGTTTGTTTGCAGTTTTTGTGATTACAAAAATGCCACAATGAGAATTTTTGTAGAAGCATCTTTGTATACTTTTTCACTTAAAAAAAAATGAAGATAGCTCACTTACCTTCATTAAATTACTGGTATAGTTACTTACATGCAGTTGACTAACTGCTAACTAATTATATCTACACACTTACACATCAACACTGCTAACTTACTACAATATATGAAATGAAATAATAATATTGTTTAAGCATGTGAAAATTCGCTCTTCTTGAAGAGCTGTTGTTTTTACTTTATTGTATTGAGTTGAAATAAGGTGTTTCTTTCTTGATTATTTACCTCAATGATCCTAGGTCACAATGCTTTCTAAGAAAACAAAAACAAAAAACAACTAGCATGTAATTCATTTGAGAAAAGTATGAGTGCCTTTTTCTCTTATATAGACTTCATTTATAAATAGTGCTCTCCAGTATGAGCATAATATATCAATAATGTAATATTTACATACATATATTTACATGTGTTAAATTTTATTTA
This sequence comes from Ictidomys tridecemlineatus, assembly GCF_052094955.1. Taxonomy (NCBI): domain Eukaryota; kingdom Metazoa; phylum Chordata; class Mammalia; order Rodentia; family Sciuridae; genus Ictidomys; species Ictidomys tridecemlineatus. The sequence goes on from NC_135477.1 coordinate 65,508,036, forward strand.
ATTTAAAATATAAATCATTAATTCATTTAATTCAAAGGCTAAATATTAACACGTTATAAATTATATTATTATGAATTAATACCAAACTATTATAGTTTCTTTTAAAATATAGGGCATTTACCTGAAATATAATCCTTTGGATTGTGGCCCATATTCTTTGGACTGTTCATTTTAAGGACTGTAATGAATCATAATAAAAATATGAATGCTCTGAATAGCCAAACAGAACCAAAAATCAGTGTTTAACCCTATGAACAACAGCCTAGGCTCCATATTATTATCACCAAATTAGAAATTCTTTTAACATTTTTGATTTTGAAAATTGTTCCAGAAATTGTTTAGTGTAAAATGTTCCACTGAGTCCTTGACATACAGTGATTCTTTTGAAAAAATATTATTTTAATCAAAGATTTTTAGCTTATAAGGAAAGCATAAAATACCTTAAGATGAACTCAAGTTTTATAGGCTGAGAATATTAAAATATCAACACAATAGAAAGAAAGTCAATGTGTTTTCAGGAGGATTGAAGTTTACCAGGGACAGAAGAAAATTACTCCATCTTAGACGGCAAAAAGTAGAATCACTGTTTTGTGTGTATCCTCTATTCTTCTTCCTGTGACTAGATTACACTTATAATTTTTTAACTTATTATTTTCTCTGTCATTTCCTTGTTTTGGATTTGACTTTAACTCTTTTTGATGATCACTGTACCCCAGATCACTAACTTTTTGTTTTTAGATTGTTACTTTGTACAAATATGGGGTACAGTGTGACATTTTCATACATGTATGCAGTGTGTAATGATCAAATCAAGATAACTAACCCTAATTAATTTTTCCATCTTCTTATCATTGCTTCAGTGGGAGACTTTGGAGCTTCTCTCTTTTAGTTTTTCATAAAATACATAGAAGGGTATTGTAAAACATAGCCATCTCACCTTCTGCAGAACTTATTACTTCTCTTTAATTGCACACGGATACCTGGTATCCAACTTCCCAGAAAGCCCTCTATTCTCCTTATTTCCCAGCCTCTCATAATCACTATTCTACATTCTCATTGACTTTTATTTAAACACCCTCATTTGAGGAAATCGTGGTATTTGTCTTTGTCTGACTTACCATAATGTTCCACATTTCCATTCATTTTGCTACATATGGTGGGATAACATGTTTTTGTATGGCTGAATAATATTCCATTGGTATATATGCCATGTTCTCCCTACCATTCATCTGTTGATGAGCATATTTTGACTCCAGCTATTGTAATAACAAACATCGATTATGTATTTTTCTTCATTATACTGGAATATTTCTCTTTGGATAGATCCCTAAAAATGGTATAGTTGGATCATATGATAGATCTATTTTTAGTTTTTTGAGAAACATATGTTCTTCTTCTTAGGTGTTGTAACAAGAATGAGGAGAATTTTCTCTTCTCATTCTTGCATGCATTTGTTTCTTTTTGGCTTTTTGATAAAAGCCAGTGCAACTAGGTTAAGTGATACCTTATTGTGTGTTTGTTTGTTTTTGTTTTGTTTTGGTACTGGGGATTGAACCTCAGGGCACTTATCCACTGAGCCACACATCCCCAGTTCTTTTTAGACGGGGTCTTGCTCAGTTGCTTAGGGTTTCTCTAAGTTGCTAAGGCTGGCTTTGAAACTGCTGTCCCCCTGCCTCAGACTCCCCTACCTCTGGGATTACAGGCAAGTGCCACTGTACTTGGCTCATAGTGGTTTTGACTTGCAATCCCCAGACAAGTATTGAAATTAAGCACTTTTTCATAAATTTGTTGGCCATTGGAATTTTTTTCCTTTTAGAAGTATCTGTATCCTCTGTCTATTTTAATTGTGCTGTCTTTTCACTCTTTTGATGGTTTTCTTTGCTGAGGAAAACCTTTTAGTTTAATATAATTCCGTTTGTTTGAATTTGTTTCTATTTCTTTTACTTTTGGAGTGTTATCCAAAGAAAAGTGTTGCCTACATTTATGGCTTAATATGTTTCCCCAGTGTTTTCTTCTGGTAGTTTTAATATCAGGTTTTGCCTTGCAGTCTTTGATCCATTTTGATTTACCTTTGTATAGGTTGAGAGGGCTCAAGTTTTCCACTTCTATGAATATCTAGTTTACAGACTGACTATGACCATTTGTTTTCTTTTTTTCTTTCTTTAGCCAGGGAAGGAAACACCAACTAAATAGTTATTGGCTGGATACAATCATAGCCAAAGAAGGAGGAGGGAAGTCACAGGGTAGCTCTATACTTAATTGAAACTTCCCTTTGAGGAACCCTTAGTGGGACTTTATTTTCAAGGGAAGACATCCAAATTATGTTTTCGATAATTTATTCATTGAGGCCATAAATGATCTATCATTTGCACGATTATGGCTGCAAATATAAACAAACTTAATATAAACCAAAATATTTTAGCATTAAATGTTAAAAAATAAAATGATAAATATTTTCATGAGAATTTCTGAGGATAAAATTAAGACATAAAAATATCAAGCTTCAAATATTTTATTTAATTATAAAACATTTTATGAAGTTGCATGACTATGAACTGTTTGGGAATTTTCAAGTTTGGTCCATAAATCTTGGCATTATGGCTGCATTTTGTTCTTTATTTTTATTTCTGTTCAGTAAAGTTACATAAATTTATTTTACATAAAAAAGAAAGCCTATAAAATCAATAGTCAAAAATGATAAAACAACGAAAATATGATGTACACTGGGGAAATGAATGGTCTTTGTAATAAAGGAGCATCACATAAGAATCTTTAAAATACCAAATTTTCTCTTATGGTGAATATTTTTTAATCACTAACTGGGCATAAAATAATTCTACTTAAGATACTATCAACAATTAAAATAATAGCAATAAAAATATGACTCCAGTATAGTATTTTAATAGCTATATCAAACTCTGTGCAAAATTAAAAAAAAAAAAAAAACTTGAACATTCAAAAATTGAATTCATGTTAGTACCAAACCTTTTAACTTGTTGTCTTTCAGAGACTAAGCTGATAGCTGCATAAAGAGCTTTGACCAGTCTCCCCAGTCCACTATTTAATGACTAAGTTTAGTAGGCTTATCTCCCTGCATCTATTAGCATAACTTTAGTATAAATTCCCTTAGGTCTCACTTGGAGTTTGGGATAATCTCTTAATTATTAACTCGACCATCATTCTTGATTTAGTCTGTTCTAGATGCAGTCCACGCAAAAAGAGTTCTGACCTTGTCAAGAACTAACTTTTCATTGCAAACTCTTTTATTTCTCCCTCAGAGTTTCCTATAGTCAAGTCATATTCCGGTCTTTATCATTTCTTTTACTTAAAAATGTATACATTACACTAAGAAAACTGAATTTAAGTGCTTTCTCCTAAGTACAATGTAGGATTTTGCTTTCTTTTGAACTTAAGCTTTGAAATTACCTTTGTGTAGTAAAGTAAGTTAAAAGTTATCTACTATCAAGGCATATCTTAAAGGGTATTTTATATAAAAACCTACTCCCTAATAGTAACATTGATATGTCATCTCTTGGTCTATATGCCATAACCTTTAATAGTCTTTTATTGTACCTTCAACATAATTTTTTATACTCATTTAATATCAATTTTTAGGATCTGCTTTTAGTGTCCAAGGACTAGGTCATATTAATCTAATCCCAACCCATATGGAACTTTGCACATAACAAATACCTACTACTAAAGAATAAAACAAACTGAATATCTTTTTAATTTATTATGAAAAAACTACAAGTTTTTCTACATATTTCAATATAGCTAATTATATTCTGTAATCAATACGTTCTTCTCTAGGAATCTTCTGAAAATAACCTGCTATTCAATGTGAAATTTAATTTGTTAAGGATGTTCACATTTCTGTCCAGTCATTTAAGTTTACTTTTTCATTGAAAACAACATTTTTAGATAACACTGTGTCTCAAATTCTTTTACTTTCTTCCATATGTAAAATAATGGAGGTTCTTCATTTTGTAAAGCTAGTAAATACAAAGAAAAATCATGATGAAACCACTCACTCGTAGGAAGATACAACATATTTGCCTAGGTTTTATAAAAAAAAATGAATTCTTATTGGTTTGCTCAAAAATTATCCTCCTCCAAATAATGAGCTTCCAATTCATTAAGCCTCCTAAATAATGTGATTTCTATGAAAAACTCAATTCACTTTAAATTGCAGAAAAGTGTTATAATCTACATTATTCACAACAAAATATCTCACTTTGTATATTAAATAGTCTGAGAAACATAACTTTTTTTGTTCTTTTATATTACAAAATTTACATGTATTTTTGGAAAATGTCTTCCTAACTTTACCCTCCCAGAACCACTTTTTAAAGATAACTTTCATTAGCCATTGATGTGTCATTCCTGATACATATATCAAAACCTTTACATATACATACACTGATGTTTGAGTATGCTAGTTTACTTTCAGAGTTTTATGTTTGGCATTTATTTTGAAATTAGCAGGACAATGTGCATTTCTACATATATATGGATGGTTATGGTTTTATAATGATTACCTGAACGTGATTCATATATAGTTTTTTTTCTCTCTTTGTTTCATGAATGAAGAAATTTAAAAGAATTTAAAAAGATGAAATTACTGTGACCTTTTCCACTTATGAAAAATAAACTAAAATTTCCCCCAACACATTCCTAAGCACTTTGGCATCTCTAAACTCTAATTGACTTAGGAGAACTGTACTTGCTATATTTATGATCTTCTTATACAGCAGAATAGAATCTATTCCAATGTAAAATTACACTGTGTTCTATATTAGCCACAGGGAATTCTTGACTGCAGTATAATCCTTTGCGGCTGGGATTTATTGCCTGCTATGTTCCATCTGTGCTACTAAGAGTTGCACAGGGAGCTAAAGTTGAGAGTGTCAACAACTCTAGGTGACCTAGTTATGTCTAATTTATAGGTACTTAGCATGACTAAGGGGGACTCAGTGTATACTGCAGTTGATCCAGTTTGAAAAGACTGTGACCTTTCTGTCCCAGTGCAACCACTCAATGTAGAATTAGAAGTAGAAATGGAATGGTTTTATATATCTCTCTTGAAATGTTTAGAAGAACATAATTCACTTGATTGTTTCCAAGAGTTGTGCTAGGGGCTAACAGCACAAATATTTATTCTGTTTTACTTTACAATTAAAATATATAGAACCTTTTAAAAAACATCTGTTAGTGCAAATGTTTTTAAACTATTAGTAAAGATAGAGGTCATTTAATTCAAATTATTTCCCAAAATCTTTTAAGATCTAGTCTTTTTAAATGGTCTTTTATCCTCTAGGTTGCATATTTTCAGTGATGAAGCTTGCTTGATAGGCTAGTACATTCTATTTTGTGCTACGTTGGATTAAGAGAAAACCTCTAATCGTATTGAAAGTATATGCTTTGAATGCATTATATTCATTGTTCTTATTTCTGTTCTCTGAAACTATAATAAAGAAACTATTAGTTTTTTTAATAATATCATCTAGTTATCTGGAATTTTTTTTCATCATTCTCAAATTTTATAATATATGCTCAGTGTTCAAACTTCACTTCCTCTAGTGAGCCACCATATTTGCACCTATATTTGTGTTAGGATTCAGCAGCCAGTTAAGGTGCTGATATATAAAATAAGCTTTTAAACATCAAAATTTTATTACATGTTTATATTAATGTTCATAGTCATTTATTATATTTGAGAGATTACATTTCTTCTATAACAAATTAGAGGATTTATGTTTACTAATATAAAAAAATTATCATTTTAACCTAATACTTTTAATTACTAAGATAACTTTGAGCCTTGCCTTTTGTTATTGATGTTTACATATATGTACACATATGTATTCTTTTAAGCTTTGTGATTTTCACAGATTTTATACATAACATTATGTTTAATTTTTAAAAGTGAAATGAGGTAGATATCAGAACAGAACTCTGTGGTATCTAACTAGATATATTTCTCTCTATATTAATTATGCCTCAATTTATTATTTCTAAATACAGTAATTCATGCATGTACAAATAAACTATCTTTTTTAGTGAACATAAAATATCTTGAAATTAAACAATGCATTTCTTAAATTTAGGTGCAGTTTCTACAGTATTCTTCTCATTTGCAAATGTGGCACATGATATTTTTAGTGAACATATCCCAGTGGTCACTGGTATATTTTTAATTTGGTTTAATTCAAATATCTAATAATTTATCTTATATTCCAAAATTATTAGCTCATATTTCATACATTTTTGTGTGTTTTTAGAGATTTAGTTTTTTAAATTTTTTGACAAACACATAATGTTTTTTCATATTTGTGAAGTACAATGTGATATTTGGATTCATGTATATGTTTTGTAGTTATCAGTTCATGAAAATTATCCTAGACTTTGAAGACTAGTGGAAAATAAAGGAATAGAATGATTGATCAATAGGTACAATGTTATTGTTTAATAGGAGGAATGAGTTTTGGTATTCTACAGCACAGAAGGGTAAATTTATTGAACAATAATGCATTGTATATCTCAACATAGTTACAAGGGATTTGAATGTACTCACCTAAAGAAATGATAATATAAAGATAATGGAAATTTATCTTTTTAGATATAAAAATGTAGTTTATATTCATCATAGGCTTTTATGTGCTCAGTTGGTATAATACCATGTAATTTTTACAGTTCCATCATATTAGTGTAATTAATATCCCTATTTTTAGAGTTCAGCAAACTCAGCACAGATTGGTTTTTCAATTTTCCATGGATCATACAGTTAGTAGTTTCTGGAATTGGAATGAGAAGCCAAGTCAAATGACTTTGATAACATCCACTCATCTGTCCTAGGAACAATGCTAGTTACTGGACATAGTGACAGCTATTGGTAGAACAAAGCCTAAGGTTTTATGAGACAAAGGACACAAGCTGAACTAAATATATAAAGTATATAATACTCCAATTTGTGGATGAGAAATGCAATGTGGAAAAGTAAATAATGGCAGAGGAAGTTGAAAGGGAAAGGCAGGCTGGAGACACAGTATTTAAGATGGTACAGTCCAGATATATTGTTGCTGTTTTTGTTGTTGTTATTATTATTATTATTATTATTATTTTTGTATGAGGGATAGAACTCAGGGGTGATAATGCTATCCTGATAAAACTGAATTATTTAGAGACAGTTTTTTTTTTAAGCTTAAAAGACATTTGCAATCACAAAGAAAGAAATATTTTATAGTGTTCTGCCTCTGACTCTGGATTCAAACATGGCAGGTGTTCATCCCAGCCCCACAGGGACCTGAATCAACAAGTTCCACTTTAATAACACTTTCTCCCTTCAATAAATTTATCATAAAAAGTAATTAGGCAAGTGAGCATATATTTATATGTAGTATGTATTGAAATATTGTAATATTATTTATAATGACAAAATGAGTAGTTTTAAATCTCTCGTTCTATTATTTTAAATAACATAAATTAAGCTACAAACTTATAATGAAGTACTGTTAAATTGTATAACATAACTTTATAGTAGCATTTCATAAAACTGCTTTAGTAAATCTCTATTAACAAACGAGATATTTGTGTGTGTGTGTGTGTGTGTGTGTGTGTGTGTGTGTGAGATAGGTATATATTCAGAAAAGGAAAAAATGAATAAAATGAGCATGTAACTGTGTTGAGTTTCCACTCAACACAGTTACATGCTCATTTTATTGGTTTGGTTGGGTTGTGAGTGATGTTTCTTCTTTTGACTGTATTTTAATATTTATCAGTAAAGAGCATATATTATAATAAAAATTTACATGAACACTAATATTCACACAAACTCTTTTGTCCAAGGCTTTATTTATTAATGCATTTTTTATTAAAATTAGTTTATATCATTGCTTCTTTAACTTTTCTAGGGAAAAAATTGTTTTATCACATCTCAGCATTAGTTTTATGGTTTTAAGCACCAGTAAAACTTGAAGTGTAGCACTACTTGAAGCCCTATATCTGAGATACAAAAGTAAGCAATGAAGTTATTACAATTGTCCTCTCCAGTCTTTTGAATAATAGAAAGCCTGTCATGTTTTTAGATTATTCTAATTTGAAAATTATCAAGTATAAAAAATTGTATTGAATGAACGTGTTTTGATAATGACGAGAAGTTTTGATTTCAGTTGGTTTTCACAAACTGTACCATCTACATTACAGCCACCAATGAACATCCACTCCATTGTGGTGCAAGTCCAATGCATCAACAAAAAAGTGGGCACCGTCATCTACCATGAAGTGAGAATTGTGGTGAGGGATAGGAATGACAACTCACCCACCTTCAAACATGAAAGCTACTATGCCACTGTGAACGAGGTCAGTTTCTGCCTGCTCTTTGTATCATTTTTGTTGATAGGTCAAACTAACTATACACTGTAAGTTTTGTTTTTAATAAGCTATTTCTTCATAATAATAGGCCTGTTTAGAAATACTAAGAAAACATTTTTAGGAATGGTATTTAGAAGAAATGTATTATGAGTGACTTCTGATGTGATTCACATTGCTATAGGAAAAGTTCAACTGACCCCCAAATTTTTCATTTTTGATCATCTTAGAAAGTTTGGTGCCTGAATCTACTATATACTTACTGAAGCAAAATAGGATTTATTTATTCTCATTGTATGGCAGTGGTCTAATTATTTAGAGAGACAATTTTTTAAGCTTAAAAGGTATTGCTAATCACAAAGAAAGAAATGTTTTGTAGTGTTCTGCCTCTGACTCTGGATTCAAGGTGGCTGAGGTGGCTAAACTGGAAGGAAATATCTGAGATTCTGTTAATTTGAAGGTACTAATATAAATCACTACCGAATTCTTCTACAAAAATGCTGACCAAATTAGCAAACACCTTAAAAGCAATCTTCTTGCTTTTATTAGAGAAGACTTTTATTATTGTTATGTGTTGTTTGGGTTGTTTGTTTGTTTTCCCCTTTGACTAAAATCCATGAGCCAAGATGTGTCTTAACTTTAAAACAAAAACTGTTATTAATCTATTAAGTTTTGTTTTGTTCAATAAAACAGAAAATATTTTTAAAGTACTTCTAATGTCATTTATTATTTTTACTTTAGACACGTAGAAAAATAAATGGAATTAATATGATAATCCAGGTCACTTTTATCTCTGGGTTTTTTTATTTAAAAAAATACATGCCTACTTTATAGGAGAAAAATCAGTATAATTCGGTCATTAAACATACTATAAAGCCTTTAATATTTTCATTCCCTTTGAAATTAATTAAATATATTTTAGTTCAATATTTTTTCAAATTATATTACTTAACAAACTAAAAACTCCTATTTTAAGTGGCTTGACCAGGACAAACTTCAGGTTAGTAAATACTGAATATATTAAAGACACTTTGAACAGATTTCTACAATAATGACAGTTGCTAATTGATTACCCTGTAATTGATTTTAGATACTTATAAATGGTTCCTTTTAGCATTTGAATTGCAGCCTTTGAATTAGATTTGGCTTTGTCTGCTTGAGGGTTGACTTCATTTGAATATAAATTGACAGGTGAAGTATGTTAGGCAACTCATTGGAAAAGCTGTTCTTATATCACTTTGATTGCTTCTGGATCTTTGACTATAGTTCATTTTTTTCTTACAGAAACTTATAATGCTTAATTTAAATTTTAAAGCATCATATGTTATTAGATTATTCTCACTCCCCTCTTCAACCTTTTCAGTGCCTTGTTGAAAAATAACTTTCTCAAATACCATTCTAATCATGTCACTGTACTCTTCAGTAATTGTGTACTTTCTCAGGAAAAATACCACTTTTTTGGCATACCTTCAAGTTCTTGAATAATATCACCATTATCAATATGTTCTTAATTTTACATTGTCTCTGATAATGCTCTATGTGTCTCAGAAAGACTTCCTCATATCCCAAGTTCCATTTCTTGGGCTTTGCTCACACTGTTCATTGAGATCTTTCCTACCTTTCAATTCTCCCATTCATCTTTTATAATTTAACTTAGGACCTATTTTCCAGAAATTATCCCTCCCTGACTTTTCATAATTATCACTCTTCAATGCCTCCAAATTTCTACCATATCTGGATAAATGACAGAACGATAAAATTTATGAACAAGTTAAGCATTTTATCTTAGTATTTTGAAAAGCCTAGTTTCCTTTCCAAAGCTGTTTCTATGTGGTTGAACCCATATGTTCCTTGCAATGCATTTCCCTATAGCCATCTGAAGCAATTTTATCCCATGCATACCATAATTACAACCGCTAAGATTTTGCCCATATTGTCTCATATCTATTTTTGAAAAGAAATCAAAATTCTATTTAAACCTGAAAACAATCACAAGAAAAAATAAAATTCAATTTCTCTCATATTTAGTTGAGTTGTTCTTGTAAGACTGGAAAACGCCACACCACAGGACACAGATTACCAAAGAGTTTTTCCACTTTATTACAAAAGGCTGTGTGTTTATACAGGTCTAAGAGAGGTCGAAGGGCTGAGGTAGATAACAGGTCGCCCGTTTATTGGCAAGCTCTTCCGTATGTCAGTTCCGGAGCCCAAGAAGTTAATTCTAATTGGGGCTAAGGCTTCCCACCAGCAGGGTTTGAACATTGGCGCCGATGGGAACGTCTTCCCAACAATTCTTCCATAGTGATAGTTCTTAGTTTAATTAACTTCAGTTTTTACAATCTGCCAATAATATTGTCTGTAAAATAAAATTAAATGAATTGGATTTACATTTTGCAAAATTGCAAGATATTTTTTATATTTTCTCATTTAGTTCAAGCTATGTAGTTAATTCAGATAAGACTAGAAAGTTCCAAATTAAAGGGGGGGGGAACACTTCCCAGTTTGATAGATTGTTGGTGTCAAAATATTTCACACTTTATTAAAATACAAAAGAAGACAGGTATAAAGTCATTATCACAGATTTATCAAAGAAGCTTCCAAACTTAAATTCCTGATTAGTCATTTCACTTCAGTCTGTAGGAGAAAATTGTGGAGTACTAGCATCAATTGACTGTTAGTAAATTGGTCAGAAAATTGGGGATAATGCAAATCCTTTGTTCAGTCATCCCTTCACTATTCATTAATAAGCATCTTAGTAGGCTAGCATAACTACTTTTATGTACCTGATATTAAAAATAAATATCAGAGTTGGCATTTATGGTATTATATGGTATTATAGCATATCAAAATTACAATCAGTACTTTTATAAGCACATTAAATTCTACCCTCTTACACTCTTTGTAAACATATTATTTTATTAGTATGTCAAGAATTCACCAAAACATTATTAATTCCTTTATCTAAATGTCAAGTAAGGATTATAACAAGGTTTATAATTCCTTATTTATGAGAAAGATGTAAGACATTATAAGTATTTTTATCTCTCTGGGTAATTGAAGACTCTCAATTAATTTTGGACTATTGTATCATTAAGTAATTAGACTGACTGTTTTGAAGAACAAATTACACAGTAAAATTCTGATCATTCTTAAGCCATTTGTGGAAGATAAATCTTTCCTGACAGTGATGCCTTTAATAATGCATACAACCCACCCCCCCAAAAATTGTTTTTACATAATAATAAATATAAACAAGTAAAAATTCAAGCACCAGTTCAGTAAATAATTATAGTAAACATCAGATTTTATTAAATTAAGAAGTATACTGAAAATGAAGAAATAGAGATAGTCAATATTAGCTGCCTTTCAAGATATTTAACTAAAAGGAGAAGGAGAAATTGAGTGGTAGCCAGGAGATGAAATGAGGCTCAAGTTAGAATTTAAAGGAAGAAGAGAATAGAGGATATTTTAACACAGGCCAAGTAACACATAAAAATGAACATTTCTTCCAGGTGCAATGTGCAATGGTTCAAGCCTATAATCCCAGCACCTCAGGAGGCTAAGGCAGGAGGATTGCATGTTCAAAGCCAGCCTCAGAACAAGGAAGGTGCTAAGCAACTCAGTGAGAACCTGAGTAAAATACAAAAAAAGGACTAGGGAAGTGGCTCACTAGTTAAGTGTCCCTAAATTCAATTCCTGGTACCCCTCTCAACCAAAAATTAACATTCCTAAAAATCAAATGTTGACTTGTTTAACATTATTTCCTATGAAATTATATATGTAAGGAAAGTACTTCAATGCAATAGAGACTATAAATGACAAAGATACAGCTAGCCTCATAATCAATGGGAGTCAACTGAAATAATTTTCTAAGACTACAAACAAAACAAGATTATCCACTTTTACCACTCTTAAATTTAACATAGAATTGGAAATTTTAGCCAGAAAAATAAGGCAAGAGAAAGGAATAAAGGGCCTCTGAAAAAGAAAGGAAGAGATAATATTATTTCTGTTTTCAGATGACATGATTTTATATATAGAAAAACCTAATGATACTACCAAAAAACCCTGTTAGAACTGACCAACAAATCCAGTAGGTTTGAAAGGTAAAAAATGAAAATGCAAAATCCTATAGCATTTTTATACAACATGATAAACTTGTTGGGGAAGAAATTAATATCATTTAAAATAGACACAAAAGTAATACAATATCTAGACATAAATTCAAGGAAATTAAAATTTTAACACCTCAATGAAAATAATTAAAGAGAACACAAAGAGAATGGAAGAACCTTATATTCTCATTGATTAGAGGTATTAATATTTTCAAAATGTCCATAATACCCAAGCAATACAAAGATTCAATACAATTATAAAATATGAATGATCTCCCTCACAGTACTTTTTATGTTTTGTAAATAATATGAAACCATAAACAAATCTGAATACCATGAGCAATCTTGACCAAAGAGAATAAAGATGCAGATGTCATAATATAGGACCTCAAAAATACTGAAAACCAAAAAACATTGTATTGGCATTAAAACTGACATGTAGCATAAAAATAGAGAATAGAGAACCTAGAATAAATCCAAAATATACCTTGAAGAAAGTATAATCTCTTTAATAGATGGTGCTGGGGGAAATAGAAATCCATATATAGAAGAATTAAACTAGACCTCGTCTCTTATTATATAAAAAAAAATTCAACTACAAATGGACCAAAGGCCTAAAGGTAACACACAATATCAAATTACAAGAAGAAAACAGTATAAGCAATGATTTTTTTATAATATCCCCAAATCACAGGCAATAAAAGCAAAAATTTATATATGAGACTATATCAAACTAAAAATCTTCTACACAGCAAAATAAAAAACACAGTGAAGAGAAAACTAACATGATGTGGTAAAATATTTGAAAACTATCTGTCAAGGTATTATTTGTAGAATATACAAGAACTGCAAAATACTCAAAATCAAAAGAAAAAAGAACAAATTAATTCAAAATTTGGAAAATAACATGAACAGCCATTTCTCAAAATAATCTATAAGAAAAATATTCAACACCACTAATCATCAGGGAAAAATTCAAACATTAATGAGAATATCTTTTTCTACTTAGAATAGCTATAGTATAAAAGGAAATAATAATAATAATGACAACAACAACAAGGATGTGGAGAAATGAAAAATCCACACACTGCTAGTGGGAATGTGGATTAGTATAGTCAATTTGGATAAATTATAAACAAAACTACTTTATGATCTAGCTGTCTCACTACTGGGTATAGATCCAACAGAAATAAAATCAATATACCAAATATTTGCCTATGCTGCCATGTTTGTTGTAGCACTATTCACTATAGCCAACAGAGTATATGGAATAGACTAATGTGTCTATACATGGATGAATTGATAAAGAAAATATGGTATAATACACTCTCATTATCATTGAGTCTTACAATAATGGAATTCTATAATTCATAGCAAATGGACAGAACTAGAAGACATTATGTTAAGTGAAACAAACCTGGCACAGAGAGACAAATACCATGTGTTCTCACTCACATGTAGAAGATTACAAAGCTGATTTTATAATAATTGCAAGTAGGATGCTGGTAGTTAAATTCTGGAAGGATAGTGGGGAGAAGAGAGAGATAAGTTGGATAACAGGTACCAAAATCCAGCTACTGTGTTCTACAGTTCACAAGAATGTAGTGTCTGTTTTATGAGTAATTAGAAGAAAAGACTTTTAAAAGTTCCCGCCACAAGGAAGTGATAAGTGTTTAAGGAGATGAAAGGGCTAATTACCCTGAATTGACATTCCACACTGTGTGCATGTATTAGATTATCACATTGTACCTCATGAACAGGTACAGTTATATGTCAATCAAAACAAAGGAAGTAAGTTTCTCTGGTTAGGGTCAGAGAGAGACAAGGTAAAAACTGAGGCAGAAGGAGAAATTAAAAAGAACTGAAGAATGAGAAAGACAGCCATGGTTGTGGGCTTTGAGGATGAATGGAGCTATAAGCTTGGGAGTGCAACCAACAAAACAGGCTGAGAAGAAACTTCACTGGGGCCCTATCCAAGGCTCAGTTCTCTTAGTCATTAATGGCTAATTAATTAATTATTTCAAGCCATAATTGCAGTGAGCTTGGAAACAGAACAGTACACTCCTTGATTCAGTTTGTTGAGAGCTACCAATGACTTCTGACTTAAATGTATGACAGCAAATTAAGTCACTTAAATTGTATTATTTTCTGATGGCAATAATAGAAATGAATGTAAATGTTCTCTCAGTAACAGATAAAACAGCAAAAAAAAAATAACTGTAATAAAATGAAAGATTGGAACAATGAAATTAGTAAAATTGATTTGTACCCAAGAACTAAAGAGTTCATTCATTCTTTTTAAGTACATGGACTATTTACAACAATTCTTTCAAAAAGACCTCTTAAGAAACGTATCCTGAAGGGTTGAAATTTAACCAAAGATATTTTATAAATACCATATAGCTAAGTTTAAAATAAAAAAAGGAAACACATAAAACTTCCCATATATTTAGGAAAGGACATATAGAATACATTATTTACAAATGGTGTCACTGTATCTGTAGAAACCCACAGTATTTAGAGAAAAAGTATTACAATTTAAAGTGAGTTCACCAAGTATGCTGGAAACACAGACAATATATTTTAAAGGATTTTTAAAAAATTAATAAACCAGCAACCAACAGAACATGAATTTTCAAAGTGAACCACTGATCATAGTTTTTATCAAAATGGAGTTTTAATTATATCTATTTATTTTAAATTTAGTTGAAAGAAAAATAATACTTTCATATTTTGGTCAATATGTGGAGTTCCCACAACATTGATACATTGTAGTAGTTGAGTAAATTAGCCCAATTACTTTGGAAGTATGTTTATAGTATCTACAATAAAATGATCAAGTACAGATCCTATGACTCACAAATTCTACTCTTCTGTACCTAATATAAATGTATAGAAAGATGCATTGAGGATATAATGTGGTACCACAAACTGGACACAATCTATTATGGTTTAGATATGAGGTATCACCCAAATCTCACATATGATACAATACAAGAGGATTTGGAGGACAAATTATTGGGTTATAGCCTTAAGCTAATCAGTGAATTAATCCCTGATGGGAATAACTAGAGGGAGGTTGGGTGTGGCTGGAGGAAGTGGTTCATTGGGGGAGTAGCTATGGGGCCTATATTTTGCATCTAGAGAGTGGAGTCTCTCTGCTTCCTGAACCTCATGTGAGCTACTTGCTTCTGCCATGGTCTTCTGCCATGATGTTCTACCTCACTTGAGCCCTGAGGAATAGAGCTGGACTTCTATAGATTAAGACCCCTGAAACTATGAGCCTCCAATAAACTTTTCTTCCTCTATGATTGTTCTTATCAGATATTTTAGTCACAGTGGTGAAAAAGCTGACTAAAACATAATCCACATGTCCAATGATACTCAAGTCAGTTTACCATTTGTTAGTTGCATTTATCTTTAAAAAAAAAAAAAAACCAAACATTTTGTCTTCTCTGTGCTCAATTTCTCATGTGATAATGAGACTATTAAAATACTTACCTCATAGGGTTTATTGACTATATCTATTAAATAAAAAGTAAAATAATTCCATAGTTTTCTAGTGTAGAAGACTCGCAAGTCTTGTAATTATTTCAATGGACATCTGAAGATGTTTTTCTTTATACCACATATCTACATCTGATATAATATATGTATTTGCTTCCTTCATAATGTCTATCTCTTTAGAATCAAATCTATAGTAAAGCTTGCAATGTTTTCATTGAGTAAAAGAGTATGTGACACATTGTAGAAGTTCTGTAATATAATTACCAGGTAATTATGAATGGCACAATCTTGAAACAGAAAAGTATTACTTAACATTCTTATTTAGTCTGATGGTGGCTGAGAAAGAGAGAGAAAAAACAAGTTTGTTTTAAGTTAAATTCTGAATGAAGTTCATATGTGGAAAAATTTTTAAATAAATAAATAAATAAATGCTTTTTGGATCATTGTAATACACAGTTCAAAACAACTGTGGTGACAAACAAAAAAAACTTTTTCAACATTTGGTAAATATGAACTATATGAATTATGGTCCTTTTATATAACTCCTGGGGGGAAATTATATATTTATTTATGATAGAACTATTATACCACTTGAGAATTTTTACCCTACTTTTCATGTCCCAGAAAAACTAAGATCATATTGATTAAGCAACATTAATATGAGTCCCCTTTGACCAAATGTCCCTTTTGTTTCATTTATGAAATTTTTTTACACACACAGATTTATGAGACTCAATACAAATGGTCCTGCGAGCTTCACAGTCAGTTTAGTAAATTTGTGTTTGATCAAGTTCTATTTCTTTTAGTTCTTAGCAACATGAAACATTAAAGGATGCCTCATAAATCTAAATTTAAAATGCCATTTACAATTTAGAAAGGTGATTGTTAGCAGATGAAGTAGCCTTGGGTTTCAGAATAATAAAATTGGGTTAGTAGATATTGACATTACAATTATGTTGCAAACTTTTAATGTATAATAATTTTAGTATTTATTTTCATACTCCTTAGGGATTAGAAATAATCATAAGGCCTGAACTACATACCAGACCAATTTTTTCACTTTTTTTGTCCAAAATCTGTTTATTGTAAGATTGTTGTATAAATGTTCTTGTCAAATTTAGTGGCATCATCTGTCCTAATATTAGAAGACTATCATGATCATTTAATTTTAGTTATTATCACTACTTAAGGGCATTGTGTGGCAGGCAAAGTCAAATTGTGTTTTTTTCTGAAATAGCTCATTTAAAACTTACACAAATTATAAATACACTTAAACTATATGTGTTTATTGTTTTCATATTACAGATGAGTAAGTGTAGGTATAATGAAGAATTGATTAATTTACTTAAGATTTCATTGTTAATAAGGAACAAATCTAAGCCAGAAATCAAGGGAGACTCATTTTAAAACCAGGAGCCTTATCACCACATTGTATAAACATAGTAGGCAAGAGAATGATAGAAATAAGATACATGGAGAAAATTCCATGAAATTTTAAAAATTTCTATGTTTCTGCCCCCATGTCTTAAAATAATGTTTTCTGAAAGAGTGAATAATTAAGGTCATTTATATGAGTACATATTAATGCTAACTTCAAAAACAAGTTGTTCACTTGGTCTAAATTTCACCTTGATTCACAGTTTATTAAACTAGCCAAGCACTGGGTAGAGTGTTTATAAGAAAAGAGAACAGTCTTTAAATCCTCGTGACCTAGGTTCTGATATTAGAATGATTGTTTTTTATCTATATAATCATGAAAAAAATCATTAATTTATACTAGCCTTAATTTCCCCTAAAAATTAATAATCTTGTTTGTAAGATAATTGAAAATTAAAGCATATAGAGAAGGCAAAGTAAGATACCTTGGCCAGTATTAAATGGTAACAAAAATTTCATCTTCTATTGAGCAATTTCCACTTTCACCCAACTATGCTTCCCAGCATATTAATTCTCAAATTAAATGTACCTGAATATTTTTAATCATGAAGCATTTATTTCTGATGAAATTATTTATTCAATTTTATTTTTATTTCTACTACCTTCTTTTTTATGATAACTGTATGGCACAAGATCATTAAATTATCACTGCTAGCAATTCAATTTTTTAAAACATTTTAAAATTGATAAGCATATGATAAAATGAAAAAGTTAAATCCTACACACACACACACACACACACACACAACATATGGGCACCTAAAAACTTTAATAAATCAACAATTATTCTGTTTTTCATTCTCTTTAGACTTTGTGAGATTAATAACCAGAAAACTCTCTTTGATGCTCAGGAGGGAATACTATAAAATGATTTTTATATATGACATAATGACTATGGAATACAGAGTAGATTATAGGATGCTCATAGCATCAAATCTAGATGGATAATAAAACAAGATTTTAAAAATATAATAAGTTGTTATATTTTAATATTTTATATTAATATATTTTAATATTATATTTTAAAACCTTTAATAACTTCTGTATACAATTTTCAAAAGTTCATAAAGATATCTACAATGTAATGAAATGATATGCATCTCAAGATGGCATTCCATAGGGGGTATTTTATATTTGTAGGAATCATGTGCTGATGTAATTAGGAATTTTATTTTACTCTGCTTTAAATGCTATTATGCTTATTTCTCCTGACATGTTCTATACATGTCCTGAAAAAGTATCTTATTATACTGTGCTTAATTCAAAAAACTACTGGGCTCTAAAATCTTTTAGATTTATTTTTAAATTTTAAAATAATGATTAAAATATTTTAATGATCTTATCAATCTGTAGGAACTAAAAGTTGAATTTCAGTCAAATTAAAACACAAAACTGCATAAGAATCTTTCTCTTTTGCTTTCTCTATTTAAGATACCTTAATTCCTCCCCCCCATTTTTATTGTTGCATTATAGATGTATGTATTGATGGTATTTTTTTGTTACATATTTACATGCACATAATATAACAACACACTTTGGCCAACATCACTCCCCAGCATTTTCTCCTCTCTTCCTGCCTCCTACCCCTTAGTCCTCTTCCCTCTAGAGATCTCCCTTTGATTTATAGGAGTTCCACCACCACCTTTGTTTTTCTTTTCTTCGATAGCTTTACATATGAGACAAAATACAGAACCCAACAAATATGGCTGAATAAAGCTCCATTGTGTATATTTACCACAGTTTCTTTATCCATTCATCCACTGATGGCCATCTAGGATGGCCATTGTGAATTGTGTTCCTATAAATATGAGTATTCATGTATCCTATAGTACGATGACTTTAATTCTTAAGAGTACATACCAAGAATGCTATAGTTGAGTTATATGGTGGATCAAGGCTTAATCTTTTGAGGAGATTCCATACTGATTTTCATAGTAGTTGTAATAATATACAGTCCTACCATCAGTGTACAAAAAGTGTTGCTTTTTCTTCACATCCTCTCCAGCATTTATTATTATTTGTTTTCTTTATGACTGCCATTTTGACTAGTATGAGATGAAATCTTGGTGTAGTTTTTATTTCATTTTCCTAATTGCTAATGATTTTGAATATTTTTTTCTGGTATTTGTTGGCCATTTGTATTTGTTCTTTTGAGAGTTGTCTGCTTATTTTCCCATTAATATTGGGTCATTTGATTTTGGTTTAAAGTTTTTTAGCTCTGTATATATTCTAGATATTAACCCTCCATCCAAAGAGTAGCAAGCAACGATTTTCTCTTATTCTGTAGGTTCTCTCTTCACATTCCTACTTGTTTCCTTTGCTGTGCCATTTATGAACTCTTGGCATTATTTCCTGAGCTTTAGGTGTTCTGTTTAGAAAATCATTGCCTGCACCTAAAAGGTGAAATATTGACCCTATGTTTTCTTATAGGAGTTGCATGGTTTCCGGTCTTTGATTTTGAGTTAATTTTTGCACAGGGTGAGAGATGAGGATCTAGTTTCATTTTTATCCATATGGATAATCAGTTGTCCTAGTACCAATTTTCTAAAAGGCCATCTTTTCTACAATGTATGTTTTTGTTACATTTGCCAAGGTCAGATGACTGTATCTGTGTGAATTTTTCTCTGTGTTTTCTATTCTATGCCACTTATTTATGTATGTGTTTTTATGCCAGTACCATGCATTATTTGTTACTATAGCTCTGTAGTATAGTTTGAAGTCAGGTATTGTGTTGCTTCTAGCATTGCTTTTTGGACTTAAAATTGTTTGCTACATTTTGGGTATATTAGTCCAAATACATTTTAGAGGACTATTTTTTCTAGTTCTGTGAAAAATGTCATTGGTATTTTGTTGGGGTTAGCATTGAATCTGTATATTGTTTTTGGTAGTATGTCCACTTTAAAAATATTAAATCTGCCTATTCATTAACATGGAAATTCTTTCCATCTTCTGAGGTCATCTTTAATTTCAGTCTTCAGTATTCATTTTTTAATATTTATTTTTTAGCTTTAGTTGGACACAATATCTTTATTTTTTGTTTTTATGTGGTGCTGAGAATCGAACCCAGTGCCTCATGCATGCTAGGCAAGCATGCTACCACTTGAGCCACATCCCCAACCCCTCATTTTTCAGATTTCTGTAGTTTTTACTATTGAGGGATTTCACTTTCTTGGTTAGGTTTATTCCTAGGGTTGGTTGGTTGGTTGGTTTTCTGAGGCTATTATGAATGGGATTGTTTTCCTGATTTATTTTTCAGCAGGTTTATTGTTAAGATACTTTAATTTTGTTAATGAAGAGTTGGTTCACTGAACATTAGGTTCATAGAAATAAAATGTTCATAAAATAAAAGCTTTTTGATCATTAAAAATATTATATAGATTTTTATAAAGGATATATTAAAGCCCTGAACTTAGTAATAATAAAAATTTTAATGAAAATGGTTTCTTTACTGTTATATTTTCAATAATATATTTGAATAATATCAGAAGTATTTATAGCTAAGTAATATTTTAAAAGAATGATAGCATTATCCTCTATTCCCCATCAAGTTTCCCCATTGTTAACATATTTGTGTGGTTCGTTTTTAAATAAAGCAAAATTTATACATTCTGATTAACTTAAATCCATAGTACATTCAGATTTCCTTAATTTTTAACTTACATACTTTTCTTTTTCTAGGATCCCATCTGGAATGCCATATTACATTTAATCACCATCTTTCTTTCTTTCTTTCTTTCTTTCTTTCTTTCTTTCTTTCTTTCTTTCTTTCTTTCTTTCTTTCTTTTAATGTTCTAGATCATGATAGCCTTTATTTTGTTTATTTTTAATGATTTTGACAGTTTTGAGGCGTACTGGTCAGATAAGCTTTCCTTCAAATATACATGTAAATGTGTATATATATATATATATATATATATATATATATATATATATATATATACCAAATATATAACATATACATATTTTGTACTTTTTATTGCCTAAGTGTATGATCATTTATAATAAATATTTAGTATAAATACATAATTACTTATTCTTTTACCAATGAGCTGTGAATTGAATAATTGAAACCCCTTATAGTCTTAGCACCTTAGTATGTATTTACTAAAAATGAGAGCACTCTTCTACATATCCATTGTATGCAATCAGTAAATTACATTAATTAATACAATATTACTACCTAGAGATGCCATTCAAATGTACTGAATTTTCAGATAATATCATATGTAGGTCAAAGATTCAATTTGGGATCACAGGTTACATTTAGTTGTCATTACTTTCTAAATTCAATTTTAGTAGTTCTAGTATCAATCTTAGCTGTTTCTCAGTATTTTCTTGGCTTTCATGACCTTAAATTTTTTTAGGGAAAGGAAAGATTATGGACTATATCTAACAGGTTCACCTGTTGCTACAAAAGTGATGCCATGACCAATCTTCACGATATGTAACACACAAGACACAGTGCCAATTTGTTCCATTGTTAGTGTTTTAGTCAGCTTTTGTGCCACTGTGACTAAAAGATCCAACCAGAACAAATGTAGTGGAAGAAAAGATTTCTTTAGGAGCTCACAGTCTCACAGTTTCAGATGTGAAGTCTTAATCCAGAGAAGGCTGACTCCATTCCTCAGGTTGAGGCAGGACATCATGGCAGAAGACTAAGGCAGAGGAAAACAGTTCACATGAAGAACAGAAAGATGATGTGAAATGTATACCCCACAGCCTCCCGCCCAATGAGCCACAATCCTCTAGTCATACCCCACCTATGTCCAGTTACCACTCAATTAATCCCATCAGGAATTAATCACCTAATCATTTCTCCTCTGAATCTTCTTGCATTGTCTCACATGTGAGCTTTTGAAGGACACCTAACATCCAAACCATAACAGTAAATATAGCCTTTATCATTTTGATAGGATGGTATTCTCCAAATTGATCCACCACTAACATTACTAAAAATTGTATTTAATAATTAATGAGTGTTAAAGCTATTCTGTGGGAAACCATTTTAAGGATATATGAATATCTTGTTTCTCATAAAACTCATGACTATTATTTTTATTAAGGATATATAAAATATTAATTTATTAAAAAGTAACTGAAGAAAATATAAATCATAGTGATTGTGCATGCGTTCTTTATCTTTGCTTCTGCTGTATTTATTGATTTAATACATTTTCAGGCTTTATGCAATGTTCTACCAGTAAATATGTGACTATTAATAGAAATATTAAAATAATGAAATCAGAGTGAATTTAGAATTTATGAAATAATTTACTTTTTGAGAAACAAGTTGTTTTCAGTAGTGATAATTATTTCAAATGATATTTCTAAAGTGTTGATAGTAGTTGAGGTTCTCTTTCTCTAAACTGTATTAATCCCTTAGGCCAATAAATTTGTTTATTTATTTATTTACTTACTTATGATGCTAGGTATTAAACCCAGAGGCACTTAACCACTAAGCCACATCCCCAGTCCCCTTTTTAAATTTCTTTTTAATTTTGAGACATATTCTTGATAAGTTACTTAGGACCTCACTAAGTTGCCAAGGCTGGCCTCAAACTTGTAATCTTTCTACTTCAGTTTCCTAAACCCTGTGGTTAAAAGCATGCACCATTGTTTCTGGATAATAGTTTATCTTTGATAGAATATATTCCAAATTGCATCAATTCAGATTAGCTGTAAAACATATGCTGTTATATGCAAATTTTGTTTCTTCTTTCATTCCCCTTATCTCAAAAATTTTATTAATTAATTTGGCCCATAAATTATCATAGATTAAGAGATGCTATAATTTAATTATTGTGAGTTTACAATAATATGTTTCACAGTGTTTAAGAAGGAATCCTTTGATATCTGTGCCATAGACCTACTCACTAATCATTAGACTTATGAGATTAGGCCTAACGGTCATAGCTCATTATTTCTTAACTAAAGTTAATATAATAATAACAAATGATATAAACTTATATTAAGGATTATAAGAGATAATGCTTTTAAAGTACTTAGTATAGGAACTGACCAACTTTTCTTGCAGGTTACCCCAGCCTTGGAAATATTCTTTAAAAACAGTCATGTATCTGAAAAACAAATAGTCCCCACATAGCAAATTCAAGATTGAGAGTCCAGCTTTTTCTCACAATGATGAAATTTTATTCTCTCTTATGTATCTTTTTCTTTTTTTTCTTTTTTTTTTTTTTTACTTTTTCTACCTAGTTCTCTAAGTTTGGTATCTTTGTTTCACATTTCATCAATATTGTGTCATCTTCCATTTAATATGTATTTTTGAACATTTGTTCTTATCAAAGTCCTTCTGGCAGAAAAGGGAGCATAACAATGTGATTTCAAACAAGATCTTAAGTATTTTTATATGTTTTGCAAATGTTTTCATTAAATATCCAGTATTTATAATTCTTAGACATTTATAAATTAAGGGTAGAATTAGTAATTTTTCACATAAATTATATACACTTTTTAGAAACATAGCCCATGGAATTTACTGAAACTTAAGGGCATTTCCCA
Source organism: Ictidomys tridecemlineatus (assembly GCF_052094955.1). Lineage (NCBI taxonomy): Eukaryota > Metazoa > Chordata > Mammalia > Rodentia > Sciuridae > Ictidomys > Ictidomys tridecemlineatus. Next base: position 65,531,984 of record NC_135477.1, read on the forward strand.
TTCACAGAATTTCCTTGAATGGACAATTTTGGTATTTAATTTACAGCTTAGAAAAGCATATCAAGAAAGAAGAAATAGGACATATCTGCTATTAGAACTGATGAATTCAGTTGAGTTGCTAAAAAATCAACATACAAAAATTAGCAATATTTTATATACCAATAATGATTGACCTTGTTGTAAAGGAAATTAAAAAACAGGAAAGAAATTGAAACTGTAAGTAAACCAGAAATGAAAAATAAAATAGAATATTCTTACTCAAAATTTTCACAAATTAAAAAGGGGTCCTCATACAGGAGAGATTTGGAAAGGCAGAGGGAGAGGTGATGGATAAAAGTTAAATAACAGGCTCCAAAAAAAAACTGCTGGAAATGAGTCCATTCTGGTCTCTAAGTGCAGTAGGGTAACCAGGGTAACTATTGCTCTTATTAATATATGATATATTTCAAAATAATTAGAAGAATATTAAAGCTCCCAACACATAGAAATGATTAACTTTTGAGGAAATGAAAGTACTATTATACTGACTCAATCATTTTGCATTGTATCAAATTATCATACTCTACAGAATAGATATATACAAATATTATCTGAATAAAAATAGATAATATGTTGATATTTTCAATAAATAATTGCAAATAAAAATTTAAAAATATAAACAAAGCAAGAAAATAAAGCTAGATACAAAATAGTACAAATTATGGCAGACCGAGAACAGGAAAAAATACATTGGAAAAAAAAAAAAGTGGTTGTATCTAGGATGATTGTCTCTGAAAGACAGAGGGAACTTTATGGAGTGAGAGAAATAGAATTCATTTTGTTTAAGGTGGTTTTTACATGGGTGTGTGTAATGTAAAGACCACCTTAAACAATCTGAATATATAAAATATGTTTTATTTTACGTAAATTTTATTTCAATGACTTAGTATTGCCTTGACTAAAGTACCACTCTTTTTTCATTTTCATTTTGATTTTATTAAATTACTACAAGATAACTTCTACTGAATGTGAATTCAATGGTGAGTATTATTAATGATCAATTCTAGAAGATTTAAAACCGAATTCAATTGGAGTTAATTTGTACAAATGCTTGAGTAAAACAAACATTGTATTGAAGAGTTAATGTGAAACCAACATTATGATCATAAAAACATTGATTTGGCCTATAAATTATCATAGATTCAGAGATGATATAATTTAATTATTGTGAGAAAAATTAAAGTTCAGTCATTTCCTGCTAATTACTGCCCGTTTACAAATTAATTCTGAATTTCACTGGTAGAAATTCCCTGGATTTCAAATTTGTCAATGTTTCTGATGCATATTTTTAAGTCAGGGATGATTTGTAAGTAAGAATTCATAAAGTTATTTTATTGGAGGATGAAGTCAAGGTGTGAAGTATAGTTGAGGATGAGTCTTTTCAGACTTGAAAAGATAATTATTATGGTAATGATCATCATACCATGCAATGTAATTGAGAGGACCCTAAAGGTATGTGTAGAGGAGAAAAGAAAACAATGTCTAATCATTTGAAAAATGGGTCAATTTTCTGGAATTACATAAATTAGTGTTTAGAAATTTTCAACAATTTGTATAATGATTATGGGAGCACTGTGAGTAATCTTCAAAGGATCATGGAGTATGATTGAAGTACCAGAGAATTGTATGGCCTGTGTTGCAGCTAAATCAGCAACTGCTCTTCCACACAATGCCAAATAGTAGATCAGTCAGAATCCTGGGAATCTAATAGACCTAGATCAGTCAGAATCCTGGGAATCTAATCCTTACTTCTTAAAAACCAAATATACAATTATACTTCTTCTCTGAAAAGAAAATAGGGTCAAGGATATATTAATCAGAGTTCTTAAGAGCAGAAAAAAAGAACCAGTATTTTATACAAATACACATATACACATACACAGTTGTGTCTCATTATCCTTAGGGAACTGTTTCCAGGACATCCAGCAAAAAGCAAAATCTACAAATGCTCGAGTGGTATTGTATTTAAATATAATTAATGCATATCTTCTAATTTAAATTATCTCTAGATTTTTAAAATATTTATGAAATCTGCATACATTATAAATACTTTTATACTTTATTGAGTCAGGAATAATGACAAGGAAAAAAGTCCACGCATGCTCAACACAGACACAAACATTTTTTTTTCCCAAATTTTTCCACTGACAGCTAATTGGAGCCACAGATATGTAACTCTCAGATATAAATGGCTGACAGTATCTATATCTATTTTTATCTGTATCTCCCTCTACATCTATATCTATCTACCTGTTATTCTCAGAAAGAGAGAAAAAGAGGAAGATCTATTCATTATAAGGAACTGGCATATGCAATCGTGGAGGCTAAAAAGTCCCAAAGTCCAGTTGGCAAACTAGATACCTGGGAAAACCAATGGTACAATTCTGGTCTGAGTAGACCTGAAAAACAAGAGATTTGCTGGTCAGAGGGCAGGAGGAGGTGATGTATTTGTTGAAAAAGTCAAACTGAGTAAGAAATCTCTTCCTTACTCAGTATTTTTTTTTTTTTCTTGTTAGGGCTTCAATACATTGGATGAGGCCGGCCCACACTGGGGAATGGAATTAATCTACTTTGTTCAGACTACTTTCTCAAGTGTTAATCCCACTGAGAAACACTCATATATATACTCAGGTGAATGCTTAGCCAAATATCTGGGCACTGCATGGCTAAATTGATGCTAAAAATTAATTATGCTCTTGGTGTCCTGGGGCAAAGGCCCCAGTCCCAGTGGTTCCAAAGGCCAGTCTTGGTCACCCACCTCAATCATCAATCAAAGAGACAATTAGTGGAGAACCATAGGAAACAATCTATAATCAGCATGATCATTCTAGAAAGAAAAGGTGTTGCTAAGAGTCACAGCCAAGTAATATGATGCATGGCATTTTTGGTTGAAAGGTGATGCCAGTAAGCCATTGAGATGATATGATTATGTTAAGATCTGCATTCATATGGATATTGGACTCCTGCTGTCCACCTTGGCCTGCTACAGGGACTCCTGGAGAGTTCCCATTGGTTGGGGAAGAGCAGTAGGAGGGAATTTCGGAGGAGGGAGTTCCTGTTGGGGTCAGGGAGAATGTTGCGTGGGTTGGTTGGCAATCTTCCTGGGAGCCTACGGGGCATTGGCGGCAGTTTCAAAAATAAAGTTTGTTCCTGCTTGAGTGGCTCGTGATTTTGTGCCCAGCCAGACTGCGGCAAGGTGTGGGTGTATGATGACCAAAGATCTGTCTTCAAGAAAGTGATAAAAACTTTGAAGTTTTACATAAAAGAAAAAAATAGGCAAGGATTAAGGGCTTGCATGGCTGGAAGTTAACTAGCTGGTAAATTAGGTTATGTTGGTCAGGCCATGATCTGGTTGGTCATTATCTTAGGAAATGTTTTGTGGAGCTCTAGGATGGTCATTATTATTTAAAGGAGCTCATTGGTTCCATGATGGAATGACTGTGGGGACAGTTCATTTCCATCATGGGAAGATTATTCCTGCCTGGGGGAGGTGGGCAATTTCATCATGGATGATGTTTACACACACTTGCTTGGAGAAATTTCAGTCTCTTGTCATCAGGATGTTTATAGACCAGGCCTGTTGTTTCCTGGAATCCAAAGTAAATCCAAAGAAGAAAGGTACTGGGATGGGGGAGTGAGGCAACATTAAAAATGGAGTTAGGGAGTCAGAGAAGGTCAAAAGGAATTGTTGAAGTCAGTGACTGACCCCTCCTTCAATTAAAGAAAAAAAAAAGTTGAACTCATGCCATACAAATGCAAGATACAAATTATAAAATTGAGGTCTCATTTCTAATTAAAAAGGAAGGTATCTCCAGTTTTACTAGTAGCAATAATTGTTCGGAATATCATCATCTGTTGGATTTTCTTGAGAGATTGGCATGAAATGGCTATGTAATACTATAAATTGTATAAATAATATTGAAAATTAGAAAACTAATGAGCATTTGAAAAATAATCCTGTTTCACTAAAGGTAGCACTCTCATTTGATAATGTCTATCAGTAAAAATATAGTACCTGCTGTCTTGATAACAATCTGTCATTAAATCATTATTATATGATAAACATCATGTAATACTTAGTTCTATTTCAGTTTATTTAAATACCCATGACCCTTCAGATGTTCTCTCTCTTTTTGTGTCGAAGGGAAGAGGACCAGAACACTTGGATTCTTGAAGAAACACATTAGTGACTAGCATCTCATCAATTGCATTTTAAATAATCCTTTTAGGATAGCTTTTTCTTAAGTAAGTTTCCAAAACTAGATAACATTACTTTTTATGATTTTTTTTGGTTGAAATGATATTATTTAAATTACTTTATTACATAAAACACTCTTCAAATATTATAGCAAGCATATGTAAGAAGATCAACTTTGCAGATTTACTACCAGAAATTATACAACAGATAGAAATGTCAGAAGATCATTACTACCCACCTATACAGTGGTGTTGATGACACAGACATTATTGAATCAGCAAGTATATACTTTTAACACAGTATGATGATTTTTAAAGTGTTTTCTATCATTTATTCTTCTCAGTATTTTATTTAAACTGAGCAATATAACATTTATTTGCTAAATACACAGTTGTTCTATTTGAATGTGCTTGCTACTATATCCTCTTATATTTTATTTACTAAAATTCTACAAATTTTCTTCAAAGAAAAGTAGCAAGAATACAAGAAGAACTATCTTCATAGAAAGCTCTGCAGGATTTTCTCCATGGAAGCAGGGAAATAAGCACAAATTTTGTTGGAACTGAGCTGCCAGACCCCAGCTCAGCCTATTGCAGACTAAAACTTAATGAATGGGTAGGAGTTTCTTTTAAAAAGAGGTTTCTCAAGGTGCTGGGAAAAGCCAAACAGGGGATATGAAACAATGTTCTGATATCATGACCTTTTGATGGGTTTATTATATTAAAATGTGAAGAAATGATGATAATTTTCAGTCTCAAAAATGAAATACGACATACAAGTGTGAAAAAAAATTTGAGTTTCTATTGTTAAGCCAGTTTCTATGTTAATTGCTAAGAGAGATAAAAGAAAAAATAAAATATTGCCTAAAGTTAAAGAGTTGTGGTGTACAGATAGCAGTCTCTGGACAGATTCTTTTTATTTCTCTTTATTTAATACTTCATTAGTTATGTAAGAATTGTCCTGGTGTAGGTCCATTTAGCTATGTGCTTTCTGTCACTTCTTTTAATGTATTTTTTTGCTGTCATGTTAGTTAGCAGTTTTGAGATATAGCACTTAGGAAATGTTACCTATTAAACATGGGGTAGGTCTTGTTGTGCAGTTTTCTTACAGTAGAAAGTACATCTGAAAGATATGAATGACACATTGATAGAACTCCTTTCAAATATTGCTGGTCAATTGCCTTCTTTCAGAATTTTAATGTGAAGAAAATATGGCAAAGAAAAATACTTAATATGACTTTATTAGTAAGAACATTCCATATTTAATTACTAGTCTATACCATCTCACCTAATTTCATTTTTCTTTACTAGTTGCTGTAATGAAAACTCTTTGTTTTAAAGGGAATGCTCTTATAAACAATGCCCTACTGTGATACCAATTTCATGTTTATTTTATACTGGCACACTATTCCTTGGAATTTTTTCTACATTTTGTGGTTTTCAAAGAAATTTATAAGAAGATATATATATATATATATATATATATATATATATATATATATACATATATATATATAATTATATATATATAATGATCTTGGTTTTTATTTTTATTTTTTGCATTTGTTTCATAATAAGTGGGAAGTTCAGGGATGTTGTACCTTTGTGATTAAATAGCATATTTATCATTTCAAAAATATTTCCTATATTTCTTGCTATGTCTGGTTGAACCAAAATGCATTTTTGAAAGTTCCTTAAAAATCACTATTTTTGTGTCCAAAATTTTGCTTTAAAATTTAAGATGGACTAGAAAAAATGTCATTTTGATAGATAAGAGGAATAGAAATTTCAACACTAACACTATATCAGGTATACAACATATTTAGAATGCACTATGCCACATATTGTGCTAGATCATTTACCTATATATTATTTTTAATTTTCCCACATGGACATTAGAAAATCGAGAACAAAATTGGGTTTTACAAACAAAGGAAGAGGAAACATGTACTAAAAAAACAAACAAAAAAAATGTTGACTACATTATTTTGTTGTTTGCTTAACTTTTTGTTAAAGAAAATTTTAAGCATATACAAAGGTTAATGCTCATTATTCAGCTTCAAGAATTATCAGCTCTGGACAAACTTGTTTTATTCATATCCCCTACCCAGTAAGATTTTGAAGCAAATCTTAGACATATCATTTCATGTAAAAACATTTCAGTATTTATATTCAAATTATAAGGACTCATATTAAGTCTTTCAATTAAGGACTAGTGGAAATATAACATAGTAGCAAAAATTAAAGACATCATAATTATTTACCTCAGTGAATTCTCCAAAGTAAACTCCTAAGTATTACCACAAATCTGCTCACAAATGTAGCTACTGTCAGATCTTAGGAAGGATACCTTCTACAATCACTGAACCCTTACAAAGGACAGCCTCATGTCTCACCCTATTATTAGTTTTGCTAGTTGTGAACACTAGTATAAATGCAATCATGCAGCATGAATTCTTTTTATGTCAGTATTATTTTTCATCATTATGTTCATGACTATACACTGATACTGTAGCAATATAATGGTCAATAGTATAAATAATCTTCACCTTGTATAGAGCTACTCAATTGTTGATAAACATTTTAGTTATTTGTATATTTGGGATATTAAGAACATATGTCTAGGTGTAATCTTCTATAGAACTTTTCAGTTCACATGTACATATTCTTGTTTGATGAATACAAAAATAATTTTTAAGAGAAAATTTTAATTCAAAAGATATGTGTCCTTTTAGAATAGTAGATATCACCAAAGACTTTTCTAAAGTAGCTAGGTAAATTGATACATGCTTGTAGTATAACAGAGTTACATTTGTTCTACCATAGTGTTTTCCTTATAATTAGTTTTTAGTTAGTCTAATGGAGACATAGAAATATTGTATTGGATTTTAATTAGAATTTTCTAATGTTTATTAAAAAGTAGCATTTCTTGGCTGGGTGCCATGGTCCATTCTTGAAATTCCAGTGGCTGAGGAGGCTGAGGCAGGAGGATTGCAAGTCCAAAGCCAGTCTCAACAACTTAGTGAGACCCTGTCTATAAATAAAATATAAAAAAGGACTTGGAATGTGACTCAGTGGTTAAGCACCCTTAGGTTCAATCCCCAATATCAAAAAAGGAAAGAGAAAAAGGAGAAAAGGTGCATTTCTTACATGTTCATTGACCATTAAGCTAATGGTTTTCAACAAATTTATTTTTCAAGGATCTGGTATTTTACTAATTGCATTATAGGAATTCTTTATATATTCTGGACAAAATTTATTGGCGAACATATGTTCTCTAACTATCTCTACTGATTTTGTATCTAGCATTTTTGCAATATTTTATTTTTAATGTAGTCCATCTCATTTTCATGGCTTATGCTCTGTATGTCCTATTGAATAAATCTCCCCACTAATTATAATGTTTGTAATGTCGTATAGATATTATCTAATGACTCTTCTTGAAAAAATATTTTGTAATTTACATTTTTATCTACAGTCTACTGAAATTTAGTTTTATTTATGCTGTAAAGTAGAAATCAACAATGAGGTTGTTTTTTTTTTTTTTAAATTCCCTTAGGGATATGTAATTAGCCCAGCATCATTTAGTCAAATAACCATTAGATTCCTATTACACTGAATTGTTGTTTTCTAAATCAGGTGATTCTATCTGTGGGAATTGTTTCTGGGCAAGATCTATTGTACTGTGAGTATATTTATTTACTCCAAAGTCAGTATCAGAGTGTCTGCTTTTCTGTAGTTTAATAATAAAGTCTTAAAATCTGGAAGAGTAAGCCTTGTAATTTAATTCTTCATTAAGATAGTCTTCTCTAATGATGGACCTATGTGTTTTTACATAAATTTTAAAATCAACCTAGAAAGTGCCTTATCTAAAGATTAATTTGGGGAAAATTGACATCATAACCTTAATGAATCAGAAAAATCTATTTATAGACTCTCCCTCCATTTATGTAATTCTTTAATAAGCTCTCCAAATATCACTCTAAACTGTCCCTCAAAAGTACTTCAATCCAATTTTAACATTCACAGGAAAGAAATTGAAGTTCAAAAGAGCTATGTGAAAATCAGGCATTACAGTAGTTTTATAATTTATGATCTTATATTCAATCAATTTTGGCTTGATTTTGTACATGGCAAGAAGTGTATAATCTTATTCTTCTGTCTTAGTTTTCCACAAACACCATTTATTGAATTAACTTCCTTCTCTCTGTGTGCTCTTGGTACCTTTGTAAAATATCAGTTGATAGTACTGCTAGAGTTTATTTCTGGGCTCTCTATTCTGTTCCATTGATCTGTGTTGTTTTTTCATGCCAGCACAATGTATTTGAGTTACTATAACTTTGCAGTATATGTTAAAGTAAGGTCTTGTGATTGATTCTACCTTCTTTTTTTTCTCAAAATTGCTTTGTTTATTGGTATTTTATGGTTCTATATAACTTTTAGGATTTTTTTCTATTTATGTGAAGAATGTCATTGATTTCTTTTCTTTTCTTTTTTTATTTGTTTTAATTAGTTATACCTGATAGTATAATGGCTTTGATATATCATACATTTGAATCAGTTGGGATATAATTTTTCATTTTTCTGAGTGTACAGGTTGCAGAATCATATTGGTCATGCAGTCACATATATACACAGAGTAATAATAATGTCTGTTTCATTCTACTATCTTTCCTCGAGGATTGCATTAAATCTGTATATTTTGGGAGTAGTATGGACATTTTAGCAAAATTAATTATTTCAATTCATGAACACAGGTATTGTTCCATTTGTGTTTTCTTCAATTTCTTTCATCAATGCTTTGTAGTTTTCTATAGATCTTTCACCTTTAGGATGAATTTATTTTGAAGTATTTTACATTTTTATGGCTATTGTAAATTGAATTGTTTTTCAATTTCTTTTTCAGATAGTTTACTGTTAGATTATAGAAAGACTACTAAGTTAATGTACAATAGATCTCACAGTTATTCTTCCTATTTAATTAGAATTGCATGCGTTTTTGAATAAGAGTTCCTTAAATCTGCTGCTCCTAACCACAACAATCTGTTGACTTTCATTCTATTTTCTGCTTCTATGAAATCAGTTTTTTAGATTCTATAAATGAGTAAAGATCATGTGGTATTTGTCTTTTTGTGCCTGGCTTTTTTTCACTCAACACAGTGACATCCAGCTTCATCTGTACTCTTGCAAATGACAGGATTTTCTATCCATTTATGACTGAATTTATAACAATTTAAAAAAATCTAATCAATAGTTGATGGAGACGTATTGGTCTCATAGCGTGACGATTACGAATAGTATCCCAGCCAACATGAGAAACATTTGCTTTCTTTCTACTGAGTTGTAGCTTCCTTACATAGTTTGGATATTAATTGCTTATCAGATGTGTAATTTGAAAAGATCCTTCCCCATTCTGTAACTTGTTTCATTACTCAGTTTTTTTTTTTATTATACAGAAACATTTTAGTATATTCTAATCCCAGCTGTATAGTTTCCTTTAGTTGCTTACACTCATGGATCATATCCAAAGACTCATTGCCAAGACTGATTTCTTAGAGTTTTCCCCCGTATTTACATTTAGATGGGAGGAATATGTTTAAGAGATCCATCTATTGTAAAGTTTGGAACCATAGTTAGAGTATTCTGTGTTGTTGAAAAATTCAAAGAATATGGTTATTTAATGTTTTGCTACAAAATTATAAGCATGTAAGTTAATATATTTGTTATTAGATAGATTTAATCCTTGCAAAATGTTTAACTGCCCCCAAAATATTATATTTTACATGATAAATACATAAAATTTTATCTATCAATGTAAAAAAATTGAAAACAGGCGTTATAGCTAAGCACAGACAGGACAAAAGTCAAACTTAAGTCTGATAATTTCTAGTTTATTGCATTTTTTAGCCAGAATTCAAATAAAAACCTAGTTTTGTCTGTTACATATAGCCAATTCTCATTGTTCAGACTCCTTATATGCAAATTATCCTACTAACAAAAATTTATTTGTAACTACAAAATCAATTCTTGCCATTCTTTTGCAGTCATTTGCAGATATGCACAGACTGGCGAGAATTTTGTCAACAATTGCACACATTTCTACTTAAAGTGAAATAAATCTCTGTTCTGCCATCTCTTAAAATCTCATGCTTCATGAACTTATACTATTTGTAATTTAGTAGTGCCATCCTTCTACATTTTAGTGGTCTTTATTGTTGTTGCTGTTGTTGGTGGTAGTCATGATCATGTTGTTTGAAATGGCCCCTTAAAGTACTGCTGATGGGTTGTCAAGTGTTCCTAACACAAGACTGTAATAGGCTTCAAGCAGAAAATACATGGGTTAGATAAGCTTAATTCAGGCATGAATTATAGTGCTGATAGCTCAGAGATGGAAGTTAATGAATCCAAAATATATATTGAATGTCTTTTTAAAAATCAAGGTTATGCATTGATCAGTTGACAAAAATTTTCAAACTAGACATTTACAGAATCCATTACTGTATTTCTCAAGGCTCCTAGGTTTAGTACTCACTAATACAATGTTTGTGTTGATGTTATGGAACTTAACCACTACATCTAATAAGATAACAAATAACCTGGATTCATATCAAACAATGAATACAAAAATTCTGTGAGGATTTTTTATGTGTAAGATTGAAGTACTCTCTTTTGGAATATTCTAATAATTTTTGAGTTGTATTAAGGAACTGTTCTTCACAAAATACCTGAAAAGTAAACTCAGAAATTGTCACCATCTTGTATGTTTGCATTCTAACTTCTCTTACTTTTTTATAAAAAAGAGAAATTGTTTAATTTTGAGACAAAATATATCAATTCAGTATTATAAATCAAAACTAAATCTCTCATCAAATCTAGAAATATAAGCAATTTTTTAAAATTAAACATTTTAAAATAATACCTAAAACATAAAATTGTACATATTTATGGAGCATTATGTGATGTTTAGATAAATGTTTACATGGCATAATATTTAAGTAAGGCTAAACATCTCCTCAAATATTTATCATTTCTTCATGGTAAAAAATCTTATTACTGGCTTCTTCTTAAAGGACATTAATTTTTCATTTTGATTTTTTAAAATTTTTGTTTTTGAATTCATCAGTGTAGTTTATATACTTCCAATAGCTGTATAGCTGTATACAATTATTTGTGGCAAAACACATCAACTAAATAAGTAACAGAATCAGGCAAGCTGATCATCATTCCTCACAGAGAAGGCATTTCAGAAAATATAAACTAAACCTGAGACTTACCAAAACATTAAGGAACAGAGAAACTGGTCATCTGCCTGGCAGAGATGCCCTGAAAGCTTTCCACTGAAATATTTTTTTTCTAATCATAAATATTGTTTAAAGTAAAAAAAAAAACAGGAAAAAAGTGATTTTAGTAATAGTGAGTAGATATAAAAAATATCAATCTTATAGCAAATTGTCATTTAAGGTAATACTAAACAGGCTAGCAGAATTTATTAAATCGGGAAAATTACCTCTGTTGTCTTTGGAACCCTTTTGCTCACTTTTTGTTGAAAAGCAGTTGCTTCCCTGACGCCAGTCCACCTGGGACCCCAGGACCTTTAATATTCTTAAATGTGACCTGAGTTCCTCCAGGATCTCCTATTCCTTCCCTATGATACCCACTGTATCACTGAGTGTTTGACTCCAGAATCTGGCTCTAATGTGAAAGTGGTCTAATGGTACCTGAAGGCTCAGTAAGTAGATTGAAGGATACAGGCACACTTGTTTTCAGAATTTCCAGACACAATATTGTTCAATTTTTTGGTTTCTTGTTTTATTTGTTCTTTGATTTAGCATTTTTTGATTCTTTTTATTTAGTTCAACCCCATGATGTTGTTTTTTGCTTTGGCAACAAAATCTTTGATTAAATATTTTATTAAACATCTGGTAGCAATCATTTTAATTTTCATAATTTTAAAAATCTGGATGAACCTGGGAGATATTATGTGATGTGAAATAATTCAGGCATGGAAAGAGAAATAGCACTCATGTGTGGAATCTAAAAAATTGAATTCATAGACATTGAGTATAATGATGACTATGATACAAAATTCCAGTTAAGTAAGGAGAAGAAATAAGTTTAAGAGGTCTGCTGTACAACATAGTGACTGACTACAGTTTAATAGATTTTTAAAAATTGCTGATCAATCAAGTTTTAATTGTTGTCACTACAAAATGATGAAAAGTATTTGAAGTATAGCTATGTTAATTAGCATTGTTTAAATAATACACAATGCATACACATTTTAAAATATGTTGTACATAATAAGTACATATATGCATATATATGTGTGTATGTGTGTGTGTGTGTGTATACATACTCACAGAATTTTCATTTGTCAAATAAATAGAAGCAAAAAACCTAAAAGCATAGCCACATAAGAATGAGTGATTTTTTTTATAGAAGAGAATGGTATCTTTTCTGACATTTTATGCATTTAAAAATAAATAAAAATGACAATTTGGAAGCCATTTAGTTAACTTAGAATAACATTATAAATATCCTATTTCCTTATAGTTATGGTTTAGTTCTTTAATCATAGTTATGTTGTTTTTGTAAATAAAAATTTACAAACTAGTGTAGTTGTTAGACCAATAAAAATGTGTTTGGTCCATTCATAGTTTAATTTTATAAAATCTAGTGCCAACTTGAGAATCAATAATTTTCCTATAAAATTAGAATTTTAGATGACCTAGTAATTTTGCTCCATATTCCATTATGGTAAGAATTTTGTAGGGCTAAGTAGCAGCTATCAAATTAGACAGGGAATTTGTTTACTTTTCCCATCAGACTTGATTTCCACATTTTTATCCCCTGATTGATCTCTGTAGACATTTGAATTTATAACCCCTAAAAAATGTTAGTAAATTAGATGATCTCTTTTTTCCTTCTTAAAGTATTTTTCCATGAGGGAATCCCATTCAATAATTAACACAACAAACCTAAAAAAATTAGGTCTCTGCGCTGTAGAAGTACAGAGCTTATGTTTATTGCTAAAATGTGTTCATCAACTGGGACAGCATAATGTATACAGAAGTGTAAAATGCATAAACAAACAAAAAAAGGTCACTATAATTTTACTCATAGTGGCAAAGGCTATATTAGGAATGGTATTGTAGTAAGTGATATCAAACTAACATACTTAACAAGTAATTAATGAGCTAAAACATGAGGAATGGGAAAGGAGAATTGACAAAAATATATCGTACAAAGACAATTTGTACAAAGACAATTTGTAAGAGAAAATAACAGTGATGTTCTGTGGAGAGTCTAGGATCTTCACATTAATAGGCCAAATGTCTTACATGGTTTTACATGCCAAAATACATTGTTTTACTGTTATTCTTTTCATTAAAAAAATAGGTAAAAAAGATGTGACTGTCTCCAACTCCTGTCATAAAATTGTTTCTTATACAACCAATATTAGAAGCCCAGAAGAAATTCATAGCTTCTTCTTCTAAAAGGGCAGTCATTATTACAATTTATCTTCCCCAAACTTGCCATGTGCATATACTTAACCTGGATTTGGGGCTGTTTCTGAAAAGGCTTTTGAAACTAAAATAAAGAAACTTACTTGTACGATTGAAATTCTATCATGTAGATAACTTAATGCTTCAAGGTTTTTCAAGAAAAAACAGATGCATTTTCTCCACAGGTATTACGATGCTAAAGGGTATAAATTGGGCCAAATGTGCTTTATTCTGAATCCTTCTGTTTCTTTACCTGAAGGAAGGATCAGGAATTTGGAAATTTCGGACATTGTAAGAATTCCTATGTTAGGTTTGCAAGTGTGCTTTTTAAAAATATTTTATTTCTGTGGTTGTAGGCAGATGTTGATTTTTGTGCTATATACTAGATGTTCAACTGACGAAATGAGAATTAAGTTTTTCCTTTCTTTTCCTTTCAGCTCACTCCAGTTGGCACCACAGTATTTACAGGATTTTCAGGAGACAATGGAGCTACTGACATAGATGATGGCCCAAATGGACAGATAGAATATGTTATTCAATACAATCCAGAAGATCCGGTATGTAAACAGCCATATATGATGAGATTTCACTATAAGGAATAAAATTAACATTTATCCCAGTTGATATTTGTTCTATTTTTCTATTAGTTAATAGAACCACTGAAATTAACTATTATTAATATAAAAATTGACTTAGTTCCAATATTTTTGTTGTATTTTATCTTTGGCAGTAACTGAACATAAGAGCAAAATGCATTCATAGGCATAATATGCCACCATCTTTACTAAATTTATTTTATATTTGTAGACTCATGATCAGTCTAAGCATTCTAAACAAACCATTGCATATGGTATAACCAATGTGATGCATAGGCTTTATGCAATTTGAAAATTAATGACAATAGATAAAAACTCCTATGTTAGGTTTGCAAGTGTTTGTGGTTTGCCACCACAAACCACAAACACACACCAAATACATTGTCAGTTTTGAGAAGACCTTAAAATTCTAGTCCAGCCAACAGTGAAATCTCAGAGCAGAAAACAAAGTCTCTAGCTATAGGTCTTTCTTGTTTGGGGATTTATATTGGTTTTTAGGTCATGGAATCACTTACTCAAATGAAATATTAATCAAAACTAGACAAAATGTGAAATCTTCAAATGAGACTATAGCTGGAAGTCTTGCCTGCCCTCTGTCTTTCCTCTTCCTATGGCATCTTCTCAGATTATCATGAATTCCCCAAAGCAGAATTAAAACCACTTCCTAAGTGGTTTGCTATTTCATGTTTCTTTTGTTTACTACTAGGAATATAAAAAGTTTTGAGGTTAACATTATTTTTTTACCCTTTATGTTTTTTCATAAGGTTTAACTAAACACACACAGCACACATCAATGAACAAAAACACTGTTGAGCAGGTAGAGTTTAATAACTCACCAAATATGTCTACCTCACAAATTTATTGTCAGAATAAGGTAAAACACAAATGCATCTTCTTGTATTCTCAAAAGCAAGTTGTAGTAGCAACTTTTCTCCATTGCTTTGGAGAAACAACCAGGCTCACAGGTGAAGTGATTTGCCTGATATTACATCGCCATTTCTAAGTCTCAAAGCCCAATTTTAGAGGAGAATGCACTCCACTCTTCCTCTACTGAATTGAAATAGATGTAGTATTGTTGTTAAAAATTCTCAAAACATTTGAAAATAAGAATGAAATAAAAGGGGTATGGGATGGGCATAGTAGGGCAAAGGGCAGGTTTTGGAGATTTTGTTACCCTTAGAGGGAACTTCTCAGCATGTTTGAAAGGAAACCAAGAGATAGGGATGTGATGAGAATGTGACAGAGAACCTTAAGTATGAAGGGATATACAAGAAATGGAGTGGAAGGGGCTGCAGAAACAGCAGGGGAGCAGAGGGCAAGAGAAACACTTTTCCATTAACAGTACAAAAGACACCTTCTGTCTGAACCATTCATCTTGTTTGCTCTTCAGATTTTCTTCTTTAATAATTAATAGTGCACGTGTGTGCCATTTTTTCCAGCTTACATTATATGATGGTCATTCCTTAATTCTTATTCCTTAAGCTATATGAACATGAAGCCAGAAAATATAGAATGGTCATAGAATGGTCATTCTATGTATTGGAGGGAAATGTATTTTTGCATTGAAAAAAATATTTACAGCTTAAGTTATAGTTTGAACTAAAAAAAATACTTAGAAACTGTCTTCTAGTTTTGTGACACTGAAATTCCTTTTTAGCTGTGCAGTAGTCCCTTCTGAATGCTTCCCCCTTTCAGGAATCTCCGGGCTTGAAATCAAACAAAATTATGTATCTTTTACTACCTACAGAATAGATAACCAATCAGCCTCATGCGGTTTTAAAATTACAAGAAAGAAAAAATAAATTTTAGCAAGCTACTACTACTGTCGAATAAATAAAGTTCTCTGGTCATGGTCTTACTTCCATGCGACAAAAGAGTAAGACATCATGAAAACATTTCACGTGGGTTCTATTGGAGGAGAAAGCATTAATCAAGGCACATTTTTAGACAACCTTCAGCTGTCCTAGATATTTACTGTAAATTCAGTACCAGACTTTTTTCTTCTAAGATCTGTAAGAGAAACACTTATTATTTTTATATTTCATATTCTCATAAATATATAGTAATTTTCTTTATATTAAAAGTTGCATAATGGCTGGGGGTGGTGGTACTCACTTGTAATCTCAGCAGCTCAGGAGGCTGAGGCAGGGGATTGGGAGTTCAAAGCCAGCCTCTGCAAAATCAAGATGCTAAGCAATTCAGTGAGACCCTGTTTCTAAATAAAACACAAAACAGGGCTGAGGATTTGGTTCAGTGGTTGAGTTTCCCTGAGTTCAATCCCCATACTCCCTCCTTGAATTAAAAAAAACTAGAATAATGCTCTCCTTATTTCTTAATATAAAAAGCAAAAGTGCATGTATAATGAACAAACTATTTAACCTGAATGTGATCATCTCTGGCTTTGGTAAGCACTGATATAATTTCTTTTAAAGTAGTCTCATACTGTATGATAAATGGTGGAAAGTGTAGATCAGTCTGTCTTACTTAAAATTCTGGTCGTTTTCTTTCATCTGATGCTTTGTTGTTCATTACTTAAAGACACATATTACCTACCCTCTGTTTCATTCATCTCACAGATGTTTTGTTTGGCCACAAAATATTGTAAGCTATTCTTGAAGTCAATATCTAAACATCATGAAATTTACATTCAAGAGTGGCTTGTTTTCTTCCTTTGAGAAACACAAACATGTTGACACTGCCCTTGATTTCCAATAACACAGTAATCTGCCATTGTTGAACTTCCATCACTCCTATCACTGAGCCAATATGTATGTATACACCCATACCCCAGTTGCTTCCCTCATTTATATTATCTGCTTCATCCTTGTAGACAGTCGCAAATGTGCCTCCTGTCACATAACAATGCAAAATATTAATTAAATTTTACTATCATTTTAATCAGTGCTTCTAATGAGAGTTCAGTGGAAATTTAATATTTCCTTTACATAATGCATCATTTTTTTATACTTTTAATTTTTTCATTTAATTGTGTATGCTTAGCAACTTGACTTTTGCATGCTAAAGTGTACTTTTTTAATAATTATTTTTTGGGAGAGGGTTGCAGACTTACTTAAGTTTTTAATCTCTATTTTTTATAAATTAATTATCAATCATTTTTGTGTAATATTTTTATGCCCTTTTCCCTCTTTCTCCCTTCCTCCTGACTGCTTTACCTCTAAGACTCTAATTACAGGAAAGGTAGATATTTTGATATTGTTTCACAGCTTCCCAAGGCTCTGTTTAATTATTTTCAATATATTTTTAATCTTTTTTCTACAAACTGGATGTTTTCCATTGATCTGTTTTCAAAGTCATACCTTGTCTGCCATCTCCATCCTGTTGTCAAATATATGCAATGGTCTTTTTATTTTTTTGGTTTTAAATTTAAGATATTGTGTTCTTTTGTTCTAAATTTTCCACATTCTTAAAATCTTCATTTCTTCACAAGCTATAAGATTTTCTTTTTAAAAAATTTATAGTGTATATCATTTTTGCATATTTTTTTACACAGGTAGAGTTATAATAATTGCTTGAATACCCTTGTCTGGGTTTTGTAGTATTGTCTTGTCTCCTTCTTGAAAATGGAACACATTTTCTTCTTCATCACACTGACTTGTTTGGGGACTCTGTCATGGATATTGTGAATGTTATGCAGTGGAGAAACAGTTGAATCTATTTAGTTTCTCTGAGGATTGTGATTATTTCAATGTTGTTTGTTTATTTTTGTATTTCATTTGTGTTCATTAAGGGACAACTTGGTTGAACTCAAACTAGAAGCTCTTTTACTTGAGTGCAGCTCAAATCTTCATTCAGCAAGTATTATGTTTTTTATAGTTGATCTGCTTGTAATCTGCCCTACAAAGGTGTAGTTTAGAGAACAGCTAGAGATTGTGACATAGCTTATCAGTGGAATTTTATTCTATCCCTTGCTAGCTTTCTCCTTTCCAGCATTTCCCTACTCAATTACAGTCAACCTTGGTGCATCACCTGATGCTTCAGTCCATAAGACTTCAGGCTTCCTATCAGACTTTTATGTGTCTCAACATGGTTCTGAACTTGGCCTTCTCTCTGGGTAACTGCCATAAAACAGGAAACTTAACTCATGTCATCTCTTTTTTCAAGTATCTACTTCCTTCAAAAAATATCTGCTTTGGTTTTCTCTCTGAAGATATTAGCTTTTTGTTTTGTTTTGAGTGGTTGATTGATTTTGATATTCTGTATACCTGTGCTTTTTGTTGAATTATTTGGTCAAGTAGGAGTTAGTTATATAGGAGTAGAATGATTAATTCCCAATGAGTTTCTCTCTTCAATATATTTTTAGAAAACCCAGTGTTTTTACTCATTTTTGCCTTTGAACTATTTTGGCTTTCCTAAATAGCACAATAGCAACAATGATAGTAACATTTCCAAATCTGAATAACAAAAGGGAACATGCATCCATTCCACCTATAACTGGATCTGCAGTGATATGCTGTTAGCTGATTTAGCATATCTACTACTGCATAACCACAAACACTGAAATTTCAAATCTATTTTAGCCTATATTCTCTATAGTAAAGGCAAAATTAAAGAAAGTACTGGACCCCCACATGTCTATTAATCTTTTTATTAAAAAAAAAAAAAGACTAGTGTAGGAGATAATGCTTTTCAATACAAGTGTAACAGGGCTGGGGCCTTTTGGGACATTGAGACAGTGTGAAGATGTCCTTCGTCCTGCTTTAAAGCTCAATTTTATAGTCAAGTCAGGAAGATTTCAGACATGTTGCTCAAAGTAGCAGGCATGAGTTTACTGAAGGGATAAGAAAAGGGAAAGGAGACACTCTCCGAGAGGAAAAGGACAGTGTGCCTCTCCTGCACTCCAGTTTTATCTGGACTCCTAGAGAAGTTTCCAGAGAGTCTCGCCCAGGTTCATCTCTTAACTTTTGACTGATAACAGAATGACATCAGATTTTCAAGTCCCCACTGCCATGACAGCTCTGGGTCACTTTGGCCCATGCTGACTGGTTCTAATTGGATTCTTAACAATAAATTCTTAAAATTTTTATGGTTAAGAGGAATTGTTCTTATCTCCCTGAGTTTCAGGATCTGGTCTGTGAAGTCACAAAAGTCTCTCCCTTTAGGTTAACGGGGATTTTTCTTGTTGACATTAGTTTGGGCCTGCATTGCTTCTGCATATAATAGGCAGTTTGCTGAGGAATGTCATATAGCCTGTCCACTTAAGCCAGCCATGGTTGCAGGTATATTGCTTCTTGGAAAAGAAAGCATGTAATGTAAGCACAGTGGGCCTATTGTATAGAATTATTCCCTAACTTTGTGTTCCCACAGCTCACTTCTGTCTGTCCCCTATCACAAGAATATGGGAGGGTACACTCATGCCAATGTGTTCATTGTATAAAGTATCAGAGAAGGAAAAATATAGTATCACTACAAAATTGTTAAGTTGGAGATTCATTAAAGGTTATAGCTATCAATAATGAGTACTGTGTGTCACCATGAATCCTTCAGATGAGTCTTAGGGAACAGTATGATGTATTGGTTTGCTATATAACAAATTATCAAAAATTCAATAATTTAAAACAACATATTTATTTCCTTATAGTTTCTGTGGTTCAATAGCTTAGCTGTGTCTTCTTCTTAGGCTCTCATAAGATTATAATCAAGGTGCTGATTAATACTCATAGTGAGGCTCAACTAGGGAAAAATCCATTTCCAAGGAAACTCAGTTTGCTGTCAGAATTTATTCATGGCTGTACAACACAGGTCCTCACCTTCTTGCTCCTCTTTACTGAAGGCTGGTATGGACTATTACAGGCTTGCCATAGGGTCTGTGCCTGCATAACTACTAGTGCTTCAAGCCTGCAAGGAAAGTATCTAGAGCAAGTCTGATTACAAGACAGAACTTCATCTAACACAATGTAATCATGAGACTGACAAGTCATCTCCTATCCTATATTCTAAAGACTAGAAGCAAGTCAGAGATCTTGCCCACACTTAAGAGGAAGATATCATGCAAAGGTGTGAATTGCTTATCAGGAGTCAGATATGATTGTCACATATACTATAATGCAAATGTTATTTTCATTTTTTTGCATAACATGTAAACAGAATCTACTTTGAAAAAACATTTTTGACTTTTTTATTTTTAAACTACAAACTAGAAAGGTTGAAGGTTCTATTCTAGTATTAGAAAAAGGTAATTTAAGACGGTCATTTGCATTATTAGGGTCTTTCTTATCCTACCTATTTTTTCTTTATGACAGGATAGACAATTTAATAGAAAATGTGATGTAAGAAAAGAGGAGGCATTTTTATTATTCAAAATCATAAAATTTCAAATCTAGCCAAATGTTGCAAATTCTTCACCACAACAAAGTTCTTTTATTTAATCCCTGAATAAAATAAGAATAGCTAAACTTGAGCTTTTCTTTTCTTTTGTCTTTCTTTTTATTGAAATTCAAATGATCTCTTAAAGAAAGAACAAATTTGGTTATAAAGTGCTGCTGAACTGACTGACCCAATTTGAAGCAAAAGCACTTGTGCTATTTACCAAAAACTCCTGATTTTTCTTTCTTTGGAGATATGCCAAGAATGTACTTTTCTTGCTTGGAGGAAATTACTTGCTTTGACTAATAAAATGTGAGCTCAGACAATTCAAAGTACAAGTCATATCTCCTCCCACTACTATAGGAATTAGAGAAAAACAAATTAAGGTTGTAACTGAAAGCTCGGTCCTTGTCCCCAATGCCAATTAATGCCAATTTAATAATGAGGACACAATTTTGAGAAAAAAGGAAAATGTTGTTTTATTGTTTTACTAGCAAAGGAGAAAAACAGGGGACTCCTGTCCCAAAGGCTGTGATTCTCCCCATCAGGAGGAACAGGAGCATTTTAAAGGTGCTCTTCAAAGGCTACCTTCCACGTGTGCCCTGACAGGGGGTCCCAGGGTCCCCTGATAGTGTGTTAGCATTCACTTGTTAATTTGGGAGATATTCACTTTCTAGATCCCCTGGCAGACATCTCCTTTCTGTGGAGCACAGATAACTCAAAGTAATACTGTTCCCAGCCCCAGGGTTAGGAAGCAGGAGAAGGAGACAGGGAAAAGAACACATCTTTAAAAAAGCCTCAGAGCATATATTCAGAGCTCATATTCAAAAAGTGAAGTGGACCACTGTTACAAGTTAAGCCATCTATTAGGCTGAATTCTGAATGACAAGAAACAAAGTCTATCTGCTGAAGTGCTAGATGTGTAAATATGTGAATTAGGTAAGAAATGAAAATAAGGACCTTTGTTTCTGTAGCATAACCTATTCTTTCTTAGCTGATTTATTTAGGAAAAAAAAATGTCAGTAACTGTCTCATTATAAAATCCTTTAAACATTTGTTAAAGAAAACAATTACTCAATGACCTGTTAAAGCATGGTGAAAAAAACTTAATTCAGGAAAATTGCAATAGATATAGAATCACTGCAACCAGATCTTACAGTGGAGAGAGATTGAACTCAACTCCAAATAAGACATGAGCAAGTGGGAATTTGTAAGCAAGGAACAGAGTGGTGATCCATGTAATAATTTTTTCTGGGAGAGATTATCAGGGGAAGGGGGGAAAGTTAGACACACTTACCAGGATTCTTGCTAGAGCCAGGCAGAAGTGATCACACATCACCTGGAGGATGATGAAAAATTGGGTACCTGATCAAATATCAGATATGGAGGGTGATCAGATATCTAGACTGAGGGGATTCTTGCCCAACTGAGTTAGCAAGGTTACTTGCTAACATTGGATTTTATAAGGAAGTATATGGATGGGCTTGAAAAAAATTTTAAAAACCTGAATAAAGTTTGGCAGAACAAAAAAAATTGTAGTTCTTTCTTATCCAAGGGAAGAAGAGACATTCTTCTTTATAAGTGCATTTTCTCATTCTGTCACCTATTGTCCATTAAGGAACATTTGGATTATTTGTTAGAACATGGTACTACAGGATATTTTCTGGGTGAAGAGAGCTACCAACATTTAAATTAGGGGCCTTTAATGTCTTTGACATTTATATTATGCTCATCACAATTGTTGTAAAATATTGTTTTTGACGTCTTCACCATAATGAATACACAGACTAATTTAATTGTTTAGAAAAAATTAAAAAAAGAAAAAAAATACTCTTTTGAATTTATCACATGCTCCACAAATCTTGCATTTTTATGTCTATATTATATATTAAATGAGAAAATGCAAATATATAAGAGGTATCATTCTGATATTTTAAATTCCATTGTTAGCAAGATTGAAAAAACTTTCTATAAGTATTATTGTATTAGTTCTCTTAATCTTTTAAAATATAAAACTGGAATTATTTTTATTCTCCACTTTAAGTATTTTGATCTAAAGTGATAAGAGGAAAGGGATGACAGATCCTGTGTCACAGACTCCAGTAAACTAAGGCTACAACATACCTTTTCTATTATGAACCACTGCTATCAGAAAAGCACCAAGGTAATAGTGTGCATACACAGCTTCTGTTTTGGAGGTAGTAGAACAGTGTTTCAGAGAGTGATAATATCTTTTATCAATGCCTCCTGAGTAGATTGCCCTCTTTTATAGTACACTTGACTCCCTATAGCTTTGAAGGAATTGAGAAAAAATAAACCACAATTTATTTTTTAACATGTAAGCATGTAATACATTTGAATTTCCTGAGTCAGGAAGCTAAAAGCACAGTTCAAGTGTAAAAGGTTTTTAACAAATTACCATCCTTTAGTAGTTTCTGTATTTAAGTCAATGTCGAATTTCAGATGTTATTAAAATATTCCAAGCTAAGCAAAAATGGTCTCTAGGCAGCTAAATAGGAGAAATATGTTATACTTCAAGAATATCATACCTGGTATATTATATCATGACTGTCTCAAATCCCTGTCATGTTTAATATTCTCGTTTTTTTTCTTGTTTAAGTCATCTAAAAGTCATATATTTGTAAAACGTGGAACCTAGGTCTTTTCAGTACATATCTGTAACCTTTTAACTTTGCAATATAAATACTTGTACACTCAATTAAGCACTTCTAAATACAGTTTGATGGGAAATAGGTTAGAACAAGGTAAAATGCAAATATATTTGTTTGGGATATCTTTGTATTAAACAGTAAAATATTATCAGACTGGTAGTATGGGCAGAGTCTATGCTTCCTGTACAAACCACAGTCTGTTTGGGAAATAAGGATAATGTATTCTTGCTAAGTTATCTGTTTTTTTTTCTGTCAGTAATTAGATTAGGGGAAATGGCCTATCAATGACAACCAGCCTATAGACTGATCATTAACTGATGCCATGGGGGCCTGGCTTAATAAGACACAAGCTAAGGGTCGAAAAGAGAATGTTAGGAAAAAATTGATGCTATTTATCATAAGTTAAGGGAAAATCAGTCTTACTCAAAGTGAACATATCTCCAAGGGCATAATAACATATCTCTAAGGGCATAATAACTGCTAGCAGGACCCTCAGAGAAACAACTTTTTATCTAAACTATTACTAACTCGCCTTCACACATATTAATAAAGAAGGTTGTGGGAGAATTAAATCATCTTGCAGGAAACAGTGTCAATATTCCCTCTACCTCCCTCCTTTGTGGGTGCATAAGTGTGTGGTGTGGGAGTTACACCTGCCTTCTACCTTAGTTTCTGTCCTTTGGATAGTCATAAAACTGTTCAACCTGTCTCATACCCTCACTTTACTAAATGGAGGATTGCCCCTTCTCTGACAGTTGTCAGGTCACTGAACCACTTGGAAATTGTGAGTGGACCTTTCTTAATGGAGGCCAAGTGTTTAGAGCCAGTGGATGTCAAAAGATTGAGCCATCATTGAATTTCTTTTGTTAAGATGGTGTAGGTAGAGGTCAACATTTAAATTTCCATCACCTAAAGAAAAGGGTGCCAAGTTTGTGTCTTACAGAATGTCCAAAACTATCAGAAAGAGGGCAATGGCTTTGCTTCACAAATCATTGAAGCAAATGGATATTGCTATTCTCATGATCTTCTTCATTGTGGATCAAAGCTCTAATTATGAAAGGAAAGAGCCATAAATAGCAGAAAGGCAAAATGCAGACACATTCCTACTCCACTTTTTCAAAGTAAAATCTTAACTGTCTACATCAGAATCATGCAGTAAGTCTGATAGAAATGTAGACTACTGAGAATTTCTGAATAAGGAGGAACAGAGATGTATATGAACAATACATATATGTTATATATTATAAATTTTGAGTGAACTGTCCCATTTCCCCATGGCCCTATACTATAATAATTAAAAATAAAGCAAACAAACAATGATTTTTCTATAAAATCTTGCTTTCTTTTTTACTTCTTAGGTTAAGCTTTGGAATTCCACTAAAATAGGGCATTTAATTAGAGTTGATCTTAACTAATATTCATTTTACTAGAGAAAGTTTTCTAAATCTTTTTTTTTTTTTCAGTACCCAGGATTGACTTCAGGGACACTTGACCACTAAGTAACATCCCCAGCCCTTTTTTGTGTTTTATTTAAAAATAGGGTCTCACTAAGTTGCTTAGTGCCTCACTTTTGCTGAGGCTGACTTTGAACTTCAGATCCCCCTGCCTCAGCATCCTGAGCTTCTGGGATCATATGCGTGTGCCACCATACCCAGCTCCTAAATCTTTATCTGCATTATGCTTGCCCAACTCCTAAACTTTTATCTACATTATGCTTCTCTTTTTTGTACATTTTCTTCTATTGATTTATTTAATCATTAATCTATAAGTTTTAGAGAAAGAATGGAAACTCCAAAATACTTGTTTAATCAAGAAATTATTTAATTTTAGTACATAGGCTTGCCAACATTTAAAAAGTAGTGCTGATGATGAAGCACATACTGTCCCTTTATTTTTCAAAGTATTTATGAAACAATTAAAACATGAAAATATCAGATTTATGTAAAATATAGCGTTAGCTAATAAGAAATAAGATCAAAAATTCTCAGAAGAGCAATAACATTACTTGTTATTAACAATAAAGTTACTTGTTATTATCATTAACATAGTTGTTTGTAATAGTTCTTCATATTTTTAATGAAAATTGTTAAGAACAACAACAAAATTTTGAAAATATCCCTCAAGTTGTTTTGATAGAGATAGAAAGGTAAGTATCTCTGTGTCATGGACTGAGGCTCCTGAAGAATCTGTGAAGGGAAATGGAAAATACACAAAAAATATATATGAAAAAAAAATCAACATCATATCAAAGACTTAATTGAAATTGGAAGACAGAAGATTTCAGAATAGAATTTGCAAACATTTTATCATTTTTCACAATGACAATAAAGTACAGGAGTCATTTAAGGTCTATGGGAAGACACTAATATTGTAAATTGTCCTCTTAAGGAGTGAATACACTTAAACTGAGGGCTACTTGTAAGAGGAGACACTTCAAAGATTGTCCTTATGACTTGCATGTTACCAGGAAGCAATGAGGTTAGCGAGCTTAACTAATGTGTTAAATCATGAGCCTTGAAAAAAAAATAACCTTTAAATTATACGTTTCATGATCATATTGTATTTAATGTCAGAAAATTCTTGGAATATGACATTTTCACAAATGTAAAAACAGTGAAATTAAATAGAAATAACAAATTGCAAAATCTGAACTCTTTGATGTTAAAACAACAGGTCAAAAGATAACAGGGAAGATTTTCAGGTTTCTAGAGTTTGACTCAGGACTATTCCAGAGCCATGGATGAATAACCTTACTAATATATGAAAAACTATGACAAGTGTACTGCATTACAGTTATCACTATCTCTGGTGAAACCTTTTGATCAAAATAAAATATTTTGAGAAATTATAAGAATATTCAGTATAAAGTTTATACTCACATTGAATTCTCAGATAATAAGCAAACCATCTACCTTTCAAGAAGACTAATCCACAATATAAACTATCTTGTTTCATCATATATTCAACTGATCTGAACCCTGTGTGCTTAATATTTGCAGACATCCAATGACACCTTTGAAATTCCCCTTATGTTGACTGGAAATGTAGTGTTAAGGAAGAGACTCAATTATGAAGACAAGACTCGATACTTCGTCATCATCCAAGCAAATGTGAGTATTTAATTTCTTATCTCTTTTCTATGAACTTATGAAGTAAACAATGCATTCAATGTTCTTAGAGTGCTTGGCATAATAAACTTTCTCAACAGGGCAACACTGCCCTTGGTGGAATTTATATATTATATTATTTAACTTGGGGAAAGTGATGGAATAGAATTGCAGGTGTTGCTTCCACTGACTATTCTTTTTCATCTAAATCTCCCTCTAATGCATGCCAATAATTTGCTTTTTAGTCCAAACTGAAATATATCCCAAAGTATGATTTACCAAACAACCATATCAATATCAACGTGGAGCCATATTCAGTATGTAGATTCCTGGATTCTACCTCAGAAGCTCCACTAAAAATTTCAGAGGATGGAAGTCAGAAGTATATGTGCATGTAAAAATATCTACATTTTTATTGGATACACACACACACAAAATTAATACTTTCAGATTTCAACCTATGTAAAAATCTTTTCAAAATACTCTCACCCTGACCTTCCCTCACTTCTGCTCTCTATCAATTTGTGGAATAAGTATTAATTTTAAACCATTATTTTTAACTCTACCAGTTTTTTTCTAAAGTATGGAAGTAAAATGGGTGGATGGTGATTTATGGCTTAAGGGACAAATATTCATAGATTATTAGAATAATAAAGATACATGAGCACATGAGTCTATAAAACATACTATTCCATGTACTGGCATGCAAAAAAACTGAAGAAAAATAAGGTAAACACCTCAAACAAACAAGCAAAAAAAACCTTCAATAAACAAAAGGCCCACTTCTAAAATTAAATAGACTAAGATAATTTGGTTGCTATTATTCTTTTTTAAAATAAAGAAACAGAATGAAGTTACCAGGATTAATTTTTAAATTTTCAGTCAGTAATATTGCATCTATCACCGGTGAGCAGAAGCAAGACAAATAGCTCTGTGGTCTTAGGTAACAGACTTGGGGTCAAAATACTCAAGGCAACTCTAATTATGTTGAATATTTTTTTTTTCTCTACTGCAAATACCTGATAAGGTAATGAAATAGTATTTAATATATGTATCTATGAATGAGTCTGTTAGGTGCTGCTAGCCATTTGTTAAACTACAAACTAATACTGCATATTTAAATTCTAGAAATCTCTTCCAAGGATTCTGTGACATTTCCTCAAAAATAAACCAGAAAATAAGCATGTCTGTCCCAAAGTCATTTTAAAACCAGGCTTCAGATTTCATATGATTTTACATGTTGTTAGAGTCCAAATCTTTCTTGGCCCCATTTACCACAACTAAATTTTACTTAATGTAAATATAGAACAGGCAAAAGCCAAACAAACAAACATTATAAACTGACATTTGCCCCAAGTTTGATCAAGGAATAGTTAGAAATTAAACTATTTTACAAGAAACACTTTCATTTGGGAAGAAGGACTTAAAGTCTCACCATCTAAAATTAAACGTGTTTTTTTGCTTTAATATTATTACAATTTAAATATTTGTGATTTTATAAAATTATGTTTTAAAAAGAGAGTGTTAGAACAATAAATTAGGTATATCTGAGCCATTTATAAAAGTAGTGACTTTTATTTAAGTGTTACTAGGCATGAAGCCTGTTTTATAAAACATTAGTTCTTCCATGTAATGTATTGATGAAAATTTCAACCTATTCAGTAAACAATTTATTCAAAATCAATGTGGTATCTTTGATATGTGAGTCCTTATGTTGCATTATACTTTTGAAAAGTTGTGCATTGTATTGCCATCGTATGGAGCTAGAATATTGAAAGACTTGCATGAAGATGCTGAGCATTCAGTACAGCATTCCTCTCTGGGAGACAATGACAGAATGCTCCAGTTCTATCAAAACTATACTCCACTGAACAGTCCTCATTGTTTTCTTGATTCTGTATTGAAGATATGGTTGTACTTTTAAAATCCCATATGTCAGCTTTCCTGCTGGATTATTATTTGTATAACCTCCAATTCCTTACATTTATCTAAAGTAATAACTTTAAAAGAAATAGTGACTCATTCTTAAGGAAGGTAATTAAGGCTTTTGTGTTACTAAATGTTCAGTGTTAGGAAATATATAAATGATATAGGAAATAACAGCACATTTTCAGAAAATCTACATTAAGTAGTTATATTAGTCTACTTTTTTTGCCATAACAAAATACCATAGACTGGTTGTCTTATTCAACAGAAATCTTCTCACCAGTTTGGAGTCCAGAAACCACAGACAAAGTCTGGTAGGATTTGTTTCTGGGGAGAACTGTCTTCTTGGCTGGTAGATGTCCATCTTCTCTCAGTGTGCCTCATTCCTTTTCCTGTGCTCCCATGGTGCAGGCTGGTAGAGCTCTTATTATCATACTACTCCTATAATATAAGGGACCCATCCTTATGATAGCACTTAACCTTAAATAATCTACTTATATAACTGCACTGGGGATTAAAGCTACATTATATGAATTTGGGGGGAACATAATTTATTTCATACAGCAGTTGAACTGTGAAAAAAGTTATAAAGAGATATCCTTGCTGACCAATTGCAATCACTTTTCTAAGTTAATAAGATATTATCTTATTTTAAGAGATTTTTTAACAAAGGAAAGAGAATGAGAAATGAAAAGGGAACATGAAAAAATGGACAGAAGGAAATTTCTTGGTAGCTTTTACATACATTACATCGATACATTGCAATGAGTAAAAACACAAGCAATAAACATCATATCAGATGTTTATGCCAATAATTATATTTTATTTGTACCATTCCCAATTTAGAATAGTATTTACTTTGTTATAGCTATTTTTGCTATACTTTCAACAGACCAGTTGCTGATAGCAAACAAATGAAATGGCTCTTCAAAACAGCTAATAAAGCAGAGTTATGTATGTAGCATAATGGATTGGGAAGAACAGGTGGGATTCTAAGGGAACATACAAATGAAAAAAAATCATTGTGATATTAGTTTATGTAGGTAGGAATTATCTTCTCTGTATTTTTCTTTATGACCATAGGAACCCAGGGAGAGGGGATTCATGGCACTATTGCTCTCCAAGATAAAGAAAGCTCAGAGGATTTTTTTCTGTTGAATTTCAAAATGACTTGTTTTTAAAACAATCATTTTATCAACCCTGTGGTTTGAATGCATCTAAATATTTTGAAAATGTAAACATTTATTTTTGCTGTGATTTGATCATAATCCATCTTATAATTGATCAAAACATAAAAGAAGGCTGGGACTGTAGCTCAATGGTAGAGCACTTGCCTAGCATGCATGAGGCACTGGGTTTGATCCTCAGCACCACATAAAAATAAACAAATAATGTAAAGGCATTCTGTCCATATACAACTACAAAAAAAAAAAAAACATAAAAGAATACTAGAATCAGAAGGTTACTACTTTCCAGTATGATAGCACTTGTAAAATTCCTCCAACAGAGATTTTTGCTTTCTCTGATTTGCCTTCAATCACTTCTCTAAAACTCTTCTGGATCAACCATGTTGAGAAAGATGACTAGAATGTAGTATTTCTAAAGTTAAGAAAGTAGGCTATATTAATATCTGGTAACTGTCACACAGAAAGATGATTTTGAAGCAAAGTAAAATAAGTCAGTCTAATCAACTTTTGAAACTTAATTGAGGTAAATTAACATAAGATACATTAACCAATTGAAGTGAACACTTCAGTGGCATTTGATACATCCTCAATATTATACCACCACTGCCTCTATGTACTTCCCATAATAACATAATCAAAATTGTTAAAAAATAAGAAGTCTGAGAAATTGGCAATGCCAAAAGGAACCTAAAGAGACATTAGGACTAAATGTAAAAGTCATCCTAGTTGGAATATTGGAGCAGAAAGAATTAATAGACACTAAAAAAAATCACATGTCAGTTATTAACAATGTATAATCAAAGAAAAATTGCACTGGACAAATTAAATGGGTAAGGGATACTCTGTTCTGGGCTATCTTGATAAGAAAGAGCAACCAGAGGAAGAGCTTGTGAGTAATTAGGAGCAAAATTGAGTTTGTGTGTGAGAGAAGGTAGAGAACCGTAGTTCATCAATATTTACTACTTGGCCTTTTCAAAGGAAAAGTAAACTCTCTTATATTTATCGCAGGGCATAAGTTTTGGTACTTGGAGCAAGCCTCCTTTAAAGTGAGGCACCCACCTTCCCACAAAGACTCAGTAGGAAGGAGTCCTATCTTTCTTGACTATTACATTCCAAAGGCATGACTCCCAGGTCATTGAAAAAGACAGGTCTGGGTTATAAAACTGACAAGAAGTTTATAAAAGTTTTTTTTTTTTTAATCTCAAAGGAGCAAGGAAATTTACAATCATAAGATATCTAAGGTGAACACTCTAAGAAGAGGGAGAAAGGAGCCCAAGGCTATGTAGATTCTGTCAGGACTTGGGTGGGTGGAGATAAGGGGCTTAGAGGAAGGAAGAAGTCCTTATGAAGTTTGGCCTGCTTGAGGGAAACTCTCAGGTTATTTTGGTCAGTATCACTATTGTCTCTTTGATTGTAACAAATGTACCATATTAATGCAAAGCATTAAGAATAGGGAAAACTGGGCTTGCGGTACATGGGAACTCTTTTGTGTGTGTGTGTGTGTGTGTGTTTTCGTACCAGGGATTGAACTCGGGGGCACTTAACCACTCACTGAGCAACATCTCCAGATCTATTTTGTATTTTATACGGAGAGAGGTTCTCACTGAGTTGCTTAGCGCCTTGCCATTGCTGAGGCTGCCTTTGAACTCCTGCCTCAGCCTCCCAAATTGCTGAGTTGCTGAGATTACAGGCATGCGCCAGCTTGCACATCATGGGAACTCTTTATACTATTTTATCAATATTTTCCTAAATCTAAAACTGATTCAAAATTATTTAAAGTATTTAAAAGTAACAACACTCCAGACCTATGGATCCTGATGATCACATCCTTCCTTCTTCCTTCTTATTCAATTTGGATAATGGAAAGTTTCCTTTCATTTCCAGATCAGCTTTTCCAATGAATTATACAACTCTAAATGAGATTTATTTTCAAAAGGGACTCAATGAAGCAAATTCCCAAGGACACAATGAACTCATCACAATATTATATTATTACCTTCCTAATGCTGTGAAAAGACCGGACCTATGAAAGTTTAGCTACTATAGTAAGCTTTTGGAGACAGTTGATTTGAAGATAACTGGATTTCAGTTTACATCTCAACTTCACCACTTCAAACTGTTGGTTTAAACAAGTTGCTTATCAATCCTTTAAGCAAAAGGAAAAGGAAATTTAACAAGTCACATTATTCCCAATATTTTTAAGCTACTCAGTTGTTTATTTTCCCTCTCACAGGACCGTGCACAAAATCTGAATGAAAGGCGGACCACCACCACCACACTCACCGTGGAAATCCTGGATGGAGATGACTTAGGTCCCATGTTTCTTCCTTGTGTCCTTGTGCCAAACACTCGAGATTGCCGACCACTCACCTATCAAGCTGCCATACCTGAGCTGAGAACTCCGGTAAACAAACTCTTACTCATTTCCCTTCATTTGCATCTCTCTAAATGCAGTGGGATGCTACTGAAGCATTTTTCACATATATTGATTGATAATAGCAAAATAGACAAGTATTTAAAAATATTTATGTCTAAAAATGTTTTCAGACAATATGGGTAAATTTTTGTCACAATGCATAATTACACCATTTACAAGGTAGAAAGTATATCATGGAGCAGCAAGCCCTCTGACATTGATAGTTTTATTTTTTCTGTGCATAAATCACAGCAGAGCTCAGTTGCCAACATATTCTGGGAAATTCCAAGAAGCAACTCCAGCATTTCCTTAAATTCACATTTAAATGTGCAGTCCTAAATCAGAGGACTCAGGCCAACAGGATGCCCTTCTAGCTTATAAGAGTTCAGAAATGTTGTTAGAGATTATGCTTGAGCATTTCAAGTAAGAGATGAGAAATTCTGAATACAAGTATCCACCACTTAAAGATATAATTTAAGAAAGCAAAAAAGTAAATCCTGAATGCATATTTTCTGCACTCAATTCTGAATTTAAAAAAATGCTAAGGGAGCTAGGAATTTCAGTCAATTTGGAATTCAGACCACAGATGATAAATGTACATATATGAGAGAAAAATGAATTATAAGACAAACAGATACCATGTTGAAACTAAAATAGCAATTCTGCTCTAAAGTTGGAATATATAAGTATATATATTATATGTATATATATTCTTATTCTGTTTCAGAAAAGTCAAATTCCTGGCAATCAACTACTTGACTAATGCTTTTGCTACTACACTGGGAAATATTCAGCTCTGTGGCTTTGCAACATAATTCCCAATGTGAAAATTTACATTGGGAATTTTTTTCTCAACATATAAGAAAGCTGAAGTTTTTAGTATCCTCTTTACATTTGAGATTTTAAAGACTAGAACAGGAGAAATGTACAATAAACTTATAGCACTTTATTCAATTCACAAGTCCTTGTCCCATGTTATATCTGTAGGCTTGATTCATAGATCTTAAATGTCTAAAAATCATTTTGTACCTAATAGCATAAGTGATCACTGGTGAAACTGACTTAACAAAAGTTTAAAAACTTTGGAGAAAACATCATCATAATGTAAGGCAAAATTTTCAGCTAGCTGAAATAATTTTGAAGACAAAGCTGCTAATCAGAACTTGTCTGAACAAATGCATGCATATTACCTAAATTTATACATTGTGATTTATTTTGTTGAATCTAAGTAAGAAAACAATTATTAAGGATAGTAAATGTTAAATTTTGTGTGACTTAATGGAAAGGGTAAAAAATATATTTTAGTATTAATTTATGTTTCTGAGGTAATTTATGTAGCTAGTGTACCAGTGAGACCCCAAGAAAGAGGATGTAGTATAATCACAGTAATTAAATTCAGTCAATCAGTCAGATGACTGCTTAACAGTACTTAGTGCACTGAAGAAAGTAAAGAAGGATTGATGTTGCTGCATGAGAAATGGAATATACTGAATTAATTTTATAAAGTGTCACGGAGCTTTCTTTCCTCTCTATTCCAGATTACTGACAGAGCATTTTCTCATTCTTATGGGATTTGGGATAATAATATAAATGATAATAATGAATAGCAGTGATACAGATATTGAGTTTGACATTAAATGTGCTAAACTCTGCACAAATATTAACTGGTTGAATATATACTAGGATCTTTTACAGATTTGCCCACAATTAAGTTCATTTTAAAGATGAGTTCTTGAAATTAGAGTTTATGTAACTTCCCATGATCATATAGCTAATAACTAAATATATACATATATACTGTATATATGTCCAACATACATTATATGTCCAATATATGGTATATGTATATTGGACATATATACAGTATATATGCATATACATATAATATATAATTTAAATCAGATTTAAAAAGACTAAATAAAATTAATATACATTTGAGTCCTATCTCTAAACTAGATAATAGCCTTATTCTGATTCTTGCAGCTGAGTTATGTGGGAGCTTCCTTCTGTAGATTGGACACTAAATGCCTTTGATTTATCCTCTCTATTGTTGCACTTTAATATTCATATTGTGTATCAGTACCCAAGGAAGAGCTAGCCAATAATAAATATTACTCAGTCTTCAGTTGACAAATAATAGTCAATGACAAAAACTATTAAGTCTTTAGTTAATGAAGCCATTCCAATAGCAAGAATTAACATTTCTAACATCAAAGTAATGATGGTGTCCAGTCAAGAAATACCTTATGGGGCTGGGGTTGTAGTTCAGTAGTAGAATGCTTGCCTCACACGTGTGAGGCCCTGGGTTTGATATTAACACCAATAAAAATAAAGATATTGTGACAATCTACAACTAAAAGAAGAAGAAAAAGAAATACCTTATGCCCTGAATCTCTTGGAAAATGATGTTTAAACTAGAAGCATAAAGGGTCCTGGACATGGTGAACTTATGTGGATTAAAAAAAGAGGTTTCCAAGGGCATGATGGTGCATACCTTTAATTCCAGCATCTCGGGAGGCTGAGGCAGGAAAATCATGAGTTCCAAGCCAGACTCAGCAACAGGGAAGCTCGAAGCAACTCATTGAGACCCTGTCTCTAAATAAAATACAAAATAGGGCTGGAGATGTGGCTCAGTGTTTGATTGTTCCTGAGTTCAATCCCTGGTACACCCCTCCCCTGAAAAAGAGGTTTTCAAGCCATGATTAATAAACAGTTTCACAAACAAGTATCCTGATTAGCCTTTAAAATCATGTTTTTTGAAATCAATGTCATCCTGAATTCCAGAATGATCAATTTTCATACTTCGCCATCATTTTTAACAGAGTAAGTCTTTCCTTAACATCCGGTGAAACAAAAAGAATTTGAATTTTACAAAGAAAATTTTAGCTTTACACATTTAAATAGATATGGTGAAGATTTATGCGTTAAGGAGTATTTTTTTATTGCCATATAGGAAAAAAACAGTGTGTTTACTTGTTAAACTAGACACATAACTGTGATTATCAATGGCAGCATAGTTATCGACCAGACCTTAATGCTTCAAAACATAATCATTTAATGTTTTCATAAAGCTGCAAGTTAGGGCAGGAGTTGAAGGAATATCTTTGCTCCATCAGAGCCCCCCTAACTGAGAGGTGGGCACCACTTTCAGGATGCTAAGTATTTTGGAGACTTGATAACCTCTAATCATGGTTAAGGAGCTGATTCTGGCTACTTGGGCCCAGTGAGGTCTGTAGCACGAGCCTCTTAGAGGTTGTTTGTGTGGCTTTCTAACACAGTGAGATAGTGGGTTCAGAAAACAAGCTTCCTAATACAAATAGGTAGAACTTCTTACAAACTAGCTTTGGAATTTGCAGTGTCATTTCTGCTATAGTCAAACCTCTGCCAGGTTCAAGGGGTAGAAATATTCCTTTTTCCTATGGAAGGAGCATCCAGGTTACGTAACGTAACACTAAGTACATATGAGAAGGAAATTTTATTGTGGCAATCTTTGAAAAATGAAATCAGCTCTAGTGCTGCCATCATGTTGTCATGGACTCCTCTAGATCTTTGTTTTGAATCCATTATGAATCAGTAAAGGTACAAACTGAACTTAGTTTTTGAATTTCACATTCAGATTGCTGTGTTTGTAGTATACTTTCAGTATTTTTTTTTATTTTCTTCTTTTCTATTTGCCTTTATGTGGGCTGATTAAATTTAAGGATATTTCAGTAAGTAAGATCTTGCTATTCAAAGTGAGAAAACTAACCATTTACGTCAGCTAAACAGGACATGTTGACTCTAATTACATACTTGCCGATCCTTTCTCGAACTAATTCTTCAAATTTTGAAAGCTTTGACACCTGCTCACCTTCTATGTTGATGTGAAAATTTCCACCAATTACCTCAGTGGTATTCTTAATCCCACTATAATACATGTAGAATTCATCAGCTTAGAAAAACACCTTTAAAAATGTAGTCTAGTTTATTGTTTAATTCATGAACTAGGATACAATGAAAGCAAAATATCTGCTTTATATTATAATTTTATAACATGTTCAATGATAAACTTATTTTATAAATATAGATTATATTTTTTTCTACTACAGAAAACTGCCTCCAGTGAAAAGTAATGTCTTCATAGACACGTAGGTTAATAATCTACTAAGAATATCAATATATAAATCTGGTATCCCAAAGGTACTAAAAAATGGGTAGTTCTCTTCTGGTTATTTATTGTTAGTTTGATAAATATCTACTGGGCCCCAACATTTGCTAAACTCTGTGCTAATTTAGTAGCCTATTTAGAATTGGTAACACAGAGATTCTTATTGCCCAATAAGAAT
Source organism: Ictidomys tridecemlineatus (assembly GCF_052094955.1). NCBI lineage: Eukaryota > Metazoa > Chordata > Mammalia > Rodentia > Sciuridae > Ictidomys > Ictidomys tridecemlineatus. The sequence goes on from NC_135477.1 coordinate 65,568,279, forward strand.
AATATACAATCTTGCCAAAAATATTATTATGTAATTTATTCTAATTTCTGACTCTTTTAAATTTGTTTATATGCCTATAAAATTTAGGTTTTACTAGAATAAATAAATAAATAAATAAGCTGTAGAATGTAGAGTACAGAATTCATGGCTCTATTTTCTGTGTTTTCTAAGGAAGCAAAAATAAGACATGGTAAATACTTACACACTTCTTTGGAATTGAATGGTAGTATAAATTTGCGTGTTTGTTGGTTGGCTGTTTTTTGTTTGTTTGTTTTTTGCTGCATAATTTATCCCTATTATGCAGCAAAAACCAAACAAAACACCACTGAAACACCATTGAAGCTGGGCAGGGTGGTATATGCCAGTAATCACAAAAACTCAAGAGACTGAGGCAGGAGGACTACAAGTTCAAAAGCTAGCCTCAGAAACTGAGCAAAGGCCTAAGCAACTTAGTGAGACCTCTCTCAAAATTTAAAAAGGAGAACATTGCTGGGAATGTGGCTCATCCCTGGGTTCAATCCCCACTACCAAGAAATAAATAGATGAATGAATGAATGAACACACACGATGACATATTGGCTTATTAGTTGTTTGTTGTTTATGTGAATTATTACACATTGTATTTTTCACCATTTAAATATTAGTTTCCCACCAGACATAGACATCTTTTTCCCTTCCTCTGTTTAAAGCCTTGGATCCCAATAATTTCTAGGCACAAATACCTCCAATAGAGTCATAAAGAGGTCTAATTTTCATATCTCGGTCAAAGATGGTTCTTCTGCTTTATTTATGGTGCTTTGTCCCTCCAGGAAAGCTGTCTCAGTTATTAGAAGAGTGGTGACAACTGCAGTGACCTACAGCATTTAAAAGTTCATCTTGGCTTATATGCTAATTAAATGTGTTACTATCTGGAAACTCCCCTCTCTTGGTTTTTATGTCACTTGATTTTTATTTTTCTTCTTCTCCCAATGACCCTGAGTTTATTTGAGTTTATTTTTATTTTTTTAACTGAATCTTCCTGCTTGCTTTTCCCCCCTTTTATTCTTAAATTTTAGGGTTTTCCAAACTTCCCTCTTATGTAATTCTCCATCCCCATTATGGGTTTACTAAGATTGAATTGAGCAAACCTACATTAATGAATCATTTTTCCTCAAATAAGAATGATTATTCATAGGCTGCAGGAATATTGTCTGACTTGAAATATCTCCTAAGTCCCACAATTACATTTCTTACTTTTTCTGGACATTTTTTTCCTGATTTTTCACAGAGATTCCTTCTTATCATTTCTAACTAATTCCAATATACACAGTGACATGTTACCCACCTATAGGCCAATGTTGATTTGAATGGAGAATTTAATAACCCCCATTTCTATCTCAGTAAATGTTCAGAGACAATCTCTGCATTATGTTTTCAGTGTTACTCAAATATGCTTGAAACTATTCTACTTCCAATGCCAAAATGCCCATTTAAAGACATTCTCAACTACCAGCCTCCAGTCTCACTCCGCTGACCACTCTCACAAAGCAAGTTAATGTTTATGAGCTACAGTTCTGGTCTGATATTTTGCTGTTTAAAAAAAAAAAAAAAAACCTTTGATATTTTCTATTTTGTATTGAATAAATCCCCAAACGTGTAGTATTTCATTCAAAGTAACATTGTGTCTGTCTTTTTCCAGTTTCATCTCTTCTAACTTATATGGTGTGACTTATCTAGTCAGAATAATTTGCATATGACCCTGAACTTCTAAGAATTATCTTTCTTTTTCTCTACATTGTTTCATGTGTTAAAACAATATGTATTCTTCAGGATTCCTTTGGATTAACCTAAATTGATAGGTCCTCAAAATTAAGAGTTTTTTTTTTCCATGCAACCCAAATATTCCTATGACAAATGTTGAAGTCTTCAATGTATCAGTCATTTACCTGTTTCTTTTTCACTAGAATAAATTTCTATTTCACTAAGTTATTTAAGTTCCTATTTGCTCTATATTGAAAACCCACTGACTTTACATAGTAGATGTTCATTAAATTTTAAAATGAATAAATTCAATTAAATTATAACAAATACATATTGTATATCAAAACAGTGAACATAACTATATATACCCATCTCTCTTTCATCTTTTCACTTGAAATAAGAGGATATTTTTCATAAACAGGAATTTTCAAAGAGTATGTATATACTTATACATGCAATTATTTTTTGAGAGAGAGAGAGAGAGAGAGAGAGAGAGAGAGAGAGAGAGAGAGAGAAAGAAAGAATTTTTTTTTAATATTTATTTTTTAGTACTTGGCGGACACAACATCTTTGTATGTGGTGCTGAGGACCAAACCCGGGCCGCACGCTTGCCAGGCGAGCGCAATACGGCTTAAGCCACACCCCCAGCCCAGCATGCAATTATTTTAAGTGTTTTCAACTCAGAATATGATAGCAATAACTACCACACCTGGTCATTGTCTAATCGAGGGTCTAACAGGTAGTCTTATGTAGGAAGTATATTTCCCTGTTTCCATAAATAGTTAGTTCATCATTGTTGTCCTGGAAACTTGTTCATAATGTCTGCTTTTCTTTTCAACAATATTCCAAATGTTAAATTCTCAGTCTTTTGGTCAGTTATTTTCAAAATGTTTCCTGTGGAGCTCTATTGGGGGTCAGTGAAGTCATAAGCAAAGAAGGATAAAATTAAGAAAAGATAAAATTGGCAGCTCCCCAAACACCCACAGCCTTCTTTTAATAAAAGGATTGTTTGCTAAAATACATGGAAGGGACAAATGATAAATAATAACATCTACAATCAACATATGGCATGGCCATAATTTTTTCTTTGCTCCAGCAGTCACAAATACACATTAGTCAGAAACAAATGATCAAAGAAACTTCAGATTCAAGTTGGGGAAACAATAGCTAAACAGTTGCAGCAACAACAAAAAAGAACTAGAGTTCAGCATGTATTGTCTGGAGTGTCAAACTGCATTGTAATTCTGACAGTGGTGTTCATGAAATTATATGAGAGCAGAGAATCTTTTGTTCTTTTCATCATTTGTCAAAATAATTCAACTATATCCTATCTCCATTTTTAAATACTGTGAAGATATTTGCAACTTTCATGCATAGTTAAGGCATGATAAACAATAGGAAAAATTCAGTTTTTTTAAGATCAGTTGAAGAAACAAAGTAACTACTCTCCTGAATAGCAAAATCAGTCTACTTTTTTTCCCTTGAAGTATAGCTCAAAGTATTATTTTACATGAACATTTGGACTGCGTTTTTCTATGAAACACCCATAATGGGGAAAGGTAAGTCAATTAAATCATGATAATGTTTTAATTTTTTTCTTAACCTTATATCCTAAAACTTTCTGATGACTTATCAAACTATGTGAAAATATTTTACAAAGGCATTTTCTATCAAAATATAGGATGATTTGTAAGAACTCGGTCTTATTTGAAGTTATGTGTGCCCTTGGGAATATTGATCAATGCTCTGAATATATACACTTTCCATAAGTACTATAAAAGGTTTTTGTAATGTAACTACTTCCTAGCAAGTACTGAGAGTTCAGTAGTACTAGCTGTTATTGTTGTTGATGTACAAGTATCATCATCATCTTGTTGGGTGTTTATTGTGACATATGAGAAGGTGTACTTAATTCAAATTTACTTTCAAAGTATCTATGATACTTAATTGAAATTACCGTTTCAAAACTGAGTTTGTGTGTGTATGTGTGTGTGTGTGTGTGTGTGTTGATGCTGAAACAGACTGAATTGCCCCTGCCCTGAGGTGGGAACAACTACCTCAAGCTGAGAGTAAGCAAGGGGCTGCCTCCGTGGCATGTCAGAGGGATGCCAAGAAACCAGAGAGCAAGAATGAACGCTGCCCAGGCCTGTCTAGCAAGGATGACTGAATTTGTTCTTGTCTCACTTCTCTGCCTCACCTCTTCTGCCCTGTCTCTTCTTTACAAGTTCTGCTCACCTTCAGGAATTTCAAAGATGGAACGTTTGAAACAAAAGATTTCTTCTACCTTCCCTCATAGGTAGCTTTGGGTATAACCTATTTTCTTACCAATTTGGCTCTGAATGCTTTTGAAACAGTGGGCATTATAGCCTAACCTCTTCCTCCCTGGGACAGTATTGAAACCACTCAATACTAATACTGCTTGTTTTTTTCTGGCTGTATTATTCCTTATTCGTTCAGCATGATTTTGGCCTTTTCAAAGAATGCAATACCTTTTTACAGAAGAACAGTATTAATATTTTTAAACAAACTGATTTGGCACTGCTTGTGCTGAATTAACTATGCACTGTGTTATCATTTTGAAGATAGGCAGCATTTGATAGAAAAGGACACAAGATAATATTGTGAGCCAAAAATATCAATGAATCACATTTTAAATGTTGTCTGGAAAGCATGATAAATATTGTTTATTCTTTTAAAAATAAGTATAAAAGTGTTTTTGGTTTAGTTTTGCAAATTGTCCCACAGAGAGCCCCATATTGCAGAATTGCCTCAGGGCTTCTGCTGCAGGTAGAGGTAGGACTTCCACTCCCTATAATATTGGAATTCTGCTATATTCCCCACCTATAATCCTGGAAAGTTTTTCATGATTTACTTGAATTTTGAAAGGACTGGGTACTAATTGCATATTATACAAATATATTTTTTAAAATTATACATATTAAAATTAAAAACGTTTAATCCTTAAAGCCTAGTCTGCTAGATAACCATTATTAATTTGATACATGTCTTTTGAAATATCTGAAGCATGCCTGAAATAGTGACATTTTTTAAAATTTTATTTTTAAATTTTCAAATAAAACAAATGACTCTGGCTTATGTAAAAATGAAGTATTAGAAGTTCACTGTAGTATCATAAAATTTACTACTGACAACTTTAAAGAGATTGGGAGGTTAAGATTGGAAAGTACCAGCCACAGCTATGTTCTTTTGGGTACTGGAGGAAGATCATGGGATCTGTGTGTAACCAAGGGGATGTAGCTTTTTGTCTTTGGATAGAAATGTGAATTGGGGAAGAGAACATCTGATTGACCTATTTTGAATCACATGCTCACTCTTTGACTAGAGGAGATGGAATCAGTGTTGATTATACATTAATATGATTAGAACAAAATGCCTGGGTGTTTGGTCAACTACTTGTGAATGGTGCTGTGAACATATTTTTAGATGAGATTAACATTGAAATTGGTGGAATCTGAGTATAGCAGGTTACACCCTCTAATGTGAGTGGACCCCATCAAATCAGGTGAAGATTTCAAGAGAAAAGCCTTACCTTTGTCCAAAGAGAGGGTGTTCTGCCAGAAGATCACCTGAGGACTTCAACTGTGACATCAGCTCTTCTCTAGGTCCCCCTGTTTGGACTCGCTAGACCCTACAATCACATGAATTAATTTCTTAATACAAATTCTCCCCCTGTCCTTTTCTGGGAAAAGGTAGTTTTCTAAAAATCTGAGATACTGTTAATAGGAAATGAATGATGAGCAACTGAAAACTCAAACATCTAAGGCAAATATTTAATCAAACATCACAAATTCTTCAGTCCTGCTCTAGCTGTCTAACAGATCTGCCTGAAATGGAGTCAGAATGGTGTTGCACCATAGATATCAGATCATGTCACTTCCTGGTCCAACATTATTGTCATGTTTTATTTAATAACTACATTTAAGTATCTACCTTTATCAGAATCAATAAGGTCCAACACAGTCCTGTTTTACTACCCTCATCCCTTTCCCCTGCCCTACCTACTCCCTGGCCTTCTTTCTGTCCTTTAATATGCAACAACATTTTAATTGAAGATGTAAGTCCTCGGATGCTTTTATTCTGGAATATTCACTTTGGTTATTTTCCTCTTCCTGGACCCTTCAAGTGCTTATGTTTCAATTAAAATGTCACCTTCTTATAGAGAACTTCCCTGTGGTCCTACAATCAATAGTTGCCAGCTTTTCCTGGTAATTAGGTAATATATGAGTTAGTTTTATTTTCTGCATGTTACTTGGCTGTGTGGAAGTTTCTTGCACATTCATTTCGTTAATTGATTAATGCCTGTCTACCTACTCAGGAATATAAACACCACAAACAGGAGATTTGCCTGTGTCATTTGTTGTTTTAATCACAATATCTTAGAACAATGCTTCAGATATAGGATGCTCAAAAAGGATGTATTCTTTTTAAATAGTGAAAATTTTCCTTCTCAATGCATATATCTCTTATATTTTAGACTAGCTGCATAGTATGACTTTTATGAATGCATCTTAATTTATTTTCCTATTTTATATTTTGTGATTCTGTGTAAAGTGTTACTTGAAAAAAAAGCATCCCACTGTGTAAAAAATCTATATAAAATTTAATCTTTGATAGCAGATATATATTTTAACTGATATTTCTTGTTAGCAAAAATCAAACTTAAGTTACATATGCCTTTGCTTAGTTCTTGATTAAAAGGAATAATGAAGGACATAATAATTCATTTACATAGTTTTAACTATGTTGATGCTTTTGTGTGGCCAAAAGATGGTTTTGAACACAGAGGGATAATCAGAAAAACAATTACAGAAATAATACTAGAGAAAATGATAAGTAGAGCTTGCAAGATTATTTCATGTACATCCTCATCTTTTAGAAACCATAATATCTAGAGTTGGCTTGCTGGTAAAGCTTTATTTTTGAAAGTATTTTATTTCTCTTCTATGATAGTTCTAAATTTGATTTGCAGTCAGCCTAGTAATCCTTCTGCTTTGCACTTTGTTTACTAATATATTCTCAAAAAATATTTCAGGAAGATGGGAAACAAATAGAAAATGGATGAAGCAACTTGACTTGTTTACTTTTAATTATGGAAGTTTGTGATGCCTTTAAAATCTTTAGAGGGAATATTATATAGAAGCCACTGGCACCTCTTGTTCTGTATTCTACTTTTCCTTTTCATAGCCCATTTTTCACACAGCAGACAGAGTGATAGTTTAAAAGCATAAATCAGTTCAAGTTACTCTTCCTGGTTAAAATACTCCAGTAGTTTCCAATTATGTTAAGAATAAAGTCCCAACACCTAAATATGGCTTACCATGATACACATGATTTAATACTTGTACATCTGGTGCTTTTACGCTTTAACTTTTACCCATTTTTTAAGGACCTTCCAAGTTTGCTCATCATTAAAGCCTTTCCTGTTCATTCTACTGTAAAACTCTTCTGAGTCCTTCTAATGGTTGGTTTATTCTCAACAATCAAATCTGGGGTTCAGAATATAATATCACTTTCTCATTTTCCTAACAACCCTTCCTAACCTTCTTTAAAAAATAATGAAAAAAATCATATAGAATAATTGAAATGTTTTATTAGTTTTTAAAGATGAATAAAATTTAAATCAGCCCTGTTGTCATTTCATTGAGATTTCCTCGAGCTTGCAGTGAGTTTGTGGTAAGTTGATTATTTAAGATGAAACAATGATATAGGGCAATAAATAATATGCAAGACAGCTATTTTCATCCTAATGAAATTGAGAAAATCTGCCATGTCAAGATAATCAAAGAATAATTACTATAGGTACTATAAATATTTATATGAATAACATCAAAGTTGTAATAAACACCCAAGGAACTTTAAATTCCCAATCATTAAACCTTTGGCAGACAATTTATCTGAAGACATATGAAATGAGAAAAAACACTTATTCCTAAAAATATTACTCTTAAGGTGACATTTTCATACAAGAGGAAAAGGAGAAAATGTAAATGATTTAAGTATATCTCTGCCAGGAAGTGTCTCCTTAACGTGATTTGAGGGTCCTATAAAAGACTTTGCATTTATCAACATGGCATGTATGCACTGGGTTCAAGAGTTATTTAAAACACTACAATCTACTCAGAAGGCTCATTTCTCAGTCTGTTTGCTTTGATAAAAAGTGTCACAAATAAGGAACTGATTGAATCATATATACTTAGGTTATAAATATTTTCTATGTTCAGAAGCACTTTTATGCTACACAATATTTAAGGACAGTACATACCAGATTGGTAACTCACATTTAGCTATAAAAATATGCTTTCTTTTATACATTTCAAAATATCTCACCTATGAGGCATGTGTGATATGACCTTGAGTTGTGTTTCTCTAGGTTGAGTTCTAATTATTGCCACTGTAAAACGGCTATATATTTCCATGTATTGAAATCTGCAGAGCAATTTAGGTATGTGTGCATATGGAAAACAAAAGAGGAAAGACCATCACCTACTTTCAAAATAATTGTGCTCCAAAAGTTGTCCATTAATTAGTTGTTTGGCATATGGAACAGATTTTCTTGGAAATGATGTTAATTAAGGAAATCCCCTCAAAACATGTAAACATCTGTTTTACATGTTTTTTCATTCTTTAGAAATATAAATGCATTTTTCTTTGAGAAAATAATATACAAAGAGATCCAGCCTGGAATGATGACAGTAATCTTACCTTCTCAGTAGTTCTCTCCTACTAGCATTTTACTATGCTCCTCTATCTGCTGTATGGTGGGAGCCACTTTGAGTCAAGGAATGTTCCAATTCTTAAAGCTTAAAGATAACAATACAAGAAGCTAGCTCTAAGTACATAGAAATAACACATTATTGAATACACCTTTTTTTCCCTTATTCCCAGATTGAATTGAGCTAAAAAAGTAAGCAGGGAATACTTCTGGATTTTCTTTCTCTTCCACCTCCTTTCTTTCTTTCCTCTTCATTTTAACTTTTAAAGTGAGGAGAAAGCATTGTGAAGGAAAGTTGTAAAATTCTGCTAAAGAGACCTGAGATAAGAGGAAGAGTCAACTACTAGCACACATGTGCATATTAAAGGGTCATCAGCATCAGAATACAGTATAGTTGGAATTCAGAATCTATAGTAACAAAAGGGAAGTGTCTCATACATGCTTTATATATGCGCATTTTCTCTGTATGTTGACTCATATCTCAGGATCTAGCATAAGTTATCAACCTGATTTTATTATCTATATGTAAAGGGACCAAACATATTTCTAGGAAGTAGATGAGTAGGGATTTCTTTTCATGTGTTAAAAACTTGAAATTAAAAAAGAGTGAAATCTTTGAAAATTCATTTTTATTATCATTATCCGAACAGCTAAAAATATGAATACAGGAATGCTGTGTTGATTTTACAGGAAATTTTTTAAAGTTTTATATTTTACTACAAAGAGTAATAGTATTTAATTCATTTAGTTTTGAAAAAGTCAAAAAACACAATGTGACCATTTTAAATATCATTCCAACAGTTCTGTGAAAATTTGAAAGGGGCATATAATGAAAAAAGTACCAGAAAGAAAGTCTAGTGAAAGTCTATCAGTTCTGTTAGAGAAAGTGATAATATAATGTATTACCTGAGTAAATCTCTTCAGGACTGAGGCAACCCATTTTCCCAAATAACTCTGTCCCTCTGTGCCTGGGGTGTAACTGGGTGATGGCGGTTACTCAGGTCCCTCTGAAAAATTTCTATCTTCTTAGGGAAGCTCTTCTAATCTTGTAACCAATTTCTGGGATTCTCAAATGGGCTGGGAGAGTATAGAAAGGCCTGGTCATCTTGCCTTCAAATATGCACATTCTGCAAGTTACCCTTTCATATCTTTTGTGGATTGGCTTGTCTGTCTGAACTGTATCTTTTCAATTCCTTCCTCTGTCCAGTTCTACTTCCTTTGCTTCTGTATGAATTTATTCCCCCTATAAGCTTCCTATAGGCAAATCTGAGTCTGTTTTCTAGGAAACCAAACTAATAGAGAAAATTATTTTACATATCCCAAAGAAAGTCCTAAAGAGTTATTATGTTTTATGTAGAAGAATGATAGAAGACTTGTATTCTGGATATGATTGATAATCACTTTACAAGAAATGTAAGACTTATGTAATAAGCATGTTGAAGCATCTGAGCCTTCTTCAAACTCTCTAATTCCTTGTTTTGGATATGATCTGAGAATTGAGTTTCAACCCCTGGGGATTGCGACTCAGTATATCTAAGATATGGCGTACAGAATTTATATTTTGAAAAAAAAATTAATATAGGAATGCTTAAGTATCTACAAATACAGAGACAAGAGTATCATGAACACCTACAAACTCATTACTCAGGCTCAACAGTTTTCAATTTATGGGCAACATGACTCAACTCTATCTCTTCTTATCCTTTTCTCCATAACAATTTGAAGCTTGTCTCAGATATCATCTCATTTCATTTAAATGTGTTTTAGTGAGTATCTTGAAACTGTGTCATTCCAAAATGCCACTAACACAAATAGGATTTTGTATTTTAAATCTGTCAAAATAATTTCAATAATCTAGAGGTATTGAGACATAATTTTGATGAGTTATAGTCTTGGTATACAAAAAAATTTGGTGGAGGATTTGTGTGTGTGTGTGTGTGTGTGTGTATCTCTTTTAGGTAATCATCTTTGAATTAGGACAGTATGTACTTTGTCAAGTACTAAAATCATCAATTGCATACTAATATTTGGTACCTTAATCTATTGGATTTGTGAATTTTGCTATTTTGATTATTTCTTCTTAATGAATTATAAATAAAAAGATATTTTGAGAAAGTGTAATAGCCTCTAAACCAGAAAATATTAGGATAGGCCAATTTCATCTGCTTCATTTGTTATCAGTGCAGTCAATACCTTTACATTATAATGACAGCAACCCTTACCTTCTATGAACTGATAAAAGGATATCTATCTTTTCCTCTCTTCTCTTTTCCTCTCCTCCTCTTTCTCTATTCTTTCTTTCTCTTTTCTGTCTCTCCTTATTCCCTCTTTTTTTCTTCTTCCATCATTATCACAAACTACTCAAAAATAGTGATTCTGAGTATATGGTTCCCCACATAATTTGGAGAAGTATATATAACAATATTGAGTCCTACAGACTTTTAAAATCCTAGATATTTTATCTATTGTCCAGAATCCATTTCTAACCAGAGTAGATGGTATATATGTCACTACAACTATGAATACAGAGAGAAGTTCAATTATCTTAAAGAGAACTGAATCTCAAATTTCTATTAATTTAGCATTTATATTCAGATAGATTTAATATCTCTTAATTAAACCAATGACAGAAATTAGTATATGAAACTTGTCAGAATCACATGAGTAGATCAACAGAGGGAATACCTATACAACCCTCTCTCACCCTTTAAGTAGCCATGTCTTGACTAGCTCCAGAGCAAGAAAAATAGGCAAAAATGAATTTTATTGAAAAAGTTAATGCAGAGGCTATATTGAATTCCTGAAATTATCAATACTTCCTGAGAAGAAAAAAACATTAATACTCACCTAGGCTGAAATCAGAAATTAACAACCATAAAAAATAGGTTCTGAAATTCAGGTATGCAGAAAAAAATGACATTTTAATATGTCTTTTTCAGGAAATATGCTACTCCATGCAGAACTTTAATATTTATAATATAATATCTTTACTACAAATGAAGCAAATAAACAAAACAGTTAAATTGATGTATGTCATAAAATCCCTGATTAATGGTCAGTGGGAAAACTGATTGTTGTTTTTGAAAGCAAAACTCATGTTTTGGTGACAGTTTTCTAAACTGTTTTCCTCCATTAGACATTGGTGGATGTACAATTCATAAAACTTGACAATAAAAGTTTAAGATGTCAGCAAATTGAAAGAAAAGTATAATATAATTTTGAAAATGTACAATGAATAAAGGTTTAGCAAGTATTAGAGATCTTGAGAATAAATTAAGTAAAATATTTAATGTTTAACATATTGATCTATGTCATACCTTACCCTATTATTTGTGTTTACTCTTCTCATCTACCATCTACATGATGATGCAAAGACAACTGTTATCTAAGTGTAGCAAAAGGAATTTGAACATATGATGATAATCAGAAGTTCACATCTAAAATATCAAGGAAACACAATTTTCAGATAGAAGTGCAAATTTCTCTTATAAAATATTTACACTGCTCATGTTTTTATTGTGTTCATCCTATCAGTTTACAGATGCTACTGAAAGGTGGCAACTAAATTTGTTTTGTTTAGTGTCTAGAACCTGACTATTGCTAAAGCATTAAAAACAACAAAAAAAAGTATGGATCTAGGAACCAAAAGATACTCTAATTATAGATAATTTACTGTCAAATGAAGTCCAAACAGGCATGACCAATAGGTTCTTGGCAAGTATTTATTGAATAAATTAGCTGAAAAATATTAACAATTAAAATTGTATTAAATAAAATATCTTGGCAACACTTTCTTCCATACAATACTGTCATAATCAACATAAAATTGTACCTTATTCATATTCTGTTGATGGATATGATGAATCAATCCTTTTGTTTGGTTTTTGAGCCTGTTGAGTAGACTATAGTGTAGAGATGGTAAAGAGGCCATCTTACCCCTGAAGGAGGGAACTGGGATTGCTGGAGGCGCTCCTCTAGATTAATTACATACTCTCTCTTTCATGGCAGAAAGATATCATAGAATGAAATGTCTAGGGTGGAATGAGGAAACCTGCTATTAGAGGTGTAACTGTGTACCAGGAACTTTTTGCAGTCAATTTGACCAAAGTGGGAAAGTCTATAAGGACAGAAAATCCAGCCCACCCAGAGGAGTCTGCACTACATCTGAAAAATCATTATTACTTTTCCTGTGAAGACTTCAACCTTTATAAAAAATGAATGACTTGTATATCAAAGAAGTATCTCTGAGATAAGCTAATTAATTCCTCAGATATTTTTTTTCATTCCTGCTAGGATCTTTAAAATAGCACCTTACTAATATATTTATGATATGCTGTAGAAAACCCATATTATGTGCCACAGGACTTTTGTCACCAGAATAATGCCTTGAGTATAAATACATGGTTTTTAAAAAATTAAACAACTAGACTCTGCTATTTATAAATGTAATTACACTTAAGTGGTACCTACTTTGAAATAATATTTTAAAATTTTCTTCCCTGATTAAGAAGGAAAACTAATGATTTAACAAATATCCCATTCCTGGAAGCTTTGGGTTACTGGTCTTACTTTCTTGTTGACTTTAATCCATCTTATTAAAAATAATCTAAAATCTTTATTGTAATTTAAATTTTGACATTTCTTTACTTAATCCATATATCCTCCCAGCCCTCCTCAGGTCTAAAACATCAAGTGAGGCAAGTCATTTCATCTATTTTATTTCATCCCAAATGCTAAATTCCTAGTTTTATTTTAACATACTCAAGGAAGTAGAGTACATAGGATTTTTTTGATTGTTAGTATTTTTCCTTTCTTTATTTTTCAATAGACAACATTTTGACAGAGAATGACTATTAAAAACAAAATAAATGTTTGCATTTATTGTTATGGAGAAATATCAACACATATAGCCATTTCCCAGAAAATAGACTGGAAATTCTTGTGCTCTAGTAAGACTTGCCTCTTACTGATACTGAGTTCATTTTTATAATAGTACCAGTACCTGTAATTTTTATACAATGTGACAGGTGATGGCATTATTTAAATAGAAAGTATGATTAAATTCTCCTTGTTAATGACTGTAAGTTCGATTTAGTTATTTTTTAAGGATCTTAAAAGAAGAATGGATGAGAAACAAAATTGAAGGTGAAATAGGGGTAAGAAATGCTCTTTCTCTTATTCCTTTTTAAATAAAATGAGAATACTGTAGAATCCAAATTTGCTGAAATATCATTGTGTAATAATGGAATAGACTTGCAGTCTTCCAAAATACTAGATAAATATTATCCTATTTCTCTTTCTTCAGTTTCTGCAGGAAGAGACTGAAACATGTATATTATCTGTAGAATTCTGATATTGCTAGCTTTTTGCGCTGATTCAGGTGATGACTCTATTTCGTGCCTTTTACTATATTTTTCTCTTAGTGTTGGCTACCTCTTCTAACTTTATCTAGTGGATTTGTCCTCTTATCCATTTTGAAATTATCATAAAATTTGTCTTTCTAATTTTATTTGTAAACCTTTTTCACATTATTTTCCCAAAGGCATTGACTACTGGTAATTTACAAAAATTATGAGCTCAAGCATGGTACAACTTGATAAAATTCCCAAATATTATTAATATTTTAATCCACAATATAGATATTTGGGACTACCTATGGTCAACAGTCATTTAAACTTTCGAAATCATTTTAGTAGGATCCCATACTCTATAATTTAACACAAGTCTAACAAATTATTTATTTTGACTTCAAATATAAACTCATCACCTGAATTGTAAATTGAGCCATATTTAGGTTAGTTTAAATCCCATGATCATGCAAGACTAAAGAAGACGTGCTGGGGTTGTTACTCAGTGGTAGAGTGCTTGCCTGGCACATGTGAGGCATCGGGGTTTCATCCTCAGCACCACATAAAAATAATAAATAAAATAAAGGCATGTGTCTTTCTACAATCAAAAAAATTGAAAGAACCAAAGAATGCATCTTAAAATTTGTTTAGCTTTACTTGGTATTAGAAAAGGATTACAAGATTAAATGTACCTTTTGAATAATATATAAGTGAAAGTAAAAAGACACTTTTTAAATTTTTGTGTTCCTTTTCTTTATGTGCATATCTTGGATATTATTCACCTTTAAATTTCTAAGCCTACTTTAAAGTTCTAGCTATTTCTGCTCCAGTGTATGGTATGATAAAGAAGTTATCAGTCTCTCTCTGTCTCTATCTCACTCTCTCTTTTCTCTCTCTCTCTCTCCTCTCTCTCTCTCTCTTTCTCTCTCTCTCTCTTCTCCTCCCCTGCCCCTCCTCCTCCTCTGCCACCTCCTCTTCCTCCTTATTCCCACACCGCCCTCTCTCAATATTTCTCTCTTTCAGGGATTTAAAAACATTTATATGCATCAGAATTACACAGACTTGTTAAAACCTCAGAATTGGGGTTAAAGAATTTCTGATTCCTTTGATCTGGGTATACCCCGAAAATGTGCAGATTTACAGGTGATGCTGAAATCAAACTGAGAACGACTGCTGTAGTCCCAAAAAACTACATAGGTCATTTCCACCATTGATAGATTAAGTAAATGAAAGAGTTTTTGTTTTCCTTTTTGGTACAGGAGATTGAATCCCAGGTACTCAACTATTGAGACACATCCCAGCCATTCTTATTTTTTATTGGAGACAGGGTCTCACTAATTTGCTTCATAAGTTGGTGAGTCAGAATTGGAACTTGCAGTCCTCTTGCCTCAGCTGTGCATCATTATGCCTGGCTATGCAAGAATTTTATTAAAATTTTATTAACAGAGATTTTTCAGTATCAAATGTTAGAAAGCACTCTGCATGTACACAAAATCAATTGCTACATAGGCTCCAGTAATTAAACTTCAATTTAAGATTGTGTTCCCAACATCTTTAAAGAACTGAATTAAGATCTCTTGATACTGACATATGCAAGTGTTATTTCTTTTATTACCTTGGTGGAAGATATATATTTGATGAGTTATTGGATGTCTTGTTTCTTTAATACCTGTAATAGACTTTAAGTTAAGGACCTCATATTTATATGCAATTACATAATATTTATGTTATGCTGGCATAGCAAGAATTACAGTTTAGTATAAAGTACCTTATTGCCAAATTTATTAGTCTCATTTATAGATGATGTTACCAAAATTATCCATCCTGGTATATAGTTATCTTGACAACTTTAAATACGACTTAAAAATACTAAACAGAAGAAATTGGGAAATCAATTACAAAATTAAAAATTCCATTTTTCCTAACAGTAGAATCTATCTGCATGGTGTACGCTGAACACATTTACTTAGGAATCCTACCACTATTGATCATACAAAGTTCATTTTGGAGAAGATTCCAAAGATAATTTTACTCTAAAATAGCACCTAAGATTTTAATACTGCTAATAATATTAATGATGATGTTTTCATTTAATGAATTTTGCCCAAAATGGGAAGTAAGTAGAATTGTTGACTTATCCATAAAACCTTTTCTATGTTTCTCGTAAAACATATGGAGCAAAGAGTCGTTATGTAATTTTTTAACTGTGGGCTTTTCAAAAATTTTTATTTTCTAACTTTTTATATCATGGTAAACACAAGTAGATGTTATAGCCAATTTCCTTAAAGGTTACAAACCTGGTGCAAGTGCAGGAAATTTAAAACCCCTTTCTCAAATTGGGAATAGTTCATTTAAGCAGGTTGAACATTCCTCTGCCTAATTAAAAATAAGACTGTATTCCTTCATCTCATCAATTTCAAGTCAAATTTCAGGGCATATTAATAAAGTAAAAATTTGCATAATGTTTTTTAGAGCTAGAAAATCGATAGCTCTTGTTGTAAGCAAAGGTATAATTTTAATAATTTTTTTAGGTTTTATGCAAATTTTTGGGTTGTATTAATATTCAGTTAGCCAAACACCATGGTTTTATAGACACAGAATTTGCTTTACCTGCCGTGGTTAATTTTGTGTTTGTTGTATCTATAGATCAGCCGAGTTGAGAGACAGGATAATTATGTGATTTAAAATGCTGGTATGCAAGATCAGCAGGAACATCTACAATCATAGAGCTGAGGACTAGAAAATACAAATATATAGGAATTTACAAGGAAGGAGGGAAAAGAACAAGGACTTCCTAGAGAGGCAGGACATATATATGGCTAGTGAGATTAAAATTTCAAAGCAAGACAGTGTATTATGAGCTAAAAGCAAAAAGTGGAGTAGAAAATGGTATTATCATAGACTCCAAAGTAATAATCATTCCAAAAATTAACAATGAAAGAAGTTTAAGGATCAAAGTGAAGAACTGAGGTCACTGTCAGATATCAGAGCCTGGTGGGGGTTCTAAAAATGGTGTAGAGGACATCTTTTAAGGTAGAGGTGCCCATTTGTGGTTAGAGGCCTGACTTAAAAAGGGCCTTTCCTTCCACTGAGCTGCTGTAAGAGGAAAGAAAGCTGGAATGTTTGCTGATCAGATTTCAAACCAAACCAAAACCAAAACAAATAACAACAAAGCAACAACAACAACAAAAACAATATCACCATAAATAGGCAGTCTTCATTCATTCCAAAAATGCAAAGATATTTAGAAGGAAATAGGTAGCAGGTTTATAATAGATCCGGTGACCTTGATTTCCTTATTTTGAATTAGCTGACTCTTATGTGTAAAGTTCCTTATGATAATTAAAAGGTAAGGGAATGAGAAATTTGAACACATTTTCAGCATAAATATGAAATATCTAATGTGATGGCTTAATGATGACATTGATATTATATTTGCATCATTTTAATGGGACATGCCTTTTACCAACATCAAAACAAGTTTTGATGGGTTAATCACTTCCTAGAAAGTCTCAGAGTACTCTAGAAAGCTAAATGTCCAATATTTATTTTTCTTCCCACCTTTCCTGATAAATCAAATATCTACTATATGCAGTCACCTGATAAGTGTTTTAAATAAATGTCACTGTAAACAACTGAGGCATAAAAAGGTTAAAATTATAAAGAAGTTCCAGGTAATTAATTTTTATATATCCAAGACTGCTCTAAGAAGGGCAGAGATAATTAAAAGAAACTGCTGCTAATTGTAATGGCAAAGTGAATGAGATTTGAGAGGGCAATCAGTACCAAATTCCGTTTTTAAAAATGTGGTATCTGGAAAGAGTTATGAGGAATGAGACCTATCTTCTCTCATATTTGGATGTCAAATTAATAGAGTGTTGACACAAAGTAAAGTAGTTTTCTTATTATATAAAACTGATACCCTTCCCATACCCTTTTCCACCATAGAGCCTTCTCAAAACTAGCACCATTTTTTTTGAAAAGTGAGAATTTCCACTTTTTAAATTATTTATACGTAACACAACTGTGTATTTTGTGTTTTATTGGGAGATATGAGAAATGCTTTCATTATATTTGAACATTTTTAGACTTTGGAGCCATATGAATAGCAATATATTTATTTTCATCATGTAAATAGGAAACCATTTTACCAGCAGAACATATTGTACAATTTAAAGATGCAATTGTGATTTTACCCAAAGAACATATTTTTCACCTAGAATGCCCAAATGTATCAATATTTATCTACTTATGTTATTTATATTTATTCTTTCTACTTAATGTTAATATTTCTAATAATCATTTTTTCTTCACCTTGTCATGCACTGTATATTCATTAGCAATGAGATGATAGCAAGTATATAAATGAGAAAGCTTAGAAGCAGGTACAAAATCATACACTATGTATGTAATACATAAATGGAGAATTCTGGAGGTATAACAAATAAGTGCAGAAAATGAAGGATGAGGGAAGTTGAAGGAGGTCTCAAATTAGGAAGAATTAAAGTACATATTTTGCAGAAATAGGAAACAGATCTTGGCGTGTGCTGACCAAATAGAATGATATTAGGAAAGACACATTCATGGAATTTAATTAGTTCTAAAATGTACACACTGCATGTCATGAGACTCCATAGGCTATATAGAGAGAAGAAAGTACTTGAACATTCATTCCCAAAATATAGTGCTGTAATTGACAAAATAATCTCAACTTCCCTTCATCCAAATACCTCTTCAGAGGTGCCGAGGATAAAGATGTCTCTAGTATCTCTCTAATAATCAAGTTATGTCACTCCATTTTTTTCCTTAGACTTTTAAGGACCACAGATTCTCAGGCTGCTAATTCACCCTTGTGTTAATAATGATATAGGAGAGAGAATAGCTAATTTTCCCCTTCCCATATATTAAACTGTGAGAAGATTGTTTAAATATTTATCACACTATAGGTGCTAAGTCTGAAATGCCTTAATATTATTAAAGTCCATGGATAAAATAAAATAAAGTTATACTTCTAGAGATGATGGCAGGGTTCACTGACTAGAAAATTACCAAAAATTATTTTGAAATCAGGCCAGTTACTACATGTTTAAGAGGTGTAGAGTTTGTTAAACCTCTCCTTTTAAAATTGTATTTTGAATAGTGTAATAATAATGGAGACAATTCTACACTGTTGTAGGACATAAAATATTTACACCATGGACTTACACTTGAGAAGCTAACATTTTCTTTTGTTATTATTTTATCTTTATATCATCTTCATTTCATATCTATATGCTGAGAAATATTAATATTTATCTTTTATTGAAACTCTCCCCTGACCCAAAGACCTACATATCCAATTCTGCATATTCCCAGTTGAATGTCTAATGAGCATCTCCAATTAACTGTGTCCACTGTTTTCTCCACTGATGTTTGAAGTTTTTTTGAAAAAAATATGTTTTGGCTATTAACTCCTATTCTGATATATAATTTAAAATAGTTTCTTCTCTCTGCTAGGTTGTATCTTCACTCTGTTATTTCCTTTGCTATAGAAGCTATTTAGTTTCATGCAATTTGTTTATTTTTTATTTGTCGCCTATACTTTTGAAGTCATTATCCCAAGATGCTTCTCTGAGACCACTGTGATAGAGATTTACCCTGTGTTTTCTTCTACTAGTTTCATAGCTTTAGGTATTATATTTTAGTCTTTAATCCTTCCTGGGTTGACCTTATTATATAGAATGAACTAAGGACCTATTTTCATTCCTCTGCATGTGGATTTTCAGTTTGCACAACACCATTTACTGAAGAGACTATTCTTTTCCTATTTGGTACTCCTTACACCTTTGCCAAAAATCAGTTGGCTGTAAACTTGTAAATGTGTGCATTCATCTCTGGGTTTTCTATCCCACTTCATTGCTCTACCTGTATTTATGCCAGTACCAGAGTGCTTTGTTTACGGTAATTTTGTAGTATACTTTGAAGCCAGATAGTGTGATGCCTCTAATTTTGCTTTTCATGCTCAAGATTGCTTTTACTGTTTAGGGACATTTTTGGTTCCAAACAAATTTTAGAGCTGCTTATTTTCTACTATTTCTGTGAAGAATGTCATTGGTATTAAGTTGAATTTGTAGATCACTTTGGGTAAGATGACATCTTAACACTATTAATATTTCCAACCTATGAAAGGGGCTATCTTTTATTTATTTATGTGTTATTCAATTCATTTTGTCAATATTTTATAGTTTTGAGTATAGAGATCTTTCACCTGCCACGTTAAATTTACTAAACTAATTCATTTTATTGTAGGCATTATTGATGGTATTTTATGTGTCTTTTTCAGAAACTTGACTGGTAGTGCATAGATATCCTATGGATGTTTGCATATTGATTTTGAATCCTGCAACTTTCCTAAATTCATTCATTAGTTCTGATATTTTTGTTGGAGGCTTTAGCTTATTCTATATATGAGATCATATCACCTGCAAACATGAATAGTTTTATTTTTCCTTTCTAACTTGTATAGTTTCTATTTCTTTCTTTTGCCAAGTTTTCCCAGGTGGGACATTTAACCTTCATACTAAATATATAAATACTTTACACACAAACATTACATTGTTAGAGCCTGTGTTTAACTGTGTTCTGACATCTACCAGTGAGGTTTATACATTCCAATGTTTTCATGCTACTCATCAGCATCTTTTCTTTCACAGAGGAGAACTCCCTTTAGCATTTCCTATTAGACAGGTCTGTTGGTGATGAATCCTTCAGCTTTTATTTGTCTGGGAAAGTCTGTCTCTGTTTTTGAAGGACAGCTTTACTAGGCACAATAATCTTGCGTGGACGGATTGTATTGGTTTATATTTTTTCTGTTAGCACTTGAACATAACATTTCATTCTGTTCTTGCCTGTAAGGTTTCTGCTGAGAAATCTGATGCTAGTGGCACTCCCTTATAACTGATTATTTATTTGCTACTTTTCTCTTATTGCTTCCAAGAGCCTCTATTTGTCTTTGATTTTTGAAAGTATAGTTACAATATGTCTTAAATTAATTTTGGTATATGGAATCTGATTAGAGACCCATGGCCTCTCTGTTTCTGGATATTTGCATTTTTCTCCAGGTTTGGGAAGTGTCTATTTTTTTAAATATAACTTCTACCCCATTGTCTTTATTTTCCTCTTTGTTTCTTCCTACCACTTGAAAAATTGCTCTTCTTATGCTGTCACATAACTCAGTAAATTTTTTTCATTTATTTATATTCTTTTTGTATTATTTCTATTCTGACAATATATTTTCAAATGACCTGTTTTCATGTTGACAGACTCTTTACATTGCATAGTCTATTCTGCTGTTCATGCTCTCTATGGTTTAAAATTGCTTCCATTATATTTATTTCACCACCAGAATTTCTGATTCAAATCATTTTTTCTGTTATTTCATTAAATCTTAGATACTCCTATAGTTTTGACCCTCATCATCATCATATTATGTCCAAATGTCTTTGTCTTTGCTGTTTTCTTGATCATCAATCTGGCTAAAAGTTTATCTATTGGACAAAAGTTCTTAGAGAATTCTCTTTTTTTTAAACCATATTATCTTTTCTTTCAACTATTTATTCCTCTAAATTATTATGTCCACTTACTTTTTATGTTTACATTTCTTACATATTTTCAATTTTTGCTATATTCAATTTCCTAAGTATTATTTTCTCTGTAATTAAATTATAATAATAGTATAGTTTCCAATGAACTTTTTGAACTGTAAAGTGACTGAGAATATCTATTTAAGTTCACAAACATTATCTAATTTTCCCTTGTTGGCTTCTGTCTTACATTTGGGACAGAAAACATGGTCAGTATAGAAAGATATTTTTAGTCTGCAAATGTATTGCTAAGTTCACTAATTTAACAAACTATAATAAATAATTCACTAGTCAAGATTTTTTCCTCATGTAGTAGAATTTATTTTTTTTCTGGCTAATATTCTCAAAAAGTAATTTTCATGAATACTTTTGTTAATGCTTTTTAAAAATTAAAAGTGCTCAGTGACTTTACATCTGACTGTATGTACTGCCTTATTAAGTATGATATCATGAATAGCATATAAATTGAAATTGACAGGTACTCTCCTGGAGTGCAGAAATTCCCGTCATGGTCAGGCAGTCAAGGGAAGAGATTAGTCTGGTTTAGACAGCAAAACAATAAGAATTAAATATGTGCACTGTCTTAGAAAACATCACACTTTTAAAAACTGGATTTATCTACTCCATTATTATATTTTAATTTTAGATTCTACTTTCTCTATAGATCTACAGATTTTACTTGATAATATCCCTTTGAATGATCATTAATTTAACAAAACCTAACCACTCTTCACAAAATATTCTCTCACTTCCTTCCTCTTCTGTTGATGCTGATTTGCCATATCTAATAGAGATTTTGTAATTTCAGTATCAATTGCCATAATATTAATTTAGAACACAAAGTGCTGCATATAAACATGGATGAAATAATATTTTCACTGTTGATGTTGAAACAGTGTGAGTCCTGAATGATTTGATAGTTTTATAATTAATTAAATAACAGGCTAGCAAATTGAATCTAAGTGCACTAAAAATAGAGTATATATCTGTGGATAGCTGTAAACAAAATTAAAATTGTATCCTTGGCGCCTCTGGTTCTTTAAATGCCATGAACAACAGCAGGCATAATTTTAAATGATGATTCATATTTCTTTGCTACTGTGTAGGAGGTCCACTAGCATGTTTTCTTTATTATATACAAATAAGAATGGTACAATCTGGATGTAAGGATGATAAGCAGATTATATGATGGTAACTTACCAGAGCAAAAGATGTTATTTCTAGTGGTTTGTGGCCCCAGAATTGCCTAAAATATAGTTGTATGATATATATATCTATATATAGATATATATATATATATATATATATATATATATATATATACAACTTAATCTCCTTCAGCTGCCCCTTATAATTAAGCTCTGGGGATGTAAACATTGTAGATGTTTGAACTCTTACATCATATATGAATAAATAGTATGGAAATCATTTCATTTTACTCAATGATATCTTGTATACACCCTCTATTGGTTAAGTGTGCAAATTTAATTAACTACTAAATAACATTCGCTAAGTCCAACATTGTTTCAGTAGCCTTTTTCTCTGCTATGACTAAAAGACTTGACAAGAACAACTTTAGAGGAGGAAAAGTTGATTTGAGTGTTCAAGGTTTCAGAGGTCTGAGTCCACAGACAGCAGACTCCATTACTTGGAGCTTGAGATGAGGCTGAACATCATGGTAGAAGAATGTGGTGAAGGGAAGTGTCTCACATGATGATCAGGCAGCACAGAGAGACTCCATCGCCAGATACAAAATATATACCCCAAAGCCAAGCCCTCAGTGATCCACCTTCTTCCGCCACACCCTACCCACTTTTACTTACCACTCAGTTAATCTTGTCAGGGGATTAATTCAGTGATTGGGTTAAGGCTCTCATTACCCAATCATTGTCCTTTAAACATTCTAGCACTGTATCACACATGAATTTTTGGGGGACACCTCACATTCCAAACCTTAAAAAGTACTTAAATGAAACAGAATCTTATGTCTGTGGAAAGGCACAAAATATGTTTGTGGTAAGGAGATGGTAATATTATAGATGTCTCATATTTTGTTATACAAGCATTGCTTATTAATGTGAATGAAGTATAAACTATTCTAAATTTTATATTAAATACAGATTATGCCTGCAGTTATAATAGAAGATCAAATTAAAATCAGTTATCTGTCAATGAACTAAATGTCTGAGTTTCTTGAAAAAATAAAAATTTATTTCATGGAACTTACTGATAAATATTAGTAATTCTTGTTTACTTCTGTAATGTACTGAAACACATAATCCTATATGTTAAAACTTTTCATAATAAGAACTTCCAAAATAAAATGTACAATAATTCACTTCAGGTGGCATATTGTAACATCACTGGCATATTTTTTAGCATAATAATAATTAGTATTTACCATGTGCATCATTTAAAACTATCTGTAAAATGTTTTGAATGTTTAAAATATTTATGGATGAAGAGTTTCTCTAGAAACAGTTTATCATCCTTAATGAAGAGAAATCCAAATTCATAGGTGACATCATAGTGAAGAGAAACAAAGAGCAAATTGCTGTAGTTTACTTTTCTGAAGGAAAAATGAAATGTCAAAGAGAAAATTTTTATGGTTCTTTAATCACAATCATCAAGTTGTAACAAATGGAACATTCAAACATTCAAATTGAATTCCTAACTTTTGCCTGAATTGCACATAAGATTATACCTGCATACTAAGTGAAGAATCATATTTCATAATGCATTTCATTTGGCTCTCAACACAGTTATTCTGTTGGAGACATTTCAGTAAATCTTGTCAGATATAGCAAAAGCCATTTAGTAAACACCATGATCAAATACCTATCTCATTTCTTCTTGATATTCTTTTAAACTTTCAATGCCTAGGATTTCATTGCTATAATATCGTGTGTTATTCTCTCTTCACACTGATTCATTAAATTGTATTCATTGTTCTTTACAATGTTGTTTTGATATACCTCACTACCTATCAATTTGAGGAAAAGTTTGGTTGCTTTAGTACATTTGAAAACACATGCTCTTTAATAATATTGCTTCTTAACTTTTACTGGTTTGTTTTCTTTCGGTTTCTCATTAATCCTCATTTTTGTCACCTTCACTGAAAGCTGAACATATGCTACTTAACAACAATTTGTAGTAATTGAATATGTTTCCTACATATTCTACAAATTAAATTTCCAGTTGCTCACTTTTTCATGATTATGATATTGAGAGGATGTGGCAACAGTTGCTGGTAGAAGAAAAATTACTGAGAGATAGTAAAACTTTATGCAGGATATTTTAAGGATCTTTGGAAATAAAGAAAATATGAGGTGTTATATTATTTCCAAGACGGAGAAGAGAAGAAAGTATCAGATTTGCAAGTTACATGAGGAAATGCTTTTCCAAATTAGTCATAGACATTGTTCCTCTGATAGACTTTGAAAAATTCTATCCATCAAAGAATATCTTAAATTAATAAAGTGTTTCTCAACACTGGACAAAATTGTCTTATTTTCTCTTTTATGTTTTCTTGAAATATTATTCATGTTTACACTTATAATTAGTAGATTTCTTAATCCTTTCACTCAAAAAGACATTATGGATAAGTATCTGACATGTTTTAAATGATTTTTTACGTGTCCCAATATGTAGCTTGGTGATTAGTATGCTAGATTTCAACAAATGATTACTCAATGAGTGAGTTTGGAACCAAGTTACTAGGAAATAAGTTCTCTGTCTCATGATCAATCTCCTATAAAACATTGTACTATGCTTGGGATAGCCATGGAGGTCATGCATGGAAAATGGGAAAGATTCCATTAGCCTGGAATACTAAGTGAGATATTGACCTTTGAATGAGAAATAAGCATCTATTATAAAGAGTAAAAAATATTTGAATGTTGACCTCTTTTGGCAGTAAACATTAACAAATAAATACAGGGTTGTTTTCTGGTGCAATGAAAAGAGAAGACAGGAAAACCATAAATTCCCTAGTAGCATTAATCTTCTCTGATTTTTAGCAATTGGCAACAGTGACAGAAATGGCTCAGTAGGTCTTACCTAGCTTGTGCCTCAGTTGAGTACCTCTTGCTCTGAGTTCAACATCCAAAATCTTAACAGGACGAATGTTGAAATTGTTCTCAGATAAGTATCCAACAGCCTGACAGGTTGAATGGCATTCTAGATACATTCTAATCAGCATGAAAAAGTCTCAGTCTGTTTCTAATGCCCTAATTATTCAAAGTATCTACCTTTCTCTCTTGTCTATAAAACAAGAGAAGACCTTTTCTTCAGCTCCTGTTTCACCCAAAGGTTTTTGGTAATGGAAAGGATAAGAGATATTTGGTTATCTTTGGCATATGGATTCCTAAGCCCCATAAAGAGGTGAGTAGGTAAATGACTTTGATCCATTTGTTAAATGACTTTAACTTAGACAACTTAAATAATTGATCTTGTATGCAAAGTATTTCAATATCATGATATTTCTTGCTGTTAATTGTACATTTTACCATAAATAAAATTCTTGAAATCCTAATACTTCTCAATATTTTTAATTTCTGTACTTCTGAAAAATATTACTAGGTCATTTCCCATGTAATAAGCATTAGCAAATTTCTCACATAATCTTACCTGCTTCTTTATTCATGAAAAACTTTTAAGTACATATTTTTCCTTTTGTTTTCTGCTTCCCCATTTCTTCCTCAAACATTGTTTGATACAAACTCTGACATTCAGTTCTTAATATTATTTGAGTGTCCCCTATTTAAAATATTTGGAACCAGAAATATTTCATATTTTGGGATTTTTGTATTTTAGAATGAAAGCTAAGCATAACTAATCTGAAAATCTAAAATCCAAAATTCTCCGAAATCTGAAGCTTTCTGAGGATTGATATGATGCCAGAGTGGAAAATTCCATACCTGAGCTCATCTGATGAACTGCAGTCAAAATGTAGATGCACTTAAATATATTATATATATTAAATTAAATATACATATATATACGTGTGTGTATGTGTGTATATATATATATATATATATATATATATATATATATACTACCCTCAGGTTATGTGTATTATTCATATATTACATATAAATGAATGATTTATTTAGATTTGGATCACATCATCAAGATATACACTATGAATATGCAAACATTCCCAAATAAAACAAATCTCAAGTCTGAAATACTTCTGGTTCCAAGCATTTCAGATAAGGGGCACTCAACATGTATGCATATGATAAAAAATAAACACATTTAATGAATGTATCTGTGTTTTTAATGATAGAATAGTTGTATTCATATTTTTATGAATCTTACTTTTCTTTTGAAAAAATTACTCAGCAAGTCCAACAATTCTATTGGTATAAAGCCAATACACTTACTTTAAATTCATTCATTATAACCAAAAGTCAAATAAGCCTGAAAAATTTTTTTCCATATCATATGCCATATGTATTTACTTAACTTTGATTTACCTATTCATATATTTTTTCTATTTTAACAATGAATTATTTACTTTTTTCTTATGTATTTGAAAATTTATTATTAATTTATATTATTATAGGTATCTGCTTTTATTCTGATAAATGAAAAAATATTTTTCCATGTTCTTTTATTTCTTTATTCCATTAATGATTTTTTTATTCCAATGTTTAAATTTTTATGTAATTAAAAATATTTTAAATATATAGTAATTATGCTTCCAAGAACATCTCACAGACTTTGCATTTCTTATGCAGTCACTTATATTTCCTTCTAAAATTTTATATTTTATGTTTCTCTCTAATTTAAATAGCTTCTAAATGTTTTATAATATTTTCATCTTTATATGCCTAAGACCACAATAATTTCAGTACTCAAGAAAAAATTATGTTCATGAATAAAATAAGTTCTGAAGCAATACAAAAGCTAACTGTAAAAACCTCTAAGAGGGTTAGGGATATGACTAAATTGGCAAAGTGCTTGCCTTGCAAGCACAAGGCCCTGGGTTCAAACCCCAGCCCCACAAAAAGAAAAGAAAAAGAAAAAAGCAGAGGTGTGTGCCATCCTCTTGGTTCACAGAAGGGTGCCTTTTTCTCTTATGTCCTTACAGAGCCTTCATGACCTAATCATTTCCCAAAAGCGCCACCTCCTAACATTATTGCCTTGAGGATTAATATTTCAACATATGAATTTGGGAAGGATACAAACATTCAAGTGATAGAACTCAATAAATTTTACTGCATAATCATTGCCATTGCATTAATGTATATTTGTGAGTATTCCATGCATCCTATTCTTGCACCAATGATAGTTTGGTAAAAAATAGTTTTTAAGTGATACTGGCACATTTTTAAAAAAGAGCTTCGCATAATGGTCATATCCCATTTGGGGCAAAAAAAGGCATAAAATCTGTGATAATTATGCAGTAAAATACAGCATTCCACAGCTATCACAATGTTCAATAATTTCAGAAAATCTGTTGTTCAGAATAAGGGAAGTGTGAATATGTCACCATACAGATGGAAAATAGATCAACTAAGATATTGAAATATCCCCAAAGAATCAGAGGGGGAACTAGGATCCGTACAGCCATCAGTGCTTAAATAGGCTCTGGCTGACTGAAATACATGCCCTAAGTATTGTCCTAAAACCCTATAAAGAAAACTGATTATGCCCAATCATTGTACTCTACTAAAAATGACATACAAATATATGAGAAAGTAGATGCAGCAGCAGAAATCTCTTTTAAAGTCTGGATCATAAATATATCACTGGTCGATGTATTGGTAGGAAGTTCAATTGGAATGGAAAAAGCAACGGTTGAGGGATCCTCTAGTAGACTATCAGCAGCTTTGGAGCAAGAATCATGCCATATGCAGGTTCTGTCACACTGACCCAGAGCAGTCTCTGGCACATATCAAGTGTGCATTAATTTTAGATAGATTTTCAGGGGGCTATGGGATTTTGCCTGGGAATATACAGATTGTTTAGATTCCCACTTCAGAGGCACTGCTGGTTTTCACATCATTATTTACTTTTGCCTTTAATATCTACTTGGTTCTTGTGAGGAACCAATTGTCATTTATAAAATGAAGACTTAATTAAGCCTCAGTATTTATGTATCACACTAATATATGTATATACTATAATATATGGTGATTCTTCACAAAATTTAAATAAACACAAGAGAAAAAATAAATCATGCAAGAACAAAATGTCACTAAGCAACAATGTGTTTAATGATACAAAATAGCTCATATTGATTTAAACAAAACAAAATAAAACAAAAAACCCAACAAACATCATCCTAAACAGAGAAACCCAAAGCTGTATGTAAAACAAGGAATCATTATGGACATGCTCAGTAAGAACATTGGTAAGAATATTTTCATGTGAATTTGCTAAGTTGATAAAATGAAAATAATATTTTAAAATATCAAGCAAAAGAGTAAGTTTGACAATGATATGATATTTATAAGTCCAAAAGTATTAATGAGGGCAATGAGTGTAATTTGGTAATTCTTGAGTATATCCCACTTAAACACTATTTAAAAAATTTTATAGACTTTTCTCTACTGTCTTTCCTAAAAATGAACATGTGCATAAATTTCCTAGTCAGAATAGTGAAAAATCTAATAACTTTCAACATGTCAAGTTATGTCAATCTCATGTTGATTGTATTTTATAAAATTATTTTACTTTTCAAAAAAAAATTTAAATGATTATAATTTTATTTTGCCCTTGACAAAAAAATCTCTAATGTCATTAGATTAGTAATTATTCCCCCAAATATATCAAAATTGATGGCTTTGTCTTTCCTGTATGTAAACTTCCTTGCTTCTATTGATTTGAATGTAGTAGCAACACTCCTGAAGATACTAAGAAAATCTATCTAGATTCTTACAATTTTTAGGAAAATTTTTATTTTAGTTTACATTAAAGTCATTTATCTTTCAACTTGAAATAATCACTTCCATTTTTGTTTTTGGATCACTCTTATGAAATTGCCTAAGGCTAATTTGTCACGAATTCAACTGCCTCAGACCAGGAATTCTAGAAATTGGTAGAATTTACAAAACTGGAACAGAATAAAATTAGTTTATTAGTCAAAATTGAGTCTGTGCCTTACAGATTTCTGTAAGTTATAGGAAACAGAGAGAGAGAGAGAGAGAGAGAGAGAGAGAGAGAGAGAGAGAGAGAGAGAAAGAGAGAGAGAGAGAGATCCATAGCAATGCCCCCTGGTCTGTTTCACTTTGGTATGTGTTGGCACATCACATTAATGAAAATAATCAGAAGAATTATAATAATGTGTGGATGAATTTTACTCAATGACTGTTCTGTGTTACTTTCCCTCAGCTTGGCTCCTGTTTTTTTAATCTCCTCTTTATCTTCCTCTCATGTACTGGGGATGTACTTCAATGGTTAAGCACCCAGAGGTTCAATCTGTGGCACACACAAAAAGGGGGCTCATTTGACTTTACTTAGTACCTTTGGGATTGTTGATCTATTTACATTCATTGCATCTTATGTTGATTTTTTACTTTCTTGTATTTTCAATTATGATAATGTATTCTCATCTCTCCCACCACAAACATATGCATTCTGATTGTGAATCCACTTAGAGCCCTCAGGATACAGTTCCAGCTAGACCTAAGGCAACTTATGACAGGGTCAAGTTGATGTTTGCTAATAATGGAATTCAATATATTGGCAAGAGGACCAGCGTTGAAAGCAGTTTTCTTCCCAACTCTGTTACCTATGTAGTCTAGGCCTGTTAAATGTCATGCAATCTGTTATTTTCTAAAAGTGAAACTTTGAGGTCTCCTGTAATATTCCATTATGGTGAACATTACTTTTAAAGTGATTCTAGGTCATTGTCTCCTCAAATGCAAAAGTTCTATAATTTTTCCTGAAGCTTTTCTATAATGCATACATTTTATAAGATTGAAAGTGACTAAAATGTTTTAAAGGATAGATGATAAAGGGATAAATGTAATTTTAATTTTTTCATATAGGAGAGCACAGATTCCTTATTTCTTAATGAGATAAGAAACCTACTAAATGGAAAATGAAGAGGTATATTATGTTTTATGTCAAGATTTTATATTTTCAGCTATATCATAAAAATTTTTGTCCATTAGTATTTTTGTTAAATAAGACTTTTGGAGAAATAGGGTTACATTATTATAAAATATTTTTCCTTTGAGTATTAGCACTTTAGTCATGCTGGTTATTGCATTGCATTTATGTATTTTTATCACAATATCTTATTTGTTTATTTGTTAGAAAACAGGTAAGCACTGAAATTAATGTTTCAATTGAAAGAGATATTTGTGCTTTTCATCTTATACCAAATGTTTGTTTTTATATAGACAGCTCAGGGAGGACTTAGCTTCAGGTACTGTAGGATCTGCCCTTAAACCAGTGCCATAATTAATTTTTCTTGCCCTCTATCAAAAAAATTTATATTAAGATAAGGTTGGAATTTTCCTCTAGTTGAAACAAGCATGTGATCCTTTCCAGTAGAAAGATTCAGCAAGTATTTGGGTTCATAGTCTAATTGGGTTATTTCTAAAATAATCTTCACTGTGCAGTTCCTTGTTCTTATATATTTATCTCTTCATGAAGCTGTTCTATAGAAAAATAACGTCCTCCTTTCCTTACCTGTCCATATTTTTCTATTCTGTCAGCAAAATAAATACTTTCTGTTTGTAAAGAACAACCAGACATCAATCTAATTCACTCTTTGACCTTCGACTTATCCTTGACTCTATAGTATTTGCTGTATCTCCAGTTTTTCATCACCAGCAGAAATGACTCTGGAACATTGGGTAAAAATCAGTGCGTAGAGAATGTTCCAAAAAGGGAGTAGAATCACTGAGAGACTAAATTTACTAATTTATCATCTTCCCTTTACTTATGAAGTATTTGAGATGATTTTAATCTCTAGGCTGTCAATAATGAACATGTATTATTTTATGAGTCATTTTAAAGTGTACAGGGCCAGTCCTCACTCAGAGGACTATGCATGTAACAGTTGCATTCTGCATTTTTTAAAATTACCAGCACATATAAAATGTGTTTCTAAGCGTTTATTCTCACATGGAGTCAGTTGGGCAAGTGTGTTGTTTAAAAATAAATGTTTACATCATATGATTTTATTTTTAAATCAGGGCTAAAAGCATTTGTCTGACAGCTTTTCTTTAGTGCCATTGAATTGCTAGAATATTCTGAAATTATATGCATGCACTTTCCATCTGACATAAATCCATACAATTTTATTATTTTAACAAGTTTATCTATGATGCTTTTAGTAAGATAAATATTATAACAGTATTCACTGTTGCAGATTTTTTAATCTTTTCACCTGGCCTAATTTTCCCAATTAAATTGTTTCATATTTCTACAATAAAAACTTCAAAAGAGAGTAGCATTTTTCACAAATCTTATTTCCTTTAGGAAGCTTTCTCCTAGTACTGAAATTGTGCATTGAGATATAATTTAACCTATTTTTTTTTTTAAAGAGGGAGGTCGTTACTTTACACGGCTCCTTTAAGTGTCAAATGAAATAAAATACATGAGAGAAAAACCCTGTAGAAATCCCTAATATATGTATATTACTCTGGTCTCCCTGATCACTCAACCCTCTGACTCTGAATAATTCTGTAGAAAGTTAGTTCCACATATTATGCATTGTTATAAATTATAAGTTCTATTATACATTCAGTAATCTTGTTTTATAATTATATATTTTAAGCCCAACTAGGAAAAGAACCTTAAAAGGAATCAAACCATTTGTTATAGATACATGCATACTATACTTCTATTTCCAATTCAACATCAATATATCTAGAATGTGTGTGTGTGTGTGTGTGTGTGTGTGTGTGTGAGAGAGAGAGAGAGAGAGAGAGAGAGAGAGAGAGAGAGAGAGAGAGAGAGAGAGAGGGGGAGAGAGAGAGATTTTCTAGTTGCAAAACAGAACAGTGTTTAAATGCTAGATTGTGATTCTCTGCCTTAAGAGAAATTACATTGCAGTATGAGGAGACGTAAAAGGAGACGTTCAATACATAAGAACATCAGACACTGATAAGGACAACGTATAGGAAGTACTATAAGTAAAGGGGTTGTGTGGGTTACACTGGCCAGGGAAATCATCTCTGAGGAACAGGCATTTGTGTTGAGATATTTCTTAGGAGAAGGAAGGATTAGAAAAATGGCAAATGCAAAATCCTTTAGAAATAAATTGGCAGACAAATTAAAAAAAAAAAAACAACAACAACCAAACCAAACCAAACAAACAAAAATTTAGAGATGCCAGAATGCAGGAAATGAGAAACAGCATGGGAGGTGCCTTCAGGTAGGACAGGAAACTGAAGCCTCACACGGATGGAAAGACACAGGACCCAAAAAGTGCAAGGTTGAAAGTCAGATTCTGATTTAAAACTTACTACTTGCTATTCAAGGCTTTGGGCAGGTTTCATAACAATGGGCTGTGAAGATTAAACCTATAGAACAGATACAAGTAGAATATTCAATGTTACTCTACTTGCTATCTTTTCACTTCCTTTCAATAAGTGGTTGTTGATTAATTGATTAAGAAACCCTGTCTCAAATATTTTCTAAATAAATAAAGCTGAAAATCCTATTGTTCTTGTTCTTTTTTAGGTTACTCTGAGAAAGCTTAAACTCTTCCATTTGAAACTTCACTTTCTCCCATATTTAATTACTAATCCAATTGTTGCTGTGACTGTTCACCATTAACTGAATCCATATGAAATATAATGTATCCATTCATTAAAATTTTGGAGTCCATGAATGTCGTATGTTTGATAACTTTCTACTAGATTAACTGATTTGCTATCATTTGATTTTTCTTGATATAAACTTTGCAATAGAAGTCTATAAGTGGGGTGCCTAGTTATTCTTTTTTTGTATTTTAGAAATAGTTCATAAAAAGCACAATATTGTTTTTTTAAATAATAAGAATTCAAAGAACAAATGAAGAAATTCTAAAGTTGAGAGAGTTACCCAATATAGTGTAAATTCAAATACAATATATAATGCTGTCTCAAGGAGTTTACAAGAAAAGTGTTATGCACAGACTATATCCTTCCTAACACTGTCATCCCCTCTCTTTTCAACAAGTGAGGAAAAATAAATAAACTTGAGAAATAAAAGTCAGAATGTTCTAGAGACTATCAGAAAGGGTTAAAGTGTATAAAATAATTTGTATAAATCTTCATTGTATATAAAATTTTCTCAAGGTGTTTGTACAAAATACAAATTACCTAAAGCTGTCCTCAGGTAATATGATTGTTTTTGTTTCAGGAGTCAAGCCTAAAAGTTAGGATGTTTTAAACAAATGTTTCTCATGGAAACATAATGGCACCTACACTTGAAAAATGCCAATATAGTGAGAAATAAGTACATTTA
Organism: Ictidomys tridecemlineatus; assembly: GCF_052094955.1. Lineage (NCBI taxonomy): Eukaryota > Metazoa > Chordata > Mammalia > Rodentia > Sciuridae > Ictidomys > Ictidomys tridecemlineatus. The sequence continues at coordinate 65,602,142 of NC_135477.1, forward strand.
ATGTGGAAGGCATAATTGGTACCAATGCTGGCAGGAGAAAAGAAAAACTATTATCATGAAATTCTAAAGAAAAATTGAGTAGTGCATGCATCCAGAGACCCTGTTGGCAAATATCAAGAATGTGATTTGGAAAAGATTTAAGAAGCATCTATCAGTGCCCTGAAGGCATCAGCATCCAAAGTTACCAACAGCTCCCCTGTTGTGGTTTAAAGTAGTAGCCTCTGTTGCAAGGACAAACTGGAAGTCTGAAAACAAAATAATTCTTTCAAACATCAAACCAAGTGTTTCAGTTTGCCCTTCTCCAGAAAAAAGTCAAATCTCCTAGGATTCTTCAGTAATCTGGGGAATTTAAATGTTGCAAACAGTTTAGTTTGAGGGAAGTTGCTATTATGCTTGTGATTCCAAAGCCAGCTATGGGAGTTGGGTAGGAGTGCATGGGGAGTCATGCTATCTGAAGTTATTTTATATGCTTTTCTAAATGTTTTATACTGTTCAGTGAGGCAGGCATAATCCCACCAAGTTTTTCTATCAAAAATGGCCTTTATTTTTGCTACCCTTGTATCCTCTGGAAATTCAGGTTATGTGAGATCTGCAAAGCTTTCAAACTTTATCTTGCCAGGGTATCCTGGTGTGCATTTTCATTTTAGTGTGGTTTTATAAATGTTCTACTTGTCAAAGGGAAACTTACATGATCTCCTCAAATTCTTATTTTTGCTTTTTAAATTTAGAGAAACCTTAGGGTGAAACAGTAGTTCTGTTGGGTAACAAGGGGATACTTCTCCTTCATCACCCAGCTTTCAATAACAAGAGACACATAAAAATTTTAAGGTACTTTATGTACCAAATCATCATCCAATATGATAGGTTGAGTCTTTTTATTGTCTGGGATATAATACAAATAATGAAACTAGAAATGCAAAAGGCTTATTTGTACCTCAAATTTTATTAATTTCAGGAATCTTTCTGCAAAGGATATTATCACTGTTATTATATTATTCATAATGATGATGCACACAAATGGTTGCTATGTTCAAATTTCAATACATCAGACTAAATGTAACTGGAAAGTGACATTAACATTTCTTCCTCTGTTATTGAATGTGTATTTGGTTTATTAATTTAAAATATAGAATTTGATATTGAAAATCCAAGTTAAAGAACACTAAATAATATGCTTCAAACCAGTTATTAAAAAGAAAATTAATTTATATAATTAAAGTTATAGCATACACTAATGCATGCACATTTTAATAATAGAAAAATGATAATGATTTTTAAAAAATTATTAAAGTTTAAATTTTATGTGTAAAAACAGACCACTAATCACTAATGTCTCTTCTTCATTTGTCCATATTTGGAAGATAAGAAAAACCAACTAATTACTATTTATGTTTGTATTAATAAAACATTTTTTAAAGTTCTTTAGAAAGTTTAATTTGGTCCTGGCTTATATCAAGAAATATATCCAAATGTATAAATAATCCTCTAATTTATTACTCAGTATTTAAAAGCACATAAGAAAAAAATCTGCAAATATATTCATCCACTTCGAATCATAAAATTTTGAATATTTTTTTTGATTGATATTGAATTTCCCTTAGAACTCCAAATTCACAATTACCATCTTTAGCAGAATTTGAAGATAGGGGAAGAAATTTAAAAAATTAAAGGCTGCCATATAACATAGTTTGTATTTGTCCCTAAGTTCAGAAGATGCCACTGTGAGAAGTCATTACTTCATACAGTAAGAGTGTATTTGGTGAAGTGATTATTATAAAACAGAAGAATTCTATAAAAATATGGTTATTACTGCCACAAAATTATCAATAATCTCATTCTTATGTAACAACAACAATATCATCAGGCAGTGGATATTAGAGCCAATTTTGTTTTTATTACTATTTGTAGTGATGTTTGAATATCTTTATAGTATACTATGTATTTGGTATTATAATATATATTAAAAAATTATAGAAAAAATGCAGTAACTTTGCTATTCTCAGACACAGTGAGTGTCAAATTAATATCAAAAGTTAATATTAAACACAGGATTAGATTAACCTATTTTCTATTTTTTATTCATTATAATTTTCTCCCTTTCTGAGGTATGAATCTAAAATTCAGTTTTTTTCTCAGTAAACTCAATCTCCAACAAAACGTATTTTTTTAGATATCCCATTCTTTTGGATTTTCTTATCTTCCAGCTGTATCATGCTGTGATTATTTTATGCTCAGGATTTATTCAATAGCCCAATACTTGGTTTTCTAATTTGTTTAATGGCGATCATGTGTGTACAATATGTAAAACAGCAAGTAAATCACTATTCTTGAAGGAAATAATAATGCTCATACTCTTTAGTGTAGTTATGTTCCAGAACAAAATTAAATTTACCAATTAATAAAATTATAAGAAATTTATAAACTAATATTTGTTGGATGGCACAACAAGACCCTCTAAACAGTTACATTTAATCTTGAGAAAAGCTATGTGATTTAATTGACGTGAATTATTCTTCATTGTGGCAAAATTAGAGGTGAAGATTTTCCCACAATGTGCTAATCTTGTTCATAAGTGATAACATAGCTATATCTAGTCACTCTTTTGTCACGTTTCTTCTCATATATATACATATATATATATGTATATATGTATGTATATATATATATACATATATATATATAAATGGTAGGTGGCATTTTGATAATATTTGATAATATTTTTATGATATTTTGATAATGGAAGGCTATTTTGATAATATTAATTCTGCTTATCCAAGAATATAAGAGGTCTTTCCATTTTTACTCAATTTCTTTCATTCATGTTCTGTAGTTTTCATTGAAGTGGCCCTTCACTTCTTTATGTGAGATTGATTCCAAAATATTGATTTCTTTGATGCTATTATGAATGGAATTGGTTTCTTAATTTCTCTTTCAGCTGATTCATATTTGCAGTGTAAGAATTAAATTGATTTATTGGTGTTAGTTTTGTATCCTGCTACTGGCTGAATTTATGAATTTTAGAATTTTTATGGTGGAGTATTTTGGGTCTTCTAAATATAGGATCATATCATTGGCAAACAGAATGTTTGAGCTCTTCTTTTTCTCTTCATATCTCTTTAATTTCTTTCTTTTGCCAAATTACTCTGGTTAGGACTATTATATAAAAGTTGTAGGCATCCTTGTCTTGTTCCTGTTTTTAGAGGAAATGCTTTCATTTTTTTCTCCTTTTAGAATGATGTGGGCCTTTGGTTTTTCATAAGTAGCTTTTACAATGTTGAGGTATGGTCCTTCTATCCCTATTTTTCTAGTGTTTTAATTATAAATTGATACTGAATTTCTGCATCTATTGAGATAACCATGGGGTTCGTATCATTCAGTCTATTTATGTGATGAATTGCATTTATTGATTTCTGTGTGTTGAACCAAGCTTTCATTCTGGGGTGACACCCATTTGATCATGGTGCGATATCTTTTTAATGTGTTTATGTATGGAATTTGCCATAATTTTATTAAGAACTTTTGCACCTAGCAAAAGTGTTATACAGATTTAATGCAATTTGCATTAAAATTCTAACTATATTTTTCACAGAAATAGTAAAGACAATCATAAAATTTATTTGAAAAAATAAGAGATTCAGCATAACCAAAACAATTATTATTGAGAAAAGCAAAGTAGGAGGCATCACAATACCAAATCTAAAATTATACTGCAGAGATATAGAAACAAAAACAGTATGGTATTAGCACCAGAACAGGTATAAGGACTAATTGAATAGGATATAAGACAAAGAGAGAAAACCATATAAATACAGTTATCTCATACTAGGCAAAGGCACCCAAAATATACATTGGAGAAAAGATAGCCTCTTCTATAAATGTTGCTAGGAAAATTGGAAATCCATTATGCAGTAAAATGAAATTTAACCTCTAGCTCTCAACCTGCACAAAACTCAAAGTGTATCAAAGACTTAGGAATTAGACTAGAAACCTTGCACATACTAGAAGAAAATATAAGCCCAACACTCCAACATATTAACTCAGAAACTGATTTCTGACAAGAATCCTATAGCATAAGAAGCAAAATCAAGAATTAATGATTGAAATGGCATCAAACTAAAAAAGTTTCTTCATAGCAAAGGCAACCATCAAAAGCATAAAGAGAGAGTCTACAGAATGGAAAAAAATCTTTGCCACTTGCATTGCAGATAGGGCATTCATTTCCAGAATAAACAAAGAACTCAGAAAACTTATATCAAAAGAAAGGTAAATAGGCAAAGAACTAAACAAACACTTCTCAAAAGAAGTAATACGAATCATCAACAAATATTTGAAGAAATGTTAAGCATCTCTAGCAATTACAGAAATTCCAGTTTCAAGTATAGTGAGATTTCACCTCAGAATGGCAACTATCAAGAATATAACTAACAATAAATATCTGTGAGAACACAGGGGACAAGGTACACTCATATACTCTTGGTGAAAATGCAAATTGCTGCAATCACTCTGGAAAGTGTGTGGAGATTCCTTTAAAACTTAGGAATGGAATCACCATTTGACTCAGTTATCCCACTCTTTAGTATATACCCAACGGACTTAAAATCAGCATACTATAATGACAGAGCCACATCAATGTTTATAGCAGCTCAATTCACACTAACTAAGCTAGGGAGTCAATCTATGTGCACTTCAACAGCTTAATGGATAAAGAAAATATGGTACATACATAACTGAGTATTGCTCAGTCCTTAAGAAATATGACTTTATGCATTTTGCCAATAAATGGGTGGCTTTGGAGACTATCATACTGAATGAAATAAACCAATCCCTAAAAAACCAAAGGTTGAATATTCTCTCTGATATCTGGATGCTAACACACAAGAGGGGGGACTGGAATAAAAATTCAGTGGATTAGACAAAGGGGAATGAAGGGAAGAAGGGAGATAGGATTAGGAAAGACAGTGGAATGTACCTAACATGTTCCTGTGTACATATATGAATATACCACAGTGAATCTCACCATTGTGTACACCCACAAGTCTGGGATCCTAATTAGAATAATTCATACTTCATGTTTGTATAATATGTCAAAATGTACTCTACTGTCATGTATATCTAAAGTGAACAAATAAAATAAGTTTTAAAGAAAGATGTCACAGAAAAAAATGAGATTTATAAAGAATATGCAATTGCAAATGGAAGGTGTGCAAAGTATGAGATAAACTTAAGTCAAAGAGATCACAACTTACAATGCCTGGTACACTGTGTTTATTTGAAGACAAAAACAAATTTAAACTGGATAGTTGGAGAAAAATCAACAAAATCAAATATTTCATAGAATTTTTAGTGATTCCAAAGAAAAATTTATGCTTAGAGAACCCAAAATTTGGTCAAAATTTTATTTAATACTGAAATACTTAAAATTTGCATAGATAGAACTTATTTTATTACTCATTTTATTACATTTTATTACATTATTCAAGGTAATATACTAGTTGACTGTTGAAGACAAATAAATAATTCAAGTGTTGAAACAACTGTACGGGAGCATTAAAGCCAATGGAAAAAATATAAATACAAACCAATGCATTAATCTCAATGTATTGTCATTGAATATGGGAATCTGAAACAATGCTTAAAGTAAAGATACAGTATAAAAATTATAATCTGGTTTCCAATTCTCAAATGTTATTAATAATGGCAGCAGTTGTGGTATATCCATGTGTGTGTGTGTGTGTGTGTGTGTGTGTGTGTGTGTGTCTGTGTATGCATCCTTGGGGATCAGATGTATAACAAATTAGAGATATTAATAAGTGCAATTAGATGATCATTTCTGCTTGACATTCCATTGTCCTTATGTCCATTAATTTTATGTTTAGATTTACAATTTCACATTGGAAGTCAAAATTCCAATACTTCGTTTTCATAAACACACACACACACACACACACACACACACACACACACACACAAACACATAAACACACAGAGTCCTAAACTTTATTGCTCTCATATAACAGAAAAAAATGTTTTTATTTAAAGGGATTATAAATAAAAACAAGCTAAGATTTTTTAAATGATACAATGGAATAGAAGCAAGCTATCATTAAATTTTTAAAGAATAAAGTTTAGTAGATTCCCATTTAAGAAAAAGGGAGAAAGCAGAGATTTTCAAACTGGTTTCACTTCTTTTGAAAAAGTAAATTGAAAATATAAGTTGATGGAAAATAAATCTTTACTATTAAATTTTCTTTATACACTCTAATAATAAATTTAAAATATTATATAAATATAAAATTCAGAGATGAAAAACTCGGTAAACAAATCTAAAAGAAGATACATTTGCATACATGAAAGTGAAGATAACACCAAAAGGCAAACAATAAACAAAGTATTTAAAAGTCTAGAAATATTTGCCATGGAAATAAAATTTTTAGGTGCCAGAATTAAAAAGAATATAAACTAAGTAAATAAATAGGAGAAACAGAAATAAATCTATCAAATAAATCATGCTAGGAAGAAAATTCAAAATTAAGCTTTATACTTATTTAGCAATATTCTAGATATATATCATTGTCAATATTGATAAGTAGATGCAATTATAAACACTCATACAATACTGAGAAAGAAATAAATCATTGAAATCTATTTGGAAAGCCATCTGGCAATTTGTGCTATGGAGTTCAACATATTCTTATTCCTCAATAAGAAACTCCACATCTAAGATTATAACTAATGACATTGAACAGTAATGAATATATCATTTATGTTGCCAAAGTAATATAAGAAACAAATATCTAACTCTGAAAACTAATTATTGATAACATTTGTGAATGTTGTACATTATTGGAAATTGTGGTTTCAAATCATATTTATTTGCTTGGAATCATGATGATACATATAAGACAAAAATAATCAACCACAATGTAATGCAGTGAAATATCATATTGGTAAATAGGTAGATAAAGACAAATGAAAAACACAGGGAGACAATACCTCATAGCTGGCATGGTGGTACAGGAGACTGAGACAAGGGAATCATAAGTTCAAGGCCAGCCTCAGCGATTTAGCAAGGGCCTGAGCAACTTAGAGAGTCCATGTCTCAATATACAAAAAAATAAAAAGGGCTGGGATGTGGCTCAGTGGTAAAGTGAAACTGAGTTCAATTTCTGAATACTAAATTGCTGAGCTGTTGGACAATATGTGTGTGTGTGTGTGCGCATGAGCGTGTGGGCCTACATGCCTACTTACTACTCCTTCTTACAAGATAATCTAGATAATGCTTTCTTTATTCAGAAAGAAAATAATTTTTTTCCTATTTGCCTATAGATGTTTTCCATTGGCTAGTATATGAAAGCTGTACTCTTTTAAGGCATTTTAACAACTCCCCTCAAAATAGCTTTATAGGACTATTAATTAATCTATTCATCTATCTGCCTATTTCTCTTTTACTCCCCTATCCAGCCCTTATCAGAAACAAACACATAAAAAATCTATACCAATATTTAATCTATACCAATATTGCCTTTAACACCTGGATAAAATTTATTTTATTCAATCTGTTCATGCTTAAATATCTCTGATATTTGGTATTTTGCACAATTTCACCCATGATATTTAAACTTTTAAATTTTCTAACGGAGTTTTCTATGACTGTTTATTGATAAATATCATTACAAAACATTTTGTAATTTGACTTCTGGTAGATAACTTTAAGATGTCATACTTTTTACCATTAGCTCCTTCATATAAAACTCAAATGGAATTTATTTTATCCTGCTTGAACAATTTATAGATATTTTTGCAAACAACATTTTCTTAATACATTTATGTAGCTTATCTAGATATCAATAATTAAGAAATGTCACTGAAACATTTTATAATGAAAATATGGGGAATAGATTGATTCTAAAAGTGCAATGCATCTGAGTCTACAGAAAATGTGACTGAAGCTTCCTTTTCATAAAAGGAAATGTACACTTTATATAAATATTTAATTCTCTGGCACATTATCTTAAATTATATTTATGTGTAATCACTAAATAATTTATTTTGTAGGTTTTATATCTAACACTTGGCTTAAAATTTAATAGCAGTAATAGATATGTTTGTAAGACTACTTACACCATCTGAGAAGTCCTTCTCAGCGAAGCTTGTAAGTTCTTATCTCTTTTAATCCGCATTCCTGGCCTCATTATTTTTGCCTCTTGTTAAGTGTAGCAACTTGATAGCTTAAATATCTCACATTATAAGGAGAGTCTCAAAAGCCATCAATATTTGTATATGGATGTCCTGCAGAAGCCCGGTGAGCCAGGCTAGGGTCATAAGCCTTAAGAATACTCTAAATAAATCTAAAACTGGTAATCCTTTTATTCACAGTTTTGAATTCCTATGTGCTACATGTGTTATCCAATGCCATAGATACAAAAACAAAGAGGACTTAACCCTACCCTCAAGAAAGTTATATTCAAAGCAACTAAAACAGGAAAAACAAGAATATGTGAAAAATTCTGAAATGGATGAGAAAATTATTTTAATAAAATAAATAGTTAAGAAAATTTATGAGCTATATACCTCAGAGGGTATATATATATATATATATATATATATATATATATATATATATATAGAGAGAGAGAGAGAGAGAGAGAGAGAGAGAGAGAGAGAGAGAGATATAGCCAAGTATAAATGAAAAGAAAAGAGAAAAAGAAAGATAGGACTTTATTAAAATAAGGTAAATTAGGAATTTTCTTCTATATGACAATACTAATAGGGGTCAAACATAAGCCATAAGGGGTATGATACTTATAAATTCTTAAGTTGACAAAAGCCTTACATTCCATCAAACAGAGAACTATTATGAAACATGGAGAAAAGATACATAATTCAATGAAAAACACCTAAGACACATAAATCAATGCTTCAGAAATGTCCAATATCATAAATAGTTGTTTAACTTCATTTGTCATCAAGAGCATACAAATTGAGATAAAAATTCACACCTACCAGAATTGCTAACATTTTAAAAGAGAATAAAATTACAAACTGTGGCAAATGTTTGAAGTAATTCAAATTCTCCCACTCTATACTAATATTTTAACCTATGAAACCACTTTGAAAAATTGGCAGCAATCCAGCACATTCTCCAACTTTATTCTTAATGTTTACAGAAGCATGTGAATATGTATAAGACAGTCACAAATGTTTATAGCAGCATTATTCATATCAGCATGTAGTAGAAATAATTTAAAATCTATCATTTCTTTTAAAAATAATTTTAAAATGTTGGGATATTAGTTGTATAGTCTACAATCATTAAAACAAGTGTACTTAACAATGTGCATGGATCTCAGATGCAAGCATATCTTGCAAGAAATAAGAATAAAAAAGCCCTAGAAGATATACTCTATACTTCAATTTACATAAAACTCAAAACAAGTATGACATCTGTGATATGAGAAGTCATGTCATCTCTAAGATGGAAGGAAGAGTAGTAATTGGTATAGAATATTTTTAAATGGGCTACTGAGACTATATTCTATTTTATAATCTCAGTAGTGATTACATGAATGAAATAGAAATGTGAAAACAGAAAGGAAACTAACAATTTATTAAGGTATCATATTATTGAACTTTAATAAAAAGTTTGCTTATAAAGTAAATTGTATACTATACAATAGATTTGCTTGTGAATATTTCTCTTAGCAACATTTCTGAATATTTATGTAAGATAAATAACTCAGAGTACAATCATTAAGTACTTTCAAAGCTACAAGTACTTTCTAACCTCTTAACAGATATCATTATTTTTCCCCCAGAATTTAACCTACTTATTTTCTATTATAAATTTTTCAGACCATTTTTCTCCTAGGCCTTTAAATGTTTTAATTACTAGATTTGTTTGTGATCACTGATGATTTATTTGATATGAAAATACTTGCATTTTTTAATAAACCATTTCCTCATTTTCACTTATGTTATTTTCTAACCCATTTGTGATTTTCTCTTATTTTTATTTTTGATCCACTAAGATTTATTTTACAGAAAGTATGGAGTCAATATCTAATATAATTTTATCATAAAAGTTGTTAATTAGCCAAGCGTGGTTGGCTAATTACATGCCTGTAATCCCAGCGGCTCTGGGAGGCTGAGACAGATAAGCAAAAGCAATGATCAAAGCCTCAGCAAAAGCAATGATCTAAGCAACTCAGTGAGACCCTGTCTTTAAATTAAATACAAAATAGGGTTGGGGATAAGGCTCAGTGGTTGAGTGCCCCTGAGTTCAATCTCCCACCAAACAAAAGAAGTTGTTAAGCAATATTTAATCAGTCTTTATGAAAAAAAAATTCAGTATTTCTCCTACTGACTTGCACATTCATGTTTATCACATATATACTCAGTGGGAACATAAACTAATAAAATCACTTGGGAAAATAGTGTGCACATTACTCGGCTTCACTGATGTAAAAACATGCTTCTTCTCCCACTAAGTCATACTGCATCTGATAACTTTAAGACTTTGTTTTCTCCAAAATCAAATCAATAAAAAAGACTGCTTTGTTATAAATTTGTTATACATTGCGAATATATACATATATTATGCTATATGATATTAAATATCATTATATCTTATAATAAAATGTACATTATGTACTACAGGTTGTATAATATAATATTTATTAAAAATTATATATTATATTGTATGTACATACCTCTAAACTAGAGAGACTGAGAGAGAAGTTCTGAATTTTAATTATGATTTGATGATGAATTGAAGTCATCATGATGACACATGGAGGTACACAGTGGGCATCATATCATTTTTGTAATTGAAATACTCATGCAAGTGTGATGAGACTAAAATTGTAAACAAAGTTCTCCCAAGATTGTCTCTTCCTCTTCATAATAGAGCCATTCTACCCACTTAGTTTCTTATTTACTACTGACTTACAGTGTCCTGACTTGAAGATTTCCAGTAAGCAATGTGTTAATGAATGGAAGGCAAAGAACAAGAATATCTCAGGTTTGAGTCAATGTGAGGACTAGAACAGAAGAACCTCTTAAAGAAATGGTTAAGAATACCAAAAAAGGGCTATAAGGAATATTTTTATGCTCTATATACCCTCTTTGCAAATATCTATCAAATAGATGCAAGCCTTTAAATTTGAGGGTTTTTGAAACTAATTTCTGTAGCTGAATCCAATGTCTCTGATTGCAATATTGCTTAGAGTCTATGTTGCTTGGATAGTGTAAAACAAGTCCATAGGCTTGCAGTTTTTCCTGTAGGTTTTTATTCCTAGGATAAATCCTAAGAAGTAACAAGGGGGTTAACTCATAGCTAAGTATTTTCTTACCCTTCTGGGATTTATTTGAAGATCCAAGATATAGGAGAAACTTACTCCAGAGTTTTCTAATTTAAGAAGCAAAGAGAGATTCAAATAAGCAGTTTGAAAACATGGGCAGTATCAGCAAAAGTGTTCAAATACTCAGTTGAAAGGATATTCAAATACATATTTTGAAAATATATTCAGTCACAGTATAGAAAGCTTAATATATATCTAAAAACTGTGCATGCACAATGGAATAAAAAAGAGTATAATATTGAAGGGTCATAAAGTTACCTATGAAAATAATAAAATGATGGTGCTTTTTGTTAACTTATTGAGTTTTCTCTTTAATATATAACATTCAAATTAGTAGATAGGAGCTAATGGTATTTTCATGAATCATTGCTATGTGAGTATTCTACCTGTGGACTTTTCCATCCTCTTATAGAAATGGTAAATAGCAAGACTGTTTTGAAGACTTTAATATGACCCAGACATCGTTTTTATGTGCCATATAAACTTTAAAGTTCCCATACCACTCACCTTAATTAGTTACCCTTTTGAAATATTCACAGTTTGGAGAAGGTTTGAAATTTCTGATAACTTTTCCAGCTAATATGATATTTCTGCCACTTAAAAAAGGCAAAACTACACAAATAAAAGAAATGATTGGCCTCTTAAGGAAGTATGTTAAGTGTATTTGAATGATTAAGAATATATTTGATTTGTTATTCTTTTCTATTGTTTGTTAATACATAGAAACAAGCAAGAATCTGAGTGAATGCTTTCGAAAACTTCTAGAAAACAGTATACTTGTAATATAATGTTAGATGAGTATAATACTATCCACTGACATTTCTTACAAGCACTTTAAATCTTTTGTTAATGGGACTCTATAACAGATTTAAAATATAAATTAAATATTAAGTTTGAGTGGATATTTAAAGAGAAATGTCTACATAATTATAAAGAACATAAAATCAATAGTCAATTTAATAATAAATAATATTTTCAATCATTTTGATATTAAACTATAAAATTCACTGAAATTTTAAATTATTTTTGTCAGTGATAGAAAACTTATGGCCTGGCATTTTTTATATTTTGCATATATCCTTTTCACATACTAAATACAGAGAAAACATCAAAATAATAATAAAATTATATGCCTAAAATTACAAAAATAGGTTTGATATTTCAAACAAATAATACTAAAAATTCTAATAATTGGATATAATAGTCAAGTAAGATTATTATGCAATAGAAATGTGTGATAATAAGAGTTTAGCTTCATTTTCAGAGATGTATCCAAATATATTCTTCCTTAGGGATTTGAATAATGTCTTGGGGATTAGATTGTTATTATTTTGTCATTGATTTTAACATATTTTGGCAAGTTCAGTATTCTCTTAGGTATATTTTACTCAAAAGAATTTTTTTGAATGTAAAAATGAAAGACATTTTTAGCATTTATACAGGGTTTCTTTTATTGGCATCTCAACCAGTACCAAAGGCTTTAATAATGAGTCTTATATCAAATATGGGTTCTTATTTTCAAAATATATAGACCTATAGACTTGTACAGTGATAGATATTAATTAACATAAGCAAAATGGAAAAAATATTTAATACATAAAGACCTAAATAAAAAAGATTGGCATAAAACAGAATTAAAAATCAAATGAGTTGGCCTTTTAACATAGAAATGATATGATATGAGTGATATGGCAGAGTTCTGTGGATCATTACTTCTGTCTGCCTGATACAAGTTAAAATGGTCCAGGTATTCAATCTGGAATCTCCATGTTACCTTTAAATATATAGTTTATAAAAGGGAATAGCTTGAACACCTTTGAGTAAAGAGAGTAGAAATTTTCTTAAACCTGCAGAAAAGTTTTCAGAATACTTCTTTTGTGATTACTAGCTAAGATTATTTTCTGTATTGTTTATATGATAGAATTTGGACTGAAATTTTTTTCAATCTGGTAATGAGGTTGTGTGAGAAGTAGTGAAACCACATTCACCTCAAAACTTTGTCTTCTCAGTAGAATACAATAATTGTTCATGAGCACATTGTTTTAGACCAATTCAAAAACAAGATCTCTCTCTCTCCAGACAGACTCATGAACATGAAATATGTACTACCAATGGGATAATATTGATCTTTTTTTTATTTTTGGTACCCAGGATTAAACTCAGGGGCACGTAACCACTGAGATGCATCCCCAGCCCATTCTTGTATTTTATTTAGAGATGGGGTTTCACTGAGTTGCTTAGCACCTCTCTAAATTGCTGAGACTGCCTTTGAACTTGCGGACCTTCTGCCTGTCCCCTGAGCTGCTGAGATTACAAGCATGTGCCACCATGCCCAGTTAATAATATTGAGCTTTATAATCATTGAATTATACAGTCATTTTACAGGTGATAATCATTTCATTGCTATTAGTTTCTATTCTTACATTCACATTACGAACCTCTTTATGTGGACCGAATCCATGTAAAGATAAGATCAGGGAATGTAATTCTGAATGGTTTAAACTGTGAAATACAAATCTGCTCTCCTATGTACTCCCAACATAACACCTATCAGCCCGAATAGAATTCAAGAGACAGGACTGCTCAAAGACAAATGAGGCTATAAAGCAGCTTCACTTCTGAGGCAAAGTACAACAGAGGCTTCCAGGGTTTGAGTGGCCTTTTTAGGTATTTTCTGGAATTCAACCTGATTATGAAAATTTGTTGAAATCTGTGAGGCACTAGTGTGATGGTTATAAAACTAAATATACTTTCTGCTAACAAGGGTTTGGTAAAGTAATAGTTATAGCTATTATATCATAATAGAGGAACATTTTGATCCTCTCCATAAATAATACTGAAGTGCATTCAATCTATGGGTGGATTTTTTAACCTCTTTAACATATACTTCCTCTATAATCTAGACAGTAAAATCAGAAGCTGAAATAAATGAAGAGGACAAGAGAAGAATAAACAACAGTAATTACTATTTGCAAAGAATCTGTTCTTCAGAGGAAACAAATCTCTGAAACTATTGCCTTTACCCAAGAGCTCTGAAAATTTTTCTGACAGTAATAGTAACACTCTTCTTGGTAGTGGGTACTCTGAAACTTATTAGAGAATGGTGATCTCTTACCACCTTGAATAATTCATTAGAATATAAATTGACACAAATGCATTCAATCAACTATTGGCCAAATTCTCTGATTGCATGAATTGCATTTGCCAGCAAGAAGAATTCTGTTCACTTCATAGGACAGAATTTAAAAAATAAAAGGGAAGCAAGTAAAGTATTTCTAAGTGTTTTACATAATTGAACTTATTTAACCCATGCATTAGTCTAATGAAAGAGACCCAATGATTATATTTCCAATTTTATAGATGAGAGAAATTAAGAGAGGTTAACATGCCCATATTTTACAGCTAGTAAAGTAAGGGAACTAGAATTTGAAATCAGAGGTGGCTGGTTCCAAAATCTGACAACATTCTGCCTCTCTCTGAACTAAAGGTGAAAGGAATATGAAAAAAGAATACCTAAAGGATATCAATTGATAATTATAAAATAAATTCAATATTATTTTCTCTATTGTTTAAAAAATATGTCTCTTTCTGTTTTTTTTTCTTCCAGAGGGTTATAATGATCTAAATTTCAGTTATTCAAGCTGAAGTTTTCCTATAGGACAGGCAGATCTCTTTCTGAATCCCACTATCACCCTGTGACACCTCTTTCTCCCTGCTCCCACTCCCAAGAACTGCAAGGATATGCAATTGTACACCTATGTGTACAGAAGCTGGGGTTCTCCTACCCTAGACCAGAGGTTCTAAATTTTAGCTTGTATCAAAACATCTGGTGCAATTGTTAAAACTCAATACCTAATGTTTCTGATTCAGCAGACTGGAAAAGAAGCAGAGAATTTGTATTATTTGTAAGCAAGCCAATATACCACTATCTACACTCTATTCTTGACCCAATGATATAGATTGATATTCTAAGCTCAGTGTCCTAGAGATTCTGCCTCAAAAGTAACTTGGAGAAAAGGGATTTTTTATTATAAGGATATTATATTTTTAGGAAATTGAAGACATTTCTGAATATTCTGTTTTCCTCTCAATTTTATTATTTTTTCACTCTATTATTTTTTTCTCAATTCTTATAGGGGGCAGGGTTTACATTGTTCTTAAAAATACTTAAGCTGAATAATTTGCTCATTTACTGTCAATTCTTCAGCTTCATCTTAAATAATACACAATTTTCAGTATATCTTAATGTATATATTAGTAATTGTAAAAATTCTCAGGATTCAATGATCACCACTCATTTGGGAGGTAATCTTGGATATTATTTATGTTTGAGAATGCATTTTTTTCATCTTTAAACCTCATTTTTTAAACTTTTAATGGTAACAGAGGAAAAAAATCTATTAGGGTAAGTTGCTAGTTCCTGTAAGTTAAGGCAAACTATGAATCATAATAAGTTATTTTAAAACATTATTTCTCCCAAATTTCCAGAAATTGATAGAAACATTTACCTAGAAAATTTCTTTATTTTCCTTACTGTAAATTTATTCATTTATTTATAAAATTAAAAATAGTGCAGCCATGTTAATGACATAATCAAACAGTACTTAATGATTTTAGGTAAAATATCTTCCTCCCATCTACTCTCACTTCCAGACCCAGTATCCAAAAATATTCATGCTTTGCTATTTCCAATTTTTACTTCTGATGATTATTAATATAGTTAGACATGTTGTAATTTTTTCTTCTTCTTTCTTCACTTCTTACCATATGACATTTATTAACAAGAAACAATATAGTTGAGAAATGTAATTAACACTTCTCCTTCCTTCCCTGTTGACTTTGCTGTTATTTTTGGTTTTCCTTTTGTTTATTTAACTTTAAGTAAGACAATTAAAACTCCACTGCTTATTTCACCAACTGTAGATGTTCTTTGGAGAGGATTTTAATTTACATGGCTAATTATCAAAACTAAAACTTTCATGGATTAGTAACTTGGCAGCTCTACAGAAACAAGGAGAGAAAAGATGGTCAGATTGGACACCTCAGTATTGCAGGGTTGTTTTTTTTCACACTTACCACTCTATAGAAAAACTCACATTTTACTTTTTAAAATTGCAAATAGGAAACTTAGGTATTTCAAATAGTCAGAAAATATTTGGGATTTCTGGGTATATTTCTCTGACCATAGGAAGCAGATTAGGACTACAGAAAATACTCAGAATTGAAATCCTTTCTCAGGGTCTGAGTAGTGCCACACTTTTGAAAAGATGCCATATATTTCATTAGCTGAACTGGGAATAAAGGAGCTTAACTATAAATTGACTTTGGCTGATATAAATACATTCCTTTAACACAGAACTAGGAACAGTTGCCTAATATTTAACTCTTATTTCAAACATACATATTTTGACAAGGCTTAGACTTTTTCAGTTTAGAAATGAATACAAGTATTATATGTGAAAAGAACCAACCATTGGAAAGATGTGTGTGTGTGTGTGTGTGTGTGTGTGTGTGTGTGTGTGTGTGCACGAATAAAAGAGAGATGAAGAAAGTGAGCATGAGGGAAATGAAGCAGGGATATGTTTAGTGAGTGTTTTGTTTGTATGAAAGAAACAACAATTAGTTGGGTGTAATGAAGTTACTTTGATATTGATTTGATATTTTCATGTTTCTGAATTCGCAGAGAATAGAATATTAGTTAAGTTGCTCCTACCAATAGTTGATTGTTTTCAGAAAAGTATGGTTAGTCTTAGAAGTATGGTTAGTCTTAGAAAGCATGTTAGTGAACTTGAAAACCCCTAAGATTTATATAGTATCTAAATTATTGGTCAATAATCATCCTTAATTGTGATAATTCTCATGAAAATAAGTATTGCACATGATAGTTTAATATCAGTATTCTTTTTAGCATTTCATCAGTATGCATTTATACTGAGAATTGAAACTATTGCTTTAGCAAGACATAAATGATGTATTTCAATGTTCTGTCACTTGAAAAAAATAATTTGAAATATCATTGAAGTATTTCCTCAGAATGTGAAGTTGTCAGATACTAAGAGAGATTTTTATTTCCCTTTAGAATTACCTCTTACATATTGGGGCCCAGGGTTGCAAAAATTTAAAGTGGTGTTTCCCAAAATATGTTCTAAAGATATTAGTTCAAAGAGATGTTAATGAATGTTTCTAGCAATTGTACACACAATGCCATGTCTTTAGGGAGTCATTACACAAATTAGCATACTTAAGTCTCTGAGAAGCTCTTCCTTGCTCTAGATCAACTTTTTAACACTTTATTTATTACCATGATTCACAAATTGATCTGTACAAAAATATTTTCACTTATCCAACATATATATTATTGCATTTTCATTCTTCATTTTTTTCCAGCATTCAGATTATTCATATAGGAGTTAGTAAATTATGTGTCACTTACTTCCTTTTTAAAATAAAGTTTTATTGAAACATTTATGTCCACTTGTGGCTCTTATGCCATAATGGAGGAGATGAGAGACTGCAACATAAACTTATGGCTGACAAAGTGTATATATATTGCTTATCTGGTTCTTTTTCAATAGGAAAAACTTTTTACAAGTGTTGATAGCAAAATAAAATACCACTGGACATCAAATTGGAAAACACCAGCTTACAATATCTATTATAAATTTTGAAGACCATTATAAATTAAGTACTTAAAACTACATAATATATAACTAATTTTTTCATTGTTATTTATGTATTTTTAAATTTGTTCTAATTATACATGATAGCAGAATGCATTTCAATTCGTTGTCCACAAATGGAGCACAACTTTTCATTTCTCTGGTTGTACATGATTTAAAGTCGCACCACATGTGCAGTCATACACATATCTAGGTAATTATATTTATCTTATTCCACCATCTTCCTACCCATATATCCCTTCCCCTCCCTCCCTCCCCTTTGCCCTATCAAAGATTCTCCATTCTCCCCATGCCACTGCCCACTCTGTCATTATGTGTCAACATCCACTTTTCAGAGAGAATATCCAGGCTTTGGTTTTTTGGGATTGGCTTACTTTGCTTAGCATGATATTCTCCAACTTCATCTGCAAATGCCATAATTTTATTCTATTTTAATGTTGAGTAATATCCCATTGTGCATATGTACTACAGTTTTTTATCCATTCATCTATTGAAGTGCATTTAGATTGCTTCCAAAGTTTAGCAATAGTGATTTTTTAAGTCCTTAGGGTATAGACAGAGGAGTGGGATAGCTGGGTCAAATATTGGTTCCATTCCCAGCAGGACTCTCCATACTGCTTTCCATACTGGTTGCACCAATTTGCAGTCCCACCACCAATGTATAAGTTACTTTTTCTCTACATACTAACTAACACTTATTGTTGCTTATATTGATAACTGCCATTCTGACCAGAAGGAGATGAAATCTTAGAGTAGTTTTGATTTGCATTTCTCTAATTACTAGAGATGTTAAACATTTTTTCATATATTTTTATGTTTGTTGATTAGTTCTATATCTTTTTCTGAGAAGTGTCTGCTCAGCCCCTTAGTGCATTTATTGATTGTTTTTTTTTTTTTTGGTGTGTGTGTGTGTGTGTGTGTGTGTGTGTGTGTGTGTGTGTATGTGTGTCTGTTAAGTTGTTTGAGTTCTTTATATATCCTGGAGATTACTTTCTATCTGATGTGTGTGTGGCAAAAATTTCCTCCCAAAATGTAGGCTCTCTCTTCACCTCATTGATTGTTCTTTTGCTGAGAACAAGCTTTTTAGTTTTAATCCATTCTACTCATTGATCCTTGATTTTATTTCTTGCATTTTATGAGTCTTATTAAGGAAGTTGAGGGCCAGATCCATCATGATGAAGATTTGGGCCTACTTTTTCTTCTAGTAGATGTAGGCTCTCTTGTCTAATTTCTAGGTCCTTGATACACTTTGAGTTGAGTTTTGTGCATGGTGAGAGATAATGAATTAGTTTTATTTTGCTGCATACGGATTTCCAATTTTCCCAGCACCATTTGTTGAAGAGGCAATCTTTTCTCCAATATATATTTTTGGTGCCTTTGTCTAGACTGAGGTAAATGTTTTTATGTGGGTTTATCTTTGTGTAATCTATTCTGTACCATTGGTCTAAAGTCTACTTTGATGTCTATACCTGCTATTAACTAATTTTAATAATATAAAACTCAAATAATGTGACTTTGATACCTATCAGTGTCAGTTTTTTGAAACTATTAGAATGCAGTTGAACTAATTAATGCATATTTTTGAAGTTTATCAAATTAATGTAATTTATATAAAAATGTAAAGAAATATTTAGGATGGAGACAATATAAACATTTCAAGTATTTTCTAAAGCAGAAAGAAAAACTTCATATCAGAACATTTTATAGCCTTCATCTTAAAAAAACACAACCTCTAGAAAATTTAAGGATGTATTATAATCATCTTTTCTCATTTTCCCCATATCAAATTCTATGTACAGATTACTATGTCTTTTCATTTTTAATTTTCAGGCACCTTGCTTCCTCTTCACATTCAAAGTTAAGTATTGTAAGGTCTAAAACCATGAGTCCTAACATTTATTTTAACTACTAGATCAGATGCTCTATAGGTGGTCAGACTAAAATATATCAATGTCAATTCTTCTGAAAGTATTAGAATGCAGCTGAACTAATTTCTGAATTTTTTTCTAGGAAGAACTGAACCCCATTGTTGTTACTCCACCAATCCAAGCCATTGATCAGGACCGGAATATTCAGCCACCATCAGATAGGCCCGGCATCCTCTATTCCATCCTTGTTGGTGCGTATTTCTAATGTTTTATATTATCAGTAATCACTGTAGAATTATGATGAAATACTTTCAAACTAAAGAAAATCTTTTTAATGATAAAGTTTCTTATATTGAAATTGATTGTTGCATTTATATATAAAAATTTAGATGTAATAATATAAAGTCTTTCTTATTCATAGTTTTAGCAAAATATATAAAACAATTTAAAATACTTTTACAAATGGAGCAAAATAAGTCATTAACACATTGGTAGTTTTATCCATCAGATCTCATAAATCGTTCTTTAGGAAAATTTTTTAAAAATCAAAGGAAAACATATTTTTTGTTCTACTTATATCTTGCCATTGGTTGGACACTATACAGGATTCTGATAAAATATAACTGAATTAAATAATGACAATTTTGGAGACATATGGGAGAAGGAAAAAGATCATGAATAGCCTAGGGTTCACAATGCATTATATGCTTGACAATTTTTCTTGGAAAAATTCCTCAAAAGGTGTCCTAATTTTATTTATATATATATATAATTTTGCAAAAAGAAAAAATAATAATTTGATTATGCTATTCTTAAACTGCTTTTGATAAACTATGCATGTTGCTGATTTACATGGTTTTTAGGTTTTAGAGGGAAAGAGGCATTAAAGATGAACCACACATCTCTTAAGAAGGCCTGCTTTTAAGTTGTGCTTGGAAAACAACTTCAGTGGAGTTCAATACTCCCTTTAAATTTTATTGTCTCCTGGACTCACAGCATGTGTGCTTATATTCATGCACAATGACCAGTAGAATTTAGACAGATTCTATAATATTGTATCATGTTGTGCTTAAAAATTCTATTTGTAAATAAATTCAAGTAATTCTGTTAAAAACTTTTAGTATTTATTTCTTATGAATGTAAGACTCTTTTAAGTTTATAGAGGTTTTTATATAGATAACAGGAAATAATGTTTATTTCATTAATTGAAGGCTTGGTAATATAGTGATCAATATGCTAAATGCAGTACACTCAGAGATGAGAGATAAAATGTTCTAGGTTAGGAAGAGGAGGAATTTGAGGATAGGAAGAGGTCAAAAAGTACATTAAAACACATTGCTTCATGGTAATATAAATATAATTTGAACCACATATCCTGTGGTTTCATGAGAAGGCAGCATTGAACATTTCTAAAAGGATTGTTTTGGAAAAGTCATTTCAGCAGGAAAATTCTGGTTTCCAGTTGAAAATGGAAAAAAAAATCTAGGTAAGTTATTTAGCATATGCAAAAGACAAAGGACAAATTTTAAAAATAGACTAAGAGAACAATTCTATTTAAAGTGGACTATCATTGAATGGCATTCAAAGATTTTTTTCAGTTTAAAAAATTACATTTGTTTTGTGTTTCAGAAAATCAGCATCCAGTCTATGAAGTAAGGCAGTTCGCTATACAAAACACATAGAAATACACAATAGAGCACAATACACAATAGAGAAAAAAGTTAGTGCTCAATGTGTATTAGTTGGTGGTGTTATTATCATCAGAAAGAAAAGTAAAGCATATTGCCTAAATCACATCAAACTCATGAATAGAAGCACACAAACAAAAAACACTTACATGATCAAAGAGTATTTCCTTAGGTCTGCTTTCATTTAGTATGTCAAAACCCTTGATTTTTCTTAAGTCCTTTCAAATAATTGTGAGCATATATCTTCCTCATGGCTAGCCCTTGGTTACCATGTAGAGAGCTCCTGTCCTGCTTCAAGACCTTATAGATAGTTTCTGTATACTAGATGTGAAGATACAGATGTTGACATCTGATAAGGTCATGTAATAATTGTTGGCCTTACTAGCATTAAAATCAATGGTGGAATTATTACCACTGAAATTGATCACTGCAATCCAAGTCAACTTTGCCCCCTTGATTTGTTATTTCCTATGGTGTGTTTAATGACATTTTGTGCAAAATAAACAGTGCAGGGATGTGATTTGTAGGGCTAATCAAAGTGACAGATATTAGAATAATAATTTATAATTACTCCTTGCTTTAAAAATTGAGTCTTAAAAATTTTTTCTCCTAATAAGGTGAATTTATAAAAGTGAAACTCTGATTGACACCCAATCAATGGCCTTATCCAGCCTAACTATTAGGATGATTGGAATATATACTGCAGGAAGAAATTTTACACAAAACAAAACAAACTCTAATGATAAATACACATTTTCTGAATGAACTATAAATTTCCATAAAGCAATCATAAATATAGATGGGTTGGACTAGTTTTCTTTGGGTACTTATGATTTCAAAAACATCAAATTATAAATTTAAGAAAATTCCTCACTATTGTTTTACTTAGTACTATACATTAAAGTCACTATGGTTATGATATTGGACAATAATTTTTAGTCATTTAAGGATATATTTCATATATATTCAGCATAAATAGTCAAGTAAAGATCTCTGAAAATTTATTGCTCACTACCATTTGAATGAATGTTCTACAAACATCCCTACATATAGACTTGGTCCCTTGTGTTGTAGTTTTGGAGGTTCTGTGGACTCCTAAAAACTTCATAGGGTTGTTCCTAGGCCATTAGCATGTCCTTCAAAGTTACTGTTGCCACCAATTTCTTCCTCTTTCTGGTTCCTGGATCAAGATCTGAGCACTAGCTCTGACTTGGACAGGCAACACTATCATCTATTATTCTCATTAGAGGCCTGAACCTGGGGTCATCCAACCTTGGACTTAAACCTCTGAAACTGTAAGCTAAAGTTATTTCCTTTCAGAGACTCAACATGGCGATGGGTGGGGAAGCAGTGTTTTCAGTACCTCCTCAGCCACGCAGACAGAGAGACACATCAGAACGTTCGGATTCTACCTGCTGAGAAACTCCCAGCAAAATTCTGCTGAAGTGAGACCTAGCTGGGGAATTTGGGATTATTTGAGGTGACAGCTTGCCCTGGACAGGTGAATCTCGGCCACCCTGCTCGGAGGTCCGGGCCACTTGTGCCTGGCGACCAGCGCAGAAAGAGGCGTTTCAGTAGGAGAGGACAACCACCCCATTCACTATATACTCAAAAAAAAAAAATACTTGGAAATCAACCTAACAAAAGAGGTGAAAGATTTATACAATGAAAACTACAGAACCCTAAAGAGAGAAATAGAAGATCTTAGAAGATGGAAAGATGTACCCTGTTCATGGATAGGCAGAAATAACATCATCAAAATGGCGATATTACCAAATGTTCTCTATAGGTTTAATGCAATGCCAATCAAAATCCCAATGGCATTTCTTGTAGAAATAGATAAAGCAATCATGAAATTCATATGGAAAAATAAAAGACCCAGAATAGCAAAAGCAATTCTAAGCAGGAAGAGTGAATCAGGCAGTATAGCGATACCAGACTTCAAACTATACTACAGAGCAATAGTAACAATAACAGCATGGTACTGGTACCAAACAGGCAGGTGGACCAATGGTACAGAATAGAGGACACAGAGACCAACCCACAAAATTACAACTTTCTTATATCTGACAAAGGTGCTAAAAGCATGCAATGGAGAAAAGATAGCATCTTCAACAAATGGTGCTGGGAAAACTGGAAATCCATATATAACAAAATGAATCTGAATCCCTTTCTCTCAATATGCAGGAAAGTTAACTCAAAATGAATCAAGGAGCTTGATATCAAAACAAAGACTCTGCATCGGATAGAAGAAAACATTGGCTCCGATCTACATACTGTGGGGTCAGGCTCCAAATTCCTTAATAGGACACCCATAGCACAAGAGTTAAAACAAAGAATCAACAAATGGGACTTACTCAAACTAAAAAGTTTTTTCTCAGCAAGAGAAATAATAAGAGAGATAAATAGGAAGCCTACATCCTGGAACAAATTTTTACTCCTCATACTTCAGATAGAGCCCTAATATCTAGAGTATACAAAGAACTCAAAAGTTAAACAATAAGAAAACAAATAACCCAGTTAATAAATGGGCCAAGGACCTGAACAGACACTTCTCAGAGGAGGACATACAAACAATCAACAAGTACATGAAAAAATGCTCACCATCTCTAGCAGTCAGAGAAATGCAAATCAAAACCACCCTAAGATACCATCTCACTCCAGTAATATTGCAGCCATTATGAAGTCAAACAACAACAAATGCTGGCGAGGATGTGGGGAAAAGGGTACACTAATACATTGCTGGTGGGACTGCAAATTGGTGTAGCCAATGTGGAAAGCAGTATGGAGATTCCTGGGAAAGGTGGGAATGGATCCACCATTTGATCCAGCTATTCCCCTTCTCGGATTATTCCCTAAAGACCTGAAAAGAGAGTACTATAGGGATACTGCTACATTGATATTCACAGCAGCACAATTCACAATAGCTAGATGCCCTTCAATACATGAATGGATAAAAAAATGTGGCATTTATACACAATGGAGTATTACTCTGCACTACAAAATGACAAAATCATGGCATTTGCAGGGAAATGGATGGCACTAGAGCAGATTATGCTAAGTGAAGCTAGCCAATCTCTAAAAAACAAATGCCAAATGTCATCTTTGATATAAGGAGAGCAACTAAGTACAGAGCAGGGAGGAAGAGCATGAGAAGAAGATTCACTTTAAACAGGCATGAGAGGTGGGAGGGAAAGGGAGAAAGAAGGGAAATTGCATGAAAATGGAAGGAGACCCTCATCATTATACAAAATTACATATAAGAGGAATTGAGAGGAAAGTGGGAAAAAAACAAGGGAGAGAAATGAAGTACAGTAGATGGGGTAGAGAGAGAAGATGGGAGGGGAAGGGAGGGGGGATAGTAGAGGATAGGAAAGGCAGCAGAATACAACAGACACTAGTATGGCAGTATGTAAAAACATGGATGTGTAACTGATGTGATTCTGCAATCTGTATATGGGGAAAAATGAGAGTTCATAACCCACTTGAATCAAATGTATGAAATATGATATGTCAAGAGCTATGTAATGTTTTGAACAACTAATAATAAAAAAATAAAAATAAAATCATTAAATACAAAAAAGTTGTTTCCTTTCATAAGTAGCCTATCTCAGATTTCTTGTCATAGTGACACAAAACCATATCATTCCACAAAAAGAATGAAAAAAATGGGAAACACTTCTTAGAAATTCAAATCAACTTTGTCAAAATTTTAGAAATTAAGCAAGGTTTATAGTAACTCAGGAAGTGTGTCTTTAAAGAAGAATAGCTAAATGTAGTAACAACATAAATTATGAGGCCTTTTTTCAGTTAGATGTCACACCTATGCACTGTAGCTTAGCAACCTTAATTTCCAGCATGGTTTGGCAGCCATAAAGTACTTTCAAAGTCTCATTCACCAAGAATCATTATTACATAAATTATCTGTTGGTTCCCTGGAAGCTTGTTTTAGATCACCCAGGGAAAAATGCCTTCTCCCAGAGGGATATTTACCAAAACAATTACAGAAAAGTGTTTTATTTTTGTGGCTGCCTAAAATGATAGATCATAGTTAAGGGAAACAATAGACCA
Source organism: Ictidomys tridecemlineatus (assembly GCF_052094955.1). Classification (NCBI taxonomy): domain Eukaryota; kingdom Metazoa; phylum Chordata; class Mammalia; order Rodentia; family Sciuridae; genus Ictidomys; species Ictidomys tridecemlineatus. The sequence continues at coordinate 65,627,809 of NC_135477.1, forward strand.
ATCAAAAAGCTTTGTACATTATTATTACTGTGTGTATATATGTGAATGCATGACCAATGTGATTCTGCAACCTGTATACTCAGAAAAATGAGATATTATATCCCATCTGATTCAAATGTATGATATGTCAAGGTCATTGTCCTGTCATGTGTAACTAATTAAAACAAAACAAAACAAAACTTTGTAGGAAAAGGTAAAGAATTGTGTCCATAGGGGATTTTTAAAGGATTCAGCATATTTCTGGGAATTCAGAGAAATAATAACAAGAATCATACTCTTGAAAAGGCTCTACATTCTATCATTTCTGGCCAACCTCGAGACTCCACAAAAAGTAATATGTAAATGTTAAAATGGGGTTTCATGTGGAAAACTTGAGGAAAAATAAACATGTGATCCAACATACATAAAGAACTCCTGAGCAAGAATTAGGAAATTCATTTGCTCCATTTGTGTAAAAAATATTATTTTTAACAATTAAAATAATAATTACTGTATCAATAATATTTTTAAAGTAATAATTATTGTCTAACTTCAATAGTCATATATCCCAAAGAATATAGACTTTAGAATGTTAATATGAAAATATCAGAATAAAAATAAGCACAACTATAGTAAACTTAAATTAGTAAACTCTGTGGAATATTAATATGATTTCTAGAGTTGTTACAGAATACTATTTGTAAAGTCTAATTATAAACAAAATTATAAAACCAGAAAAAAAATAATACAATGGCCAATACAGAAAAAGAAATATCAATGGAATACGTTCTTGATGAAGCCAGACTCTGAACTCATTAGACAAAGATTTCAATCTCTGATTTTAAATGCAAGAAGAGAGCTAAATAACTTTACTTTTAGCTAAATATGCTTTACTTTTCTTTCTGATGATAATAACACCACCAACTACTACATATTGTGCAAATAACTAAATAAAAGCATGAGAACAATGTCTTGTCAAAGAGGAAATGGCAAAAATAAATTTAATTATTAAAAGGAACTAAATAAAATAAAAAGTATTTCTGAAATAAATGTTTCACTAGAGATACTAAGTAGCAAAGTTAAGTAGTAAGAAGAAACAACCAGAAAATGTGAGGAAAGATCAACTGACATGAAATCTAAGGAGCAGAAAGAAAAAAGAATGAAGAAAACTGAAAGTAACCTCAGAAGCTTGTGGGACAGCATTTGTTATAACAAATATGGAAAGTAAGAGTTTTGTAAAGAGTAGAGAGAAAGAATGTGTGGATAAATAATGGCCCAAAACTTCATGGATTTGGGAATAATGTTTATCTACACATCCTAGAAGCTGTATAAACTTAAATTAGGATATATTGAAAGGGATTGTAACCAAATGCATAGGTACATCCTAATGAAAATGCCAAGTCACACAAGGAGAAATCTTTATTTTTCAATTTTTTATTTATTTATTTTTTTATTTGTAGCACTGGGAATCAAAGGCAGGACCTTGCATATGCTAGGCAAGGGCTCTACCACTGAGCTATGACCCCAACCCTCAAAACAATGTTGAAAGCCATTAAAAAAAAGAACAATTTTTCATAACAATTCATCCTCAATAAGATCAGCAGGGTTTCTCATTAGCATGGATGCCAGACTGCAGTAAAGTAGTACATTCAAAGTGCTGAAAGAAAAAAATATGTCAGCCAATAATTCTGTATAGGGCAAATCCATTATTCAAAATTATTTTATTGGACTGGGGTTGTAGTTCAGTGGTAGAGCCCTTGCCTCGCATGTGTGAGGCACTGGGTTCTATCCTCAGCACCACATAAAAATGAATAAATAAAATAATTTTTTTTATCCTCAAGATGTTTTATAAACCTTCAAGAAGTATTTTCAGTTTTAATTATCATGATTATGGTCTAATGTACAGAATACTAGTATTGGAAAAGTCAGAAGGAAGATATGGATTTCAATGCTTATATCAAATTGATCAAAGGAAAAAAATGTTTGAAGACACTAAACTTTTCCTACTGTATCTTTCAGATATTACAATTAGCAGAGAAAACCCAGAGTGTTCTCTGCTTGTTATAACTTATTACATTTGTGTGTTGGTGTGTGTGTTGGTGTGTGTGTGTGTGTGTGTATTTGTGTGAGTGTGTGTGTGTGTGTGTGTGTGTGTGTGTGTGTGTATTTTCCCCTGGTATTACAAAGTACACAAGGGACTTCTCTATGTGCTGGTCATTCAAATGCTATATCACCTTGCACATAGTTCCTGAGTTACATTTCCCTCATGCATTTCCATTCTCTAGAATGTTGATTAATGAAATAGACTAGCAAGAAATTAGAGGTTATGTTGGGCATATGGACTTGCACATATCAATAATTTAATACAAAAAGAACTGTGATTTTAAAGCCTAGAGAAAGATAATATTAAAATTATCGATATACTTTTAGTTATCTGAAAGAAGTGGCATATGCATTGAATATCAGAGAAATGACATATTCGCACTATGACTCCAAGATTAAGTAACGAAAGTTTATGTGGAGAAAACACAGAATTGTGGAGCTATTTGGGGATAATAACATTTTTGATAAATTAAGTTTTGCCTCATTTTTTCAAATGACATAAATTAAGTGAATATAATGAGAATTTGAAGTTAGACCTGCACTTTTGTTTTTGGAACATGATTTTATATACTAATGCCTTAGCTTCTGCCAGATACTCAGCATTCAGGAATCACTAATATGTTTTAATAAAAGATAATATGGAGATAAGTTACATATTATGATTGCTTTTATTCCAGCAAAGGAAATCGTGGGTGTATTCATTAGTGACATTTGACTAATTATTATTCCCTACATATGAACATATTTAAAATTTAGAGAATAATCACATATTTCCATATATCTCCATGGCAACTGGTAGACGGATTCTTAGATTTATATGTGCATCACATTGCTAGTTAAGTACTATATATGAAAATTGATATTCTTAGAGGAGAAAGAAAAACATTTCACACAGTATTGCTTAAGTGCCCCTCTGCAATAGTTTCATGCACATGTTCCCATACATCAAATATTAAAATCTATGCTCTCTTGGATATGACTTTGTTAATTAGACAAGTGAACTTGATTTTGTCTTGACAGTAAAGTCAATTTTTTAAAAGAGCTTTAGTTTCTGCCAGAATCCAAGGAAATTTTTTAACATATCGCAGAAGGATGAATTTCAACAAGAGGAATTAGAGGACTTTACTACAGATGTTTGCTATTATAGTGGTTCAGCTGCCATGTCTGTCTTATGATTTTTTTTCTAAGTGAAAATTGTTGAAACAGGAAAAAATAATTACTAGTTTAGGTTATTAACCTCCACTTTAATAAGCTGTGCCTATAGGGTCAGACATACTATGCCCATAAAGGATGCATATATAAACATCTTAGAAAATAATAAGAGAAGATTTGAAAAATAATAAAAGACACAAAAATAATTCAATAGAGGAAAAATTAATATTTGCAACCAGTGATGCTGGAACAATTGAATAATCATACATAACCCAATTAACCTTAAACTATACTTCAAACAATGTATAAAAAGTAACTTGAAAGCCTTTCTATTCTTAAATATAAGAGCTAAATTATAAACCTTCTCAGAATTTAAGTGACCTTAGGACTAGCAACAATTTCTTAAATATTGCAAAAGTAGACAAATAAAAAAATTTAAAAATTTGATGTTATCAAAATATAAATTCATTTGTTCTTCAAAAGACATGGATGACTGATTGAAAAGACAAGTGACAGAAAAGAGCCTATATTTACAAACCATGAGCCTAATGAAGGAATTCTACTGGGAATATGTAAAAACAATTTAATAAGAATGAGGTAATTTAATTATAAATTGGACAAAAGTTTTAGCAAATGCTTTATCATAGAAAACAGTAAATCATAAATACGTATGTGAAAAGTTACTCTACCTCTTTTGCCTTTAAGAAAAGCTAACTAAAGGTAAAGTGAATATCAATATATAACCTGGAATGGCTAACACTTAAAAGTCTGAACATTTCAAGTATAGATGGAGGAACTAGAACTCTCTTCCACTGCTGATCCCGGAAAATACAATATTTGAACACAAAGGAAATCAGAGAAAATTTATGTATTGTTGTTGTGTTGTGTTGTGGATATATATATATATATATATATATATATATATATATATGTAAATTTATAGGACTGTAACCCTCAGAAAAGTTAATAAAATGCTTAGACACACACCTATCATATGACTTAACCATTCCACTCCTAGATATTTATCCTGAGACAAATAAATTTATATACCCAATTTGTAACTAGACACAAAGTTCAAATACACATCAACATATATATAGATAAATTTTGTATAACAAAATTATAAAATAATACTAAGATAAAAAATAAACTATTGATATACAAAAAAACATGGATCACAAAATCATCAGGGCAAGTAAAGGATGCCAGCCCTTACCTCTCAAAAATATAGTAAATACTTACAAATTATTCAATAGATTTCTAGAAATACAAATTCCTCTGTACTGGCAGAAAATTATCAGTATTTGCATGAGGGTGGGGCATTTGGATATGGAGATGAGAAAGAACAGAGTCAGGAAAAATCTTGGACAATGTTAGATAGGTACATTATCTTAATTGTGGTGATGATTCTTGACCAACACAAAATTATACTTTTTAAATATGTGAATTTTATTGTTTAACAATTACATCTCAAACCCACAGAAAATATAAAATATCCCAAATTGTAAATTTTTCACTAAGAGCTTTAGATTGCTATTTTTATCCATTTAACTTTGATTGAAAATATAAGATTTTCTTTGAATACATAACAATAAAGGTTTTGAAACTCAGTAATTCTGTTGACTATATGAGTTACAATCCTGAAATTTGCTATACTATGTATAATTTTGAGGGTGGAAGATACAATTCTCAATTTTACACCTAAATTTGTGCTATCAAAGTCAATTCTATGGAACAGCTTGTTTTCATTTTTTAAAGTACGATATTTTGAAGGAATATAGGAAATTAAACTGTATTAGCCCTTAGTCTGTGCCCTAGGAGATGTATTTTTTTTCAATTACTATTTATACTTTTGCTAAGTTAATATTCTATAATGATGTCTTAATATCAAAGTTCTACACACAAAGGGCCAGTGTCAAATTCATTGGACCTAGACTATATAGCATAATAGCAAACAGTTTGGACTCCAGAATAGATACCTTAAAATTGAATCCTGGCTCAGTCATTTACTAGCTATGACAATTCATAACATTTTGCCTAAATTGTTAGTTTCTTCATAGATCAAATAATATCTTCCCCATAGGGCTGTTTTGACTTTTATATGAAGAAGAACATTAATAAATAAAGAGATTACAATGTTTTCTCTACAGTAACTTCGGAGTTACCTCCTAGTAAATATCACTCCCTTGAAGTTAAACACCTTTTTTCCCAGAGCAGCTGCTGTTATTCATTTAGATGTAATGTGTTGGTCTCGTCTTTTTCTATGCAATGCTACATTCTGCTGTGATAAGAGCTATGATAAGATACAACCAAAGCCAACTCTAAAATTTATTGCCTTAAAAAAACTTTGATTACAAATAAGTAAAAGAAATAAAAAGAGAGAAAGAGTTAGAGAAAATATTAAAATAAAATAACCATTTATACCTCTTAGTTCAAGAAATAGTAAATTTCACATGGTGAAATTTTTGTTCTTAATCTATATTCTTATTCACCTCTCCCCTCATGTCAGTTTGAAAATCTCAGGGTAATATTCCAACCCCAAAATATTTACTATATGTGTCTATAAAATAAAACCACTTAAAAGTGTTGCAAAATCATATTATATCTAAAATATTGAACAACCTTTTAAAAATATCATATAATATCATTTTGTTTATTACTGTCCTTTTCTCACAATGTTATAATTTTAACAGTTCCTTTTTTTTTTCTTTTGGAATGGGGGTTGGCAGGGAATTTGTATAATGTTCACATATAGTGATTGATATTTTTCTTAAGCCACTTTAAAATCTGTGCTGGTTCTCTTTCCATTATTTTTTTCCTTATGTTGTATTTATTAGAAAAATCAAGTTATTTATTTTATGGAATTTTTCAGCAGTGTGCATTGTGCTCTCCTTGGTATAATTTTACATATTGCTTCATCCTTTGTATTTCCTATAAATCACTACTAAAGATTTCTTTTTTGTGTGTTTGTGTGTGTGTCCCTCAAAACTATTCCACATTTCATGTGCAAGTCTTTTTGGTCGACATTACAAAGCAGCACAGACTACATACCTCAAACAATGCAAACTTTTCTCACAGTTTTGGAGGCTTAGAAGCTCAAGGTCATGGTGTCTCCATGATTGGTTTCTGGTGAGGGTTATTCTCCTGACTTGTAAATGGCCATTTTCTTGCCATGTCCTCAGTTGGCCCGTTTTTCTTTGTACTCTTACACACACAGAGATAGAGTGTGTGTGTGTGTGTGTGTGTGTGTGTGATCAAGCACCTGTGCACACCTGTGTCTTTGTGTCTTCACCTTCTCATAAGCCAGTTGATTAAGGACTCACTCATATGACCTCATGTCTTCCCCTTCTCATAAGCCAATGGATTTAGGACTCATTCATATGACTTCTTTTAACCTGAATCACCTCAAAGGTTACTTCTTTACATACAGTTAAGTGATTCAGGTTTCACATATAATTTTGGAGGATAAGCAAAATCCCATCCCAAACAAATAATATTGAATTAACTTTCCTATCAGCAGTCAAAAATATCTGGTTGTCACTGTTTCGTAGCAACAGCTAATGTTCAATGATTTAATCCATCTATTTCTGAGGATCTATAAAATCTTTATGCTAATTTTATCATTTCTTTCATTACTAGCTGGAATAATTTCATGAATAACAAGTTCATCAATTATTTGTTTACAAAGACAGTCAATGATTTGTTGGAAAAAGTAGAAAATGAATATTGTTTCTTATTTTGTAGGTTTCAAAATGCTTTCTAAGTGTCATCCATTGATGATCAACAAAATGTTTTTCTTTTCAAAATTATGAACTTACAAAGTTAAATATTTCTTTCAAATCATTATGGACATTACCCATATTGTTGCTCAATTTGTCCCATCCTTAGCCAGAGAAAACCCTTACTTATTGACTCTTGAAATCTTTTGACATAAACCCAGTTTTCTTTAATATCTTTCTTGCTACCTGGTACAAAAAGGTGCTTCACATTGATCTTGATTTCCTCCCTTGGATATGGAATCAATGATCTTTTACAAAAACCTTAATTATTTTTGGTGGTATTTCAAAATACTGTTTCAAAACCATAAAGCACTGGGAAGTTCATGGTTTCTAAGTTGGCCATTGTTTTTAGTTCTTTGTTTTGGGTTCCATGATATGGAATATGTGTTATATTCCTTAAGAACTAAAATGTGAGTTTAAACTTACTGTCAATCTAGTATGTAACTGTAGGCATTTTAAAAAATAATTTAATTGTAGATGGACAATTTATTTATTTATTTGTTTGTTTGTTTTTTTATGTTATTTATTTTATTTAGTTGTTTTTTTATATGGTGCTGAGAATCAAACTTAGTGCCTCACATGTGTGAGACTAATACTCTACCACTGAGCTACAACCCCATCCCCTAGGCATTTTTATTTACTTTCTTTAATTGTATATTTAGATCTCACTGTTAACACTAGTTTTCAAAGCTGAGAATGCTAGAATTAAAATTCCCCATAATTACTCATTTAATTTATTATAAAATACTCTCACAATCATCTTAGCATAAGAATATCAACACTACCATCTACAAAATTATAACGTAGACAGTGTAAATTTTTTTTGTAATTTCTCATACTCTTAGACTATTTTACACTGATGATGCCAGTAAGTTAGTATCTTTTAAAGTTATTTGGGTAGTTCTTTTCTATTTGTACTTATGCCACCAACTGAAAACACAGATTGATTTTTTATTTTATATTTTAAAGTTTGAGATGTTTTAAAATTTAATTTGTTTCATAATAATATGTAATATTTACATGGATCCAAGTTTTTTTAAAAATGGTTAATATAGTTAATGAAGTCTAGTTTCAATAGCTATGCCTTATTCTCTCCCTCCCTCTCTCCTATATGTTAACAATTTATAGTGTTATGATTTATCTTTGAATTTTATATATACTATATATTTTTAAGTGTGTGTTCTTTCTTTAAAAAAATCAGAAAAATACAAGTTCTTTTTTCCCAAATGCCCTTTTCACTTAATATATTGGTAATACAGTCATAGGTAAAGATATTCACTATTCATTTTTACATTTGAATTCTCATCCATTAAAAGATGTATCACCATTTATTCATTCAGAGCACTACTGATGTAAGTTTAGCTGGGTATTTATCTTTTATTATAATCCAATATAATAAAAATTATATTATATAATATAATATAATGTAGAGAAGTAGGATGTGTGAGTGAGAAAATAAACATTGAGCTAGGGACTCATGACTCAGTTGTAGAGCCTTTATCAAATGTGAGGTCCTGGCTTCTATCTCCAGCACTGCCAAATTAAAAAAATAAAAGAAAGAAAGTAAACAATATGATTTTATACATTATTTCTAGTTCTCCTTCTTAGGTGTGGCAGCACTTTTGTGATAATACCACAGCTCTCTAAAACTACCTATTTTCTTGCAGGCTCACCAGTCAAGTATAATATTCAAGTAGGACTATTGCTAATGTGACAAGTGAGAAATGGAACTTTAGTGTAGTTTTAATTTGTATTGATCTTTTTAAGTATAGAGAAAAGTATCTTTAAATATAACCAAAAATCATTTGTTTTTCTCCTTTGAATTTTTGTGCATACTTAAATGCCAATTATTTTTAATGCATTGTTAGTTTCTTTTCTTGTCTAAGTGATAAATTTGTATATATCAGGGATATAAACTTTAGTCTCTGATGTAAACTGGAATCTTTTTCCCAGTTTGTCACATGACTTTATATTGGTTATTTTTATTGCCATGAAATTTTGTAGTATAATTTAATTTCTCTTTTCTCTTATTGCTTCCTGACTTTGAACCATAGTAACAAAGATTTGCCTACTCTTAAATTAGAGTAAAATGTATCCATATTTTTTACCTATTATTAGTGCTTATATTATATGTTATTTTATTATTGATTATACATTAATATTTTCTCCATTTTGGATTTATTCTAATAAATTCTATGAAGAATTGAGTACATCCTATCATTTTTTGTATGACTCTCCTACTAGGAGAGGTAATCCTTTATCATACAGTAAATTTCATCTATAGTTTTACTATTTCTGGACTTTCAAGTCAGTTTTAGTGATTTTTTTCTATTTTCTCATATAATGTCCAGGAAAATTTTTCTTTTCTTTTCTTTTCTTTTCTTTTCTTTTCTTTTCTTTCTTTCTTTCTTTCTTTCTTTCTTTCTTTCTTTCTTTCTTTCTTTCTTTCTTTCTTTCTTTCTTTCTTTCGTCTAATCAGAGGAGTAGTTTAATAATCATACATTTGGATATGAATACAGAGATATAAGTGTAACTCTTTAATGTGGACAATTTATTATACTCTCAATTTCCCCATATCCTTGTCTATAAAATAGAAATTACAGAGTTATTGATGATTACTTACATAAATTCTTATCAGTAAAATGGAAATGATTTATGGGGTGATTATGATTGGCTGCTTAAGTAATCATCAGTATAATTTGATTTGACTTCTACATTTGACATCCAAGATTTGACTTTAACATTTTCTTTACTTTAGAACAAAAAATGTTGTATTTACACAGTGTAAGATATACAGTTGAAGGGAATTTCTGCAAGAAGGGTATTTCAACTCTACTAAAATGTCAATGTTTAAGAAATATTCACCCTAGTCATTAAAAGTATCTTCAAAACCTACATTCTAAATTATATGATTCACATAATAAACTAAATACTTATTTGTAAAAAAATTACTGAGATGAAACAGAGCATGTTCATATTAGTTTCCAGGCATTATGATATTTGGTTTAAATTACTAGTCATTATTTATTACCAGATATGTAGAGAGACCAGGCAGGCTATAATTAAGATTTATGCACCATTAAAATGTAATCTTATAATCCAAAATTTGCTTTTCTTCTACTTAATATCTCTTTTCATGTGATGAGGTTCCAAATTAATTAAAGAGCTCTCTTAATAAAAAAAAATTTGGAAAATCATCCAAACAAATATTTTCTATTCTCTTACTCATAAACTAATTAATTATATACCACATTTGTGTCTGCTTTCCCTAGACTGCATAATTTTGAAACTTAATTTACTAATGAAATTGTAATTCTGTTGCTCAGTTAATGAAGGAAAATAGACAAAGCAGATACACATATTACTTTTTGTTCTCAGTTATGTGCTGAAATGTCAATGTTTTCCAGGGACTCCTGAGGATTACCCACGGTTTTTCCATATGCATCCTAGGACTGCAGAACTTAGTCTGCTGGAGCCTGTAAACAGAGACTTTCATCAGAAATTTGATTTGGTTATTAAGGTAAATTAAACTAATGTCTAATTTCCTTGTATTTATGAAATGCTAATCAAAGAAAAGCAGAGGCTAATGTAGGCACTTTTATGTTTTAAATATTAAAATGAATGTGAATAGCAATTAACCAACTTTTTGATTAAAAAAGAACGTTAGGTACATTTTTAATATACTATACTGCTTTTCTCTAAAGCAACTTTATAATTGTATAGAATAAAATACTTAATATTTTAATATATAATTTTTAGTTAAATATATACATATTTCTACATAATATAATTTATTATGTCTTGCAACATTTTTTTTACTAAAAGGAATTAACTTTGGACTACAAAAGAATAATCAATGAGTATACCTAAAATGTACTTGATTTGTATTTTTATTTTAATAATATTTTAATGTTGCATTTTAATCCTTATATAAGAATGAAATGTCTTGCTCAACAACAGATTCTTTCAATAGACGCTCCATTTTACTCTTTATGTTGAAAGCTCATCCTAGATTGAAATATGTTTGAAAGCTAGGGTAATTTGCACTACAATTTTGATTTAATAATATGTAACATGAAATCAGAAAAGAGGTACTGTAGAAACCTGGATGATTTTCCAATTGATTTCCATGGACTTCATTGAGACGGTGAGATTTAAATTGGGCATTGAAGGAAGAGTAGGAATTTGCCAAACAGAGATGGGTACTGAGAGAAGGGAACTGTAGTGAATGAATGGCTAGCAACAAAGACAGAGAGTAACTCTAGTTTATATCGTGTGAATTTGTATATCTATGCATACAAAATAATTAGCTACCAAAAGGCTCCCCTTTACTTTTTGCTCCTAAGAAAGTAAATATTTTCCTTCTTTATTTAAATTTAAAATAATTAAAGAAAAAGGAAGTAAAATATAGAAATTTATAGAGCATACATGTTATACATGCTTATCTCTGTACACTTTTCATTGGATTGTTGCCATAGTTTTAATTGTATGTTCATTTATACAAACTGTGAAAACTAAAGCTCAGGTAGGGAAAATAATTGGCTCAGGATTACATGACTGATCAGGTAAAAATGAGATTCAAATTTAGTTTTACCTAAGTTACAAGAATTTTCTTTTCATAGTATGGAATTATTGTTTCTTAGAAATGGCTATATGGTTTAACTATCCATACATCTAACTGCAAAATATTTTGTATACAGACATTTAATTTTATTTCAAATTAGGTGATATATCCTTTGCACCCATTTTAGTATACAAGCTGGAAACTGTTTATTAAGTAATTCCTTGTCTGGGAAGAACTTACATTCCAGACACAGGTAAATCAAAAATAAAATGTCTAGTGCTAATAAGAAGTCACATAAATAAAAATAACAGAGCACAGAAAAAATACATTTAAGTTAATCTGTGGACCCAGAAAAAAAATTTCTGAATATTACCCCATGCTAAATATTGCTAGATTGAAAAAGTTTGGCCAATGAGTGAAAGTGGGAAATGTGTCTGAACATAAGGAAAACAAAAGTAAAAGCTTGGAGGCAAACATAGCTGGCTACAAGCAGTTAACATAGAAATGAGCTGTAGTTTCAGACCATGGAGAAAATCTTATGGATGGATACAGTTTCATTGGATTTCATTCAGTAAGGCAGTAGGAGTCATTCAACCAAGAAACACTACTTTTACCACTTGTATAAATTGGCTACACATGTGATTAATCTTTCATTGATGATTTTAATTATCATGGAACTATATAAAACTAAGAAACATGTACCCATGATCTACTGTCATCTACCTGGAGTATTGTGGTGCTGCTCTCTGTGGAAGTTAAGAAACTTGACAAAACAAACTGGTGCATTTGAAATCAGAAATCATTTTTTTCCTTTCATTATCAAAGTCAGTTGTCCTGAGTACTGTATAACTTAGCCCATCAATTATAGGAAAAAAATCAATTAGAACTGGTCATAGATAATTCCTTTATGTTTTAATGCCATTTTATATTTTAATAGAAGTTTTTACAGATGTTATTAGACTCAAATTGCTGTGTTTTGTGTGCAATCAAGGGGATAATAAGCAAAGGTATCAATCTGTAAGAATAATAATGTGCCTCCTGCTTGAATAATAGCTGAGTTTTGTGGCATTGTTCAGGAATCCATTGAAACTCTACAGTCTGGCACTTCCCTGTAGTATGCCTTTGAACATTTCCCCTTTTTTATTTTAATAATGCCTCATTTTTCTTGGCTATGAAAGATTTTGTTGGACTAGATCCCAATTTCTGTTTTGGAAGCTAAGAAAAATAAAAGACAATGAAGTATCTTCTCTTAGACTTTGAAGAATTGTGCTTTAAAAAACCATGTGAGCATTTAACAGCTGGTGAGGGACACAAATTAGAGATTTATCATCTCATTTCTGCCACTGATTTAATCAGTATACTGACAAGTAAAAATGTAAAGGTGAAGCTGGAAAGAGAAAATGGAGTAGTTCACAAACTTGAGCACATTAAAGCATTGAAACATGTCCAACTGAAAGAGAGAAGGATATTTATTCTATTTCAGAATTCTATCTTAAACTTCAAATAATTACATTTGTTTAAGGATATTTAGAAAAGGGATACATTCTGTGAAGCATGCATTGGGTTCCCCAGAATAGTTCATGTTTGTGCCTGTTGTCCTTGAGTTAATGTCTGTAGCACGTGTTTCATTCAAAGAGTTGTTCCAATTTGGATGATAAGATATATGATCACTATATTCACATAGTTTAAAAAATCCTATAAAGTAGAATATGAAAGCATATTTTATATGCTAGGTGAATTTTGTTAAGGTCTGTAAACAAGTCAAAATAACACCTGGTATTTTGCCAGGGGAATGTTAGAGTTCCTAAACAAGTCTGGATGGTGCCTGGCAAAATGCCAGAGGGAGTGGTTTGAGAAATAACAAAAGCGAGCCATTAAGTGTGGAGATTCCGTATTGGTTGACTGATGTATCTAGTTTATGCTAATTAAGATAAGCTGTGCAAAATGTATAAATAGCTCTGTTGTCCTACAATAAATGGCTCCTATTTTGCTGCAGCCAGACTGCGGCAAATTTAGTTCATGTGTGGAGCTAAAACAAATCACAAAAATTCACTTTCATTTTTAAAAGTGCGGTATCTTAAAGGCATTATTGTCAATATATTAGTTCTCTAGACATCCCTTCACTGTAATATACTGATTTTAAGTCCTTTGGGGTATAAACCAAGGAGTGGGGTAGCTGGGTCAATTGGTGGTTCTATTCCAAGTTTTATGAGGAATCTCCATAATGTTTTCCATAATGGTTGCACCAATTTGCAGTCCCACCAGCAATGTATGAGTGTGCCTCTTCCTTTACATCCTTGTCAACACTTATTGTTGTTTGTATGCATAATAGCTGCCATTCTGACTGGTGTGAGATAAAATCTTAGGGTACTTTTGATTTAAATTTCTCTAATTTCTAGACATGTTGAATATTTTTTTCATATATTTGTTGATCGATGGTATATCTTCTTCTGAGAAGTATCTGTTCAGCTCCTTATCCCATTTATTAATTAGGTTGTTTGTTTCTTTGGTGTGTTTTGGGTTCTTTATATATCCTGGGGGTTAGTGCACTATTCGATGTGCTTTTGGCAATAATTTGCTCCCAAAATGTAGGTAGGCTCTCTATTCACTTCGTTGATTGCTTATTTTGCTGAGAAGAAGCTTTTTAGTTTGAATCCATCCCATTATTAATTCTTGATTTTATTTCTTGCACTTTAAGAGTCTTGTTAAGGAAATTGGGGCCTAATCCAATATGATGAAGATTTGGGCCTACTATTCCCTTTATTAGATGTGTGGTCTCTGTTTTTATGGTCTTTAGTTTTTCCTCCCACACAAATCATCTCTCAAGCCTTAGCTTCGTTTCCTAGTATGTGAACCATGTTCCCACATCACCAATAGAGTATCAATGAACCAATAATAATGAAAATACATCAGGCTGCTGCATATTGCCTTCATGTCACTTTACAATTTGCCAACTGCATGAATCTCCACCAGAGATTTTTGTCATGTTAAAAGATCACAGGTGTCAGATTCAGACAGAATGTGGAGTCACAGATTATCAGGCATCACTTCTTCAAATAAAAATGATGAAATCTCCTTTGAAATGAAGGAACTACCAAAACTCATTGAATGTGAAATACAAGTTACTGTGTTTTGTTTTCCTCTATGATGTGTGCATTATAAGTTTATTTACATAAACATAAATAAAGAGGAGAACAGAAGACCACAAATTCTCCCTTTGGGAGAGATGGAATAGAAGCCATCAGTGACCTAGGGTTCAGGCCCCCTCACCCCCAACACACACACAATCAGGGCTGCTTTTGACCAGCCACAGGAAGCAAGGCAAATGCTATGAATGACACACCTTCAGATTTCTGGATATATTCTGGCCATGTACTCTTAGTCGTATAGATTCTTGAAAGAATGAAATATACATACAACATGTTCTCATCTGTCAGTCAGTGTGAACAACTATAACAAGATGATGTACACTGATTTATACTCAGCAGAAACTTGTTTCACACTGTTCTGGTGGTAGGAAAAATGAGATCAGGTGATTTGTGATCAGCAAGATTGGGTTGTGGTGAGGTGCCTCTTCTGGGTTGCAGGTGCCAAACTCTTGTATCCTTATATAGAAGAAAAAGTGCAAGGGAGCCATCTAAAGAGGCTTTTATAAGGGCATTAATCCCATTCATAAATCTTTGACTCTCAACCTAATCAACCTCACAAAGCCACCATCTCTTAATAACATTTTATCAGGGATGAGGTTTCAAGACATGAATTCTGGGGACACATTTATTCTATCGCATACCTAATCTTAGTTAAGCAGGTTAGTAAAGAATAATTTCATATCATTTTTCCAATAGCAAGGTCCCCAAGGTGAGCAAAAGTGAAGATCCTTTTTACATTTTAGAGAAAATCATCCCATACAAATTTCAGGCAATATTGCTATTAGTAATAAAATAGCAGTCTTTTCATGGATAAGTAATGCATATTCTAAAACTTCTTGACCAATTTTATACAGTGGTAAGTATTCAAATTTTAAAATTTTTGTTTTACTTTTTTTATTGTAGTAGATTACCACATAAAACCTTCATTTTGTTTCTTCAGCAATAGTACTGCGTCATTTTATTTCCTCCTGAAAAATTTTTAAAAATTATAAATATTAAGGCAAAGTTAATTATTGTTATGCCAATTATAGGAATTAATAACAAGAAAAAACTGTATGGAGACCTCATGTCTCATACAATTATCTATTCTGCAGAGTTAGTTAGAACAGAAGTCGAATATAGTAGATAAATACACTGGCTTTCTAAGTGTGCAAGCTGACAAGACACAGAGGTGATATTTTACTTGGCTTCTTTGCAAGTAAACTCCAACTACTTGGAAGAAAAAAAGGCAATTTTTCCAGTTGCAGTACCTTGATTTTGGCAAGGTCCTCTTGTCTGCAAAGGTCATTACAGGAGATCACATATTGTAAAATGTTCGAATAAAGCTGCTTTCTGAGCAATCCTTGCTGTATCTCAACACTCCACACCTGCTCCCACATATAAATTCCCTCAGCCATCCTACACAATTTTTCCCAAGAAATCTTTTTTTTCATGAACTTCTGGGTTATTGCATAGAAATATAAAAATAATATTGGGAAATCTGTGGACTAAATAGGACTGTTGGTTATTTTATTTCTCAAGAACAGTCTGGTACATATAGGAAAAATATTAACCTTCTCCTCAGTACCTTATGGGCTCTGAACAACAATCCATTTGGAGATCTTAAATTTTTTACATTGATGACTATTTTTTAAATTCAGATAATATAGAATGGGTAATTTCAGTTGCTCAATTCACAGAAAGCATTTTGGTGAGATTTTTTTTTTTTTGGTTGAGAGAAAACTGTGGAAATAGTATCAAAACGCAAAATAGGACCGGGCTGCTTTGCTGGATGGGGAGGAAAAGGGCAGAGAGAAATAAAGGGAACATAGCTTAGTTAGAAGAGAATAGCATTATATCATTATTATCATAATTTTGTCTCTGGTTGGGATGACTAGGTATAACTAAGATAATTCTCATTTTTAAAAAACTAGCCAAACAGGATGATATACATACCTGTGATTAATGGAAGTTTTTTGAAGCTGTGGTCTTCCCCAGAGAGACAGTTTTTCTTCTGTGAATCATTGGACATGGCTATACTCATTCTAGTTTCAGTTTATGTCTCCATCTTTAAACAAAGATACCTTTATTCAAAGGTATACAAGAGCTTTGAAGATTTCTGTTTTCATTATATAACATTATAAACCAAATGCACATATTCTAATTTAAGTGAAGACAAAATATATTTCATTTTATTAAAAATATTCCCTAACTGGGAAATGTTTTATTTTTATTTTGTTGTCATTTAATAAGGCCTCCCCTAATCTGTCTAGTATACATATCTTTTCCTTTTGATCAAACAGAAAATGTACTATTTTCTTTTAGGAAAGTGGTCTTCTACTGCATTTATGACCTTGCAAACAAACAAATTGTGTTACATACAGAGTAATTCTTTGTATTTTATTTGACAAATTATCATATGGCTTTGTAAGTTTTAAAGTATTTTTCATAAGATACTGTCAAACTCTTTATGTAAACTTCAATTTTTAGAGTATTAAAGTTTAAATAGAGGATGATATAGAGCTTTTAAGTCAGTATAATTTACAAGGAGGCAAGAAACAATGGAATATATTTAAAATTATCCATTAATCACGCATATTAATGTGAACTTTTATCAAGGAAGTACAAGCCATCTCTCCCTAAGCATGAATTTAGAAAAAAGAAAGTGTAACCTTTGGCCAGTAATAGAGCTTTGGCTCCAAAGCCACTGTTGAACTTTAGGGAGCAAGATAGAACTCTATAGATAATTTCATTACATAAATGGAGGTCTTCCACTCTACTTCCAACCTTCAAGTCCAAATTGAAACTTAAGACTTAGAGTAAAAAGTGATAACCACTTGCATAAGAAATGCAAGAATAATTAGCTCACTCTGGGGAACTTTTTAGTGTAACAGCAACCTACATTCCAGGTAAGATAAGCTAAATTGCCAGATCCAACTGAAACATCCAAGACTGTTGAGTGGATGATGTGATGTGCTTGTTTTTGAAAGGCAGAATTAAGGGTTCCATGCAGCACATCAATCCTCATCATTATACAAAATACATGTATGATGATGTGAGGGAAAAAAAATATGTCACATTAGATTGGATAGAGAGAGGTGATGGGAGGGGAAGGGAGAGTAAGGGGGGATAGGAAGGGCAGCAGATTAAAATAGACACTAGTATTGTTGTATGCATATACGTGGCTGTATAACCAATATGATTCTGCAACCTGTACACTTGGAAAAATGAGAAATATACCCCATATGATTCAAATGTATGATATGTCAAGATCATTGTATGGTCATGAGCAACTAATAAAAAAAAAGATTTCCATGTGTTTTCAGGATATAATATATAGTTTGAGAGTAAACTACATATTGAATTTGGGGAGTTGAGAAGACAAAATATAATTAAAATAATAATTAAACAAACAAGTAAGCAACAAGACATATCAGGTATATGGATTGAGTTTACAAGAATATTCCTTAATAATTACTGAAAATGGTTTTAAAGCTGGATTTTGGACATGATAGTGTTTGGGAGAAAAAGAGGAAAAATGCAAAAAAAAACCTGAGTTATTTAGGGAATCTGATTATAATCAATACACATGTAAAAGATAAGCCTCTCTAATGCTAAGAATTTTGTTGTTGTCATTGTATTTGTGGTACTGCAGATTGCACCTTGGAGCACTCTACCACTTAGCTACATCTAGAGGCAGCCCTTTTTATTTTATTTTTAAAAATTTTGAGCAGGATCTCACTAAATTACTGAGACTCTTCTGAACTTATGATCCTCCTACCTTAGCCTCCTAAGTCACTTGGGATTACAAATGTGCACCACTAAGCCTAGCAATGCTAAATTTTAATAATATTTTTCAAGTCATATCCTATAGCAGATTTTATTTAACTACACCATACCATTCAGACTTGTATTACCATAGACTAATCTACTATGGTGAAAGAGGGATGGATAGACTATATGCCCTTTTTGTGAAAGGAATTTTATTGCAACATTTTTAATTTAAATCCTACTGAACATAGAAAAAATGTACATGTTGATGAGTTTTCACAAAGTAAAATTATCATGTAACCAGGATCCAGATTTTAAAAAATGAAAACATCCTACAAACATCCCATATACTTGCTCTACCCACTCCTGTTCACCCAACAAATCAAGAACTCCTACTACAGGATTCTAACAGCAGAGAATTGTCCTTTCCTTTGAAGGGGACATTTTATAATTGGATTAAAGTTTCATGTTTTTAATCTTAAATTTAAAGTCCTCTACATATCCTCTTTTTTATTACTATGGTCAACATAGTAGTTATCATACACTTTCTACTTGTGTAACAACTCAACAAAAATGTATTATATTTGTACAAGGAAATTTGGGAGGATGATTGTAAATATTTTATTTCAAAGTAAAAGTAGCAGTAATCCATATTTGAACCTCAAGGCAAACTTTTCTAAATGTCTGCCTATTTTAAAGTTATTCAGTTAATAAATAAGTTGGTTATACAGTTAATAAATAAGTTGGTTGAAAATTTAAGTACATTTTAACAATCTACTCTGATAAATTAAAATGTTCAACAAATGTAATTTACTTCTAATAAGAAAGAAAGAGTTAAAGTATAATTGAACAATCCAGTTAAATTCATGAAAGCAAACACTCTGTTGTTTGAGAGTTGAATTTTAAGTTGGAAATAAAAAAGATGAAGAGATATGCATAAACCATTGATAGCATGATGAACTTGCCAGTTTTTTAGTCAGCTTTCTATGATTGGAAACATGCAGCCTATACTGTGTTAGGAGAAGAAGTTTTGAAACATTGCATTCTTTGTAAATTGAAAGCTTTACTGCATGAGATTTAAGCAAGGGGTGTGGTGTCCAGGAAGGGAACACAGGAGGAAAGAAGAATTTCAATCACACAGTAGCTGTATATCTTATGTTGAAGGACAGCAGCAACACCAATGTACGATGACTCAGAACTTTTTTAACATCTACTTTTAGTGGACATTCTATAAATAACTTTTTTTTTCTCCCAGTATGTGTTTGTATTCTTGTGAAGATTAAATAATTATTTCTGTATCTCTCTCAATCTGCTGCTTTATTAATATAATATTTATTTTCATTTTAAATTCAATGACACGAAGTATTTCTTGGCATGTCAAATCCATCAATTATGTGTAATTAAAGATAATGTAGATCCAGGTGTGTGGCACATGCCTTGGGAGGCTGAAGCAGGAGGATCTGGAGATCAAAAGTAGCCTCAGCAATAGTGAGGTGCTAAGCAACTCAGTGAGACACTGTCTCTTAATAAAAATAATACCATATAGTATGGGAATGTAGCTCAGTGGTTGAGTGCCCCTGAGTTCAATCCCTGGTATACCCCTCCTACCCAAAAAAGGTGGAAACTAAAATTGTTAACTTAAAAATTGCTGTTCAGTTTTTTCATATGTATCAACTGAAGTAAGAATTTTTTTCTAAACTATATTTAAATAGCAGTAATAATGCTAATAGTATTTAAGTAGGATATTTTCTTGCAAGATGTGTTTATAAATATCTTCAATACATTATGTTATATAGTAGTCACATATTTAACAATATGTCTTATAAGTTGTTGCTTATTGTGACTTAATGCGTGGCTCAAGAATATTAGAGATCTAACTGAAGTCATGAAATTCACTGGATATAACCTGAAAAACTAACACCACTCTGTGTAATCCACTTTACCATTACAGCATTGTTTTTTACTGAAGTAATGTTATTTCCGTATGCAAAGTGAATTTCTTCACTCAGTATTCGATACTCAGGTCTACTCTATATAGGTACTGTTATAAGCTCAGCAAACTAACGTTAGCAAATAGTAGTACATTTCTTATTTCTTGAAGGTTTTATTCTAGTGTAAGGACTAACAATAAGTGACAAATATAATAAAAATATCTGTGATGTTTTAGAAGTTCCTAAGTGATATAAAATAGCAAAGTGCATTAGGAATTCCAGTTGGAGATGTGTTAAAAATAAGGTAATCAGAAATTCAAGAGGGCAGATTATAGAAAGTCTACATTTCTAGTTGCTTTGTGGATTCAAGTCTCTTACAGACTCAGAAATCTGGTGCACCAAACAAAGGACAGGAAACTACAGTGGAGCCAAGGCTCTATGGTAGTGTCAGTAGTAGTGGCAACAGCACTGGTTCAATGCAGCTGTGAGGGATAACATAAAAGAGAAACAACAGAATATGTGTCATGTAAAAACCCATAGATCAGAAAAACATCCTAAACTTAAATCGATCCAGAGGTTGCACAGCAAGCTGGTGTTTGAAAAGTGCCCTGAATTTTCCAATTGATAAGCAGAGAATTGAGGCAGGGAGCCTTTTTGAGGAGGCTGCAATTCAGCTTGCTGCTATGGGAACCCAGGGGATCATAACAAACGTTGCCGTAAGGTCCTGGCAAGTGCCTACTATGTGGCTTAGGGTGAACCTAGTTTTAGAAAATGAGTAAAACAGGAACAGAGAAGATCATATCCATTGGGGTTCAAGTCAGGAAAATGGAGGGGAATGCAACTCAGTTTCCTTTGAGTCTAGTGGCTTACTTGACCAGCTGAAGAAAGTTGGGAAAGTGAAAAGGCAGATGTGAATACACTCAAGAACTAAGCTTGGGATGGCCACATTCACAGGCAATAGAGCATGTGAGACTCTTGGAGGGTTGACTGTTCTGCTTATAAGTAGAATTCTTGAGGGGCTTCTGAGATCCAGGCTCCCAGCAGAGATTGACAGCTGCCTGGCCCTAAAGGTATTTTGATTGTGTTAATCTAACCTTTCCAGGGCTCCTATCACCCAACAGAATTTCCAAGGCCTAATTAGACCTAAGCCTCAGTTTCTGAAGCTCCCTTCTTAGAACTCTGCTGTAGCCCCACCATGGGACTTTATCATTTTAGTCTGTCTCAACAAAATTTCAGTGGACAACATTTCCCATTCCATTCCACCATGTACTGATGAGAAGGGAAGCTGAGAGCTATTTCATCCACCTTGAGTTTTAGGCCACTCCAGTTAGCAATTAGGCAAGCAACAGAAAAAGAGGAAGGGGATAACAAACCCCACTCCTTGTGTGACCCTCTCCCTGCATCTGTAGCCCAAGAAGAAATGGAAAGAAGGACATTCAGGCATAGGCAGTTCCCATCCATCCTTGTCCACAGTTTTGACCACTTCATTGGAGACAATTCTTTCATTTTTCATTGAAGATCCAAATCCCATTTTTGGTGTTCTTGCTGTGCTGACTGGTTCATATATATTTCTGTTTTTCTCATTTTTAGCACTTTTTATAATTATTTTTCCTTATCTTTTAAGGGTTAAAGCTGTTTATTTTTGTTTTCCTTTTATCTATTTGTTTCATTTTTTTTCTCCCTTCTTCTCCTGTGAGCATCCAAATTCTCTTCTTTTTATCTTCCTTTACTTTGTTTTTTTCTATTTTTTTCTTCCCTTTCTTCATGGCCATCATGTCACACCTCTTCTGCTTTCTTTCTTTCCACATTTTTAACATTCTAAACGTTCTTTTACTCTTCTATCTCATTTTATTTTATTTTAATTAAGTACATTTTTTGCCACCTTTTACAACTATCTAGTTTACATAACTCCTGCCCCCACTTTTCCTGTTGTTGCAGTTAGTGGTGTAGATGCCATATTTGAGACCTGCTGTTTCTTTTAATGCTAAATCTAGTTCACAGCTATTTATTGTTTTTCCTGTTAGTAGTTGTTGAATTCAAAATTCCTGGGGGTTTTTTTGGTATATAGTGTTATATATATATTATAGTAAGCACTATGTATTTATTTTAATGCTCTACATAGTTTGCTTCAGCTATCATTATTGTTTCCTTCCAAATTTTTTGTAAGGTGCTGGGAAGCTACAGGAACACCACAAATTTACAGTGCAGAGACTCTTCTGCTGAAATAAACTCACCCAAAAGACATTGTCCCTTGCTTCAAAGAAACAACAACATTAACATTCAGCTATACATTAATATGGAGAATAGAAGAGACAGAATCCCGAACCAACAATGAGGACCCAAGTAGAAATGGTTAGGTCTTACTCATAGACATCCATTGTTACAAGAAAAACAGAATTAGCACAAAGGCTTTCAATGCCCTACACCTATGGGGGAGGGTGAGTCTCAATCCAGATCACTCAGGGACACCTCAGCAAGTGAAGACTGTACCCTAAAGAGACCACACCTAAAATGGAAGAGAAATATATTTCAAAAGATGCATAAAACCCACAACAGGAATACAAAAATAGGAAGAAAAAAAAAAGGTAACACAACACTTTCTAAAGTTCATGATTCACTGTCAGTTGACCCCCCTCCCAAATATTATAGTAGATGAAATATCAGAAAAAGAATTTCAAAATAATTATAAATATGATCCATGAATTACAAGAGAACACACACAAAAAAACAACTGAATAAATTAAGGAAGTTAGGATGATATGAACAAGAAATTCAACAAAAAGAGAGATATTGAAAAAATGAAACAAATCTTAGAAATTAATGATAATTAATCAAATATAATGTTTAGTTGGAAGTCTTTTTTTATTTGTTATTTTTAATTATTTATGACAGTAGAGTTTATTTTGCATGTTTATAAAAACATAAAGTATATCTTATTCAAATTAGGATTCCAGTCTTGTGGATGTATATGATGTAGAGATTCATGGTGGGGTATTCATATATGTACATAGGAAATTTATGTCAGATTCATTCCACTTTCTTTCCTATTCCTATTCCCACATTTTTTCCTTTATTCCCTTTGTCTACTACACTGTACTTCTCTCCTGTCATTGTTTTGTGTTAGCATACATATATTAGAAAGATCATTCAACTTTTTTTGGGGGGAGGGAGGCTGAAATTTACTTTTTGCTTTTAGCATGATGGTCTCCAGATCCATCCATTTACATGCAAATGTCATAATATCCTTCTTCTTTATGACTGAGGAATAATCCATTGTGTATATATAACATATTTTCTATATATATTCAACTATTGAAGGACACCAAGGGTGGCCCCATAGTTCTGGAATTGTGAATTGAGCTGCTGTAAACATTGATCTGGCAGTGTCATCATAGTAGTTTGATTTTAACTCCTTTGGATATATGCTGAGAAGTGGTATAACCAGGCCAAATGATGGCTCAATTCCTAGTTTTTAAGGAATCTCTATACTGCTTTCCAGAATGTTTGCGCCAATTTGTAGTCCCATCAGCAATATATGAGTGTATGAGTGTACTCATTTCCCCACATTCTCACTAACATTTATTGTTACTTGTATTTTTTTTTCTTTTTTTTTTTGTGCTGGGGATTGAACCTAGGGTCTTATGCATGCTAGGCAAGCACTCTACCAACAGTCATACCCCAACCTCATTAATTGTATTATCGATAGTAGCCATTCTAACTGGAGTGAAATGAAATATTAATGTAGTTTTAATTCACATTTCTCTAATTGCAAGAGATATTGATCATTTTTTTCATCTATTTTTAACCATTCATATATCTTCTTTTAAAATTATTTTTATCTATTCTAATTAGTTAAACATGAAAGTAGAATAGACTTTGATATATTATACCTAGATAGAGTATAATTTCTCATTCTTCTGGTTGTACATGATATAGAATCCCACTGGTCGTAGTTATATATGTACATAGGATAATATGTCTGATTCATTCAATATCCTTCTTATCCCTAAACCCCTCCCATTCCTTCATTTCCCTCTACCTACTCTAAAGTAATTATTCTTCCCTATGGCCCCCCTCTTATTGTGAATTTGCATCTGCATATCAGGAAAAACATTCAGTCATTTGTTTTCTGAGATCTTCTTATTTTTTAGCATGATTGAGAAGTATTCATTTAGTTCCTTTGCCCATTTATTGATTGGATTATTCATTTTGTTTTGTTTTGGTTTCTTTGGTTTTTTGGTGTTAAGTTTTTTACTTCTTGTATATTCTAGAAATTAACGCTTTGAGATGTGGATGTCTAATAGTCTTAATAACATACCAGCAAATCACATAGAAAAATTTGTTGAAAAAATAGCACATCATGATCAAAGAGTGTTTTCCAAGGATGCAAGGTTATTTCTACATATGGAAATCAATAAATGTAATTCACCACATAAATAGATTTAAATACAAGAATCACATGATTATCTCAATAAATGCAGAAAAGACATTTAACAAAATAGAGCATTCATTCATGTTCAAAACACTGGGAAAGCTAGGGATAGTAGGAACATAACCTCAGCATTGTAAAAGCTATATACATTAAATGCAAGGCCAAATTCATTCTAAATGGAGACAAACTGAAAACATTCCCTCTGAAAACTGGGTTAAGACAAATTACTTCTTACCACTTTTTTCAATATAGTTCTTGAAACTCTAGCCAGAACAATTAGGCAAATGAAAGAAATTAAAAGAATACAAATAGGAAAAGATGAGTTCAAACTATTCCCATTTGCTGATGGCCCAAAAAACTCTACCTGAAAACTTCTAGAACTCATAAATGAATTTGGCAAAGTAGCAGGATACAAAATTAACACACATAAATAAATTGCATTTCTATACAACAATGAAGAATCAATTGAAAGAGAAATTAGGAAAACTATGCTATTCATAATAGCCTCAAAAACAAACAAACAGCAAGAGCAACAACAAAAAATACTTAGGAGTCAACCTACCAAATTAGAAGAAAGACCTCTACAATGAAAACTATAGAATACTAAAGATAGAAATTGAAGAAGACCTTAGAACAGGGAAATGTCTTCCATGTCCTTGGATAGGAAGAATTAATATGGTCAAGATGGCCATTCTATTAAAAGAGCTATATAGATTCAATGCAATTCCAATCAAATTTCCAATGATGTTCTTAATACAAGTAGAAAAAGTTATTATGAAATTCATTTGGAAAAACAAGAGGCACACAATTACTAAGCAATCCTTACTGAGAGAAGTAAAGAAGGAGTCATTGCAATACCAGAGCTATAATAATATTACAGAGCTATAGTAACAAAAATGGATTAGTATTGACACCAAAACAGTCAAGAAGACCAGTGGGATAGAATTGAATACACAGAGACAAACTCAGAAAAAAATGTAGTTATCTCAGACAAAGGCACTGAACACATACTTGAAGAAAATATTACCTCTTCAACAAATGGTGCTAGGAAAACTGGAAATTCATATGCAGTAAAATTACATGTTTTTGCTAACTACTCTTCTGAAGACAATTTTACTGCATATGAGTAGTTAGCAAAGACTTTCTCCTACTCTTAATGCTGGAACACTTTTACATTGTTGGTGGGATAGTAAATTAATACAACCACTATGGACATTAACAAGAAGGTTTGTCAAAACCTAGGAATGATCTAGCTATACCACTCTTTGGTGTTTATTCTAAAGAATTAAAGTCAGCATACTATAATGAAACATGCATAGTCATGTTTATAGAAGCACAATTTGCAATACCAAAACTATGGAAGCAGTCTAAGTGTCCATCAGTGGATGAATGGTTAAAGAAAATGTGGTGTATATTCACAATGGAGTTTTATTCAGCCATAATAATAAAAATATGTCATTTACAGGAAAGTGGATAGAACTAGAGAACATTATATTCAGTGAAATAAGCGAAACTCAGAAAGTCAAGGATCATTTTATCTCCCGTGTGGAAGCTAGAGAAGAAAAAGAAAAAGAAAGGTGGGGAGATCTTACAAAAATTGAAGGGATATTAGTATAATAGAGGAAAGGGACCAGAGAGAGGGTAAAAGGGATATACAGAATAAGTATTAGGGAAAGAGATTATTAAATTGTTATATTATATACATATATGAATATGCACATATCCTATTATTATGTACAACTATAATTCACCAATTTAAAAACAATGGGAAAAGGGGGAGGTGCAAGTGTCAAATAAAGAGGTGATCAAAGTGATCAAAGTGAGCCAAGTGGAAAAAAAAACCTGTTTAATCTATGTGACTATCTATGGGAACCACTTTTCAAATAGTGGAAAAAGCCAATACAAAGTTCTAAGGTGATAATGCAACTGGCTTCAGTAGAGCGGCACCAAGACAATATAGTCAGAGTACATTAAGAGAGAAGAAAATGAGTATAATAAAAGCGATCTGATAGCAGATCTTGTAGGGCCTGGGAAGTTTGGAAATCAGTTGTGGGTGTTAGGGAGAGAAGTGACAATATCTGGCTATTATTTAACAAAGTCATTAGGCTGCAATGTAAGAATGAACAGTGATGAAGGATGGGATCTGACTGAGAAAATATAATAATCTAGGTAACAGGTGATAGTAGGTTGGATGAAGGTGGTATTAGGAGGATGAGAGAAGTACTTAGATCCTGTAGATATCTTATAATCAATAGTTTCCTCATAAATTAGATGTGAGGTGTGAAAAGAAGCCAGAAGTAAAGATGACTCTACAGTTGGTGGCCTGAGTCACTGTATGTAACTACCATGAAAATGGAAAAGATGGTTGGGTCAGGTTTGCGAAGGGAAATCTCAACTTAATTTTTGGAGTGCTTACAAATTGTTTATTAGATATCCAATCTGATTTATTAAGTATACAGGTCCAAGCTGGATATGTAAGTTAGGAGATAACATAATACTAACATTTTTACAGCTTATGATCAAATGAAAAAAAATTAAGTGTAAACAAAGTTGAACACATAAAAAGTCAATTCTTTAAGTAGAAAATGAATAATTCCTGACTTCATAAGAAAAAAGGATTTATTGTATCTTTTCTAGAATTTACTTACATGTCTTAATAGTCTTCCCATTTTCTCTTTAAAAATTATTGTATCTAGTCAAAACATTTCATATTTCAAATCATAGAATTTGTTAAATTGCTTTCCACTAACCAGCAAGAAAATAGTTATTCTGTATTCTGAGTCATCTGCTGCAAGGAACTCAGAAAATTTCAACACTTGCTTGTCTTAATACTAAAAATGGAATTGTCTCTTTCAATGTTTTGCCCTCCAAAAAACCTAAATAATGTTCTTGTTATATGTCTGCAGTTTTGGCTTCAGTTTTATTTTGGTCCCATTACTAAAAATTGGATTCATGCCTAGAATTTCTCCAAAATAACAATAATAAAAAATCCTGGTTTTTAAATACAATGTTCAAATGGAAATCACAGACTTTGAGAAAGAAAGTTATTAGCTTAAATTTTAAAAATACCACTTTGTTTCACTTGTCCTTTTTATATACTCCTCCTGTCATTCACTAATGATTACAATGGAATAGAATAAGTGAGATATTTAGAACTCACCTAATTCAGAAGAAAAGGGGATTGGATAAGAACTTTGATAGAGGAGCCCACTCAGGAGTGTAGTAAAATAGTATTAATTTGTTTTAAGTTCTACATTTTACTTCTATTTCAAGTAGAGGTATTTATGTTACTCTTATTTCCGACACTAATTTTTCCCATTAATCTTACTTTTGGATATTCATTTGCATTTTATACATATGAGAAACTTGTAGTTAATTTCCCTCTGTAGCCGCTTATACCTCGTGAGACCTGGACCTCAGCCCAAGGTCTTTGTGTTTCTTACATGTTGCCCAGCATAGAACATAAAGCTAATCTTTCTAGTGTTCTACCAGTATAGAAGTATGTGTTTTACCTCTAGAAGACAAAACGCAATAGAGATTAAGAATGTGGGCATTGTTTTCTATCATATATGGAAACTAGAGAGAAATAAAGAATAAAAAATAAAAGGGATGGATGAAAAGAGGGAATCCCATGAAAGTAGAGGGAATAACAGTGGAGTAGAGGAAAGGAATGAAGGGTGAGGGAGGAGGGATGGGAAAGGGAGGAAATGAGGAAAGAAATTGACCACACTGTTCTGTGCATGTATGAATGTACAGTGAACTCCACTTTCATGTATAATTACAGTGTAACAATTAAAAAGTAATAAATAAATAGAAGAAAGATCAATTAGGGAGAGAAACCAGTGAGGAAAAAGAGGAATAAAATGGCAAATACTGGGGTTTGAAATGGAGAAAAATGTGTTATCTATGTATTAACAATACAAGACGAACCACACTAGTATGTCTAATTACAATGCACTAATAAAAACCAATTTAAAACAAAGAACATAGTATTTGGAGAGGGATATCTAGTTGTCACTCTGGGCCACTTCAAATAAACCAAAAAGATGGAGTAAGAATTAAAAACTATTAGGCATTATTGCAATGAGCTATTTTTAGGGTAATAAAAGCTGGACTATTATATGATTTTTTTTAAGATGAACTAAATAAGAATTAGATTGTTCTAAAGAATCTAATTTGAGTTTTATTTTTTACTTTCATTGAATCACTTTGTTTTCATCATGAGAATATTATGTTTTTCCTGGCTTCACAGCTGGCAGTAAAAATTAATATGATCTGAATCTATAATATTAGCTTCTTTTGTTATTATACAACTGCGGCTTTTTTCCTCCTTACCTTACCTATAACTTGTTGATTTGTGTTCGTTTATTGGGGTAAGCAGACAAATATGAAATTTGTGACTTTTCATATCATTGTAAGAATATCCTGGACATGATATGATGGCTATTAAAATAATTAGACATGAAATAGAGACCGAAAAAAACCCACTGTTCATAATGACTTTCATGTGTGAGATGCTAAAAATCTGTAAGAATCAGGCAAAGTGTTCAGCTTTCAGCAGTTCAAGTTAGAACTGCACATTGGAACAATTAGTTTCACTTCATAAAAAAAACAAACATATTTTCTTGTCCCAAACTGTATTTCTTGTCCTGCTCAGCTGTCTGAAAATTTCTGATGTTGCAGAGGAAGTCCCTAGAGGAATATCTATGATTCAACACGTATTAATCACAATTGCTGGATGCAAAAAGGTCCCCTACAAAATGATGTATCAGTAGCATACATGATCATGTGTTAAAATTTCAGAGAAAGCCACACATTTTTCTATTACTATTATTAAGGTTCAGCAGGAGCTCATAAACTTTTGGTTCCATGGAAGACGTTGCCATTCTTCCAGAAACTAATTTAAATTTACAAACTATGTAATATTCAACATCAAAACAGAAATATAAGATACTTAAATGTATATGTAAATTTTGTCGATGAATTATGTCATAGTATTTCACTATAGTGATGATATGAAAGGAAAAATAAAACTCAGATTCTTTAGAACAATCTAATTCCTATTTCATTCCTATTTTTAAAGTAGTAATTACTATCCAATATTTCAACATATCTTAAGTATGAATAATCATAAGAAGTGAAATGTATTGTGACTTTTATTGCTCCAAAGTCACCAGTTTTACCAAACAACACTATGGTTTGCTATTTTCTTAATTGTTGAAAATATTATATAACAATTAGAAAAAAGTAAAAAATATTCTCAGTTATTTCCTCTGGATTGAAAAAATACATAAAACTATTGATCTGAACTACTTATAAACACTAGAGTTTCTCTATGTAAAAATGAATTATGGAATTCATTTTTTTACCTAGAAAAACTCTAGTGTTTAATATTAGAAAAATTGACCTTCACTTTGTGCTTATTTCAAATGGACTATTTTAGAAGTAGGAAAACCGTATTGATATAAATTAATGACAGAAAGGTTGAATGCATTTCAATAAATCTATACACTATTAAATTGTAGTGCTATTTTCTCCTAACCATTAAAGGAGAATTTTTAGAAACCAGTGGTGATAAAATCTTCTCTTATACTAAATCTTTAGATTCCTATGTAGTAAAACACACCTTTTCAGAAAAGCAGAGTCTAGGTTTGATGATTCCTCCTTCAAAGAATGGTCATATAGGGACTTCCTAAGAAAAATTATTAGAAATGAAATTTTTGTCAATTTCTTAAATTTAAAAAGAAAGCAAACTTATACATACACATTAATATAATTTTCTTAGGTATAATTGAATGACTTAATTCTGGTAATAATATTTGAAATTTTATAGCTATTAAAATATTATGATGAAATTATCTCTTTACAGGATACTTTTAAGAACTTTCAATTGGTAATAAATATATCTTTAATCTATTAATTTCACATAAAATTATAAATTGGGGCTCATCTTAGTCTGGTGTGGCTGGTATAACAAAATTATATAAACTGTGAGGCTTGTAAAAGATGGACAGTTATTTCTCACAGTTCTGGAGGCTGCAAAGATCAAGGCACTGGCAGATTTGATGTTTGGTGACTGCCCATTCTTCACACAAAGGGCCTTCTTGCTGTGTCTCATATGGTAGGAGAAAAGAGTTTTCTGGCACCTCTTTATTGAGGGCAACAATTTCATTAATGAAGATTCTGCTATTATCACTTCCTAAAACCTCCAACTATTGATGTTTTTACCTTGGGTGTTAAGGTTTCAATAGCTGAATTTTGAGGTTACAGAAACGTTCTGACTAGAGTGTGAAACAAGAAGACTTGGAAAAGACAAAAATAGGTGTGGTATTTTGTTAAGGTTATAGTCTTTTTTCCCTTTTATTTAAATATTTCATCAGCAAGTCACTCAAATGCCTTCTTCTTATGTTCTGTGAACCTTTGTTTAAACAGTCATCACTCTTTATGTGGTAATAATTATAATAATTAATTGCAGTATTTTTAAAAAATATAAATATTCTGGATTTGAAAATAGAGGATCAAACAATAAGCCTGGTACTTCTGTTTCCTGATTTATGTTTTTTAATGGATCTTTAATGTATTTCTTTTTTTTTTTTGTAATGATACTAGTTTTAAAAAAAATCCATATGTATAGCAAGAAAAGTGTCACACAAGAAGGGTATCCTAACACAATTTTTTAAATGTTTTGGTTTTTACCTAAGGCTGAGCAAGACAATGGCCATCCCCTCCCTGCCTTTGCCAGTTTACACATTGAAATACTGGACGAGAACAACCAGAGCCCCTATTTCACAATGCCAAGCTATCAAGGCTACATCCTTGAATCTGCCCCAGTGGGAGCAACCATTTCTGACAATATAGATTTAACCACTCCTCTAAGAATTATAGCTCTGGACAAAGACATAGAAGATGTAAGTGAAATATGCATTTTTTCCTTTTATTTTGTTAATACTTATTCTTATATTTATGTTGTTTTAATAAAAATGTTACAAAGATATGGCTGCATAAACTATAGAATACAGGATATTTAAAATCATTATAATGATTTAATTCCATACTAAAGATGTTTTTTAAAAATGTGTTTGAATTCATTAACTGTTCTTTTTCAGTTTGCAGCAGTTCAGTATACAATAGAATAGGAAATGTTTCACTTGGGGTTTGCTAAGTCACCAGGGCAATCTTTTGTATTAATATAAATTAAAAACTGTTTTACATAATTACTGATAGGGAAAAAAATAATGCTGTTACAAAGTGAAAATGAAAATCATGACAGTAGCCCAAGAGTGTGATTAGGGGGAATTTATGCCATCTGTTGGTACTCTCTTAAAGAAAACACATTTGGGGACAAGTGATGGACTCAAGTCTGGTAGTGGCTATTGATATGACCACTCCTCCATCGTTGTCTTCTGGTTTTGTGGAACTGACCCTATCAGCATGAGTGGAAAGTGATCCAGGTTGGACAAATCAGAGTACTTTACTGCCTTAGTGAGAGTCATTTTATGTGTGGACTTGACAGAAAATCTATACCAGAGTTTTCCTCAAATATACCTTCATGACACATATTTCCTTACAGAAAAAGCTTCTAGTTCAGGTACAAAATATTCTATATTTGCTATCCTGAACATTTCTTCATCCTCAATTTCTGACATTTCTGCTTTACTCACTGCATTTATCAATTACTTGTAGTTCCCTGCATTCACCAAGCTATGTTTTACCTAATTTTGTTACATATTTTTATGTTTTGAAAACTTTCATCTTCTTTTATCCAGAGCAGCATGGATAGCTTATATTTAATCTATGATTTTATAATTCAGCTTAGGCATTTCCTTACACAAAAATATTTCAGGGCATTCATTGCCCAAGTTGCATTGCAAACACCCTCACAGTGCATGTCTCTATGACTCATCCAATTTTGTAAAGTGGATCTTTCTCCCTCATGGAGTTTAAATTTCTTGGGAAAATGTCCTATATGTTAATAACATATGTATCCTGAATAGTACCAGTTCTCAGCACTCGATAGATTTTAATAGTTCTTCAATTTAATGATAAATTCAGACATGATTGAAGAAATGATAATATCTAATATATGATTCAAAAATTATAATGATATTAAGTTAGTTAATTCCATAATTTGGAATATAGCCCATTCCATGGTTAGACAATTCAATTCTGAGACAGTTCTTCCTTATATTGCTATGAAACCAACCTACTTGGAACTCACTTATTTTCTTTAAAATTTCAATTTACTAGAGCATAGAATAAATCTGTGAAATAGTCACTAATGTGTTTGAAGATGAATTTATGTTCTTCTGAATCATCTCTTTTTGCTGACCAAACATTCATTATTTTTATGACATACATTAGTTCATTGCTAGGATCTTTAAAAATCTGCATTAACAAGAATATTTCAAGGTGGTTTTTCTTTACAATAAAAAAATTGCTTCATGATGAAATCTTGACAGTAATGAAAGCTAGAATTAGTGAAAATAGTCAGCATAGGGATAAACTGTTTAAGAATAAAGAGACATGTCACCTTAGACCAGTATCACCAATAAAATTGTAAATTAAGCTCAAATGTACAGAATTGGTCACTGCAGGGATAGGCTCCCATGAATTGTTTTAAAAATAGCTCTAACAGAGCAGATACTAAGGAGTGACAAATTTGAATTAATAGGTCCAAAAATCAAGTTGGACTTCTTTTTTCAATTAATTAGAAAATGAGCACAAAGGTTTAAGAAATGTTGTTAGTTATGATGTTCTTCACAGTGGAGATTTTGACTTAGAAAGAATCCTAAGAGTCATAGTAAAACTGAAAAGAGCAAAGTACAGAAAAAAATACTTATGCCAGTGTTTTTTTGTATAAATGCACATAGACATATACAGATTTATATTTATTTGCACAATATTTATGAATCACTCACATTTATGATTTTAAAGGACTCTTACCACATTATAGTTTCAAACTAGTACTAGGTAATGTACAAGGTGTGTAAAATGGAGATCTGAGACTGACATGTTTATAATGTCAGAACAACTAAAAACTGATTATTGAATTCCATTTAGAAAATAATAGTGTAGAGATCACCCATTTAACTGGTAAAAAGAGAATTGTTTACTTACCATTCATCCATTTATGTAAGTTAATTTCCATAAAGTGTTATTGTTTCAAGACACGGATATCTTACTTAGAAATAAACTCAATATATTCTTAAAGATATTAGGTACTTTAAATAAATACTTATAATAAATATCATTGTTACATAATATGTATGTCACAATAATAAGAAAAATGTTACATGTATTTTGAGAAAAGTTGTTAATTTAGAGATTGGAAAAATTGATTTTTCTCTCCTACTAGTGTACATTTTTATGTATCATGTTGTAATTGTAATTATTTACATTTACATTTTTTTTCATGTCTAATTTGCATATAGGTTCCACCTGGTGGAGTTCCTGTAGGTATTAGGTGCTGATTTTGTGACTGTTCATTGCTGTGGTTCATTTCTTTTTTTTTTTTTCTTTTTTCTAGTATAACTTCACTATCATTTATAAATATATCAAAAAAAACTTTATGAAAGTTTAAGTACATTTACATCATATTATTGATTATTGATTATTATACCATGAAAATTTGTAGTTCACAATGAAATTTTGTAGTTTGTAATTTCATTGTGAATTTTGATAAAGATTATTTATTTATTTATTTTTTCTATTACAGACATTAATAATTCATTACACCATTCTTTCTAAAAGACTAAATTTTAAATTGAACTTTTCTGAACTAGGTACCTCAGCAACTACTTGTTAATTAATTAAAATTTCATATTAGATGAAATTTTTTGTCATTTCCTGTTATGCTTTGTCATACCTATATATGCATGTACCTATGTAAGAATACATACATGTGCACATATGTACATATGTGAAGAAGTTTTATGTGCACATGTAAAACCATGCATATATTCTTGTGTGTGTGATGAAGTGTCTTGATACCCTTATGTACTCTAAATTGGTTTAAAATTCACTAATATCATATTTGAATTCTAAATAATGGGATGCCTTTGCTTATTTTACATTCATGTATTTGTTTACTATGGTTTTATACATGTATTTAAATTTATATTTATTTTTATGTCATTTTGAGTGTGTGTCAGAATTTATTTTACTCTTAAATAATAATATATAAGTCAATGTAGTAATAAGTCATGCTTTTAGTATATACCAAATGCATATTCTATAGTAAATATTTCCTTATGTCACAGAAGAAAATGATTTTAATCAATTATCTGTTTATATATTGATTTAGAATACTACCATTCATTTTAAATAATCCAACAGACACAACTACTACAAAATATGTATTCTCTATCATTATTTTTCTACTTGTATCCTAGTTTATGAAACTTAAAACTATGAATTGAAATGTGTTATATAAATAGAAATGTTGACTGAACTTAGCACATTTATTATAGGAATATAAAGTTCTAATATGTTTATGAAATACAAACTGAATATTATGATGCAGTTTGTCAAAGAAAGATTTAAAGTTATAAAGGGTTTGAAAGAAGGATATTTGACTTCATATATACATTGTTCCTTACTACATTTTTTACATAACTGAACTTGTCAAGATCAGCAAAACCACTGTAAATACTGTCAATCAAAACAATAGTTTTGTTGATGTCAATGCATGAACACTGAAGATTGATATTAATATTACATAAAATTTTCACAAAATGCATAAAAACATAATATACTTTCGTAAACACTCATATCACTCTTGAAAGTGGTATTATTTTTAAAAATCAAGCTAAAATATTAAACTTTGAATTATATTTTGCTGAAAATTTCCAAATATGTCTTAAGTTTTTGTACTTAAACATCAAGATACTCACCAATAGCATCTGTGTATGATATATACATCTATGTGTGTATGTATACATACATATAAAATCTACTATTTTAAGTAAATATAAATATCAAAGAGTTCTATTTCAATCATAGATTAACTGTGTAAAATAAAATGATTTATGAAAGTTCATGTATACTTCTAATTTTATATATTACATTATCTCTTTTTAAGAAATAACAATCTGTAATCATAGAGGATGTATGTATTGGTCTCTTGCTAGTTACTATAAAAGAAGTCAAGAAATGTGTATCATTTTAAATAGAAACATTTGACAATGAAATCTTAGGATTTTCAGATAATTGATAAAACAAAATGATTCCCTTTGTGACATACTGCAATAGACTATAGCCACACACATACACACAGTTTCTTACAACTCAGTGAGGTATTATAATATTATAACACCTGACACATTAAAATATTTAAAAAGCTCACGAGTATAGGAAGGAATATATCTAGCTAATTTGGTAGGGGCTACAGTTGAATGGAAGAAAAGAAATTAAAAGATAATTAAAGTATTAAGTAAATAAAGAAATATTAAAGGATTTGTACAAAAAGAAAAAAAGAAATAGTAAATAAGCCACATAGCAAAACTTGCTACTACGTATTACTGTACCTTAAAGTTATTAGTAATATGAAGTGTATTAGATGCATTGTTGTGACGTTAAGATAATTGAGAAAAAATACATGCTATTTATTTTGATATTGATGAATGCTAATATTTTTTTATCATCTTTGAAGTAATAATTGAATTTTATCCTGGCAGTAAAGTGTAACAAAATAATGAGAATCTTCTAGAATGTGGTTCAAAACGTTACTTTTATAAATAAATAATTCTATTTTAAAAATTGAGTATCATATTTAATTATTCAAAATAACCCACTTTCTATCCATATCTTAAATTGATCTCATGACATTAAAATGCAAATGTCTGAAATACCTGTTTGAAAATATCAGATTGTAAGATCTCTTGCCCATTGTATTTTAATGTATGTGACTACTTTGTAATATGCAGACCAATGGAAGCTATTACCTTTAGCATTAATTTTTGCATTATTTGGAGATAAATCTTAAATCAAAATCATGGACACAGAAATTACTACAAAATGAGATATTATGAATGCATAACTTCATGTTCAAATGAAATTATTCATTTTAAATTTTTTAAAGAAATACAGTTTTCAGTTTTGAAAATTTTTACAAGTTAAAGTATAGTGTGGTTTAAAGTGTGCCCACTTTTAATTGTATTAATGGGTTTTACAACTTTCTTTTTTCACATAGAAAATTTAAAAATGTGAATCCTGGTTTTATTTCCAAATGAACATTTTTTTTAACAATCTGTTACTCTCTGCTCTGTCCTATGTCCTTGATACTAGACTTAGAAAAAAAAGTTCTTTCTTATGAAACTGTGTTTCACATCATACTATTCATAGTATTTTAAAAGGTATCATATCCATAAAGATACCTTAGCTCCCTGTATCATACATTTTTATTTTTCATAGTCTTCCTCATATTCCACTCTCTCAATATTCACCTTTTGTTTGCCCCAACTGCTTTCCCTTCCCACTACACATATACCAATCCAAGTGTCCTTGTTTTATATCTGTTTTTTCTCTGAATTGCAGAGAATAATTATCATTCAGTGTTGGCAATAAAATTGTGAAGAATTTTCTGTGCCAAGTTAATTATCTCTTA
Organism: Ictidomys tridecemlineatus; assembly: GCF_052094955.1. Classification (NCBI taxonomy): domain Eukaryota; kingdom Metazoa; phylum Chordata; class Mammalia; order Rodentia; family Sciuridae; genus Ictidomys; species Ictidomys tridecemlineatus. Next base: position 65,665,252 of record NC_135477.1, read on the forward strand.
TTCTTGAACCTTTGAATATGCTTGAACCTCAATATGCATTATCATTTTTTCCAGGCTCTCTTAATAGATACCTGTGTTAAATTCATATTTTTTTAAAAAAATAATCTAAAATATTTTAATTAAAATAAGTGTTATGTTTCCCTTTGAAAAACCTTTGCAATAGTAAAATGAGGAGAAAGCATGATATTTATGGATAATGAATAATACATAACTGATTTTATTCCTATTTTACATTAAACCTTGAACAAGATATGAGCAGTTTATTACTACAAATGAAGTAACTGTAAAATCTTATAACTAAACTTCCGGGCTCCAATTCCCTTTTCTTACATTTATTTCTTATTTCTTGGATCCAATAAAGTTATGGAAAATATTGATATTAAGTAGTAAGTAAGAATATATTCAATTGGATTGCTTTCTATACTTTTTATTCTTTTCCTTGTTTTTTTGATATTAATTTCAGCAATATTTTTCTTTTAAAAATAGTTTTTCAATACGAGGGCTTGAATTTTTGTTCCTGTGCATGCTAGGCAACCTCTGTACCTCTCTGCTACGTCTCCAGTCTTCTAGTACATATTTTAAAATATTCTGCATTTCACACTACTGGTCACCATTTTTTGACCACCTTAGATTATTCATGAGTAAATATCTATTAACATCTCTTTTTTTCTTAGTAAATCTTAATACAGTTGTACATATATTTTGGTAACAAACATTAAAAATTAATTTTTAGGTAATTAAACTAATAGCCACATTATGTAATCAACTTTTCAACAATGAACTTTTTTTTTTAAGACAAAAGATCCAGAGCTTCACCTTTTTCTGAATGATTACACATCAGTCTTCACTGTCACGCAGACTGGTGTCACTCGCTACCTCACCCTGCTGCAACCAGTGGACAGGGAAGAACAGCAAACTTACACATTTTCGGTAAAAAATTTCATATATATGCATGTAAATGTCTTCTGTCTGTTTGAAATGGAAAGAGATGTCTGGTTAAAATTGACAAGGTCTATGATTTGAAGAGAAAACCTCAATATTTTAGGTAACGTTGAAGAAAATATCAATTGCAAAAAATTCTTCATATGTATCTCACCTTTTTCAGTATGAAAATTTGTGTAGCTACATTAATATTTTCCCCACAAAAGGAAAATACTTCTTCAGTCTTCACCATCCACTAAAAATTAATAATATAAACTAGAATTCACCAAATAATCCTGTCTTAAACTTTTTGTTGTATTTTCAATTTTGTCATAGGGTTAGGCTAGTAATTCTCAACTGAGGATTTTTTTTTTTTTACATTCAGAGAATGTTTTGTAACATATGGAGGCATTTCTGGTTGTCACAACGGAAGGGAGTGCTACTGGCCTTTAATGGGTAGATACAAAAATATGGCTCTGAAAATCTTATGACACACCGAACACCCCTTACCAAAAACTATCCAGCCCAAATGTCAATAGCATGGAGAAATCATGGGTTGGGGTTGATTAATCAAGGTTTGGGAGTGAATATTATTAAAGTTGTGATTGCACATATTTATCATGAAGTAGAAACACACACACACACACACACACACACACACGGACTAGTATAATAAGGTTAAGAGATAAATACAGATCTAAAAACTATGTCAGATCCTTCAAAAAAGTGTAAGAAAAGATGAACAGATAACAGATGCAAGTTATTGAAATTGGGATTTCTTTCTGGACAGGCCTACACATCAAAAGACTGGAACTTCTAGAAAATCTTATTTGACAATTAGTTATGTGTCTAAACCTTATTAGACACATAGTTGATTCCAGAAGCCATTCTCACAAGAATGGATATCTGATACTTGTAGAATTGATTTTGATTGTCACGCACTCTCAATTATTTTTTTAAGTGGAGGAAAAAATCAAGGAGAACCCCTTTATTACACATTTATAGAACACTAATATATATACTATAGTTATTAAAAATGGATCAATTTTTAAAATTTTTGGTATATTGTATTTTGAATTCTTTTTTCCATCATGCTTAAAATCTTTCCAAACTTGTTTTATGTTACCAAAGTGTTCTGCAACCACTACCCCACCACAGTACAAATGAAAGAAATAAATATACAATAGGTCCTTGAAAAAGACACTATCAGAGAAACTAAATTAATCCAATAACACATTAACAATTATTGAGTTTTCAAAATTTTAGAATGTAATTATCACTAGTAACAAATGTTAATGAGCCTTTAAAATTATCATTTTTTGAATTTCTAGAATATAATGTAACATATCTAATGTACCAAATTTCTTGTCTGATAAAAAACATGTTAACTAAGAAAGTAACTATTGTATCTAAGGGGAAAAAAGACAATATGAAAATAGTAGAGACTATTAGATAAGAGGTAGGGGTGGAGGAGTAAGAGGGAGGGCAAGGAGGAAGAATGGGGGCAGGGATATGAGCCAACTATGTTATTTTCATGTACAGATATGCTGCAGAGAAACTCATTGTTCTGTATAATTAAAATGCTCCAGTAAAAAAGTAGGTATTATATTGTAATATTACACAATATTATATTTAAAATACCTAAACATGAAGAATATTTCCAATTAATTTTTAAGGATTATTTTCTATTTAGCTCTAAGGAATCAGTAATGTTATTGGTTCACTTTAAGGCTCCAAGATATTATGCATATCCCCTTATTTAAAATGTGCTTGCAGTGGAATGTGTTAAAAGTAGAACAGGATCCTTAATAATTTCTTTTTAGTACATTAAAACACTTGAATATATGCGTATATATTTTTATTACTTCCTTTCATCAACAAAACATCTTAGCACCCTTTTAAAATTGTAAATCACCTATTAAAAACTCATTAAGTTGTAAGAGTGGATTCTGTACTATTTATACTTGCATGAGTTCTCCATTAAGTGTATTTTTCTTCCTCTAAAGATAACAGCATTTGATGGAGTACAAGAAAGCGAGCCAGTTATTGTCAATATTCGAGTGATGGATGCAAATGACAATACTCCAACCTTCCCAGAAATATCCTATGATGTCTATGTATACACAGACATGAGCGCGGGAGACAGTGTCATACAGGTAAGTACCCATATGATTTAAGGATATGCACAAAACAGTTATTTCCATTGGCATTGCACAATGTATTAAGAAATCACTTAAGAAATAAAAATGAGGGCTGGGGCTGTACTGTAGCTCAGTGGCAGAGCACTTGGCTAGCATGCGTTGAGGTGCTGGGTTCGATCCTCAGCACCACATTAAAAAAAAAACAATAATAAAATAAAATAAGGGCATTCTGTCCATCTAAAACTATAAAAAAATTTTAGAAAGAAAAATGAATTTCAGACTTGTATGGCTTAATTTAGCTAAAATGACTTTAAATTGATGCTCACTTTTCAAGTAAATATACATATATATGTCTACATGGACTCTAAAGTAGAATGAAGTCATTATAATAAACAGCTATTTGACTTGGTTGTATTTGATTTGAAATAATTTAACTGTTTTACACATTTATTTTAAGGGCAGGATTGTAATTAATTCATTTTTATGTCAATAGAAACTATATCCATACATCCTCTCACATATCAAATGATTTATATAATAAATAATAATAAATCTTTATTTGAAAATGAAAGAAAGGAAGGCCAACATACAATCAAGAAATAAGTGAAAAAATATGAATGAGTGAGAATTTATAAATGCACTGGGCTTTATTTGTAGTTAATTGATGGACTAAGAGAATTACATTTTTCTTTATGGGATAATCTACCTTAGGTAGCCAAATTATAGTCTATACAAATAAAGGAATGACAATTATTTTCATGTTCTTATTTAATTAAACCTGATACTCTTCTCTACAATGATATAATTGGAAATAAAACTAAGTTTATATAGAAAAACAGCCAGCAGGGAACTAGAAAATGTAACTAAGAAAACGATCATAATTATGTGGTGGAACTGTATCTCAAAAACGTTTGCCTAAAGGGATCAAAAGCTTCTTTCTGACATTTGAAGGCTACAAAAGTTAATTTCCCTTATGGATCACTTTATAAAACAGATCTTGCTTTGCATTTAAAGATTTACAGTTTATACATTTTCCTGAATTATGCAGATATAAATTGTTTGTGTCTGTCTGCCTGCATTTTTTTAAAAAAAATATTTAAAAGTCAAGAAATTAAACTTTATAATTAGTATTTTTAATGTTATTCCTGGTATGAGGTAAATGAATGTTTGGCTATCAATCATCCTGCATGAGCCCAGAAATAAAATGAAATGGATTTCCCATTGAGAGAAAAAATTAAAACAAAGCACAATGGTTTAGAACTGTGATTGGCAAAAGCCCTTTTAGGGTCATGACATTGGTTGCTATGCTACACTCCCTTCTGCTCATTAACCTCACTGACCCCAAAGAAGATCAATTAGTTTTCTTTTTGGTTAGTAACCTTAAAATCAAAAAGAATGAAAATATTAGAATCGAGGGTGATAATGAGCACTCTACAGAAAAAAAGAGGGTTGGATAACGTTTTAATTATTGTAATGTCATTCTCAACATATGCATGAGATTATTTTGGCCTGATGTGAGTGGACACTAAATTCCTGTAGTCCACTATTTTCTTACTACAAAAAAACTGTCATTGCCCATAGGAAGTGGATAGATTTGTCACAAACATGTTATCAGATCCTTATTGAAAACTATAAGCTATAAATTATACCACTGAGTTTTTGTATATCTCTTATGCTGGATTATTGTGAAAAGGACCAAAGTGATTCTGATTTTTATATGTGATGAATTGAAACTAAGATAAACATTATCTTAAAGCAGCACCTTTACTCCCATATCTGAAACTGTAACTGGATTATTAGCCTTTGTATAAACATTTCTCAGACATGAAGCTCTGGAATACAACTATCACTGATTCTTCACCTCAATAACAAAATTATCTAAATTTGTCAATCAATCCCAGTGCCAACATATCTGTAGTTGTCTCTTTGTTGTCTGTCTCTTCTGTCTGTGTCTATCTATCTAATCTGGATTTCACTCATATCACACCACTAATGTCATATAAAATCATATAGAATGTTTGTCTATTCTATATGTATCAAACTCAAAAGCATTTCTCATTCATTAATCTATTTGAAACTTATGTGGATTCTCAAATTTATCGAAAACTCCCTTAGTTCTCAAGCTACATCTCTGCAGGCTGAGCCATGTTATTGTTGTTGTTCAGTTCTCATGCTTTGAATGTTAATATTCCTTTAAAATCTGCTTCTTGCTCTCTCTTTCCTCTACTCCAAAATTTTCATGTAGTACCTCCATATATATACCCATGTCACTCAAAGTGACATTCCCTTTGGTAACCCTGTCCTGAGCATTGAGCTGACATCACAGAAGTCTGTTGAACTTGACCATGTGGAGTTTTGACAAGCACTTCACACTGTATATACCTAAGAGAAGTTAACTAATCCATTATCTTTCTGGCCCTCTTTGGAGGTGATTATATAATGAAGCACCCCTCTAGTCCTTAGGAGATGTAGTTGTATTTGCATCCTTCACCTACTGCATACCTTCTTATTATTTTTCAGATTATGAAATTTCTATCTTCTTTTAACCCTAAGGCAGTATTACACTAGTTATATTACTCATGTTGTGCATTAAATCTTATACTCCCATTCTACCTGTCTGCTACTATATATAGAGAGAGAAATACCTTTTCTTCCCACCTGATCCATCCTGCGATTCTACTTCAAAATGTATCTGTCATCATTTTATTTTATTTATAAAGGACTTTATTTTTAGAGAAACTTTGAGTTCACAACAAAAGTGATGGAAGGTACAGAGTTTTCTGATACATTCCCTGCCTCCCCTGTTATCCACACCCTCTACCAGAGTGGTTCATTTGACACAATTGATGAGCTTACACTGATATTTTTTAATCTTTCGAATTCTGCAGTTTAGATTAGTATTTACTCTTGGTATTTTGCAGTTTCTATGTTTTTACTAATGCATCCTAATGTGCATATAACATTATACTATCATACAAAGTAGTTGCACTGCCCTAAAAATCCTGTGCTTTCCCTTTTCAGTCCTCCCCCACCACTTCTTGACAACAACTGAATTTTTTTACTGTCTGTAGGGTTTTGCCTTTTTCAGAACAAGATACAGCAGGTACCCTTTCCAGATTGACTTCTTTCACTTTATAATATGCATTAAAGCTTTCTCCATGTCTTTTCATGGCTTGATAACCTATTTCTTTTAATGGTGAATAAAATGCATTATCTCAATATATCACAGAATGTCTATTCCTTCTCTTACAGAAGAATATCTTTGTAACTTTCACTTTTTTATCAATTATCAATAAACCTACTATAAATGTCTTATGCAGTTTTTAAGCAGTAATATTATCAATTCCCTTCTGTAAAGAACATGGAGTAGGATTTCTGAAATATATGCTAAGACCATGTTTAGTGTTTGTTTCTAATTTTTTATTGGTTCTTTTTGGTTTTACATGATAATAAAATTTATTTTGATATAATTATAAAAGCATGGATTACAATTTGTTCTGATTCAGTCTCCAGGGTCTCTCTTTCCCTTTTTTCCTCTCACTTTCTATTGCCTTCCATCTACTCTACTCATCTTTCTATTTAATTATACTTTTTAAAAAAATAATGTTAGGCTGGGGTTGTGGCTCAAGTGGTAGCACTCTCGCCTATAATGCGTGAGGCACTGGGTTGGGTTCTCAGCACCACATAAAAATAAAATAAAGATATTTTGTTCACCTAAAATTTAAAAAATAAATATTAAAAAATTAATGTCTTGTGGTTGTACACAATGGTGAGATTCACTGTGCTTTATGCATATACATATATACAGGAATGTTAGGTCCAATTCATTCTACTATTGTTCCCTATCCCATTCCTCTCCCTTCCCTTCATTCCCCTTTGTCTTATCCACAAAACTTCTCTTATCTCCCCCCACTTTATTGTGGGTTAGCCTCCACATATCAGAGAAAACATTTGACCATTGTTTTGCGGAGGTGGATTGGCTTATTTCATTTGGCATGATAGTCTCCAATCCATCCATTTACTGGCAAATGTCCTAAAGTCATTCTTCCTGATAGCTGAGTAATAATCCATTGTGTATATGTACCACAATTTCTTTGTCCATTCATCTGTTGAAGGACACCTAAATTGACTCCATAGAATAGCTATTGTGAATTGAGCTATTATAAACATTGATGTATCACTATAGTATGCTGATTTCAAATTCTTTGGATATATATCAGGTCATCTGGTGGGTTTAGTCCTAGTTTTTTGAGGACACTTCATACTGTTTTCCAGAGTAGTTGCACCAATTTGTAGTTCCACAAACAATGTATCAGTGTACCCTTCCCCCCACATTCTCACCAATATCTATTTTTACTGATATTCTTGATAATTGTCATTCTGACTGGAGTGAGATGAAATCTCAATGTAGTTATAATTTGCATTTTTTTAATTGCTAGAGATGTTGAACACTTTTCATATATTTGTTGATCCTTTGCATTTCTTCTTTTGAGAATTGTTTATTTCCTTTGCTCATTTATTAGTTGAATCATTTTTTTGATGTTAAGTTGGTTGAGTCCTTTATATATCCTAGATATTAACATCCAATCTGAGAGACAGGTGCAGAGATTTTTCTTCCATTCTTTAGGCTGCTTCTTCATGCTCTTAATTGTTTCCTTTGCCGTGAAGAAGTTTTTTATTTTGGTGTCATTCATTTATTTATTTCTAATTTTATGTCTTGTACTTTAGAGTCTTGTAAGAAAAGCAGTTCCTGAGCTAATATGTTGGAGTGTTGGGCCTACAATTTCTTCTAGAAGTAGCAGGGTTTCTGATCTAATTCCTAGGTCTTTGGTATACTGTGAGTTGAGTTTTCTGCAGGGTGAGTCATGGAGTTAAATTTCAATCTATTATGTATGGATTTTGAGTTTTCCCAGCACCATTTGTTAAAAGGCAATTTTTTTATCCAACATTTTTGGCAACTTTGTCTAGTTTCAGATAACTTGTATCTATGTGGGTTTGCATCTGCTTCTTCTATTCTATTCCAATGGTCTTCATGCTTATTTTGATGCCATTACCATTCTGTTTTGTTATCACAGCCCTATAGTATAATTTGAGGTCTAGTAGTGTCATGTTTTCCACTTTGCTTTCTCATTAAAGATTGCTTTAACTATTTTGGGTCTCTTACTTTTCCAAATGAATTTCATAACTGATTTTTCTATTTCTGTGAAAAACGTCATTGGAAATTTAATAGAAATTTTCATTGAACAGTATAGCACTTTTGGTAGTTTGGCCATTTAATTTGGTAACAGGCTGCCAAACTATATTCAAAAGTGTTTGTATCAGGGCTAGGGATTTAGCTCAGTTGGTAGAGTGCTTACCTCATATGCATAAGGCCCTGGGTTCAATCCTCAGCACCAGGAAAATAAAAGTATTTGCGCCATTTTGCATATATTTCATAATTTTTTCTAAGCACATGACTGTCATAAATTTTAATGGTACTCTGATAGACAGTAAGTTTATTTCACAGTATTCTACATTGAATTACTCCAAATGATTATTCTGAAACTAAGTCAGAGCAGATCTCCATCCTTCTGGAAACTCTGATAAATGTATGGTTCAAATTCCACACATAACAGCCAAGAACATCAGCCAAGAATAGTCAAAATTTTTTTCCAACTCCTTCTGTACTTCTCCATGTTATTGACTTTAAGAGCATATAGAGTTTTGTTTTGTTTTATAATGGAATATCTTTCATTTTCTATATCTATTGACATCTTGCTCATGTTTTAATGTATTATTAAAGTTTTACTGTTATTTTTTATTCTTTAAGATATAGTTAAATTGTTAATTCTGTAATAAGCCTTTTTCATATTCTAGGAAATGGAAATCATTGTTTCCATCTTGCTTCCACATATCTAGCTTCCAACTATGTCTCTCATATGTTTTATTAAATTATTAACTTTCACATACCCATTTACCTTATAATACAATAAATTCTTTTTTTTTTAATTTGTGCATTACAGTTTTACATAATTTTGGAAAATTCATTTTGACATAACTTTGCAGGCACAGAATATAATTCGTTCCAATCAGTCCCCATTACTTCCCTTTTCTGTCCTCCCTTCCCTACCTCCTTTCTCCTTTCTCTACTGTTTTTTTCTTCTCTTTATGTGTAGTTTTTTAAAATTAGTTTACTATAGATATACATAAAGGCTTCTTATTTTCCTGGTGCTGGGGATTGAACCCAGGGCCTTATGCATATGAGGTAAGCACTCTACCAACTGGGCTAAATCCCTAGCCCTGATACAAACACTTTTGAATATAGTTTGGCAGCTTGTTACCAAATTAAATGGCCAAACTACTTCATGTATATGATGATAATTGATTCAGATTTCCAGAGTTTATACATGTTGTGGTATATTCATATATGGACATGGGGTAATTTGATCAGTATCATTGTGCAATTCTTCCATTTTTTGTTTCTTCTCCCTCTTCCTCAATTCCTTTCTTCTACTCCAATAATCTCTTTTCTATTTTCATGGGATTCAACCCCACTCTCTTCTCTTTCCTCTTCATTTTAATCTAGCTTCTGTAAATGGAAGAAAACATTTGACCTTTGATTTTCTGAGTTTGGCTTATAGAATTTACCATGATGTTCTCTACCGACCTATAAATTCTTTAGGACAGGAATTCTTAAAGGCTTCTAATTGCCAGTAGTTTGCAAAATAGTATATAATATATAAAACGGTATATAGTATATAAAATTGCAAAATTGTATATAGTAGGGATCTGCCTAATATCAATTTAATTTAATTCCCTCAAAGCAGCTTCAGTTTAGAAAGAACCTCATTCTAGAAATGTGTTTTCTTTTATTTCAGACAGAATTTGCTCTGTCATAAAGTATTGTCTCACATGGCTCTTTATTACAATGATCTCTAATTTCACATCTTCAGGCAAGGTACATCTTCCTGCTTTTATTATGGATAAATATTTTAAATTATAAATATTTGATATATGTCCTTAATTATGATTTATCATGGATCATGGATTATTAGAGCTAGAAATACTTTGAAAATATTTTTTTCACAATCTAGTTTTTTAGAAAAACTTGAATGTATATGATGATAATTGATTCAGATTTCCAGAGTTTATAAATGTTGAAACTTATGTTGAATTTAATCTAAGAAAATAGAATTAGGAACCAGACTTGCTCATTGTGTCCCCCCCGTCCTTTGCACTCTTACATTGTTATAGGGCTGGGGCCTTCTAGAAAACTGAGGCAAGGGAGGGGCTTCCCTTTCAATCCTACTTCTTATGATCATTTTAGAAAGATATCAGACACGTCACTGAGAGTAACAGACCTGAATTTATTAGAAGTGATGGTGTCCCATTCCCTGTGACAAAAACACTCAGGGTCACTTCAGGGGAACTGGGCTGAGCAAAATAACCACATAAGAGACAAAAATACCTTTTTCTTTGGGGGGTCCTGTGACGGCTCTTCTGACCTTAAGGGTCTGCAGAAAGAGGGAGCAAGCAAGCGAGCAAGTGCTGACCCCTTTTATGGAGAAGAAGCCATTCAAATAAGGCAAGGGGTCAGGTTTTAAGGGGCTGATCTAGCTTCCTGCTGTCTGCTGTCTGCAAGTTGACTGACATCTAGGAAGGCCACACCCAAAGGCAGAGCAAGAGAAGGGAACACACAAAGGGAGTTTCCATGGATCATTCTATCCCAAACAGGGCAAGGGATTACATCACAAAGGAACAAAGAAACGAATGGGTGAGCATAGCTGGACCCATGGGCCTGCAAGAAGATACGCCTATACATGAAGACACATTTTGTGACATTTTGCGACTTCCAAGATGGCTTCCAAGGGCAGCCATCTAGGACCACTTTGATGTGGCCAGAGCACTAGAAGTGACTGACAGAACCTGACCAATCAGGAAAGGAAAATGCTGGTCACATAGTGTGATGGCCTCCCACAGGATGGGATGAGGAAAAGGGGACAGTCTTGGGGGGGGGGTGAGCGGGGCTCTCAGACAGGAGAGAGACAGCGTGCCTCTTTTGTCTTTCAGTTTTACTGAGATTCTCACCCAGGTCAACCTCTTGACTTTTGACTGACAGCAGGATGATATTAGACTTTCAAGTTCCTATTGCCATGATCACTCTAGGTGACTCTGGCCCATGGTAACCAATTCTAATTGGAATCTGTACAAACTTGTATTCAAGAGGGAATTATCCTTATTTCCCTGAGCTGGTAAGTGGTCTGTGAAAGGGTCTCAAAATTCTCATTTCATAGTAACTTGTATTCTTATTGGAATTATTTCAGGCCTGCATTTCTCTTGCAGATAACAGGTGATTTACTAAGGAATATAAAAAATCATGTCAACTGGAGCCAGGCCACAGATAAATTACTGTTTTTACAAAAGAAAGCATGTTGGAATCATCACAGTGGGCCCATTTCATAGAATTAGTCCCTTCAGTTCATTTTCTCACCACTCATGCCTGTCTGTTCTCTGTTAACATGACTTTGGACAGTTTAATCTTCTCTTCATTTAAAATTTAAATGTATTATTTACCTTAGGCATAAAACCCAAAATTGTATATATTTATGGGTTACCATGTCTTTTCTGAATCTCACAAGGGTGTTGTAAATATTAAATTACTATGTTATAAAAACTACATGTTCACATTGCATATGACATCTTTTATATGTCACCTCATTATTATTATACCATTCTCATTAACTATGTGAAATATTCATGATTGTCAATATTCCTTGCTACCATATCTGTGAAATCTCCTTGTGTCACATATTTTATTTAGTTTTTTGTGGAGAAGACATGATCATAGCATTTTAAAGCATATATTAAGGTTATTATTTTTTTTATTTCCATAATTCTAAAGAAGATTAGACAAGCCTATATAATCATTTAATAAACTTTGTCAATTTATTTAAGAAAATGATTTTTCCCCTCTGGTGTGTGTGTGTGTGTGTTATATTTAAAATTTGATAGAAATATTTATTTGATATCTTAGTAGAGTTTATTATTTTAGCAAACACTAGGTGGACTAAAAGAGCAAATTTGGTATTTTTATCAACAAAAATGTAGATATATTTTTACATAACTTTATATATTGTACATAACTTTATTTTTGATAGGTTAAACCATTTGATTTTACTAATATACATATAATTTCATATCTTGGCCTTTTTGCACTAAAATAAAAATAAACAAAAGCATAATTTTTACTTATACAGGTTATTCATTCATGCTACAGACTTCAATTGTATTTGAAATATTTTTACATCCATATTTTGTTCAAATGAATGGTGTTCCCCCTCTACTAAAAGGAACATCTTCAATTTAGTCACTCAAACTGTAAAACTGTTAGTCTTGACACATTCCCATTTATTCCTGTCTCCCAATCTATTATGGAATCCTCCCAATTTTTCCTCTTTTACCTGTTTTCTGTTCCTATTATTATCACCAACTTTTACATATACCTCTGCAATACCTTTCTTTACATCTTATTTTTGTCTCCCTTCTTCATTTATGTAATCTTAAATTTAAAATAGCCCTCTTAGTAGGGCTATTTTAAATTTAAGATTACATAAAATAATTCTCATGCACTCTCCTGTGACTGCTATTGGAATTAAGCCTGTTGTCTGTGTCCTGCATGGCCAGTTTTCTGGATAGTATCCACATTTAAATTCTATCATTTGTTTCTTCTTGCTCATTCTCATGCTCCTACTATGACTATTGATCTGCTTTTCCTCTATAGCTTCAGTTTAAATGTCACTTCCTCAAGGAAGTCTTCCATAACTGCTCTTTCTAACTTATACCCTTTTATCATCTCAGAATATTCTGATTTTTCCTTCATAGCATATTATAAACTTTTAAATTATACTTTTAAAATCCTTACTCCATCAAATTATAAGCTCTGTTGAAGTAAACACTAGGTCAATTTCTTTGTTTAATTTCTGTCTTTTTTATCACTATTGTACACACAACATCTTGCACAATGCTGGGAACATAGATGTTTTTAATAAATATCTTTTCAATGAACCAAAGGATAAAGGAATTCAACGATATAGGTAAAATAAATGTTCTCCAGTTAGGGATGTTCTCCAGTTTGGGATTTCTATTTGAGTAATGGGAAATTGCATACATTTCAGATTAATGCATTTTAAAAACTTAATCAAACTTCAGATATATAGATCTCTAGAACATTGTACTTCCTAAATTGATTATCCAGTAGACCTTTCCCATTTGGAAACTTTAGAAACTAAACAATGTGAAAACATTTCATGAGAAGTCAATCAGCTATGCTTTTATAGAGGTAAAGTTTAATAATTAACATGTTTATTCTACAGTACTTTATTGTATGTGGGATCTAAAATAATGGGAGCTGTGTCAAAAAATAGAGCATAAGGAAACTACTAAAATTTAATTTCTGTTCTAGAGTATTAGGTCCAGAGTATTAGCAAAGAAAGGTAACATGATAATAATAGCAATAATAATAATAATAAGATATATAATATATAATATTTTAGTTTTCCACAAATAATAAATATTACTCATAACATAAAATATTTAAAATTTATGGATCTCCTAAGACCTTAACAGACTGAACTTTCCCATTTGTTAAAATTGGTGAAAATATTTATGAGATCAATATAGTGATTACAAACACCTGCATTATGAATCTATACTACTGAAAGAGAGGGAAAAGAGACTATTTGTCTTTTATATTATTTTCATATATCATCCCCCTTATATGATATATTTAGAAATACCTATTTTCAAAGAAAATGTATTTATAAATGCAATTAAAAATATCTACCTTTTACATCATCTAGCATACTTTTAGGTTGTCATAGTAGTTTTCCAGGGCCAAATTTCAAACATTAATGCCTAATTGCTTGAATTTTCATGAAGTTTTTGTTTGTTTGTACACATTTTTTTCAATCATATTAACTTGAAAATTTTAAAATTTCGACAGTATTCTCATTATTACAGTTCTAGATATTATTGCTTTACTAGATAATTGAATTGAAATTTGGTACTACTCTAGAAGAAATTTTAAAAAAAACACTATGTTGACTTTTTTCATTTATATCTTATAATAACAAAAATAAAACATCTCACCAAACTTATCATTTATTGGCTGTTATTTAAAAAATAAGAAACAAGCTATCTTTTCCTTTTTATTTCCTTTTGTAGTAATTTCTGCCCCAATGTCAAATTACAGTCACTTGTGCAAAAGAAAAGTAATTGGATATGGATATATTTCAAATAGAGAGGATTTTAGAGAAAAAAAAAAAACAGTAGCATTCCAATAAAGCAGTGGGCAATTTTAGATGCAAAATATACTTGCTCATTCAGTTTCACAAATGAAAAAAAAAAACACTACCACCATGTTCAAATATAAATGCATATTACCAAGAGATATTATGGATGAATTTTCAGCCAAATTATAATTTAATGTAAATGGATTTTAATGTAATTTGTACTAAACTAAGTGTTCTGAAAAATACATGGGTTGAATAAAATATAGTCCTATCACATAAGGAATTTGGTATATTCTATAAAACATAATCCTTATTTTCGATGAATAATCAGATATTTTTTGAAATATTTTTATTAGTGCATTATAAACATAATATTGGGATTCATTTTGACATAATCATACATATATGGAATATAATTTGCTCCAATTCAGTCCTTATTGTTTCCTCTTTCACTCCCCTGCTCTCTTCCCTGTTACCTTTCCTCCACTGTCCTGGGCTTTCTTCTCTTTATTTATATATTTTTTTAAATTAATGTGTTATAGACATGTATAAAAGTGAGATTACTGTTTGATATTTATATAGATACACAGAACAGTTTGGTCAGTTTCATTTCACCATTCTTGCCTTTTCCTGTCCCTTCTTCCTTCCCCTCAATCAAATTCTTCTACTCCAATGATCTCTCATCTATTTTCATGAGATCCACCTCATCCCCATTTTTTCTTATTTTTGTATAGTTTCCACATATGAGAGAAAACATTTTTTACTTTCTGTGTCAAGCTTTTTTTCACTCAGTATGATGTTCTCCATTTCCATCCACGTACCAGCAAATGCCATAATTTCAATATTCTTCATGACTTAGTAAAACTTCATTGTGTATATATCACTTTTTTCTTCATTCATTCAAATGTTGACGGACATCTGGGATGATTCCACACATCTCTCTTATGAATTGTTCTCTTATAAACATCGATGTGGCTATGTCACTATAGTACGATGATATTAGATCTTATGGATATATATACAGGGGAGTGAGATAGCTGGATCATATGTTGGTTCCATTCCTGGCTTTTTGAGACATATCCGTACTACTTTCTAGAATGGTTACACCAATTTGCAGTCCAACCAACAATATATAACATTTCCCCACATCCTCACCAGCATTTATTATTATTTGTATTCTTGTTAATTGTTATTCTGATTGGGGTGAAATTAAATCTCAATGTAGTTTTAATATGCATTTTGCTGATTCCTGGAGAGATTTAATATTTATTTCATTTATTTTTTGGCCACTTGTATTTCTTTTTTTTAGAAATGCCCATTTAGTGCTTTTGCCCATTTATTAAGTAGGTTGGTTATTTATTTATTTATTTATTTATGTATTTATTTATTTTTAAGTTTCTTGAGTTCTTTATATATTCTGGATATTGATCCCCTCTCTGAGAAGCAGGTGACAAAAATCTTTCATTCTGTAGGCTCTCTCTTCATGCTCTTGTTTCTTTTGCTGTGCAGAAGCTTTTTAATTTGATGCTGTCCACATTTTGATTCTTGATTTTATTTCTTGTGTTTTGGAAATCTTGTTAAGGAAATAGGTGCCTGTACATACATACTAAGGTGTTGGGCCTACATTTTCTTCTAGTTGTTGCAGATTTTCTACTAGTCTAATACCTAAATCATTTGTCTACTTTAAATCACCTTTTGTGCAGAGTGAGAGAAAGGGATCAAGTTTAATTCTTCTACATGTGAATATCTAGTTTGACCAACATTATTTGTTTAAGGCTGTCTTCACTCCAATGTATATTTGTGGCCTCTTTGTTAACTATCAGATGACTATATCTAGGTGGATTTTTTCTATTCTATTCCATTGTTCTTCATGTTGGTTTTGGTGCCAATACCATGTTTTGTTTGTTTGCTTATTTGTTTTTTGCTTTGGTACTATAGCTCTGTAGTATAATTTCAAATCCAGTATTGTTTTGCCTACAACATTGTACTTCTTGCTCAGTGTTCTTTGGCTTATTTTTCCAAATTAATTGTAGAACAGGTTTTTTTTTTTCCAGTTCTGTGAGGAATGTCATTGGTATTTAGATGAAGACTGCATTAAACCTTTCTAATGCTTTCTAATGCTTTGGTAGTATGGTCATTTTGAAATATTCATTGTACCTATCCAAGTACATGGCAGGTAGTTCTTCTAAGGGGTTCACAATTTCTTTCTTCAGTGTTTCATAGTTTGTTTTTGTTGTTGTTGTTTATTTGGTTTTGTATACATCTTTTACCTCCTTTGTTAGATTTATTTCCAAGTATTTTTTGAGGTTATTGTAAATGGGTTAGTTTTTCTAATTTATTTTTCAGCAGATTCATCCTTGGAGTATAAGAATGCAATTGATTTATTATTATTGACCTGTATCCTGTATTTTACTGAATTAATCTATGAGCTCTAGAAACTTTTTGTGGAGTTTTTTGTTCTTCTAAATATAGGATCAGGTTATTAGCAAGCAAAGATAACATGAGCTCTACTTTCCCATTTTGTATTCCTTTTTCTCCTCTTGCCTTATTGCTCTGGCTAGAGTTTCAAGGACTATATGGAATAGGAATGGTGAAAATAAGCATCTCTTTTGTTTCCTGTTTTTAGAGAAAATGATTTTCCCCCCAATTCAGAATGATGTTGGTATTAGGTTTGTTTAATATAACTTTACAATGTTGAGGTAACTTCCTTCTATCCCTTGTTTCTCTAGTGTTGTAAACATGAATGGATAGTGAAGTTTTCAAAATAGTTTTCTGCATTATTTTCAGATAATCATTTGAGTCTTGTTGTTAACTATGTTTTATGTGGTAAATTGCATTTGTTGATTCATGATACATTACTTTTTTAAAAAATATTTACTTTTTAGTTATAAGTGGACATAATATCTTTATTATTTTATTTTTATATGGTGCTGAGGATCAAACTCAGTGCCTCACGCATGGTAGGGGAGCGCTCTACCTCTGAGCCACAGTCCCAGCCCCATGGTACATTGCTTTCTTAATGTGTTTTTGAATGTGATTTATCAATATTTTATGTCCTTGAAATCATATGAAATTAGAATATGTTACCCCTTTCCTATGTATTTTTTCTCTCCAGTACATTATCTTTAGGGATATTGGCCTGAGGTTTTCTTTCCTAGGTTTGTCTTTGGGCAAACCATTATTAATTGTAAAACTTGATAGAAAAAACTAAGACTATTATTTGAGTTCATTTAAAAGTGATTGGGAAAAGATTGTCTATTAGGACTTGAGTTCTTGACAGGGCATTTAGTACTCAGGAGGGTGAAGCATATATGCTTTCATTAGGTTGGAATAATAAGGACAAAAGAATGGTAATTTCATGAGACATTAAGGATATGCATTTGATTGCCATTGGAGAGAGGGGGATCTGAGTCATGTAAGATTTACTTTCCTTTTACTAAGTCAAATACATGTTGATTTATCCTTGAAATCCCTTGTTTTGAAGTTTTTCTATATGTGTATAATATCTCCTTGCTCCTGTATAATAGCCATTATGTTACAGATTCTTTCCTTTCCTATCACCTTTCCCAGAGCACCTGTTTGATAGAAATTATTCTATTTGTATCTTTCCTTCTGCATTTTTCAGAGTTCAAAATCTGGAACAAATTAAATTCTTTATTCATAAATCAGCTTGTTTATCGGTTAATTTAAGGGATATCCCTCATTACAAAGTAGTATAGCTTTGGCTGTTGTAATTAACATGAGATTTCTTGAGAAATATTTAGAACCAGGTCCTAAAATTGATGGATTAAAGCTCATAAGGTAGGGATTGATGAAAGCTAATTTTGAGGAAGTCGTAAACTGACATAATGAGAGGGGAAGTTGAACATCACAGAGTGCAATAGCATTGGAGTACTTAAGTCCCCATTGCCAATTTCAGAGTGTAAGTAATGAGAATGAATGTATTTCTACAAAATGATTCTGAAGTTGCCAAAGAAGTCCTCCAAATTCTTACAGAATATTAGGCAATATTTAAAGATTTCTTGTTTTATTCTTGGCTTTCTTTGAGGAAGAGGAACATCTAGTTTACAGATCCATCTCCAGTGAAAACATTTCTGATGGTTCATAAGAAATTTATTATGATGTTATTGTTACTAGTATCTGTAACTCTTTCTGATTTATACATTTGAGAAAAAAATTTGACAACTACCAACTCTACAAAGGCACCCATCATCCTGAGTTATTCTATGATATGCTGAACAGAAGAGAATTAATCAGTAGTCTGTTATACATTTTAAAGCATCAGTTGTTTACATTAACTCCAAAGAAAATAAATCTGGAAATAAATAAATCTCCAATGTTCAATTTGCTTAACCAGCAAGACTTGTATTTGATTCAGCATGACTATCACCCTTGAGGTCCTTGAAAGGGCTTACGCAGCTTCAAGTTTATTCATCCATAAGCAAGGATACAGTACAAGCAATGAATAATTTTATATCAATAACATAGTGAAAATCTTGTGACCTCTGAATATCTCTTTTTATGTCCTTTAAACGATATGAATTCAGAATGTCTCACCTCTTTCCTACATATTTTTTCTATCTAGTACATATAATAGAGTTACTAAAACACTGGCAATCCCCAGAATATATTTCACCTAGTAGGAAATTAAATTCCCTAAACAAATCAGATTAATCATAATTTGTCCTAAATTTTCTTTTATTATTCCTTTAGCATTTGAAAATTGTTTATTTCCTTTGTCTTATTTTACTTATTTTTCAAAAATTTTAATTTGTTATATATGACAGAAGAATGCATTACAATTCATATTACACATATAGAGCACAATTTTCATTTCTCTGGTTGTACACAAAGTAGAGTCACACAATTGGTATCTTCATACATGTACTTAGAGTAATGATGTCCATCTTATTCCACCATCTTTCCTACCCGCATGCTCCCTTTCTTCCCCTTTCTCCCCTTTGCCCTATATAGAGTTCAAAGGGTTCTCTCACAGGCATAGTTTTATTAATTAGAAAACAAAATTATTTGTCTGAGCATGTAGCGCAGTGGTCAGATGCTTGCCTAAGCTGTGTGAGGTTCTGAGTTCAATCTCCAGTATTACACAAGCAAAGCAAGTAAAAGAAAACAAACTTATCTTCTCCATAGTATCTCTGGTAAGGTTTGGACAGATTAAAGATGCTCAATGAGTTTTCTCATAAGAGACAAATGGTTGAGAAAAACAACATGGTAATATTAAGTGAAGTATTTATATTAAAATATAACTAAAGTACTTACTTTAACTTATGTTTTTAATAAGCATTGATAGAGACATTCAACTGTGTATATAAGTATTTTGAATGTAAATTAAATTATTTTGCTTGTAAGTCTGTATCCATAGATATGATCTTGTTTAAAAGCTTTAGGTTGCCTTCCCAAATAACTTTTCTCTCTTAGAGATCAATATCTACTCAAATTTTAGTTTGATCTAAATGCATAAGTAAATTTGAAAATTCTTCATTACCACATAGAGTTGAGGCAGAGAATTGGATTACCACCAAATACTTCACTTAATATTACCATGTTGTTTTCTCAACTTTCCCAGCAAATCTGCTTTTTCACATGTACTGTACATTTTCCATTACCAGAGTAGTTATTAGCAACTGTTTATCAGGTAAAAATGTTTACTAGCAAAAACTTTGGAGTATTATTCCATTATACCAACCAGTTGTTTCTTATGAAGAAACTCATTGAGCATCTTTAATCTGTCCAAACCTTACCAGAGGTACCATGGAGAAGATAAGTTTGTTTTCTTTTACTTGCTTTTCTTGTGTATTACTGGAGATTGAACTGAGAACCTCACACAGCCTATGCAAGCATTCTACCACTGAGCTATATGCTCAGACAAATAATTTTGTTTTCTAATTAATAAAACTATGCCTGTGAGAGAACACTGATAGCAACCATACTTAAAAATTATATCCTGCTATAATTTAGACTGGCCTGTTTCCACACTATTCCTCCCTGACTTGATTCTCCAGTAGAACAAACTGTAAACTTTTAAATGCATCAGATTACATCAGTCTTTCCTGAGTAATGCCAGCTTACTGAAGAAGATTATTCCCTACATTGTTTATTTGGGTTAACAAGTGGGTCCAGCAAACCAACTCCAGTTCACAAGCCTCCAGATTCCTCTCAGCTCTTAATTTCCAGAGTTGATGTGCAGGCCACATACAACACCAAGTACACATGGTATGAAAGTACTTTAAGTAGGCTTTGTGTGCACAGAACTATTGTGTCTCTTAGAAACTTGCAGTTTGGGTGTATTCAAATTCTGGGTGAAGTTCAGCCTGAATGTTCCAAGAGCTTCCCATAAATGGTGAATTTTCAGGAGCAAATCATCTGAGATATGGGATCATGATGTACTTCCTTATGCACATTCTTGGGCCTGGTTTCAATTTTCTTAATATTTGTTTCTATTCAATCCCACCCTCCACCACATCTGGTGAATTAAAAGAGCCTTAGTGTAGGGACACCAGTGATAATGTTTAAGTGATGTCATTCTGAAACAAATTATGCATATTTAAGCTATAGCTGCTGCCACAGAATATATCAGCTTAGGTCAAGCTAGGATTTCTCTTAAGGCTTCAAATGCAATAATAAACAAGCAAAAAAGATCCATGTGATACATGTAAACCTAGTATTCTGGCACTCATCAAAGGACATATTGGTAACAAATGATCTCCATATAACTCTCAGGTATATCTTGTACCTTCATTTATAGAAAAGCCAAATCTGGGCACTTTTCCAGCATTGACCATGACTCGGTGCTACATCTGAAAAGAGCATCTGGGAGGGTTATACTTTGGTCTACAACATTTTCTCGCAGGAAAATATCATCATATTTTCTTGAAGTCCTTGTTTATGTGTTATCTATTCCATATTCTACATTTTCCACACTGCTTATTTACTTATCACTATTCTTAACACTGATTCAGTCTTTAAAGTTATGTTTGTTGATTCTAATCTCTTTTCCACCTAAGGTACTGCTGTTTCTTTTTTTGCCAGGCTTTTCCCTTTTCCATTCCCAGGAAAAATATCTAGGTTTCAAAATTTGGCAAGAAGTGGTGTGAAGTTGATTGTCAATTCCTAGAATCAAGAGAGTAGATGAAACTATAAAAGTTTAAAAGACAAAGACTTAAACAAATATTCCTTGAACTAAAGTTTGGAAACTGCCTACAAAAGGAGGAATAAAGGAGAAAAATGAATCAAATAATGAAGTAACATGAACAATTAGCCTGAAGGACATCCTATTAATGCCAAAAAAAGGGCATAATGACACAGATGAATAAAAGCAATCATATGTGTGGATAAAATTCTCTTTGTAATTTTTGAGAGCCTTCCTGACTTAATAATTTTATGTGCTAATATACATGTATTCTTCTATGAATTATTTTACTAAATTTAGGCAGTTGTACAACAATTACAACATAGGTCTGTACATTTCATTTCATCATTGCAAATGTTTGTTCATGCCCACTTGCACTCAATACTCTCTCTACAGTTCTAGGCAGTCATTTCATTGATTAAAACTTTTTCTTGTCTACAAATTTAAAAATATGAAATAATATTATATTACTCAGCTTTCTGCCTTGTGCCAAATTTCTAAGAAAAATAAACTTTAAAAAGTAGAAAGATTTATTTTGGTCCCAAGTTTCAGAGGTTTCAGTCTATGTTCACTTGGCTTTGTTGCCTTTGGGCTTGAGATGAGGCATAACATCATAGTGGACAGCATGTGGCAGAGAGCTCTCTGCTCACCTTGTGGCAAACAAGAAGCAAAAATAGACTGGCAGTGGGCTAAGATACCAATAGC
This sequence comes from Ictidomys tridecemlineatus, assembly GCF_052094955.1. Classification (NCBI taxonomy): domain Eukaryota; kingdom Metazoa; phylum Chordata; class Mammalia; order Rodentia; family Sciuridae; genus Ictidomys; species Ictidomys tridecemlineatus. The sequence continues at coordinate 65,687,436 of NC_135477.1, forward strand.
CCCCATAAGGTCACACCCCAGTGACTTTCCTTTCTTTCACCAGACACTACCTCCTGAAGGTTCACCCATTTCCCAACAGCACCATAAGCTGGTGGCCAAGTATTTAGCATATGTGCCTTTGGGGAATATCTAAGATAAAAATCATCATACATATTACATGTAGTTTTCTTTTTTTCTCTCATTTTTTAATGTTTTTTTTTACATAGCATAATGTTTATATGGCTAATCTACATACTGCACCATCATGAATCAATCCTACATTTCTGTTTATTTGAATTATGAAATAATATTCCAATATATAAAAATACACATTTGGTTATCTGTTCATCAATTGATAGATATTTAGTTGTTTCTAGTTTTGGAGAGTATGAATAATATGGCTAAGAATATTCTGTTCAAATCTCTTTATAGACAAATTTTAAAAAAATATTGTTTTAATTATATTTACAAGAAACTGTGTGATAATTTGACATGTATACATCATATAATGATCATATATTTTTTCCTATGGCTATATATAAATACCTAGAAGGAGACTTACTAGGTTTTATTGTAAGCATATTTGCTTAAGGGTTCTCTCTCTCTCTCTCTCTCTCTCTCTCTCTCTCTCTCTCTCTCTCTCTCTCTCTCTCTCTCTCTCTCCCAAGTGCTAAGCATCAAACTCAGGGCTTGTGTGTGCCAGGCGAGTGCTCTACCACTAAATTTCAACCCTGTCATATGCTTAAGTCTTTTTAAAGAAACTACCAGATTACTTTTTACTGCCATTAAACCATTTTAATTTTTAATAATAGACTCATTGGCACTTAGTATTTTCACTTTCCATATTAAATCTACCATAGTGGTGCTTAGTAGTATCTCATGTTTTTAATGTGCATTTTCCTAATAACTAATGTCATTATAACATTTTCATGAGCTTATTAGTCGTCTAGTAAATATCTGTTCAAATCCTTTGCCTATTTTAAACAAGTTGTATTGTTTTCTTAGTATTGACTTTAAAGGGCTTTTTATAGATTATAAACACAAATCCTTTATCAGAGGTAAAATTTTCTCAATTTTAACAGCCAGTGATTTTAACTAATTTTTATGTGATATACCCAATCACCATTGCCAAAGTTCTGTCTCCAATATGCTTCTCTTTGCCACTGTAAAAAATGGATGTTAGTGAGGTTGTAGTGGTGGGTCCAGATATGTAGTATAAAAGAAGGAATAGAATTATGAATTTTGAAATTAGACTATCCAATGATGAAGTAGATGAAAACAAAAAAAGCAAAAAATAAATATATTTTATTAATAGGATCAAAAATGCTGTTTGTTTTTTCTCATTCTAACTTAGTCCTTTTGTGTTTCATTTATAAGTTATAGAGTTTTTGCATAACTACTATGTTAATGTTTTCATTTTATGACTATATTTTACATTAAGTAATAAAATACACATCTAATAAAATCATAAAAAATAGCATGTTGGTATACTAATTCTTTGTTGAATTAAAATAAAGTAACTACTGTTTAAGAAAATATAAATATCACAAATTTTTTAATGTAAAGGCAATTCTGCAACCTGTTACACGAAACTTGAAGAATTGTTTTTCTTATACTTTTACAAATAGACCAGACAAATAAATAAATAAATATCCCGAAAAATCTGCCTTAGTAAATGTAAAATACAAAATAATAGGAATCATCATGACATACTTGGAAGCAGATGGAAGTGAATTGTGCAAACAGTGCAATCTTTTTTTTTCCCCTACTGTGGTAGAAAATCAAATCAAAAAAATCCAGACAAGATCTGAGATTCTGAGAAGACCAAACAGTGTCTCCTCAATGATTATGCCTTCAGAAAACCCCTACTCCAGCTCTCTATCACTCCCTTTAAATTCTCTAGGTGAAATGCACTTGAAGTTAGAACACAAATAAATTCCTTAGACTGTCTTATGCTTAGATTCTAAAAGACTACCCAACTTAGTCAACAAATATTTAGAGTATGAGGTTTCTATAACCAAAGAGGTTTTGTCATTAAAAATTCAAAATGTGTTTCTATATAAATCAGAAAATCTCATACCAGCAGAAACCTGTGATGTGAAAGTAGCCTATTTTTACCACAGAAAACAATATGGCTCCCATTCTTTAATGTTTGATTTTATTATTTATACTGTTGACGAAAACTTTTCTGTCTCCACATCTAGTTTGTCATCTAAATCAGGTATGAAATGTTGTGGTTTATATTTTGGATACCAGCAGAATTTAACCATAATTTTCATCATATATAAGAACCATTAAAAATAACTGACCCAGCTGGGGCAGTGATGCATGCCTGTAGTCCTAGTGGTTCAGGAGGCTGAGTCAGGAGAATTGAAAGTTCAAAGCTAGCTTCAGCAATTTACTGAGGCCCTAAGCAACTTAGTGAGGCCCTATCTCAAAATAAATAAATATATAAGTAGATAGATAGATATATACAATAAAATGATAATTGATCTCTACTTTTAATTTTTTTCTCTTGCATCCCTTTTTTCTAAAATTGTACTAACCTCCCCAGGTTTCCCTGCCCTCCATAAATATACACACAACACAGACTCACACACATACACACACAGAAAAAAAAAACACAAAAGGAAATAACACAGACAACCATACATAGTAAGTATCAAATATAAGTTAATTCTTTCTTTTTTTTTTTTTTTAGCTCTGCTGTAGTGTTTTCTAAACTCTCTTAGCACAACCAGCAAAAACTCTTAATCAGCTTGTCTCAACTGAGCTCAGCAACTTCATTGCATGCTAGTCTTTTTCTAGTTCATCGTGTTTCGCATCCATGAGAATGTTTTAGCAGAACTTTGTGTTGCATAACATCAGGGATTTTTTTTTTTTTGAGAAATGCTTCATTAGATGATTTCATCACTGTGCAAACACATACATACATATGCAAACTGAGATATAAAGGTCCATTACTCAATGTGGCATTCAGAGACAACATAAACAAGTCATTTGAAGCTGCTGCTGCTGGCATATCATGACAAACTGTTGTATAGTAAATGTTTTTATTAGTAGATGAAGTATACTCTAAAACAATGATGACAAGGATAGCATGTAAAATAAACATAACCCAGTAACAGTTACTCATTACTATTTTCAAGTGTTAGGAACTGAGCACAATCATGTATGCTATACTTTTATAGTGCGGGTAGCGCAGAGTGTTGTTTACACAAGCACTGCCCCCAACATATGAGTAATGCATTGCATTTCAAAGTTACAATGCCTACAACTTTACTAGGTGATGGGAATTTTTCAGCTCCATTATAATCTCGTGAAGGCACTGCTGTATGTGCAATCTGTTGTTGTTCAAGACGCCGTTATATAGCACAGGGCTGTATTTCATTCACATATGCCCTTCCTTTTTCCATAAAATGCTCTTAATCTATTTTCTTCAGTCATAGTCTCATCTTCCAAATTCTATCTTAACTGTAACCTATGCCAGAAAGGCTTTCATGTTTATCCTATCACCCACTCAATGTTCCTTGGGCTCATTTTTTAATTGCATTTGTCATAACATGTCAATATGGATTTCTTTGTTTATTATTGAAAAATCTCTCTCATCTGGCAGTAAGTTGCAAAAAACCAGAGAGCCCAGTATAATTTACAAATTTTAGCTTACACTTCACTCCTACTGTGTTGCCTGGGAACACTGTACATGATCATTAATTATTTTAAAACAAATGTTTTTCTACATATTTTTCCAAGAATTATGTTATCTGGCATTAATAACAAGTGGTCTCAGTAGTTTACTTCTATAACACTTTTCTTTGGAAAGATTGCAATATTTTTCAGGCTTTTTACAACTGAGATTTACAAGTTATAGCATAACATCAATTCAAAGTGCATATTGCACATTTAACATCTTTGTGAAAAGAATCAAACTTGAGCATTCATGGTCCTATCTTATTCTAAATATGTCAAATACTACTCAAGTGGTGCTGTTTTTCCCCCTGTCATTTTGATTCAAATATTCAACCTGAATAATTAGAGATTTTTAAAAAATGTTTTAAAAAATATATTTTTAAAAGTGCTCGATTTTAAAATATAGATAATTCTTTAATTCAGAAGTCAAACAGAGAAAATGGTATAGAGAAATGTTTAATTACTTTATTATCACTCATTTAATGATTCATTATAATGTGGGGGGCTACCAGGGATTGAACTTAGAGGCATTCGACCACTGAGGCACATCCCCAGCACTATTTTGCCTTTTATATGGAGACAGAGTCTCACTGAGTTGCTTAGCCTCTCACTTTTGCTGAGACTGGCTTTGAACTTGCAATCCTCCTGCACCAGCCTCCCAAACTACTGGGACAACAGGCATCATTATGATTTTTACACAAAAGCCACACCACTATCTTCATTTTAAGATCTTTGCCCATTGTATGAATAATCATACATTAATCAAAGAGGGCATGTTAGTCAGCTTTGATAATACCCCACAAGAACAACTTAAAGAGGAAGAAAAGTTTACTTTGACTCAAAGTTTTAGAGGATTCTGTCCATGGCAGATTGTCTCAGAGGCAGAAACTTCATGGTGGAAGAACATGGCTGAGGAGAGCTCTCCTCACCTCATGGCTTCCAGGAAGGAGAGAGACAGAGAGAAAGAGAGAGAGAGAGAGAGAGAGAGAGAGAGAGAGAGAGAGAGAGAGAGAGAGAGAGAGAGAGAGAGGTGTGTGTGTGTGTGTGTAAGGGGGAAGATATACCTTTTCAAGACATACCTGAATTGACCTACTTACTCAAACTAGGTCCCACATCCTAGTAGTCCATTCTGCTATCAATTGATTAATTCATCAGTGAGATCAAAGCCCTCATCATCCTATCATTGCTGAAAGCGCCTCCTGTGAACCTTGCTGCACTGGGGACCAAGCTTTTGGACCATGGGTTTTTTTGCGTGGGATCCCAAATCAAAATTATAACAGATGGTTTGACATATAAGTGATCACATGGCACCACATACCAAGATCTCAAATCATAATGTTCCCTTCAGAAACAGTCATAAAGCAAAATAAGAAGAATAAACAATCGTTAAATTCTTTTTCTACAATTGTATTTTTGTGGTTGAAGTGACATAATTTCAAGTTAAATTAGCATTTGAAATTAAATTTTGATTCATATATATATATCAAGAAACTTCAGTAGTAAACTTAGCTTCTGGAATAAATGAAAACCATGTCATCAATTATATTCTTCCTGTTTGCTGGCACTGTTTTATTTCATGAGAACCTTTGATTTAGTTACATGAAGACAAGAGGAGCAGCGGAAACTGGCATTGGTCAGCTATTGAGTTGCAGTTGAATTAAACCCTCACCATAGTTTAGCTGCAAAATTAGCATCTAAATACAGAAGGAAAAGTCTACTGCTTAGTAATATTGAGGATTAAAGAAGTGCCTTGACTTGCATGAAATACATTATTATTAGTCAGGTGTTCAGAGTCAGAGTCTCAGCTCTCTTTTCCAACCTTGGACTATCATTGATTTCTTCAAAAGTATGTTGATTCTTAACCCATATTTTATTATTTAGCAGTAAGAGACTGAAAATAGTATAAATCTATTTAACTAACCTAAAAATATACACAAGAGTTAATAACTAGAATCAACAAATGGGACTTACTCAAACTAAAAAGTTTTTTCTCAGCAAAAGAAACAATAAGAGAGGTAAATAGGGAGCCTACATCCTAGGAACAAATCTTTACTCCTCACACTTCAGATAAAACCATAATATCCAGAGTATACAAAGAACTCAAAACATTAGACAAAAAGACAACAAATAACCCAATCAACAAATGGGCCAAGGATCTGAACAGACACTTCTCAGAGGAGGACATACAATCAATCAACAAGTACATGAAAAAATGCTCACCATCTCTAGCAGTCAGAGAAATGCAAAACAAAACCACCCTAAGATACCATCTCACTCCAGTAAGATTGGCAGCCATTCTGAAGTCAAACAACAACAAGTGCTGGCGAGGATGTGGGGAAAAGGGTACACTTGTACACTGCTGGTGGGACTGCAAATTGGTGCAGCCAATTTGGAAAGCAGTATGGAGATTTCTTGGAAAGCTGGGAATGGAACCACCATTTGAACCAGCTATTCCCCTTCTCGGTCTATTCCCTAAAGACCTAAAAAGAGCATGCTACAGGGACACTGCTACATCAATGTTCATAGCAGCACAATTCACAATAGCAAGACTGTGGAACCAACCTAGATGCCCTTCAATAGACGAATGGATAAAAAAAAATGTGGCATTTATACACAATGGAGTATTACTCTGCATTAAAAAAAGACAAAATCATAAAAATAGAATTCATTGGTTTTTTTCCTAATCTTTCCACATGCTAATAGTTTCTGAGGAGCTAATCGTTTTCCCTGAATGTGATACCTTATCTGTGGTTGACTGGCTCTGCAATTTTAGGGGTATTTCTCTTGCCTGTGCTTCACAGCTTTGTGCAGTATTTACAGCACCTCCCAGATGGGTGTCTTTCTCAATTTAATTATCATCCAGCTTATCTTCCCTTCCAACCTCATTTATGAAAATGTTAAATAAGACCAGCCATAATATCCATGTCCCTGAAGCACACTCCTCAACACCTCTTCTTAACTTGATGTGTTGCCATTTATCATTAAATTCTTTTAGCCAATTTAAGTCCCAGGAAGAATGTTAATATTGAATCCAATTTGAGCTAAATTTTAATTAAGATTTCCTGAGACATTTTGCTTAAGTGATTTACTATAATCAGAATTGATATCTCCTCTCCTACCCCCACCCTCTAATTATCTAACTTTATCCACACACAAAAGAGAACGAATTTATCTGACTTGAACAGTGCTTCATAAATATACATCATTCATTTTGGCTGTTTCTATGAATAGTTTCCTTCTTTGTTGCCTGAAGGTCTATGTCTGTCATTCTCATGTATGTCACAGAATCATTTAATGAAATGTCTTTCCTTCTGGCAGCCACATCTGTCTACCCTAAAGTATCCAGCCACAGGATTTAGCTGTATGAATGCCAGTCTCTCAAATTTCCTTTTATCTTCCAAGTATTTTTGTTATTGATATTTCTGTGTACAATATCAAGCTAAATGCAACTGCAGTAAATTCAGAAATAGAACATATCCCACCTATCCATGTAATCCTCATAGAGTGTTGTAGAAGAAAAACTTTGTTTAGATTTCTGGAGAATGTTAAAACTGAACCTTCAAATGGGTCATTCATTACTATGAAGTGAAACTGAAGTGAAGTTTCAAGGTACATGTGGACATTCACAGGGTATCAAGAAAGCAGTGTGTCCCAGAGGACTTGTCAGATTCCCAATGGAGTCTGTGAGCTATAAAAAGCTCCTGACATTATAGAAGTAAAACATGGGATTAGAGTCACATGAGAAAATGTAATTAAATAAGGAAAAGATTTCTACTATGTATTAAAGTTGTGTATGTTTTCCTTATAGGAAACATAGAAATAGACATAGAAACATTTTGTCTTCTTCCATGTTTAAATCTCATCTATTTTCTTCCTCATGCAAATTTTGGTATGAAGAAAACATAAAGTTCTGTGAATGTTTGTAAAATGCATATTATAATACTTCCCACTAGAATCCATTTCTATTCTTTTTCTTTCTTTAGTTTGTATATATGTATCAGGAAATCAAGGATCCTTGTCTATAATAACAATTATTCTTTAATGTTGTTTTATAGGATTAATAAAAGTTATTTTCTTGTCATATAGTAACCCAAATATACTGTTTTATTAGATACTCTTTGCCTCAAAATGACTATAAATAGGTGCATATTAGCTCTACGTGTGTTTAGATGCTTATACAATATCAATTCAGGGGGTCTGAATATTTTTATTTACTCAAAAAATTATATCTGGAGTTGCATTAACTTTTATTTTCTGCAATTAAAGGAACACTAGTTTATTTTCTATACTGCAATTCTGGAAACCTTATCAGTCTTTCACACATCAGTGTCAGCAAGATTATAAGGCAGGAATACATTATGATGGAAAAAAGTGAGAGCAAAAGGAAAGATGGCAGTAATAAAGAGCACTTTGCCATTTTTCCCCTGATCTCAGAATTCAGAAATATGTATTTATGTATCAACAACAGGAAGTGAGAAAAAATATTAAATTTTCTACAGGATATTGGATTTTATGTTAGGAATTTCCTTTGTTTTATTTATTTAACATAAAAATAGTCTTCAAGATTCAAAGGTTTTCTTAAAAAAGAAGAAAACCTTTTTGCAACTGTGATTTTTTTCAGTATCCTAATAGAACACAGGAGCCTCAAATCAACAAAACAAGAGCATATATGCCAAGAAAAGTTTCTTCACTTATATTTTGTCTTTGAAAACAAGCTCCTTGTGGTTTGGGGGAGGAAAAAAATAACACAATGGTGAAAAGTTGAATCCCAAGAGGATTTATGTTGTGATTTTCAATTCCAGCTCACTGCAGTCGACGCAGATGAAGGGTCAAATGGGGAGATCACATATGAGATCCTGGTTGGGGCTCAGGGAGACTTCATCATCAATAAAACAACAGGGCTTATCACCATCGCTCCGGGGGTGGAATTGATAGTCGGGAGGACTTATGCGCTCACGGTCCAAGCATCGGATAATGCTCCTCCTGCAGAGAGAAGGTAATTTATATTAGAGCCAATGCAGTCTTTTTGCTGCTCATGTTTAACCCTATAATTAAATTTAAGAGGCTCGGCAAATATTCTTTTATCCTGTAAACATCCAAATTAGAACAGAAAATATCAGAGCATTCTCAGGAACTGCGTATTCTTATTGGTTAAATTTTGGGAAGAGGACATTAAAATTAATATTAAACCACAAAATTATTAACTATGATCTCACAGATGAAGGAGGAAGGTCTCTGTTCTAAAGAAGAACTGGAAGATATCAGAGGCATGTTTCCAATTTATTACTCAAAAACAAGGTTGCTGACAGTGAAAGACTCTTTTCTTCAAAGAGCTTCACAGATTGTCAGAAGCACATTATTGTCAGGATTTTGAAACCACCTCTCAGTGAGTAATTATTAAAATTTATACATAAAATATAAATGTAAATAAATATATATATATATATTACATATATATTACATACTACAGACATGCACACACACACACACACAGAAGTTTAAAATTTTACTACTACAACTATATTCTTTTAGTTCCCCATTTGAGATACCTCTTAATAATGAATTATTTCCAAATTTTTAATAGACATTTCAAAAAATATTAATGAATATGAATATAATCTTACACTTTGCTGGATTATTTATCTTTCACAATTTGTCAGTTTTTGGTTTGTGTTTTCATATGAATTCTGGATAAACTCCTCAAATTTTTTCACAGCTATTTATATTTTTTCAGATGTATGTGATTCTGTTTAAGAAGGCAACTTTCCATGCATTTTTATTTCATTCTTTTATACTGATAATAGAGAAGTAAATAAATTGAACATGTATCACTTTAATGAATATGTACAAGTATATAAATAAATTCCCAGTGGAAATTTTAAATTTTCTTGATAACTGCCATGTTACCAGCTATAAAACTTATAGTCTAAAATTTCAACAACAAAGTCTAAAAATGATATTCTATACAATTTCTCTAGTTGTTATTAAGCATTTATTTTTAAACATTTGTTATTCATATTGTCCCTATTCAATAGGTAATATATAGTATCTATTTTTATCCATGTGAGTATATTTCCAATGTTAAACTGCCAACTCTACTACATTTGCTATGAATTCTGGATTCATAAAATTTTGTTTGTTTTTCTATTGGTATGTTAAGCCCAGCTTACAATTAATCTATATTTTCTAATATTGCTTTTGGGGATTACAATTGTTAGTGTAGGTATAATTGCTTTCAAGCCTTTGTTGCATTTGGGAATTATTCTAGTTTTCAGTAGATGTATTGATGCTGCCACATTTTTTCAGACAATTATCCTGTTGTCCCAACACAATATATCGTATAGTTCATTTCTTCACTAACTTGTAGTTCCATTGATTATATCATAATTGTAACATATATTCCTTATGTATTTGGATTCGGGTCTATTCTATTTCATTATTCATTTATTTTTCATGAGCTATCATCATATAAGACTTCACTTCTGTCCTGATGGACAGTTTTGAAGGGGACTGTAGGCATAGAATTTATATACAAAACCACCATTGGAAGATTTTAGGAAAAAAGTTTCTGATACTTACACCAAACATCTAGCAAGAATGGAGATGAAATTTTCATAAATATAAATAAACCTCAGGTGTTTGATTAAGGTGACTTGGCAATGGTATTGTCAAAATAGCACACATGATTTAAGGACATGAATTCAATTTTGGGCACACTAATTTTGGATGTAGCCATTGTTAATATACCAGAAAAGCAAATAGGTATAGATGCCTAAAATGATAAAATGATTAAATGCTATTTCTTAAAAGAAAAAGTGTAATATTTTTATATATTGAATAGTTATGGAATTTAAAATAAGTGTAAAATGAAATTTGAATCAATTTCAAATAATAGCTTAATTGAAGATAAGTTATTCTAAGAGGAATTAAAGATTATTAATAACACTGAGTATGCAGTAAGGCTAAACATGCTATCATTTTACATACGTAATTTCTAATTTTAATAACATTGTGAATGTTTGTATAATTATATTTAGTTTTGAGTCTAGAAATCTGAGATTGAAATAGGATAATTTACTTTACTAAACACTCCATCTAGCAACCTCTAGCTCTGCAATAAGCAAGTAATAGAGCTAGAACTTGAACTGAGATATGTTGGATTCAAAAACTTTCTCCTCCCACTCTCTTCTATATCCATAAACTCTGTGGTTATTATTTTAGAGAAAAGGTACTACAATTGGTTATTAGCAACAAAGTAATTCTAATAAAAAGAACAAATTTACCTTTATTTTACTTGAAGCTTCAATAAAGTCCTTTCATATTCATCAATTTATTTTAAATTTTAATTTTTCTCCATCAAACACAGTGCTGTGTCAAATGTTTCTGATCTGAGCTATATATTCCAATATGTTACGATTACTATGACTGATTACTATGTTTTTATTTGTTTTGTAATTGGGAGTTGAACTCAGTGGTGCTTTACCACTGAGCTACATCCCTAGTACCTTTTATTTTATTTATTTTGAAATAATAATAATAATAATATAATAATAATTCAGGTGTCTTACTGTGATGCAGAAGTCTCGGGAAGTTGCTTAAGCTGGCCTCAAACTTGAGATCCTTCTTCTTCAGCCTCTTCCATCACTGGGACATACACCACTGCATGTGGCTAAATGAAAAGTTTTAAATTATTATTTTTTTGAATAGAGTAGGTGGCCTCTTTTGTGAAGATTGTTTCAAAACTCCCTACTGACTTCCTGAAACCTCAGGTTGGGCCAAATCCTATATATGCTATGTTTTCCTTCCACTATATGCATAATTACATATTTTTATAATACAAAATGTATTATAAGAAAATTTAATTAGTAATTTAAACACATAAAATATCAACAATAATATGAATAATAATAAATAATAAAATAGAAAAATATCACACTGAAATAAAATTGTCAGCATCAGTACTCTTACACTTTGGGGCCATTATCAATCAAAATAGGGGTTATTTTGGGCTGGGGTTGTGGCTCAGCAGTAGAGGGCTGGTCTTGCATGTGTATGGCACTGGGTTCAATCCTCAGAACCACTTAAAACTAAGTAAAAAAAAATAAAGATATTTTTTAAAAATACGGGTTATTTCAACACAGTCATTGCAGTTCCAAATGTCCATGTGATAACTAAGATGGCAACTAAACAACTGATGGGTAGGGAGCATATACTCTGTGGATATGCTGGACAAAGGCATGACTAATATCACACAAACAATGGAAAGGGATGATATAAGAGTTCATCATGCTATTCGGAATGGCTTGCGATTTAAATCTTAGGAATTGTTTATGTCTAGAATTACCATGTAAAATTTTTGGACTGTGGTTGTCTGTGAGCAACTGAAAAAAACAGAAAGCAAAAAAACACAGATAAGGGGGACAACTGTATTTTATGAATGAGATTTCATAATCCTCAGCTTGCTCAGTTCCTATTTGCAAGTTGTGATCACCTCTTTGCCTGAATAAGCTGTTACCTGTATTGATCAGTACAAGAGTAGATTGTACCTGAGTAAAATTGTATTCCTCTCTGGGAAACAAAGGGCTGCCTTCAGAATCTAATTGCTATGTCTTTTCACTGATACCAGGCATAGTTGACCTAACCACTCTTTTTCTTTTTTTAAGAAAATGGGTTGGATACTAAAGAATCACCTTATAGCATGTGGTCAAACGTCAGGTGGGAGCTGCAGAGAGTAAAATCCATATACCTTCATTTCACTTGCTGGGATAATGTCCTGTGCATTGCAGGATAATGACACTTGCAGTTTCTCTGGAGGGAAATGAATCCTTCAAATTGAGTTGATGAATGAACTGTGTTGTGAGGTTTTGCTTTTTGTTTGCTTTATGAAGAAGATGCTATTTTAAAATTTTTAAATTATGAACATAAAAATATAGGTTACGATATACTTCATAGATTGACCCAGACAGCCACAGTATTAGCTAAATATAATTAAATAAAAGCATCAAAAACAATAGTAGCAGTGTTCAAAATTTGAGAAATTTCCATATTAGTTTTCTTTCAGATTGGTAACTTCAATTTAGAAATTTAAATAACATTGAGTCTCAAAATATCCAAGATGAAATTACTGTTTATGTGTCTGTTATTTCAGTTCGGTAAAGGATCTAAAGATTCAAAGTGAGAAAAGAAATAGTCTATAATTGACTTTTTTGGTGCTCATTTGTTTTAGGCTTTGATGAGAAGATGAGTAGAGACAAAAGGTAAAAGCTAACAGAAGTCATAAAACATTCTGGGGTACTGTTAACACTAATCGCGTCTCTAACTCACCTTCTTAGTATATAATCCAGTTAAATTGAATAAATATTTATTAAGTTCTGGTGTGAATAAAGCACAACTGCTAGGTATTTATGAATATATAAGAAAAAATAAAAGGCCCTGCTCCTAAACAGCTTCTAATATTTATTGTAAAATGATGGTTTGATAGAGAACGAATCATTTTCCCCACTTAATTCTTGGAGTCCAAGGCTATATATAAATAACTACATATAAATAATCTATTCTCCAATTGAATAATTTTCCATTGTGAATATATAGTCTTTAAATAACTTTATGTGTTATATTTAACATTAATGAAGACATGATAAATAAATACTGATTTATTTTAACAAAAATTTACTTTGTTTGCACAAGTCCTAGTCTCTTGGGTAGGCACTGGAAATAGAGGTAACATGAGACCTCTGCCCTCATAGCACTCAGAAGATGGCAGAAGAGAATGTCAGACTCACACATAAAGGGGTAGTAATAGAATATCCATCTAGGGGAAAAAAGAGCAAGATATTGGAGATACAGGAAAGCAATGCTGTGGGAACAGGAATGGTTTGACACATTTGATCATATCATTGACCTGCTTAAAATTTGTCAACCATTCCCCATTACCAAGATGAAGTTTGATTTAACACTATTTGCAATCTCCAATCAGAACTCCAACTGCTGTTCCATGTATAACCATATTTTTAGCTTTATAAAACTTATAGTTTTCTAGTTTATTTCTCTGTGAATTTGCACATATTTTTCCTGTCCGTAATGCCCTACTGTTTTTACATGTAAATACATTTTACATTTTAAAATTCTGCCCCTTAATTTCCCTTAAGAGTTTATCTTTGACCTCTTATGTTGGTTTTAAATCTGAGGTCTACTGTGGATTGCTATTTGTACTTTCAAAATAGTAGAATAGAATCAATGAGCATTGAACTATAAGTATAGCTTTTCTAGGACCATGTTCGTGAGAAAGGAAAAAAATTTCTTTAAGTCTATTGAGGAACGCAATATAAACACCTATAATCTTTGTCATAGAAACAACATGGTTGAAATGTAGAGTTACAAATAGACATAACACATGTTGACATATTTAATAGAAAATTGTATAGAAAATAGCATATATTGTACAATCCTCTAAATGCCAGCAACATTCTCTTGTTACTGATTATTATTGTAATATGACAAAAGTTTGACTTTAATTTGTACCATTTCCCAAGTTAAAGCAACGTAGGTCCATCCTTACACCTCCCCTTTATTCATGTTTTATTTTATTTATTTTATTCTTAAAAGAGTTATGTTTGGGGCTGGAGTTGTGGCTCAATGATGAAGCTCTTGCCTGGCATGTGTGAGGCCCTGGGGTCAATCCTCAGCACCACATATAAATAAATAAATAAATAAATAAATAAATAAATAAATAAATAAATAAAAAGATCTATTGACAACTAAAATATTTTTTAAAAATAGTTGCTTTTGATGATGTTTCATTCCTGGTATAAATAAGTAAAAATTGTGATTTCATAGTCTGAACCCAAGACTTGAAATAATTTATGTCATCATGTGACATAAACATGATGGTTTGTTAAAAACCAAGAATGTCTTATATTCACACACATCAGATGAGTAAAAATTCTCCAGTGTATTTCCTAAATTTGTTCTTCTGAGATGAAAGGAAAAAGGGCAAGCAAAGTCTGAATGTTAAAATCTTGCTTTTTTGGTTTATCTGTTTTTGCTAATTAACTTTGTAAACTTAATTCAGTGACTTATTATTTCTGATTTTTAAATGACCTTTATAAAACTATCTGCCCAAATTTGATGATGTAAAGTCTTTAAAATCACAAGATTACTTGAGAAATGCATTACCTCTTTTGTTCTTCTTTGACCTTTAATACCAAACGTGAAAGAATAGAGTATAATGGTTTTCGTGTTTGGAAACAGAGATTTATATACATCAAACCAGCTTTATACAAAATAAAATTTGGTTATATAAATGTTCAGTTTTATGTATTTAGAACTGTGAATAAAATGTAAACATGAAATACATAAAATATTATTTACTTAGTATATCATTTATGTGTTTAAATGATGCTGTTGAAATACTACTATTTATTACAACATGAATGTTATCATTTTCTTGTTAATACTGTTGGTTTTCAATTTAGAAAAGCTAACTCTGACACTCTGTTGACATCAGTAATAAAAAGAAGATATCATTTTAAAAGTCAATAACTCTTAAGATAGTGCTTATTTAAACACATGGAAGGGAAGTGACAGGATGTTCAAGATGATAGTAACCTTGAAATGAAATTTTTCCAAAACTCTAAGATCAAATTCCAAGAAGGAAAATAACATAATTAGTAAATATAGCATAAATTATTTTAGAAAGTGAAAGGTGAAGCAAACAACTAAGTGTAGAGGAAGGTAACAGTCACATTGGACAAAAGCTGGTCTGTGTTCTGCCCAAGATCACACAGTGGCAGCACCAGAAGTGTAATCTGAAAATGTCTGAGCATAAATCCTGGCCTCAATATCACTTGCCTAAAGTTATTAACACTAGTTATATAAAACATATTATGCATAGAGAATAATAAGTCCAATGCTACAGAACATATGTATAGAGAAGACACAGTCAGGAAAAAGGAAGAGACATAAAATTACTGAATGACTTGATAAATAGTACACTAAAACAAGCCAAGATTCTCAAGGGTAAAAATATCCAGGAGAATGTACCTCTTGGTGTGACTGTTGGGTTCCATTTACCATCTAGAAGGATATGAATTCTACCTCCAAATTAAATCCCATTGTTCTCACAATATGAGACAATATGAGAATTGGGAGTCTCTGTAAAGTATAATAGATTTTGTAAATTTCTATTATTTTATTTTCATATGAATTAAAGTTTATAAGCAACATTTAATTTATTTAACCTATTTTAAACACTCTGAACCTAAAGGCTAATCTTATTATTAACAATTTTAATTATTTTATATATTAGTACATATAAATAAATTATTTTTATTATCTTATACATTCATATATGAAAAAAGTAAAATTTTATTAGGAAATTTTAATAGTAAAGTGTTAACTCAGATGCAATAATGAATAGAGGTATCATAATTTAATACAAGAGTCTAAAATTTGAAATAAACTTCCTTTGGAACAATAAATGCAAGAATGAAATTCTCTAAAGTCATGTAGCTTTTCAGTGATGCCTAATATCCTATGGCTATGTGTCTACTGAGGATCTGCTCAGAAACAACTTAGATTCCAGGATATTACAAAGTGACAAGATATAAAACTAAATCTCAGTGCTCATGATCTGTGTTTCAGTGAAAAGCTTTTCAAAAAGTAGGATGGCATACTTAATCTGAGAAAAATGTGTTTGGTGATCATGTCTTTCAATTGAAACACTTATTAAAGACTTTGAGAAAACAAGAACATTTTAGCCACAAACAGAAACTATAATTAATATGTTTTAAACTAAAAATCATGATTTTGTTAAAATAATGTTTAAAGCATACATTTCAGGCCATGTTTGTATGTTTACATAAGATGTATATGTATTTCAAGATGGAGGACTACCTTTTTGTAATTTATAAAATTTTATAATTTATATATTTTTGCCAGTGTTTCTTTATAAACTTTGCTTCTTCAGTTTTTATTATGGAAAAAAAAGAGTTTAAGATGTCAAAAACATTTCTGTCAGTGTTATTTCTTTTATGCTTGTAATAACAAAGTATTTCCTTATTCTTCAAGAAAATTATGGGTCAAGAAAGGCATTAATTAAATCTCATCTTTTAGTTTTTTTCATATTATATTCTTTAAACAAAGACAGTAAAACCCATTTAGTTTTGTTTTCAACTGTTTATGTAAGAATTAATTTATGTTCTTGACTCTACATATACTTACATTAAGTCACTCGTGTCAACTACAGAACTAACAAAACAGTCCATAATTTGCTTTTGTGTGGTATTTTAATCAATACTTCCTCTGCTGGTTTAATAGGAAGAGAGATCAAAGGACAGCTCCTATTACCAGATGTTTATAGAATATTTTTTGCTATTAAAAAAGCATTGAAAAATAAAGTCAAAAGTCAATCCATGTTAATTTATTAGCTTTGTTGTATAGCTATAACTTTTTAATTTGTACTTTTACCTAAGTTAAAAAAATACAGAAATAATTCCTTTCCTTTTTAGTAAGATAATTTTGTAGAAGTGTTATGTTCCAGAGGAAGCTTTTATTTTTCTATCCTTTCAAGCTGATTTTACTATTTTCTATAAAGTTTGAAAAGCTTTTGGCCTATGAAACCCCCCAAAATGATAAAAGGTTCAGTTTATCTTTAAATGCTATGTAGCTTTTTAAACATCTTGTTCACTTCTCATTTTCTGCAGGCACTCCATCTGCACAGTGTACATTGAAGTGCTTCCTCCAAATAATCAAAGCCCTCCCCGCTTTCCACAGCTGATGTACAGCCTTGAAATCAGTGAAGCCATGAGGATTGGTGCTGTTTTATTAAATCTACAGGTATGCTTGACATCACACACACACACACACACACACACATACACACACACCTTCTAAAGTGACAAGCTGGAGACTAATGAGTTTATATTTGTTCTTTAGGGGTTGAGAGGGTGGGTTGCATGCCTGCTTGTATTCTAGAGAATGAAAATTCCATCTGGAAAGGAAAGCAAGCATAATATGGATGTAGGGTTTGCACAGCTAATCTATTCTATTGATTGCCACAATGAAGAACTAACGTTTGGCTGGCAGGGATTAGCTGTAATCATTACAGGAGAAAATGAAGGGATTGGAAACATGCACTTGAATATTTTATACTTTGCGACTAAAGAGTTTGCAGCTGACTATTATTTTCTGTCTTGGGTGCCCTTGCCCAGCTGTATTTATTTTTGCTACTGTGTTGTATAGGGAAATAACCTTAGACTCAAAGGTTGATGATAGGCATTCTGACTCTAAAGCAAATTCTATTCTATGGTTGCAGGCTAGTCTTATAATTATGTGCCTTGGTGTATTCATTTAGATAAGAAGTATATATTTAGCTGATGTTTCTATTTCCAGTTCAGAATCATGGGCATATGAGTTACGTGCAAGATGATATCTTGGTTTTTACTATTTATATATTCCTGACAAAAGCACATTTGACCAGTTAAGGGTGTATCATTGACTGAATATGCAGCTCCAGTTTGTGCTACATATGGTGTCAATAACTATCACTTGCCACAACAATCATAGAACCATAGCATGACTATTGTTTTACCTATGGGTATTCAGAGGACAGAGTTTATCTTTTCCTTGAGTTACATGGAAATAGAAGAATTTTTAAATATGAAAATTTAGGGAGCTGGCCCTTAAGATTAGGAGAGATTTTAATATGAATAGAAGCAGAAAAGTTCTAGCATCAGTCTAGGAAGTCACATAAGTACAGTTACATCATGCACAAATCCATTTGAATACTGATATGTTCTTACTCCAATCCTGATTAATTAATCATTCCATAGAATTATTCCATAGTATTAAAAATGATGTGAAAATTTAAAAAAAACACCAGCCTATATTCCAGATGTGGAAAGTGAACTTTATAAAAAATAATTGATGCTTAAGATCAGTGAACTGAATTTTCCACACTTCTAAAACAGGTCTCTTTCCATTATATCTCTCTGGTTACCCATGTTTATCACAATTTGATTGGCTTTTCCAGGTACTTCTCTGTAGCTCACCTCAAATATTTATTTTGTTTTTATTCTGCAGGTGATTAGAAAGAGTTTGATTTTATTGTCTACTTACTATTAGAACATAAGGAAAATGAAATTGCATAAAGGAAAAAAAAATACCACTTCTTCAGGATAGAAAAAGCAGCTAGTCAAATTATTACAAGGATATAGAATTGGAAAACCTAATATTAAGAAACATGAATGTAATAAAATAATGAAAATTTGTTTCTTTATATTCATGAGGATTCATTTATTGAAACAAAAAGGAAAATAAAATAAATCTTCGATTTGTAAGCTTCTTGTCAGAAATTACATGTTTTATCTTTAAATCCTCTATAACAATGTTCCTTTATATAATTTAACTTTCTATGAGGTAAGCCATAATTTTTCTCATAAGGTGGCCTAGGTTTTATTCAATAAATCCCAGAAAGATCTAGGAAACATATTATAGGAGAATAATGCTAGCTGTGAGTTAAAGATGAAAAGGAATTGGCCTTTTCATATCTCGGATTTCTCAGGCACAAAGGCGGAAAAAATACTTACAATGACATTTCTATTCACACTTTGTGCTGCTGGTGGAAGCAAAAAAAAAGGGTGCCAATTGCCCTGGCAGTCACTATTAAAAAGAATGAGGGTGACACCATCAAAGTATTTTTCATAGGCCACCAACCACCCACTTTTGTTCCTGATCAACTGAGACTGAATTTCAACGAGTGACCTAAAATTCGAAAAGCTTCCATCAAATTACTCTTCCAAAGACTTCCAATAAGGGGATGTGTTAGAGGTTCTCTGACTGCCTGTCCCCCATCTACCCTCATCAGCTTCTCACATGTGGTACCACATTTGCTGACTCATTGCTCAGTTCAAAAAGACATGGAACAGTAGAAGACAGCAGTGGACTGGCTCCCAAATAATCTTGTTTTGACTGAGATCAAAGTGATTTATTTTCAGATAACGGTCCCTGTTTCTCTCCCCACCTGATTTTTAAGAACCTTCCTTTTCTTCTGTCCAAAAGTTGTTTGGCAGGCTGCAGTGTTTCTCTTTGTATTAAGATTGTGTTGGTGATTACTGAACTGATGGCATTCAATACAGGAAAATACTAAACAAACCTCTGCCCTCTCAGACCTCTCATACTGACTTAAAGGAAAGTGAGGAACCGGGAGAGGGGTGAGCAAGAAATGAAAGATGGAGACTAGGCAGAGATATACAGGAGAGTTTATTTGTCAAAGCTGACAAATAAAGGCCATCTCTCCATAGGCGGAGAGAGTTAAAACAGGCTTGGGGTTTGGGACTTTTATGGGCAGGCTCAAGGATTAGAGCTAGGCAATCTTAATGTGGGCAGTGAAGGGTTGGGTTGGTATGCGGGAGTGGTGAGCCTTTCTCAGAAACACTCTTGGCCTGGAAAGCAAAATTTTTCTTAAAATGTTGGCTGTCACTTAAGATGGCTGTCCATATGCTAAGCAAGGACTTTACTTCCCCCCCACCACCACCATTTTGTTTGTTATTGAGCCCCTTAAGGGACAGGGTGTAGATCAATCTTCCATAGCTTCCTACTACAAAGGAATGGCATCTGGACCCTTGTTAGGGATTCAGGGTGTCACTGAGGCAATGGTGGTAGCCAGAAGGTGCTAGTGATGCTGGCTCTGGATGACCCCATTTTGGTGAGGGGTTGGAAGTCCTGAAACAGAAGCTGGTTCACTGTTTGATTAGAGAGCCTTTGAATCTGGTCATGAATAAAACTAGTGACATGGGGGCAAGCATTAGCAAAATGCCTAGAACAAAGAGAGAGGACAGGAAAGGAAGTGCCAACTTAGCCGTCATCCTTCAGTTCCAATGACAGTGGAATGCTCTGAGGACTGAAGGAGATCAGAGATAAAGGGGGCATTAGTAATTGAAGTTCCCTTGGTGGTACGGAATCTGTACTCCTTCCAAATAGCAGAGTGGGAGAGAAGTAGGTGGAAAGTATATTTAGAGACAGTGTAGACATTGAGGGAGACTCCCTTTGCCAAAGTCAAGGCTCTGATGAGGGCAACAAGTTCAGCCTGATGACTGAAAGTATTATTGGGAAGGGGAGCTGCTTCCACAACTGAGGTTAGAGAGACTGTAGCATACTCTGCCTGACCAACTCTCTCCTGAAGGAAGGAGGAGTCATCTGTGAATCAATTGTATGTTGCCTGGAGCCAGGGGCCTTCCTGTATGCAGGAGGGATGTGGAAGAAGCTCCTCCAGAGTTTCAATGCATGAATGGGTAAGAAGAGAAGAGGTGGAAGGGTCCTGAGGAGCAGGAAGAGAAAAGGAGGATTTAAAGGTGAGCATGTGTGGAAACTATAATTGGGATCTTCTACCAGGGAAACCAGTAGATATAAAAGGTGACAGTGGGGTAAAGAATGTAAGCTCTTGTAGGTGAGGAGTTCCTTTAGGTGCCGGAGAGCCAGGATGGTGAGTTGGGCCCAAAGGTGTGTTTCCTTGACTTGTTAGTGAAGGGCTGCTGCCAATATTCTTAGGAAAAGGGCTTATCCCCAACTTATCCCCAAACAGTAGGGTCAAGACCCATCAATAGATAAGCCTCAGGGGCAAAGGTCGGCCCCAGCATGTGTCCGAGGATCCCTAGAGCAAATTCCTGCTTTTCAGCTACATAAAAGGTAAAATGGGCTTGTGAGATCATGGATACATAGAGAAAAAGTTTTGCAGTCATTCTTCTGTGTTGGAGCCAAGGGAAAAGTTAAAATGATATATATTTTTTTCCTTTTCTTCCTTAGACCTCTTATGAAGCCTGCTGAATCTATCCTTTATATTTCAATGTTAGCTTCAGTGTGGCCTTGGCCAGTGCTTTACAATGTAATGGAGTTCTGGGTCCCTTGTTTGTGTAGAACTAGGGTCTCTGGAGGAATCCAGAACTTGAGTGGCATGTAGAAGCTGGGCAGGGGAGCAAGAAGAGCAAAGAGAAGGCTTAGAATGAAGAAAAGAGGAAGCCTGAACATAAGGGATTTTCTTCCATTTTCCTGAGTGCTCGCAAAAGTTAGAAATATTGCAAGATTCAATTGGTCAATGGGCCTTTAGACCAGGAGCCAAACCGAGTGGGAGTAAGTGGATGAGGAGGCAGCCGAGAGGTGAGTCAGATGGAATTTGGGAGTTCCCTGTGGTGAGATAGAGTCTGGGACCCAGATAAGGGAGTCACCTGCTACTTCCCTATTCCCAGGCTTTTCCTGTAGAGAGCCTTGGTTGCCTGGCCAGAGCCTTTGTGAGCTCTGCTGATGAGCTGAGAACCAACCCTAGAGTGAACTTGCCAAGGGGAAGAAATGGTAAAGTCAAGCAAAACTCTTGCTGCTGGCTCAAGATCTAAGTTAACTTTCACTGCTGTCTCTAGGGAGTAAACTTATGAGGAGGAGGAGAGGGGATGGGCAAAGTCACTTACCCAAATGAGACCAGAGTGTGAATGAAGAAGAAGATCACTTGGTGAATGGAAGAAGGTGTGTGGTAATTGTCCTGGGCCCTCACACCAGGATGCCAAAGCTGAGCTAATCCCAGAGTGGAGAGCAAAGCTAATGGGAAAATGTGAACCAGTCACTGACATCCATGAAAGAAAAATGGCGCAGGACTAATCACACACACACAGCTGGATAAGAAGCAGGTTTATCGTCAGGAGCCTGACAAGGCTTCCTGCAAAAAGAGAGGGACAGCAGCAGCAAGGAGGGAGAGCAGTATTGTGATTGGGCCAGAAAATGGAGGGAGGTTTTGAGACGAATATGAATGGGCTCCTGGTGTGAGGTGATAGAAGGACTAGCAACATCCCAGACAGTAGGGTCCACCTTGGAAGGGGGTAATGGGAAGGTACTGGCAGATGGAACAGGGGATGGTCCTCAGGTAAGGGTGAGGATCATGGGAGTAGCAGGAGAATCTGGGTGGAAGCATAAATGAGGGGAGAAGGAAAACATGGCTCCCAATTTCGTGAGGATGTTCCTTCCCATAAAGGGAACAAGGCGCTGAGGAATGCCCAAAAAGGAGTGGGTGAAAACTAGAGAGCCAAAAGTGCGAACAAGGCTAGGTGTCTGTAAGGGTTGGTAGTAGGCCCCCAGAACTCCTTGAGGACTGAATATATAGCCTTGGTTCTAGGAAGAAGGAGACAGGCCTACCTAAAGGATGCAGAGTTACCCTGGGTTCTGGCAGCGTGATGGTAGTGGCCAGGTCATGGGGATTTGGGCTTCCTCAGTCCTCTGCAGCAAATCCTGAGAGTTGGAAAGGGGAACCAGAAGGAATGGATTGCCGGGAGCTGCTATGGGCTCAGGGTCAGTCAATGGTCCAGTGTGCTTACTAATGGCATTTAGGACAAGGGCCCGGAGGCTTTTGAGGCTTGGGACATGTATGAGCCCATGTGACCACATTTAAAACAGGATCCAGGTGGTTCCGAGGGATCCTTCCATGGGCCAGTGGAACCAGGGACAGATGTGGAGGCCAGAAAGATGGATTCAGTGAGCATCTGATATTTCTGCTTATGGGCTTTCTCATCTCTCCCATTATACAACCTTAACGACCACTCCCAGAACCTCAGCTTGGGGAATTAGGGTCCCCCTCTCAAGGCACCTTAGTTTGGCCTTAATATTAGGAAACTCTGGGAGAAAAAGTAGGTCTTTAGTAGTTGTCTCCCATCTAGAATCTCAGGATCCAGATAAGTATATTGCAATAAAGCCTTGGTGAGGTAATCTAAAAATGCTGAAGGGTTTTCATTTTTAACTTGAAATGACTTCCTGGAGCTTTTCATAATTGATAGCCTTATGGGCTGCCTTTTTAAGTCCTGCCATGAGGCAAGCAATGAATTGGTTTCTACTAGTTACTCCTCCAGGAGATTTATAATCCCAGTTGGGATTCTGATCAGGAACTGCTTCAGTGCCAATCGAATGGGCAGGGAGTTCTGATGTATCTCATAAGCATAATTTCTAGTTTGCTCCCACACTCGGCTGTACTCCTTGGGCAGGAGGGTGTTAGACAGGATCACATGGACATCATGGAAGGTCAAACCATATGATTGTGTCAGATATTAAAACTCTTTGATATTTATGGTGGGGCTTGAAGTATAGGACCCAAGCTGCTTTTCTATTTGTGAAAGATCTCATGAAGAGAAAGGCTTATGAACCCAGATTACACCATCTACCCCAGCCATCTTGCTTAGAGGACACAGAGATGTGGGTTGGGCAGTAGCAGCTCATGAGCTTGTAGCAGGAGGAGAGAAAGATGGAGGGGCATAGGCAACAGTTGCTGTGGTGGCTTCATCAAAAAGAGAATTGTGGTATGGTGGGGACTCATCAGTTGGGTTGAAGGAGGAGGAGTCCTGGGTAGGATCTTATGTCCCTTTCTAAGCAGGCCTAGAGGAGGTGAGATCTAAAAGGACTTGTGTGGGAGAGCAAGAGCTGTAGAGAGAGGGCTTAGAATGTAGAGAGGAGAAAGCCTGAACATAACATATCTCTTTCCATTTTCCACAATGCTCACAATAGTTGAAAACATCCCTGATAATATTGGAATATAGAATGCCATTAAGTGGCTATTTAGAGTTCAAAGGATATTGAGGGCAGAGTCTGATTGCACAAATGAATAAGTTTTGGGGGGTTTAGGTCTGGGGTGAGAGAGAGAGACCCTAGGTTAATGAGGAGGCAGCCTAGAGGACTGTGGGAGGGAATGGATGAGGAGCCACCCATGATGAGATGCAGGAGGTGAGTTTAGAGGTGGGGCATCCTCCAGTCTCTACTATCATCCAGTCGGGAGATGGTTATGCTTAGGGGGTCATCACCACTGCTGGGTAAGTGTCAGGGGCAGGGCCTGTAGAGGCACTTGGGCACCTGGCCAGGTCTACCTAGGGGCAAAAGCTGTGATGATTAACCCAAGGCCAAGAGGTCTCACCTGGAACAACTCCCAACCATCCTCTGTGACTTTTTTCAAAACCTAGACCCAAATAAAAGATCACCTATCCACCCAGTTGACAGTAGGGGTCAGCCATAGCAGTGAAAGCTGTGGCTAGGGGTGCCTTTGACCACACAATAACCCTGGCAGTGCTAGACAATCAATGGTCCCTTCCCAGGACTTATAGGTCATTTAGCTCCACCAGAGACAGGGGTCTTACCTAGAATATCCAGTGGTGGGTACAGAAAGGGCATTTGGCAGAATGAAGGGCCTGGTCCCATGATAGAATTCAGATCAGGGCCCAGGGATGTTCAGTGACTCTCAAAGAGGGGAACAGGAACACCAAGGAACCCAATTCTGGGCTTTGGCACCCATGAAAGGAAAGCCAGGAACCGGGGAGATAGGTGAGTAAGAAATGAAAGACAGAGATCAGGCAGAAATACACACCAGAGTTTATTTATCAGAGATGACAAATAAAGGCCATCTTTCCATAGACAGAGAGAGGCAAAACAGGCTTGGGGTTTGGAACTTTTATGGGACAGGCTCAGGGATTAGATCCAGGTGGGTCCTAATGCATGGTTAAGGGTGAGGTTGGTATGAGGGTTTGGTGATACTCCCTTGGGCATGTCCTAATGTGGGCAGTGAAGGGTTGGGTTTTTACAAGGGAATGATGAGCCTTTCTCAGAAAGCCATTGGCCAAGAAAGCAAAATTATTATTATTTTTTTAAATGGCGGCTGTCACTTAAAGATGACACTTAAGATGGCTGTCCTGATGCTAAGCAAGGACCTTACACTGACCATGGCTAGTGCTAGATAAGATTTTTTTTTTCTTCCAGAGATTTTCAAATATTGCTCATAAGCACAAGTATATATAATTTGGAACAGACAGTGAAACCTGATACATTGTTGGGCTAGAGCCCCAAAGCCATGGAAGATAGTTTTGTTCATCTCTTTTCAACTCTTAGCTTGACTTTTGCCATGGTGGCCATTTTTTTATGTCACAGGAATTGGCAAATGAAACAAATCCATTCTTCAGTTGGTTAAGGAATTTTCCAGATATGGACCTAATTTATTAAAATATTAAATCAATAAAATGTGTTAATGATACCAGATTTTTCCTCTTCTGGATTTTTTTTATCTATTTTAATCACAATAAAGATAAAACAATTCTACCAAGGAATATTTTGTGTTATATTCAAATACATGTCACTTACATTCCTAACAAGAACAATTGTTTCCCTCCCAATTACTTCTACATATAGTTCTCATTTTCTTCCCTCCATCCAAGCATCATTAGCATAATCCTCTTTTCTTAACATAAAATTCTCCATGTTGTCATTATCCTCCTCAAAATATAAATAGCTAGCCACTTATTGTGGTACTTAACATTGAATCAGACACTAAGTTCCTTACCTTAAATTCTTTACTTATTATTTCCTAAGGAGACCTAGGTTTTATTATTGACATACACCCAAACTCAAAATCTCAGTGATTTATAACTGAAATGTTTATTTATTACAGTGCATATCTATCATGTATTCATTCCAGTTGTTTTTTTTAATCATTTTCATTTTCCTTCAGTATGATGGAGCTTCTTCTATCTAGGAAAATATTCTAATAACAAACAAAATTATAAATTTAGAAAATTCAATTGATTTAGTAGAATTTGATCAGTCAGAGTTTTCAACAAGTTTTCTTAGTTCAAATGCTTTATTTTCTCTATCATACTTATGTCTTGAGCATATTTATTTTACTCTATTTCCAAGTTTTCACTTATAAGATGTGATGTATTACTGATAGCTGGCCACATTAGCATGCTAACAAACAAAGTTATGACCTTTAATATATGTATAATACATTGTTTCATTTTGTCATAACTCTGACTTTAATAAGCAGACAGATTTTATCTTTATTATCTAGAACATGAAGAAACTAAGAAACACCAAAGTTTGTTACCTAGTTTTGTTTTTTCTTTGACTCCAAAATCATGAATCTGCCCACTACATGCTATTATTTATGGTTAGGATGTAGAAAAATAATAAATCTTATTCTTCAGCCCATCTTTGGAAAGTATTTTCTATTGCATTTTATCTGTTTCCAGCAGCTAATTTTATGATTTTTAAATAATGGTAAAATATACTAAAGAAGTAATATGATTTATATCAGTTATCTCAAAAACAAGCACTTGACACAAACACAAATTGACTCTTTTCCTTTATTACAGGTTGTAAAATAGGATAAAGATTATAACCTAGATAAAGCACAGTTGATGGAAATATTAAATTCTCAGCTCTTTCCTCAAGAAATTCCCTTTTCTCAATACAATACTCCCTAAAAATCCAGGTAGGAGAGAGCTCAAGTGGTCTCAGAGTAAAAGTAGCATACTCTATGCACCCAATATGTTCCTTCAGGATTGGGAGTAGAAGGAAAATAAGAGCTGGCAATTATTCCTTGATGTAGAAGGTTCTTCTTGTGGCTTTTACTTTTTTTGCTGCTACTTCTCTATTTACATTTACTGATAGGTTTATTTCTAAATCTAAGAGGCCATTAAAACAATATATTACATATTTTAGGGTTGATGTAAAATTAAAACAAAGAACAGATGAAATATAGCACAGAATGACAACCTCTGTTCACAGGCAAAGTAGTTGAAAAGCTAAGCATTTTATTTATTTTTTATATATTAGAAGTTTAATAAAAACATTTACATAAACAAAATATGAAATGAAACAATAAAAACTAAAGAATACTATGTAGACTCCAGACTCCGTGTATATAGCTCAAAGCCCAAAATGTTTACCTCGAATGTTTTATAGAAAAAATTTAATGACCTCTTCACTGTACCATTGTGCAGCACTTAAAATTAATAACAAAAATGTCTATTATGTTTATATAAAATACAAGGCCATCTCTAACAGAAGAAAATATAAAAGCTTGTAATGCTTGAAACTTGGCATTAAGGTATTATATTAAATTGAATGAAGATATCATTAAACTGTGTTGAATATGGGTCTCACATCAGCTAGCTAAAAACAAAAGCAAAATTAGTTACCAAGATTATATATTTAGCAAATTTTTATTAAAAAATTGTAGGAGCCAACATCCTTTGATATGTAAGAGAAGTCTGAATTTTAAAAGCATAGGAAACAGGCAGGTTGTTGTCTTTGGGTCAGGGAAGATATTATATAAAATAATATGTAAACTTTATAGGGATTGAAATGAAAAGTGAAAAAGAGATTTATTAATGGAAAATATTGGTTTTTTTATTTTCAAAGAGGAAAATGTAACCTTTTTTTTGTTGTTATCATACAAGGTTGGGATTTTAAAAGTGGGGCCAAAAATGCTAGGCACTTTGAATAATGGGTATGCTATTTAAATGTTAAAGAATATGAGTGAATACATATATTCCAAAGAGTAGTTCATTTCCTTTATGATTTCTAAGTCCTCCACTGAAAAGGAATGATCACTTGTAATTAGAGAACAAAATGACCCTTTGGAAGCTAAAGATGCACATGGCTAGAAATCAATGACAATATCAAAATCTAATTTTGTTTGACAACTACTATTACCTAGAAACTACACTGAGCATTTAGTTGGTACTTAACTTTATTTTAATTGGTTCTTTTCAGTTATATATGACAGTAGAATCTATTTTGACATAATTATAAAAGCATGGGATATATCTTGGTCTAGTTCAATCCCTAATACCCTCTTTCCCCTCCCCTTACCCCACCCTCTATTCTCTTCCCTCTATTAATCTTTTTGCCATTTGCCCATACTGTTTTTTAAATCAATTTCTTGTGGATGAACATGATGGTAAGGTTCACTAAAGTATATTCATACATGAACATAGGAAAGTTATGTCAGATTCATTCCACTGTCTTTCCTTTTCACATTTCCCTTTGTCTGATCCGCTGAACTTCTATACTTCCCCTCCCCCAATCCCTTATTGTGGGTTAGCTTCCATATACCAGAGAAAACATTTGACCTTGGCTTTGGGGATTAGCTTATTTCAATTAGTATACAGTCTCCAGATTCATCCATTTACCAACAAATGTCATAAAGTCATTCTTTATGACTAATAATCAGCTGTGTGCATATAACACATTTTCTTTATCCATTCATCTGTTGAAAGGCACCTAGGTTGGCTCCATAGATTAGCTATTGGAAATTGTGCTGCTACAGACATTGATGTGGCTCTGTCACTGTTGTATGATGATTTTAAATCCTTTGGATGTACACCAAAGAGTGGATTAATACTCCAGGAAAGGCATGAAGCAGCATTTCTAATGTCAAAGAGAAGCCAGTTGCAGAGGTTGGATTTCAAAGCAAGCTGTCTGATCCTACTGTCTCTGTGCTAACTGCCTTTCCTAATGACTGAGGTTTGCCTAGTCCCTTAAGCTTTACTTGGACTAGCTGACAATCCCTTCAATATTAGAGTAGATCTTTTGAGACAGCTAGTCATTATTTTTCTTTCTAGCATCTGCTTAATCATCCTTGATTTTAGTGTCTTCTGTTTGATTCATGATTCTTTACCACAGTGAAGAAAAATATTATACAGATGATGTCCAGTTGACAGAAGAAAAATTAGTTTAGCCACTGCTTTACGGTTGTGGTTCCATCTATGTGTAAGCTGACTGACTCTGACAGTTTGATCCTTTTTCCTTTTTCTGGTTTCTCCTTGTTAGAAACAGCAACTGCAGGTAAAATGGCTCAGAGACAAATAGCAGGAGAAAATAGAAAACAGTGAGAAACAGACCAAGAAGTTGAATGTTGTCACCCTTTGTTACCAGAGGGAATAAGCATGCATTACCTTAGTATAAGTGTAAAATATTTTGTTAGTTTGCAGTATGCATTTTCTTTTCATCTTAATTTATTTATCTCATGTTCTAAATATTTTCAAAAAGTTGTAATTTAACCTATATGCCTCAAGGAATTATTATTTTTTGGTTCTGAAGAAAAAATTCTGCTGCCTTGATCTCACTACAAAATTGATCCCTTTCCAAAAAGTTTGAATTAAATGCAAACTGTCTTCTAGTGTGCCCCTTTGTATTCACAGGTCCTGTCCTAGGTGCTAATTTGTTTTTCTAACATCTTTGAAGTGTTATAGAAGTTTTAGGGTTTCTTTCAACTCTTTATTTTTCTTCACTTTTTTTAATGAATATTTGTTATAAAATAGGATGAATTTTTGCCCTGAAGATGATACAGGAGTTTATGATTCATGAGTGTTTTGCAGCTGGTGCAGGCACAGTGCACATGAATCATAGCCCTCGCACTACAGAATTTACAATGTCATTTATATTACCAGGATCACTTTGGATACTTTATTTGGAGATTTGCTCTTCTCTAATCAAAAAAGTTTTCCTTTGAGCATTCTGTTTTTCTTAATGTATTGTATAGCTGAATATTGCAGGTTGTACTAAAAAATGGCCATTTTCCTTTTAATTACATTATGTAGGATTTATCCTATTTAGTAGATTACCCTCCTGATTATGATAAGTGAGAGAAATAGAATAGAAGTTTCATGCATTTTACTCTATTTTTCAAGCTTACATGTGGGGAAGTTCATTTTTTCATCTTTCTTTGCAATAGATTTCAAATGGTACTTTTATCATTAATGTTGTCTTTTTTAAAGGATAATGTCATGTGTGTACATGACACAGCCAAATACATTGAACACTGATGTTGGTTACCTAACTGTAAACAATTTATATTTTGTATGTGAGCTGAATTGATGGATAGATAGATATGAGGGAGATGATGAGGGCTAGAGAGAGCAACTCAAAATGAGAAGCATGCACTTCTTGCAAAAAATTTACCACATTCATAATGATCTGTATTTCTCCTTTAAAGCATATATTAAGGTAAATTCAAGTTTCCAAAAATTTTTGATCCCCTTGACACTATGGCATGTGTATTATCTAAGGATACTTTTCATCTCTGGGCATATAAAGCCATCAACAGTGAGGAAACCTATTTTGGTATATTTTCTATTCATATATGTATCTTCCTCTTCCCAAAGAATAATTTAGTGCTACCTAAATCTTCCATAGACAACAATGTGCTTATAGGCATGAGGTGTCAGGGAGATTAGGAAAGGAAAAGCAAATCCTAGGTTTGGTCCATTTAAATAATTATGTCCAGGGGCTGGGGTTATAGCTCAGTGATACAGTGCTTGCCTCACATGTGTGAGGCATTGGGTTCAATCCTCAGCACCACATAAAAAATGAATATAGTAAACAAAGTAAAGATATTGTATCCAACTTTAAAAAAATTAAAAAATAATAATTATGTCCAAATAATTTGTTCTTGATCCTTCTTTCTATAAGTAAAAAATAAACATGTTAAACAATATTTAAACTTTGCACAAAAGGGATTCAGGCTATGACTTATATGATTGCTTTTAATTGAGTTAGGCTTCATTTCTGTTTCTGATTTATACTTTAAGAAGAAGTAGGTGAGGCACACAGGAAGTAGGTGAAAATCATTTTTTTTTTTACCCAGAAAGGACTGGTGGCTTAGAAAATGAGGTATAGAAGCAAGCCAAGTTCTCACATTCATTTTGAAAATTTTCAAAATGGGGGAAAAGAGAAAACCTGTATTTAGCATTTCTCCTTCTGTGTATTTTCTTCCCACACTTAAGTAAATACTTTTACATGCTCACACCACTACAGTTCTCAATTTCTGCACCTGTTTTGTATGTGTTTTGCTTTTACTTCTGTAATTAAAAATCAGCATTGTTTTCCAATTTAAATTGT